>NC_137896.1:55700307-56300307 GCF_963455335.1 Martes martes
GCCCTTTTATCCACATGGAGGAACTGCTCAACTAGGTTTTAGGCCTTTTTCATAGGGAATTGATCTATGTGTAGTTGCAGATTTGGTGTGTCTGTGGGAGGAGGTGAGTTCAGGATTTTCCTACTCTGCCATCTTCAACCCAATCCCTCTAGAACTGTGACTTCAAATTATCAATGAAATAATCTAATGTTGCTTCCCAAATATTTAAGTAAAACTGACCTTCCAGAAACACCTGCTACCCCTCATACTCAGGTAAGAAGCCAAGGCTTCTTGTATCTTTATCCCTTAACACATATTCTCTTATTACTTCATTCTTGCTCATTTTTGTTTTACTAGTTGGTGTTATGTGTTATCTAGTTAATTAGTTAGTTGTAAGTGCTTCTTGGATATCGATGGGGTAAGAAGAAAGAAACTGAATGTAAGCATGAATGTTGACAACCTGACTCTGCTTACTTATAATAGGATCAAAGCACAATATAATGCCTAATGTGGCCCCTGGAGCCCATCTTCTTGGGTTTAAATCCTGTCTCCACCAGTCAGTTACGTGACCCTTGGCTTGACTTCCGTCTCTGTGTCTGTGTCCTCACTTGTAAAATAAAGAGAAAGCTGTCAGGTCTTATTTGTAGACCCAAGTTCATAGCAACATTATTCACAATAGCCAAAGGGTAGAAGCAACCCGAGTGCTAATTGACGGGTGAGTAGATACATATGGCTTATACATTTAATGGAATATTATTCGGCCTTAAAAAGGAAGCAAATTCTAACTTGTGCTACAACATGGATGAACCTTGAAGAGATTATTCTCAGAGAAATAAGCCAGTCACAAAAATACAGAAACTGAATGATTTTGCTTCTGTGAGCCACCTAGAATGGTGAAACTCAGTTTGTAAAGTAGAATGATGGTTGCCAGAGCCTTGATTGGGGGATGGTGGGCGGGCGGAAATTAGGGTTAGTGTTTAAGGGACAGAGTTTCAATTTGGGAAGATGGCAGAGTTCTGGAGATGGTTGCGTAATAATGTGAGTGTACTTAATGCCACTGGGTTAGACATTTAAACATAGTTAAAAAGGTAAATTTTATGTTACATATCTTTTATTACCATTAAAAAAGAATTGAAAGCTAAAAAAAAAACCAAAACAAAAAAAACCTTAGCAGCTCCTATGAAGAATTGTTTTGAGAATCATTGGCAGAGGGGCTCGTGGGTGGCCCAGTCAGTTAAGCATCTGAGTCTTGATTTTGGCTCCGGTCATGATCTCAGGGTCATGAGATCGAGCCCTGCACTCAGTGTGGAGCCTGCTTGGGATTCTCTTTCTCCCTCTCCCTTTGCTCCTCTCCCCCGCAAACCGCACCCCCCACCCCGCCCCCGCTCATGCACGTGCTCTCTCTCTCAAAAACAAATCACAAAGACTCATGGGCAGTCACAGAGCGGGAACATGTAGAGGAGTAGCCTACATGAAGTGAGCGATCTGTAAGTGGCTACTATGCCGTCATGAAGTTTATTACTCTTACTTTCCTTCCACTCTGAAGACAAGGCTTTAATTCAATAAATTAACACACTGTAGGGTTGGGACTTTTGGAGGGTGGGCTCAGACTCATCGGAGAGCCTAATGAGAATTAAGAAGCCTCTCTCTCTCACAGCCCTGCTCCGCACAACCATTTTGCATACATTTGATAGATTCTCCTTCTCCAGCAGAAGTCAGAGTCCAGGGACACAGGCAAAGAATGCCTGTTTTCATGTTAGTGACTGCCTATGTGCAAATTGCCCCAGGAAAAGTGTGTGTATCGTAATGGAGCTCTGTTGGAGAAGAAGCCATTATACAAAGACGTAGCTTTTCTTCCTTCCTTTCTCCCTTTCTTTCTTTCAAGATTTTATTTATTTATTTGACAGAAACAGCGAGAGGGGAGTCAGAGAGGGAGAAGCTGGTTTCCTGCTTGGCAGGGAGCCTGATGCAGGGCTTGATCCCAGCACCCCAGGATCATGACCTGAACTGAAGGCAGACACCTAACAACAGCCATCCAGGCGCCCCCCTTCCTCCTTTCCTTCCTTCCTTCCTCCCTTCCTTTCATCCATCCCTCCCTCCCCACTCCCTTTCTTCCTTCCTTCCTCCTTCCTTCCTTCCTTTGTTTTTGAGAGAGAGAGAGCACATCCGGACACCCACAAGCATGAGCAGGGGAGAGGGGCAGAGGCACACTCCTCACTGAGCAGGGAGCCCAATGCAGGGAAGGATCCCAGGACCCTGAGATCACGACCTGAGCCGCAGGAAGACACTTAACTGTGTCTTCCTGAGCCATCCAGGCGCCCCTTTTCTTTTCTTTCTTTCTTTCTTCTTCTTTTTTTAAATAGTGGTAGAATATACATAACATAAAATTTACCATTTTGACTACATTTAAGTGTACAGCCCAGTGGCATTTAGTACCTTCACATTGTTGTGTCACCGGCAGCATCACCATTCACAGAGCTCTTTCATCTCCCCCAGTGGAAACCCTGTCCCCATTACACATTAGCCCCCCTCTCCCCCTCCTCCCTGCCCCTGGCAGCGGCCATTCTATTTTCTGTCCCTGTGAATGTGACTACACTTGGGACCTCACGTGAGTGAAATCATACAGAGTTTTTGTCTTTTTATGACCAGCCTATTTCATTCAGCATGATGTCCTTGAGGTTCATTTGTGTCATAGCATGTGTCTGAACTGCCTTCTTTATTAAGTCTGGATGATACCCTAAATGATGGAATCTTGACAGGATGGTATGTCTGAGGGGTGGGGACATGGATGAGTGTGGATGAGTATCTGTACGAGGAAAGAATGCTTTCTTGAAGGTTTCTAAATTACACTGTGGAATTTGTTGCCTATTTTGCTGCTCTCTGATGCTAGTTCAAGCTTGGTTTTTTGAAAAAAGTGTTCATAGAATTTATGAGCCTTGGAAATGGGAAGAAGTACAAGGGGTCCTTGAAATAACATAGATTTGGAACCACTGTTTTCAGAGTTCATTCAAGACTATTCTAGTGGCTGCAGAGACTGAAGGCAGTTTCCCAATGTCACACTTGCTTTCTGTATCACGCCTTTTCACCTCATGCCATGTTTTCTTGGCATTCAATATGCTTACATATATTTCAAGATAATTTTTGGTCTTGAGAGCAAATATTTACTGGGTTATTAGCCAAATGAAAGGAAAACAAAACATGACCTTCTAGGGCTGATCCCATATCTAGGATGGGAGTTTAAGGCACATAAACGCCTCCACATGGAAATCGGCATCAGTTGGGTACAGGCCTGAATGTATAAATTCCATGGGGATTTTCCCGTCTCTCCCTACATTGCTAATGTTTAAGAAAAACAATGATGTGTGTGGAACCCAATGAGATTAGACTAAAACCCAGAATAAATAAGGATTTTGATATCATCCTTTCCTGACTCATGTCTTGCATGCTTTAAATTCTCTTGGCCCCATAAACACATTACAACTAATTATGGCTGAAGCTCAAAAGGCTTGGGGGTTGAGTACACAGTGGATTCCAAGGCATGAAAACCCAGCTCAATTTCTCCACGTTGGCAAGGGCATACTCCTCTTCAAGGGCCAAAAGCACTGGGGAGGTAGGGATGTAGTTTGCAGCCAAATACAGGGAAGGAGGAAAGGGAAATAGAAACCAATCATCCATCATCACGTCATTAAAATCACTTGGGGTTTTGGTTTTCTTTTAGTTTGTCCATTTATTGTAACAGCTGGAAGGGTGAGCTCAGCTGACTTAAATATATTTTGTAGTACTAACATATTTGGTGACAACCCAAATGTTGGAAGCTAAGCAAAAGTGGAGAGATTGAAATCAGAGCTAGAGATCTGAGAATTCTCTGACATCATAGAGAAGAAATAGATTTTCTTCTTTGATCTGTTATGTGACATGAGTGTGATCGGTTATCAGTTCTGGAAACCGAAACTCAACAGCAAAGAACAAGGGAGAGTGCCCCTAGAACATGTGATTTGCCTAGGGTCTAGAGCTTGGAGGCCAGGATGGGTTAAGCCACCAGGTGATGGGGGGAGGATGGAGGTGTGGCGGTCGTGGGGGGGCCCAGGGCCAATAGTCCACATTGCTTTGAGGGGCTCACAAAAATATTTGCATTTCTTTTCAACTCAGAAGAAAAAGAAATGAATTTTGGGTCAAAGAAAATGTTTTAATACGTAACATGAAAATATTTGTCTTTATGGCAACACAGTTGGAAGACAATTTTTCATCTTATTTTTATGGAGGAAAGGTCCCACAAAGGGCAAGAGAGTCTGGGGCCCATGAAGGCCATAATGAGGCTTTGTGTGAAGTATTGGGTTGTGGTCCTATGTCATCCATTCTAGTGCCTCTACTGACATCTGGGTCTTGGAAGGAGCCCCGGGAGGTGAGCAATCTCCTTTAGGCACATGTCTGTGTTCATTAATTCCATAGAGGAGGTTGACATGGACTAAGAGCGATTTGGATTTTGACCATTTTCTTCTGAGGTTCCGCTACCATGAACGTGTTTGAGTTTCTTTCCCTTTGAGGCCAATAATCTTGTTTCCACCCAACTCTTTGGCCTGTCGTGGGAGGAGTAGATTCTTTTCCGAGAGAGGAATAAAGGGATTCCCAGTCCCCAGGGAACTAACACGGAATTCCCTCGGGCATCTGGAGGAGCTGACAGAGAACCATAACTATCTTTAGGGGGATTAAAGGCCACTCAAGAAACAACTTAATGACTTGTGTTCGAATTCGGCATTTCCGACTTACCAGATGCACAACGCTAGCAACATTACCACATTAGAATTCTCTAAAATGGTAGTAATCATAAGTGTCTAGGTTGCCTTCTGTAGTTATGGAAATCAAATGAAATAATGCATGTGAATGTGTTTTGGAAATTTGGGAAGTTTTGTCCCACAGGAGACTTTGTGTGTCATTTTCACACATGATGTCTTTACAGGTAAAATGAGGGAGATGGACCTGGCCTCCAGTTTAGTTTAGAGGAGGGTTTTGTAGAGAGGACCGGTCCGCATGATGAAGTGTACTGAAGACATAAATGCTTCCCATGGTTGTAAGTCATTGCTAAGCGATTACCTTTATCTGCGTATCATTGTACAGAAGACAGACCATAGTTAGAACACCCCAGACATGTACGTTGGATCTAAAAACTCAACTCAAGAGCAGAACACTTGCGTTTAGCCCATTGGAAACAGGGTTTTAAATTCTCCCCAGTGGGTGGCCGAGGTGGTCCCCTGTTCATGGGTCTTGGGTGACACTGCTCTCAGGCACATACGCTTTACCTTTCCCCTGTGTGCCCATACACAAGTCCTTCCTCGTTAAATAGCACTCACCCACTCACAGCAGGCATGGTTTTGCAAAGAGCCTGAACTTAACTCAGAGCAATTACCTTTTCCTCTGGCTCGGTTTTTGACGTGCTACCCAGTAATCCCTGGAAGGAACTGCAATCCCCACCTGTTAGAAGGTCTCCGCTCCCCAGGGAGAAGACAAATGGCTCCAGGACCATTTCATCCTATGAGAAGTTAGAGCTACAAACCCACAGAGAGCCTCTCACTATCTCTGTTTCTGTCTCAGGGGGCACCATGGCTTCTCTTCATCCTCCCAAACCCTCTTCCACCTTATATCTTGACTTTGTTTCTGCTGCACTTCTCTGTTCCTTTCTGAAGTTAACCTTCGTAAAGGAAGTCTTCGTAAAAAAGTTCTTTTTCAAAGCCTGCCTTCTCGAAGGGCTGGCTATGGGAATCTGCGGAGCCTAGTGTAATGAAAATACATGGCCTGGTCAGGAAAGGGGAATCAATGTCGCTTTCCCAAAGGACGGCCTCAGCCCCTGGAGCAGCCATTTCTCCAGGGATTGCAGCCTGTATGTTGTGATGTGCTCCAGACCTGCGTGGAGGTGGGCAAGGTGATCCCACCGAGGCATCCACCCAATGATCCTTGGGGTGGACAGCTAGCACTGGCCCATTCCAGAGATGTCCCAGGTCTGTTGACTGACTCCAACCAGCCCTCCTACTCATCCAGGCTGCAGGGGGGTGGAGGCTCTTGGTGGAATTCGGCTTTCCCCTCTATTGCCAACGTGATGGAGGCTGGCAGTGGTGGGGAGGCAGAAGGGGGAGGCCTAGGGCACAGGGGTGGGAGGTTGGACAGGGAGTGGAGTGTGTGCTGGAGGCAGAAGACTGAGACCCCATCCCAGGAAGGCCAGAGGAGGTGAACAGCAACCCCCCCATAAAATGTTCTACTGTCTTGCTGTCCCAACAGATTTCACTTACAGAACCCAAATTCAAAGACAGAGTTAATTTCAAGAGGGTGACCAAAGGGCATTCAGTTCCAAGGGTGGCTGCTCTGGTCACGTGCTGTCTCATTTCCTCCTGCCAGCCAGGCTCCTGCTTCCCACCACACTGGTGGTCTTCTCGGCCTGCCTAGTGCAGGGGGTACACTGTGCTCCATTGCTATCTCACTCCACCCAGTCAGATCAGCAGTTCTGACAGCTCTAGAAGCTCTTTTCTAGAACTTGTGGTTCTTACCTGGTTCACCTTGGCTGCTCGGGAGTGAACCCAGGCCACATCCTGGGCTTATCTCCGGGTTCCATGCTGGGCCCACCACTGGGACTCCATGCTAGGTCATCCCAGAGATCCAAGCTAGGTTCATGTTTTCTCACTGGCATTCTCTCCCATGGATGCGCTCATTCATGTTCTTGGGTCAGAGACCACTTCACACACCTTACCCCTACATTGGTAGGTTCCCCTAAAATGCTCCACTTTTAGTTTTTCATAACTGATTTTAGAATGTTGGCCTTGCATCTGCGGTCCTCATACTTGTAAAGCAACAGCTTTGATTCTATTCTTTGTGTCTGGAATTAAGTCAGACCTTTTCAGGACGTTCATGGTTATAGAAATCAAGAATACATTCCGGACTTTATATTTCTTGATCTCTAATATGGTCAGAGCAATGGATCATTGATTCTCTTTTGTAGATGGATTCCTTTTTAGAATTTTGGAAAAGTATTTTTAATTGAAGATACAGCCAGGAGTTTCAAGATTATATGGCTTGGGGCTGGAAGGTAACTGAATATTTCTCAGGGTCCCAGAATTTCATTGCGTGGCCCAGAGGCTGCACCTTGAGAGTCAGAGGGAGACTGATTGGATAGCTCAAGCATTCCCTCTGCATTTATTTTCTCTTTTAATTTCATATACGATTTCATCAGAGGGGAAGCCCTTGCAGTCAAGGGAACTAGTGAGTTGCTAGAGCTACACACTGATGAGTGGAGGGACCAGGATTAGCTTTGATTCCAATCCCAGGTTGTTCAAGGGAGGGTTGAGAATAGTCTTGACTCTACATAGATACACATGTACATACACAAATGTACACAATGCACACACATACATACCCACATGCACACATACACACAACTCTGTGTTACTGAAATTCATCTTGAGTTTGGGAAATTAAGCTTTCATTTCTCTCTTCAGCATTTTGGATTTTGAGGAACATGCAAATTTGTGGTTGTTTCGG
This sequence comes from Martes martes, assembly GCF_963455335.1. NCBI lineage: Eukaryota > Metazoa > Chordata > Mammalia > Carnivora > Mustelidae > Martes > Martes martes. The sequence continues at coordinate 55,707,811 of NC_137896.1, forward strand.
TCTCACAGTTTGGTAATGGCCTTCCAGAAAACAAGAAATCACTTGGGCACACTGGATCAACATCGTGGCTCTTCCATGGCCCTGGAATTTGCACACAAGATCAGAGATAGTTCGCAGTACTTTTGCCAACAGTGGACCCGAGGGCCAAAATGATCCGCTGTCCTACCTGCAGCTTGGTGGCTAAAGCCTCAGTGCTTTGAAAGGGACATGGCTATCGTTACAGATTCTCAAATCTTTTGAGATGCTTTGTTGATCATCAGGACCCTGTTTCCAAGCAATGTATTTCCTGAGTTCATTTTCTGTTGAAGCAAAACTGCCTTTACATTTCCTAAAATCTGTAAAGATGAGGGACTGTCGGTCCACAGGAAGACGTGGAAGTTGGACGCAGACAGGAGTCCTGACTTGGGGCATTTAGCTATGTCATTGGTCCGTGTTGCTTTATTTCTTCCGGAATATGCAGAATTGAATGCCCTTCATATGTTTATGCTAAGAATTAACTTATTCAAAAATATGATGTGAAATATAAAGCATGATGACTATGCAACAAATGGGAAATATACAAATATATGTCTGTCAATGATGAAAGGATAAATACTCATCTATATCCCCCCACTCATATATAATTTTCCATATTATATCAGCTTGAGGGATGGTCACACTACTTGGCATATACACTTTGAGAAAAAATAGTTTTAAACCATTGTATAACTATTTATTTGTCTATTTATTTATTCAATAAATACTTACTGAGCAAGTATCATGTCAAAAGAGACTGTATTCAGCATACAGAGATAAGTGAGTCTTTGTACTTTGCTTCTAATCTAGAGACAACAGAAAATACTTTTTTTGTAGCCACATGACTTTTTTATTTGTCTGGAAAATTTCAAATGTCAGAAGCAAATTTCTCAGCAAACTACAAGACACTTTCTGATGAGTGTTCAAGCATTTTGTCTTGAATTCATACTATCAACTTGATATCTCTGCTGTGTTAAGAGATACTCATGAGACAGCTGAAAGGGATAATATTAAAATAGATTAGGTGATTGTAATTCAGTGTCTATAAAAAGCTATAATCTAAAGGCCTAGAAAGTTTATTTCTATAACTACTAAAATGTAAATGGACATTCAAATGTAGCATTCATATTTTTAGCCAAACATAGCTTTTATCACATATAAACAAACAAGTAATCCAAGATTGTCAAAGAAGTTGTTAGAAGTATAAAATGACTAATTAAAATAAGAAATACCGGTCTTATTACCCTGCAGTGGTCTGGAACTGAATTGAATGCTGTTTGATTTAGGAATTATAGCAATTCATATCTTAAGGGCTCTGGAGTCTTCATCAAACCATGGAAAATATGGTACATTAACTCTGGCGACCATACACAGAGATGCTAAGCTAAGGAACATTCTAGCCAATGGAAATTTCTAGAGGGGGAGCCATGCTTTTCTTTCTGCACTCCACATTCGATCTGCTTAGTTTTGGGTAACCATTGTTCAACACCCAACATTTTAGTCAAGTTTTTTTTTTTTTTAATCTTTTTTCTGAATTGGTAGCAAATTCTCCTATTTTGGAAAATCACCTGTTCAACAGGAATATTTCCTCATTCCTCAATATGGGATTTTTGTGGGTCTGAAATGGGCATGGTGACTAAAAACCTATAAAACTTAACAAAGGGGCAGACTAGCAAGCCCAATCCCACTTTTAGGAATTAGGATTATCAAAATACAAATTTTATTAGAAATCTGCAAATTCAAGATTTATAGTGGAATCTTGGAAGTGATTTCTCTCTACTAGTCCCCACTCTCGAATGTGACTTTTTAAGGTGTAATTTCAATTTTAAATGACCTAGCTTGCATTGATAACAAGGTTCTGAGAGTTTTTTCATGGACTTGAATTAACACCAGATGAAATTTTGCCATGTGTATTCCACTGTAGTGGAAAGACAAGTGAAAAATAAAAACAAAGTTCAGCACACATCAGCATAATCAATGCTCTCAGGAAACCTTCCTTCTTTGCTGCATTCCTTTCTCTGTTCCCACTCTGTTTCCCATTTTTTATTTAATTTAATTTATTTATTTGAGAGAGAGCACATAAGCAGGGGGAGTGGCAGCCAGAGGGAAAAGCAGGCTTCCCGCTGAGCAGGGACCCTGATTCTGGGCTCCATCCCAGGACCCAGAGATCATGACCTGAGTTGAAGGCAGATGCTTAACCAACTGAGCCACCCAGGTGTCCCTCTGTTTCCCTTTTACATGCTTCCCTGTTTCCTTCCCTTCTTTCTTTTCTTCCTTCTTTTGCACTGACATTAATGAATGAATATTTCATTTGTAATATTCCTTTTTAATTTTAAATTTTTATTTAAATTCAGCTTAGTTAACATATAGTGAATGTATTATGAGTTTCAGAGGTAGAGTTCAGTGATTTATCAGTCTTTTTTAAAAAGATTTTATTTATTTATTTGACATAGATAGAGAGAGCACAAGTAGGTGGAGCAGTAACAAGAGGGAGAGGGAGAAGCAGGCTCCATGCTGAGCAGAGAGCCTGATGTGGGCTCTATCCCAGGACTCTCAGTTCATGACCTGAGCCGATCGAGGATGCTTAAGTGACTGAGCCACCCAGGAGCCCCCAGTGATTTATCAGCCCTATGTAACACCAGGTGTTCATTCCATCACCTGCCCTCCTTAATGTCCATCACCCAGTTACCCCATCCCCCCACCTGTTGCCCCTCCAGCAACCCTCTGTTTCCTTATAGTTAAGAGTCTCTTATGGTTTGCCTCCTTCTCTCTCTCTCTCTTTTTTAAACATATAATGTATTATTTGTTTCAGGGGTATAGGTCTGTGATTCATCAGTCTTACACAATTCATAGCACTTACCATAGCACATATCCTCCCTAATATCCATAAATTTTCTGATTCCATATAAATTTTAGGATTATTTGTTCCATTCCTTTGAAAATAATTGATAGTATTTTGATAGGGATTGCATTAAATGTGTAGACTGCCTTAGGTAGCATAGACATTTTCACAATGTTTGCTCTTCCAATCCATGAGCATGTTTTTCCATTTCTTTGTGTCTTCCTCAATTTCTTTCATGAGTACTTTATAGTTTTCTTTATAATTTTCTGAGTACAGATTCTTTGCCTCTTTGGTTAAATTTATTCCTAGGTATCTTATGGTTTTGGGTGCAGTTGTAAAGGGGATAATTGTTTGTCTTTCTTTCTTTCTTTCTTTCTTTTTTTAAATTTCAACTTGGTTAGATTTTAGTTCTTTTATTTCTCCAGAAAGGGATTCTCTAGTATTTTCCATGCTTTTTTTCAAGCCCAGCTAGCACCTTGATAATCGTCATTCTGAACTCTAGTTCTGACATCTTACTAATGTCCACATTGATTAGTTCCCTAGCTGTTGGTACTGCTTCTTGTTTTGTTTTGTTTTTTTTTTTTTGAGATGAGTTTTTCCACCTTGTCATTTTATCCAGATAAGAATAGATGAATGAGAGAACAAAATACTAAAAGTGTAGCAATGACCCCAGAAAAATATACATTAACCAAATCAGAAGAGACCCAAAACTCGGTGGTGGGGGGGCAAGAAAGGAGGAAAAAAAAATATATATACATACACACACACACACACACATATACATATGTATATATGTGAAAAGAATAGAGCCACACACTTGATTTTGGGTGTATTTTGGTCTGTTAGAAGAAACTGCCTCCCTAAATTTTAGAGAAAGAAAAACTTATATACATATAAGTTAACTTATAACTTTCATATATAAGTTAACTTATAACTTATATATACAAGTTATATATATAACTATATATATAAGTTAACTTATAACATATATACAAGTTATATATATAACTATATATATATAAGTTATAAGTTAACTTATATATGCAAGTTATATATATAACTATATATACATATAAATATGTAATATACAATTATATATAACTATATTTATATTTTTATATATATATATACACACACACACAAAATAAGGGTAAACATGATGAAGGGATGGAACATGACTGTAAAGATAAAAATTTAAAAAGATTCTAAAGAAGGAATTGACAAGATAAGAAGTTGGTTGAAAAAAGAAAAATAAAAGAGGAAAGAATATGATCAGGCTGGAGACTAGAAAAAAGCCATGCACTAGATTTGGGGTATATTTTTATCTGTTAGAAGAAACTGTATCTCAAAATTTTAAAGAAAGAAAAACCTAAATATATACAAAAAATAAAGTTAAATACAATGAAGGGATAGAATATGACTATAACAATGAAAATTTAAAAAATTAAAAAAGGTTTTTTTAAAAAGGTATTGATAAGAAAAAATAGTTTAAAGGTTAAAATAGGAAAGAAGAAAATTTAAAAACTAGAATAAGAAAAAAATGAAATTAAAAAAACATTGACTTTGAAAGACTAGAGAACCATGGGGGGAAAAAACAAAACAAAACACGAATTCTATGTGTTACATTCCCCCAGCTCTGGAGTTCTGCAGTTCTCATTGATGGGTGGACTTGGACTTGGCTGGATATTTTTGCTGATCTTCTGGGGGAGGGGCCTGTTGCAATGATTCTCAAATGCCTTTGCCGAGGCAGAATTGCACCACCCTTGCCAGGGGCCACACTAAGTAATCTGCTCAGGTTCGCTCTCAGAGCTTTTGTTCCCTGAATGCTTTCTGTACAGTTTCAGAAGACAGGAATAAAGATGGCGGCCTCCCAATCTCCTGCTTGGAGGAGCTGAGAGCTCGGGCCCCACACCTCAGTGTGCCCTCAGAGAAAAACAGTCAATCCATCCCATTTCCCTGGTCTCCAGCCACACTCAGTGCTCACCCAGCCTGTGACCGAGCATTTCTATCTCTGGTGCATGACCCTTTTTGGAGTCTCCAAACCCAGCAGATTCCTGCCACTCTGCTCCTCCCAGAGGAGAAGGAAGGTGAGTCTCCCCAGATCTGCCACTTGTGGGGACCCCACCCAAAAAGCAGTGGTCCGATTGTGCCTTGGATCACAGTTTAAGGTAACCCCGAGCAGAGAGCTCACTCCTATACTCTGTCTGTGTAGTCAGCTTCCCTGCTCTGACACCTGGGAGCTCTGCCACACTCAGACACCGCAGGTCTTTCTGTGACCCCACAGATCCAGAGACCACATTGTCCCTGTGAGGGCTTCACCTCCACTTCGCCTCTGGAACAACATCTCTTGGGGGAGCAGACTTCTGAAAGTTTTTTTTTTTTTTAAGATTTTATCCATTTATTTGACAGACAGAGATCACAAGTAGGCAGAGGGGCAGGCAGAGAGAGAGGAGGAAGCAGGCTCCCCGCTGAGCAGAGAGCCCGACATGGGGCTCGATCCCAGGACCCTGAGATCATGACCTGAGCCGAAGGCAGAGGCTTTAACCCACTGAGCCACCCAGGCGCCCCCTTCTGAAAGTTTTGGTGTTGTGCTCTGCTGCTCCACCTCTTGCCGGGAGACGGCCCCTCCCCCTGTGGCCTATCTTCTGGTATATTGACTTGGATTCACTTCTGCGCATGTCCTACCTTCCAGAAAGTGGTTGCTTTTCTGTTCCTAGAATTGCTGCTCTTCTTCTCTCTGATCTCCTGTTTAGTTTGTAGGTGTTCAGAATGGTCTGATAACTAGCTGAACTCCTGGGACCCCACAGTATTTAGGTCTCCTACTCCTTCTCCATCTTGCTCCTCACCCCTCCAGAACAGTGATTTTTAAACCTAATTCAGCAGATTCTATTCAAATCCTAGGTGCTTTGCTAAAACCATACTCACTTAACTTTCTTAACTCATTTCCTGGCCTCTGAGACCTCTTACAATCTAGTTCCAGTCTGTTTCTCCAACCAGGATTCACTTCCTTCCCTGTGCTCCAGCCTGCTTTTGGTTCCTGAGAAACCCAGCTACCACCTCCTCCTTCTCTGTTTTTATCTTAGTTTATTTTTCCTTCCCTTCCCCTGTGTTCATCTGTTTTGTTACTTAATTTCCACACATAAGTGAAATCATATGGCATTTGTCTTTCTCACACTGATTTATTTCGCTTAGCATAATACTCTCTAGGTTCATCCACTTCATTGCAAATGGAAGGATTTCATTCTTTTTGATGGCTGTGTAGTATTTTTTTTAACCTATGAGAATGATCATTCTCCCTCTTCTCTCTGAAATCTGAATTTTAATTTTTTGTTTTTTTGGTTAAATTGATCTCTTTAAAAATACATCATTACCTATGAGAAGTTCTCTCATGGGCTAAAAATATAGGCTCTGTTGCCAATGTACACCTCCAAATTTCAATAATTTGATATATCTATAGTTATAGAAATAGTGAGCAGTAATAGATATCAATTTTGGAAAATAGAGGAAAGTGGTATAATCTGTGAGGAACAAATTTAAAATCCACTTGAAATCTGTGAATTATAATTCCTGTAGGAAATGCTTCTTTACTTATATTTGACTTGGCATTTGTTTATTAAGTGAATACAATTTACCCAATATTTACTGAGTGCCAACTATGTGATATATGATGAAAAGAAAAAAAAAAAACATGTATCCAAATAAAATTCTTTGGTATACTATTCCAGGAAATGGTCTATGTCTTAGTACTGATATTAAACGAGTGTCATTGAAAAATATTAAATTCGAGAGGTGCCTGGGTGGCTCAGTTGGTTAAGTGACTGACTCTTGGTTTTAGTTCAGGTCATGATCTCGGGGTCATGGGAACAAACCACCCATGGGGTGCCACGTTCAGCTGGGAGTCTACTGGAGAGTCTCTCCCTCTTCCTCTGCCCCTCTCCCTCCCCTCTCCCATGGCTCTCTCTCTCTTAAATAAATAAATCTTTTTTTTTTTTTTTTAAAGAAAAGCATTAAACTTCAGTTGTGGAAATGGTCTTTTTTAGAGAGAGTGCTGCTGTTTTTTTTATAGAGCATGGTATCACATGTCATTCCAAGGACCACATGAAAGAGGGCACTGAGACAGTGCACTGAGTTGAAAGGCCATCGTTCAATGTCTTAGTCTTTCCTCTTTACACCTAACAATATTACACAATTTGCTGGCTAGACATATAGTTCATTTATTACTGAATAAAACCAGAGGCCCAGAATCAATGTATCTTGAGTAGAGAGATAACTGATCTCCTTTGGTTAATCATACTCTGTATCCATTCTTGGGTCTTTTACCTGTGATTTAAAATTTACCAGATAAGTACATTTAAAAAAGATAATTTCACTTCGTCCTCAAATTTTTTTCTTAATTGACTCACAGGCCAAGTTTTACATTTTTAATTCTTGTATTGTTTTAAAAATACCTGCATATGTTAAAATTTCCCTTACAACCAGGATTCAGTTAGGAGTCCAACATAGGCAGATATACGTGGGCAAGAACAGAGCTGTGAAAATGTTCAAGCTGTAGCATTCACCTACTTGTGTCTGCATCCGGGCTCTATCCCTCAGCAGCTGGGCTGCACTGGGCAAGTTACTGACCCTCTCTATGCTTCTGTAAGATGAGGTTAGTAACAGAGCTCACTCACAGGTTTGTGAGCATTAATACATGGCAAGCATTTAAAGCAGTTCCTGGGTCAGACCAAGAGCTCAGTAAATGCTTATTATTGTTATTGTTATCATTATTATATTAAAAGGTAGAGATAAATTTAAATCTTAATGAGTATAGTCAAATTCAGTCTCACAGGGACACTTTCTTTTGAGTAAAGGAAATGTATTGCCTATGGGGAGAATAACATGGACTGAATTAATCGTTACTAACAGCAATGATAGCTAAATACAGACACTTAGCCGACAACAACAGATGGAGGGCAAGAGTTCTGTCATGATTGGTCTATTTTGTTGGTAATTCTTCTCACTGTGCAATTACTTCATGACACTCTGAGGTTCTGCATCTTGAAAGAATCCTTTCTCTCCTTATTTGCAGCATCTTATCCCTTCCCACCAACTTTGCATCTCCTTTGGGGTCAAGGGTGGTCTTCTCTTCACTTTCCCCTCCCTCTTGCATAATGTACCTGTGATGTGCACCTGGGGCCTGCCACCTTCTGTGTTGAAATCGGGGTCCAGCCGGGGTTACACGGGGGGCGGAGCTTGGAGACATGGAACTGCAGGCCTTCGGCTAAAGGAAACAGGAGCGGAGAGAAACTGACCCGTTGATTACCACCCATGGCTAAGCACTGCTTCTTACTCCTAAACTTGTATTGGACCACTGAGACAAATGATTGAGACGAACCTTGCGGAAAATGAGGCATGAACAAGTACCCGATCCCACTTTTCTGAATTCTAACTCAGGGGTTTTTGCACCAGCTCTCCATCCCTTGGGAGTGGGCCTGAATGTTCGTTTGTGCCTTCTCTCAAAATGGCTTAGTGGCAAACACCAGGTCCCTATGGCAACCACAGAAAAATGAAGGAGTCTGGAGGATGGCATACGGCCATGAATCCCGAGTGAAGCCTTGTTTGTCCCTCCAGAACCACTCAGTTAAATCGCAGCCCTAACATTAGCTGTGTCTATTTGCCTTTATGAGATGGGTACCTTGGTAAGGGAATACTGTTCTGCTCTTTATTTGATGAATTTCCTAAATTCAAGAATTTTATCTCTTAACGTTTACGTTCTATATCTAAGCTGCTTTACAAATATGAACAATTTTCAAACATGTAGTAAACACAATATTAAAAGTCATATTTTAATGTACTCTGCAGACCTAAAAGAGATACATTATCTTAAGGTGTTAACTGAAGACCTCAGCGAAGCATTTTATGCAGCTAGTGCTTACAGTGTCTGTTGTTCTTGTCCCCAAAGTGTAGAGAACCATGTTCGAAATCTCATTTATGCTCAGTGTGATTCGATGCAATGACATGAATGTCATAAGGACAATGATTCAAATTCTTCCCACCACAGGGGCAGGGGAAACCATTGCTAAGATGCATTTGGAAAGAAACTGAGGCCATGCAAATTTCCGAAGCCTGTACCCAAAGACTGAAAGCTGATCTGCTCCTGTAAATCAACCGCACATTGAAGTATACCGATCTCTAGTGGTGAACACATGTCCAGAGCTGTTCCTTTATACTTTCTGAAAAAAAAAAAAAATTGCTGTGAAAGCTTGGGTACTCAAAGCAAAAGACAAAACCTAACCTAACCAAAAGTCAAACCTTAGACTACATCCATATTGAGAGAATGGAACCGCTAGATGTTGAGCCATAAATTCCGTGTCAGAAAAGCTGATTAAAATGATATTAATGGATCCTTCTATTTTTCAAGATACCTGTGCTCTGTAAACTGAGCAGTTTGGGTGCCTGGGTGAAGCTAGGCTCAGTGACAATTCTATCAAGATCAGAAAGGAAGACACCAATAGAATGGTAACTGGTAATTAACCATCTAAAATCTAAATCAGAACACGCAGACACAGAAGTACATCTGAACGATTCTGAGCTTTTGAGAAGGGAAATCCATTGTGATAAAAAGGCTCTTCAACTGGCAGCAAGAGTTCTTCTCAGTTTTCTGGGTGCAAATGCAATCATGTCACATCAAATCAGCCAACTGGTTAACAAAAACACATTCCTTTGTGGTTGTTTATTACTTAAGTGGCCCAAATTAATGGCAGTCACCTCAACCTGATTTTGGTGGTTCCCAGTGACAATGGAGCCCTGGATGCTCACAGGTGTCTGGAGGCTAGCTGGCTCAGGGGGAACTGGGGGCTTTGGTAATTTGCCTTCACGAATGGCTCAGACTTTTCCTCCTGTAACACGTTGAATTCTGGCAAGGTCAACATTGGTTGCCTTTTATAGTTAGAGCTTCTTTGAACTTGCCCTGCCCACAAGCCCAGAGGTTGCCCAGTTCAGATACTTCCCTTAGTCTCTCGATGTTCCTCCATCTAATATGTGATTGGCCTTGAACCAGAGTTTTTGTCAACAACTTCAGCCTCAAAACACAAAGACTGTAAGGCTATTTGCTGGTGCTTGCTGTGGAAACACTTTACTTTCCTTCCCGCTTTGTGCTATGTAGGGAAGCCGCCAAAAATGTGTTTTTTGTTTATTGGTAATGGATCTTGTTGGAATTAAATTACTTAAGAATGTGTCTGTTGCAATTAAAAGAGGTATAATGTTTATATTAACATTTTGAAGTTTGGTTACTCTTGGAGCGTCAGTTTACATGAGTATAAATAGGCGATAATGAACATGATGAAGTATTCCATAGTCAAACTGTAGCTTTCTAGGAAAATGTGAGTGTGGTTAGTCTCCCCAGTACCAGCTGCAGGACAATGTAAGATATTACTGTTAGGGTTTAGTTTCTGTATGCCTTAAATAGTAGGTGAAGAAAATTGCTCCATGAAATTTTCCCACTTGAAATTTCAGCAAACGCCTCAACTACAGGTTGCTTAAGATCTGATTATGAAGATATGAACCTGGAAGTGGTTGTGGGAAAATAAAACTAAGTATCTGTATTTAAATTATTTGCCAGGGATATTGATTAAAATCATACTGGTTAGAGAAGAGCATTCTGGATCCAATAATGCATTCCATTCTGCATCCTGGGGGCCCCCGTGATGTACTTTTGTATGTATGTATGTTGACTTAGGGCTCGTTGTCCACAGCACTTTCCTTTCTTCTCAGTGATGTGGTCATCCCCTAAAACTCTATAGGGACCTCTCCCTTCTAGCTCTAACCCATTTTCATTTCACTTGTCTTATTGTCAAGTAGCATGTCTTAGTGTTCCCTGCCGCAACCTTTGGTTTGTTTTCTGGGATCTCTGGGTCCAGAGTGGGCAGAGCCTATATTTTGGAAACACACAATTTGTATCTCTTCTTTTGAAAAATTTTCACATGATGGGGCCCTATCATTCTCAGGAGACCCTTAATTTCCCACTCATCTTGTGGAGCTCACAGCTTCCATACCCAAGGGCACAGGGGCCAAGCTGAAAGAAAGAAATCAAACTTCTCACTCCCCAGGGAATACTTTCAAATCAATTCAATAAATCTCCGTGGCGTGCTTGTTACATTCCAGATACTAGGTGCCATGGGCTGGGGTGGGCAGGGAGGGTAGATCCAGAAATACAAATAAGAAAGTTCTAGCCATTGACAAGTATTTCTGGAGGAAATCTACGTGTACACAAATCACTGTATAAGGTAGAATGCAGGGGTTCCCTGGTGGCGGAGTCGGTTAAGTGTCTGACTCTTGATTCAGGCTCAGGTTGTGATTGGGGCCGTGAGATCTAGCCCTTCATTGGGCTCGGCACTGGACATGGAACATGCTTAAGATTCCCTCTCTCTCTCCCTCTGCCCCTCCCCTCTGTGTGCTTGTGCTCCACCCCCTCCTGCTCCCGCACTCTCTTAAAAAAAAAAAAAAAAAAAGACGGAATGCAGAATAGAAAGGAGATGTGAAGTGCTGTAGTTTCCAAATAAGTAGCTACATCTTCTCAGTGGAAGGGTAGAGGAAAGCTTGACGGAGACGTTTGCCCTGCTGATGGGCCTTGAAATGGGGCTTGGGTCTTGGTGTCAGGGGGAGATGTCAGGGGCACAGAGACCAGGAATCGGAAATGAGTAAGATGAGACACATCCTGATTTCATGTGTATAGGAGGGGCGGGGGAGGGCAGTGAGGGAGGGGCCGGTGTGGTGGGTGGGGACGACTGTGGTGGACCTGTGCAGCATTTATGATCCCGTTCTGAGCCATGGAAGGTTTTTCCAAATATCTCCTTTTCTGAGTAAATTTAGGAATACATAGAAGCATAAGGAAGAAAGACATAGTGCCTATCTTTCCTGCCTAGAGGGAAACTACTGCTGATATTTGGAGGGGTTTCCTGCTCATGTCTTTGCTACAAATTTTAAAGAAACAATTAACAATATATAAGTGTTCTGAATTATTTTGATAAAACTTTGTATAAACACCCTTGTATTTGTTTTTAACATTCAGTCGATATAATTTTAATGGCCACAATAATGTCCCCAATTAACATATGCTTTTCCCTTTCTGCAGGGTGACCGATGGTGGTGGGGCTAGCAGTCAGTGCAAAAATTGTAAAAAGGGATTGCACATTGTACGTACGAAACCTTTGTTTTCACAAGACATCATAATTAAACCTCTCTTTCGTCCTTTTCATTATTAGAAATTCATGCCACTTGATTAAAACTCAAGGCAACTCAGGGCCCCCGATGCCTCTTGGACCACAGCCAGCTTCCTGGAGGATGCCAGAAACTGTGGGCACCCGTCCTCTCCCTCTCCCTGGCATTCATAGTGTGATTATTTCCCTGTGAGCCCTGCAGAGGCCGTTCCACACACTTCTCTCAGAGGTGTCTGACCTGCACTCCTCCTGGGCCACCATGCCCCTTACCCAGTAAAGGCTCCTCCTCTTGGAGGGCTCTGAGGGACCTCTCCTGGACATGTACCGCCCCTCCACTTGCATCTTCCAATGCAACAGACCCGCACTGGCACAGCCCCGCTCCCTCTTCTCAGACTTCTGGGCTTGGGCCCCTGAAATCAAGGTGACTCGCTCTAGCAGCTTATGCTCCTGCTGGGGGCTTGTCACGGTCTAGCTGGCGCTCCAGGGGACAGAAGTCTGATTTCAGGTGCCTAAACTCAGCATAGCCTTCTTTCTCCCTTTTCACTTATCCTTTGTCATCTTTATTACTAGCGATATTTCATCCTGATTAACTTTGAATTGGCTCCGACCATGGCAATTATTCCAGGTCTTTCACTCTCTTTAATGCCAATTTTCACCTCTGCCCAACTAACTTACTCAGAGCAGCTTACTCTACCTTTTATCAAGAAGATGGACAATACCTAGAAAGATCGCTTTTGGTATTTTTACTCACCCTTTAACATAGCCTTGGATTAGTACTTCTCTCCTGCTTCAGGAAACACTCCATGAAACACAGAAGTGCCAGAATAGACAAAAGACTAGAAACAAATGGTTCATTTTCAAGATTTAAATAATGAATGAATCGGTAAAAAACCAAACCAAACCAAAAAGCTGCCTTTGGCTTTTGACAAGAAAGAAATACCCAAATCTTTTCAGCAAGCATATGATGTGGAATTTCAATCATTATGATGATTACTGTCATTTTGCACACTATCAAAAACCTTTCAGAATCTGGATGCAGAAGTCAAAAATGCATCGTGAAAATTTGGAAAACTACAAAAACAACCTGAAGGAAAAAAATTACCCACGGAAACACAGTGGACAGTGTTAAGTAGGACCAAGATTGTCTGAGATTAAATATTGACTACTTATTGGCTGAATGATTTCAGGCAGTTGAATCTCTCTTTCCTTCGGTTGTATCATTGTTACCATAGGGATCAAAACAGGATACATTCTGTAAATTATTAAATAAATAAATTAATTAAAGGTTTAATCACAGTCCTTGGCATTTAGGAAACCTCGATCAATGTAGGTTTTATCCTTTCTTCCAATGTGTATGTATGTGTATACATGTATATACCTACATACACATATTACATATCACGTCTCACACATGTACACATATTTATGAAACTGGGGTCACATTGCATTTAATGCTCTATAGTCTACTTTTTTTTTTTAATTTCTTTTCAGCATAACCGTATTCATTGTTTTTGCACCACACCCAGTGCTCCACGCAATATGTGCCCTCCTTAATATCCACCACCTGGTTCCCCCAACCTCCCACCCCCTGCCCCTTCAAAACCCACAGGTTGTTTCTCAGAGTCCATAGTCTCTCATGGTTCACCTCCCCTTCCAATTTCCCTCAACTCCCTTCTCTCCATCTTCTCATGTCCTCCATGTTATTTGTTATGCTCCACAAGTAAGTGAAACCATATGATACTTGACTCTCTCTGCTTGACTTATTTCACTCACCATAATCTCTTCCAGTCCCGTCCATGTTGATACAAAAGTTGGTTATTCATCCTTTCTGATGGAGGCATAATACTCCATAGTGTATATGGACCACATCTTCCTTATCCATTCGTCCGTTGAAGGGCATCTTGATTCTTTCCACAGTTTGGCAACTGTGGCCATTGCTGCTATGAACATTGGGGTACAGATGGCCCTTCTTTTCACTACATCTGTATCTTTGGGGTAAATACCCAGTAGTGCAATTGCAGGGTCATAGGGAAGCTCTATTTTTAATTTCCTGAGGAATCTCCACACTGTTCTCCAAAGTGGCTGCACCAACTTGCATTCCCACCAATAGTGTTAGAGGGTTCCCCTTTCTCCACATCCTCTCCAACACACATTGTTTCCTGTCTTGCTAATTTTGGCCATTCTAACTGGTGTAAGGTGGTATCTTAATGTGGTTTTAATTTGAATCTCCCTAATGGCTAGTGATGATGAACATTTTTTCATGTGTCTGATAGCCATTTGTATGTCTTCATTGGAGAAGTGTCTGTTCATATCTTCTGCCCATTTTTTGATATGATTATCTGTTTTGTGTGTGTTGAGTTTGAGGAGTTCTTTATAGATCTTGGATATCAAACTTTTGTCTGTACTGTCATTTGCAAATATCTTCTCCCATTCTGTGGGTTGTATGGCCTACTTTTTAACTTGACATTGTCTTGTCAGCATTTCCCTGAGCTATTTTGCATTCTTTGAACACATGGTTTTTAATGGCTGAATAGCATTCTGTTCTATGGATTTACTATAATTTTACTTAACTAAATCTCTATTGTTGGTTAATTAGGCAGCGGCAATTTTTTGCTATTATAAATAGCATTGCAGTGAACATCCTTGTACATAATCCTTTGTTTGTTTCTCTCATAATTTCCTTGGGATAAATTCCAAGAAGTGTAATTATTAGGTCAAAGGACCAGAACATTTGTAAGAATCTTGATCCGTGTGGCCAAGTTGCTCTCCAGGAAGTTTGCCCTAATTCGTATTCTCTGTAGCAATATGTAGGAGTTTTTATTTCAATCACACCTTGACCAGTGATGGGTAATGCACAATATCCAATTTGGAGACTGCTGGCCTCTTTAATAACAGGAAACCTTAGAGAACTATTCATTTGTCAGCTTCGGTTATAGGAGTGAGTCCTTGGTGATGTTAGGAGAACAGCCCTTTAGGGCAATTACTTTTAGGCAATTCCTCCCAGAGTGCTAAAGTGAAGTTTGAAAAGTTTAAGATATACATATTAAGTGCAATTTAGTTAACAATGATCCTTGTTAATCAATTACCAACAATTATTTTTCAGGTGAATATTATACTTATTTTTAAATGCCTATAAAACTAATGTTATTTATTTGAGAATTGATCTGTAGTTTTTGACCCCAGCAGTTTTATTGTCCCTAAAACGTGTGGGATGATGGCGTGTCCCCAGGAACTGAAAGTGAGCCGGGGCTTCTCCCACAGTGAGATCAAGTCCGGGCACACCCCACCAGGTCTGCCTAAGGGCTTGCTCTTGACATTTAAAAAGGGATCAAAGGGAAGTCTTTTTTATTCATAATTCACTGCTTCTATTAGTGGAGAAGCAAGTGGGTGATAGGGTAGGTGGGGGTACGGACCCCATCAGAAAATGCTGGAGTTACTACTCAAATCTTTTTTTTTTTTTTTAAAGATTTTATTTACTTATTTGACAGGCAGAGATCACAAGTAGGCGGAGGCAGGCAGAGAGAGGGGGAAGCAGACTCCCCATTGAGCAGAGAGCCTGATGCGGGGCTCGATCCCAGGACCCTGAGCCCATGACCTGAGCGGAAGGCAAAGGCTTAAACCACTGAGCCACCCCGGCACTCCATACTCAAATACTTTTGAGTCCCTTTTCTCACTCTCTCTGTAACTGGTAAGGTCAATACAGAAAGTTACATCCACCATGTGAATGTGAATAGTGTTTTGTGTGTGTGTGTGTGTGTTTGTGGTGTTTAAGCTATGGATTTTGTTTGTTTGGAGGAACACGCCTACATCGTTTAGAAAGAAGGGGACAGATACTTGCCTCTGGGAGATGGGGGTTGTGGTATGTGTTGAGTCTTGGCCTTTTTACTGAGTTGGGCAAAAGAGAAAGTCTTTCATTTTGCCTGCGAGCGAGGCAGCCATCACCACATTTGTCCGAACAAGCGAGAAGCAGTTTCTTTGTGCTATGGGGAGCAGATTAGAGTAAGGCATGCTTCCAGTGGAAAGCGGGTAGTGGAGGGGGAAGTGGGTGTGAGTGAGTGCAGCCAGCCTTCGGGTTGGGATGGACAGCTGAGGAAAGGCTGGAGCAGAAAGCAAACCATTCAGGACAGTGAAAATCCAGGAGACAACTCATAGCCCAGATGCCGAGAAAAAGGCAGAACTTATGTAAATAGAGCTCAATAATAGCCCAGCTTCAACAAAAGGGTGGTTTTTAAATTAGATTCAACTGGTTTTGGTTGCTTCAGCATCTGCCTTTGTCTCAGGTCTTGATCCCAGGGTCCTGGGATCGAATCCCACGTCTTGCTTCCATGCTCCTCAGGAAGTCTGCTTCTCCCTATGCCTCTGCCTGCTGCTCCCCTGGCTTGTGTTTGTTCTCCTCTCTTTCTCTCTGCGAAATAAATAAATAAATAAATAAACAAACAAACCAATCTTAAGGAAAAATTAAAAAAAAAAATAAAAAAGAAAGGCCCCAGTTAGATACTGTCTGTTATAACAATAGGGATTAATTTTAGTTTGGCTCCTTTGCTGATAGGAGTGCTGTACCTGTTAGAGCAAATAGCGGGTGTTTCCACATCACACTGTCATGACTGAGGCAGAAGGAGCGACTAGATCAGCACTGTAATTTCTGTAAGTCTTCGGTAGCTTTGTTTAACTCATGGCCTGGATGTGCTGCTTTGCCAAACACACGCTTTGATTTTGATCGAGACTGCGCCCTGATTCCCTGGGGGCCGGGGACAGTGGTCTCTGTGAGCACAGGGTGTCCCGCCGAGGTGGATGAGAACGCACCATTGACTGGGCTCTGTAGCTAGAATTCCAGTAAGTCAGTCCAAGTTGGGACTTAGGACTCTGATTTCCTCTCTCAGCCTTGAATTTGTGCTGTTGGCACATGAATCCTTCTTGATTCTTATCTTAGTCTGTAAATAGCACAGAAATTGCACATGGAAAAATGGAACAAATCATACTTTCTTTCAAAGGGCAAATTAAACATTCCATAGAATAAGGGAAGAGTTGTTAGCGGGGGGAAAAAAATGCACCCTTGCTAGGGCCAGTGTGAAAAAAGAGTGGAGTCAATTGGACTCAAACTCAACCTTAAAGAAAGTTTTGAGTATTTGCACTTTTTTCTTTAACCACCCTCTTAGCCTTCCTGCCAAATATCAAATCCTGAGTTTTCCGAAGGTTTGAAAATATTCCCATTAATTTTTTTCTCTCATAGCCCTGTATTTACCAGGGCTTAAAATGGAAATACTGAAACCCAGTAATAAAGGGCACTATGGTATTCCTGGTCTGTCTGAGGCCAAGCACTCCTGGCAGGATTCTTAGGGAGTCCCGCTCCTACCAGGCTCCAGGGGAGTTTTCAGTTAGAAATGGTTTTGAAAATTTGGGTTAATTTAGAATAAGCAGTTTACTTCAAGAAAGGGAGTGAGCTCTTTCTTTGACTGAAGGAAAAAAAAAAAAAGATAAATTCAAGGATGAAACTCAGAAACTATCTTCCTGAAAGGGGAGAGGAGACAAACAAACCTTCCTCTGTGAGAATGATCTTGGAATTGCAGGCTCTTCTCGTTGTTCAGGAGACCCTGGCTACGTCAACTATGATTTCATCTGGGTTCGGGCACACACACAGGTTGCTGCTCACTGGTGGGATTTGAGAGCGTCTGCTTTCTTCTTCCATCCAGGGTGCTTTCGAGAAGCATCTGTTTAAGATTCCGGGGTGTTCTGACCCAGTGTACACACCGGGCGCCCTGCCCAGTGCACAGTCCCCAGCGAACACCTGGGTTGTTCAATGGGTGGCTGGACAGATGTGAATGTGGGAGAGAAGGCTGGGCTTTGAAAGAGAATGCCTGGCTCTATGTTCTTCTGAAGAGGCTTGGATGCAGGGAGGCCGGGTCTTGGTTGTACGTGCACAGCTGGTCTGCCGTCCAGTTAGGCTCAGGGTCTGGATGTCCCCCCCCCCCCCTGTTCTGCATCTGTTCACTGCCTGGCCATCTCAAGGCTCTCCCAAGGACTGCTCATCTCATCCCAGCCTTTAACTTTAAAGTTAAAGCCAGCCCCTCTGCTGGTCCACTTTTTCGCTTATAACAGCAGCCCCTCACCAGTTCCCACCCTGATCCACACCCCCCTCCCACCTCTCTTAGCTTAGGATGGACATTTCTGCTGCTTCCTTATGCCATGCCTGTAAGCAGAGTATCCTCCCCTATCTGTCCTCTCTTTCTCTAGGAGGGACAGCTCTATTCTTTTCTGGGGGAGATACCTTCTGCCAAGGTGTCAGGCTCATCTTCTCCCCCCCCCCCCCCCCCCCGTGTAGGCGCTCTCTCTCTCTCACTCTCTCTCTCTCTGTCTCACTGGGCCCCGAGCCATTCTCTGGATAGGCCAGACCCCCACACGTGGCCGGGGCTGCTCAAACCAGCCCTCCTCTGCATGGAGAACTCTTCTAGAACTTCCTTCCTCCTTTGCTTTGCCTTTCATTGCTTATGGACATTTGCTCTTAATATGCTAATTAGGACATTAAGAAAAAGTTCATTTCAGAAAATATGAGAAAATAAATCATGCAATAAAACAAAAATCACCATAGTTTTATATATCGTCTTGGCTAGTTACATTTTTTCCCCCTAGGTATTTTAAAAGCAAATTCACAGTCCCATAGAATAAAAAAAACACAAGTGTATATGCTATTTATTTGATTTAAAAACATATGTGCTCTTTGTAGAATATATGAAAAATGTAGAAAAGCCCGGAGGGGGAGATGTCGTAGAATTTCACCCTGCATTTCCGTGTACTTCCTTAGAATCCTTTTATTGCATGAATATATAAAGAGCATACTGTATGCGCAAAGTTTCAAGAATCACCTGGTGCAGGAAGACTCACAGGAATCTTGCTGAGGGGAATTTAACAAGAGATTACAGTTACCCTCGGTGCCTCAGTACTCTTTACCAATTAAGAGAGAGAGAAAAAAATCTCATGTGGTTTTAGGTCATTCTTGCAAAGATGCCATGAATCATGACTCAAGTTTTGGGAAATAAAAATGCTCACTGTATTATTTCATTTACAGATATCATGGAATCATGGAAGAAAAAAAATGCTTTTTTAATTTAATGGTTCTGGTGTCTCAATCGTGTATTAAGCTTCGCTGGGATGGAAACTGATCATTTATTAGACTGAGAGGCAACATAGTTTAGTGGCTAGCCATAGGGTGCCCTTGGCTTCATGGCCCGCCTCTGCGACTTACTAGCTGTAACTTATTAGTTGGCGATAGTATGAATTCTTATCTTGTCCGTCTCCGTAGTTAGTCTTAGCGAGAAGCTGGGTAAATCCGTGTGAACAGCCACTTTGGCCAAAAACCTGGTGGTGTTTCCTCTTTGAGAATTCTCTCCGGCGTCCCTGATCTGGACCTCAGTGCCATAAAATTCATTTCTTTTTTTGTGCTTATATAGACTGGGTACTCAAGTTCTATCATCATACTTATTTCAGTGCACATTCTAGTTATTTGTTTAAGTGTCTGTCATCTCTCCTCCTCTATTTGCCAATACTGTGAGCATGTGAACTTATTAAATACGAGGACTTTTTTTTTTTTTTTTTGAATCTTTGCGTTATCAAGACCCTGCCCGGACCCAGTGAGTGCCTAATAAAAGTGCCTGTCAAATGTATAGACCCACCACTTCTGGCTTTGATTCTCAAACTGAAATGCATGGCTTCGTATTTATTCTTTCTGCATTTTACCATTTGTGCCTCAACTTCTCAGGGGTGTTTATTGTTACCTGGTGCGTGGCTATAGCCCCGGAAAAGTCCAAACAAAACAAGACAAAACTCTACGTCAGTAGGGGGCAGTGACAGAGCTTGCTTGAACAACAATTACATCAGCGAATGAGGTGCAGTGGAATCTATAAAGAGTGTAACAATGAAGGTATTATTTATTTTAATTTGTTCCTATTTCCCAAATGAGCCAACTGAGACTCAGAGAGGCTTCATGGTGAAGGACTATGCAGAGTTAATGGCGGGACTAAGCCTACAACACTTTGTGCGGTAGAAATAAATGAGTTTCTTGAGATACAGTGATGAGTAGAAGATGCTAGGTGAGGAAACCTTATTGTAGAAGTGGCATCATGAATTTTATCTGGTAGCAAACACACTAGAATAGAATAGAATTTCAGGGAACAGAACCATAGTAACTGGGAATGGCAAGGCTCAAGACTTGAAGGAGACTGAGAAACCTGAGGTTGACCAGATGTATGGCACAGAGCTCTTATTCTTTCTTTCTTTCTCTCTCTCTCTCTTTTTTTTTTTAACAATTTGTTTATTTGGGTGGGGGAGGGGTAGAGGGAGAGGGAAAGAAAGTCTCAAGCAGACTCCAAGCTGAGCAAGGAGCCTGACATGGGTTTTGATCCCATGACCCTGAGATCACGACCTGAGCTGAAATCAAGAGTTGGGCCCTCAACTGACTGAGCCACCCAGGCACTCCTAGAGCAATTTTTCTTACGTAGCTTGAAACTTCTTCTTCCCCAGACCTCATATATCTGAACAGCCTTGATTTTACTGTTTCTGAAATCTCCATTGCCATCCTTGTTCACCTCCAAATTTAGAGGTTCTAGAATGTAGGTGAAGGAGTAACAGAGATGATAAAGGCAGTCAGTAGAGAAATGCAGTTGCCCATGGGTACTATGGTCCAAGTTTTAGCAATTTGTAATTTTGTTAGCATACGTTGGTGCAGAAGCATGAAACATTGGTTAAACTCTTTTTACGAGATCTGAAAATAATTGTTTACAAAGGCAATCATTTTAAGTTGTTTATTTCAAAGGTATTTAGTGTACTTGATGTGATAGAAACTCTTGACTTCTCAATGAGGGGGAATATGGAAAAAAAAACAAGGTTTCATTAAGGATGCAAAAACACACATAATTGGAAAATTTTCCAGGTTGAGATAACAAAAGGAATGTAAAGAACTTTCCAGATGGAGAAACCTTTAAGGTTTGTGTCAGAATTGGGGCATGTGGTGCGTTTTGCCGTCGTATGTGAAAACCGTGTGTCATAAAATTTCTGCAAACTTTGAAGGCTTTTTGCATCCTTAACGCTGTTTCTAAGTGCCATCAATTAATAAAATGCATGCCATAGCAAACATTTGGTAAATATTTACTTTAATTATTGAATTGTACTTACCTCAAGGTTTTTTTTTCTTTTCTTTCACTTCTGAAAAAGCATGATATAGATTACAGTGGAAGTTGGCAGTCACACAGATGTCGAAGCGTGAATTTCGGATGTTTGCAGGTTGTGAATATGTGGGATTTTGGTCTTGAATGGGAACTTAACATCGCAACCTTACAACCTTACACGGTTGGAGAAATTTTGCAATAGCAACAATTTCACATTTGCATAAACAGCTTTATTGTAGTTGGAGTAATATATAGGAGGAGCACAGATTACCCTGACCAGAGTGAAACCTATAAAGCAATCACATTTGAATGAAGATTTTACTTAAAATCATAGACTCAGCAACTTCAAAGTGCTTTTATCTTTCACAAGAGACAAATTTAGCCTGTTATGAATGAAGTCCCTTAATATCGGCATTTTCTGGCTGGCATATGTGTCTTGCCTCAGTGGAACTTTAAAATAAGACCACACATACCAAAAAAGTAAAAGAGAGGCAAGGAACTGAAACATCTGACGAATAAATTCTATTTTTCACTCTAAATAGTAAAATAATTGTGAGTCTAAAGTGTTTATTTTAATTGCACTATAAACCTATAATCCCGCTCAATTCCTGATCTCACCCTGAGGGTGTGGAGGGTACAGAAACAGCTAGAATCTTTAGAAATTTATCCTTCTCTTACCTTCTGTTGGTGTTGGCACCATCTTTTGCTCTTGGTTGGTGGAGGTACGGTTTTGGTGGTGCAATTTTATAAGTATTTTGTTAAAATATTCAGGGAGTTGTGTAGCTACATTCCACGTGCAACATATTACAAGCTGTTCTTCTTGATTAATCAGAATATTTTATAATATCTTTTTAAGCCTAAGGTTGAAAACAATTTGTGTATCGCCATCAAGGTATGATATTCGTTTGAAGAATTATGTAAGTTAGTTCAGCGTTTTGGATAAATGTTGGATTAATTATTTGGCTCCTAGGAAATTTCACTCAGGCATGTCTTAGTGGCCTACAGTTTGAAAATAAAAAGCACTTGAACTGAGAAATACAAACATACTATTGCACGATATTGCTATTTTTATTGTAACTCTAAGTCAGTTATATATAGCAAAACTCCGAACTTCAATGGAGGGAACCTTTATAGTTTTTAATATGTTTTAACTCAACTGGTTATTAACTCCGACTCTTAAAAATATTAATTTGTAAATTTGAAGGGAATGAAAAAAAATTGTGTCATCATTTGAAAACCGGTAAAGCCATTTGAAACGAAAGCACTCCTCTACAGGATTTCATTTTTCTAGTCTCATTCAAATTGATGTGAACTTGTCAAAGGCATTCTAATTTTTATGTATTTTTACTCACTCTTTTTTTTTTTTTTTTTTTTTACTCACTCTTAACACACTAAACGGTGCTTTGGTTCCTTACATTCAGAAGTGGAGTGCTAATTCAGGAGACAGAGATGCAAACATGGGGACGTCTTTGTATTTCTCCCCTGACAAGTCAGTGGCTTGTGCAGATATAAGGGGGAAGATCACATTTCCAAACTGGAGATCCTTCCAGGGAAACGATGAGCAAAGGCGAAGGGAATTTTGCTAATGCTTCTTCAAATACCAGCTGCATATCGGAGTACAGCTCGGCTGATTTTAGTCTTTATTGTAAATTTGAAAACTGAAATTTAGTAGCAGATCCTAGCTGCGTGTTCCCTTCTTTACACATTTGGATTTTTGCTCACAACCCTCTGAAATAAATACAGATATTATCCTCATTTTAAGGATGGATTAATGGAGGAAGAGAGTGGTTATGCAAACTCTCAGCGTTGGCCATTTGAACCCAGGCATCCTGTCTGCAGAGCACACATTGTTTATCTTGTCTTGCCCTAGTCAAAACCAGCATGGCTGCTTATTGCTCTGGGTCCTGAGCAGAGTATGACAAGTAATTTTGAATACATTCGGTTTTTGAAGATGACCTGACAATAGAAATAAGCAAATAGAATAGATTTGAATTCATGTGGCATCCCATTAGCAAGCAATAAAGATGATGAAGCTTTTGGAGTATGGAATTCGAGGTTTTCCAGTAAGTATGGACACATCTGCACACAAGCACACATTTGCCGACCCCTGAGCTTTCCCCAGGAGAACAACATCTAGAACTCAGCCCATCCTTGTTGCTTCTCATCTCGGGGCATGCA
This sequence comes from Martes martes, assembly GCF_963455335.1. NCBI lineage: Eukaryota > Metazoa > Chordata > Mammalia > Carnivora > Mustelidae > Martes > Martes martes. Next base: position 55,731,201 of record NC_137896.1, read on the forward strand.
TACTGCATAGAACTGCGCTGTGAAGAAGCGCTTAGCAGCAAATCCGCATGTCCTCTCTGCAAATGTCTCCCCTTGCGTGTGTGTGTTGACTTTCTTTTCCTTCAAATTGTTGCTGGTCCTTTTTCCTTCTCTGCCTGCAGTGTCCTAATATATGGAGCATTTCTCTCTCCATCAGCCGTTACAAGGCCATTGCATAACTTTTTTAGATCCTATAGAAGCTGACTGGTTGGATCTTGGAGGTACTCCCAAGGGCTTCCAAGTAAATTTTCTTACAGCGGGTAGCCTGTATTTAACGCAGATGATCTCGAATGTACTCTTGAGAATTTGTGCAACCCTTTGAACTTTCTCTCTTTATGTGGCACTTGTTAGGACTACTCACCACATATTTTCAGTTTGCTGCCTTCTGAGTGCATTGTAGGATTGTACTCTCTGGCCTTCTTATGATTGTGGGGGGGGATCATATGACTGATTCTAGCCAATAAGGTGATTGACTTGATAATTCAAGACACTCTAGAACACTGCAGCTCACACGAATGTAAGTCACGTACATAATTTTAAATTTTCTCGTAGCCACATTAGAAAAGTAAAAGAAACAAGTGAAATGAATTTTCACAAGCTATTTTCTTTAACCTAAGCCACTCAAAATGGATTCAACATGTACTCAACCTAAAGTTAATGAGACATTTTACATTCTTCTGTTATTATCATTATTATTTCTTTTTTTTTTAAAGATTTTAATTAATTCATTTATTTGACAGACAGAGATCACAAGCAGGCAGAGAGGCAGGCAGAAAGAGGAAGAAGCAGTCTCCCTGCGGAGGAGAGAGCCCGATGCGGGGCTCAATCCCAGGACCCTGGGATCATGACCTGAGCCGAAGGCAGAGGCTTTAACCCACTGAGCCACCCAGGTTCCCCTATTATTTCTACAAAGTTTTTGAAATCACTTGCATGTGTTAGGCTTAGAACCATCTAAATTCATGCAGGCCCCATTTCATGGACTCAAAGCTGCATGTGGGTAGTGGCTACTGTTTTGGACATCCCCTCCGCCATGGCGATTGGTGGTCGGCCATGTTTCAGATGGACACTTTGAAGGACATGTGGGGTTAAGATGTGTGACATATGGGGCAGAACACACAGTTACTCCAAGAGGAACATGAAATACAAGCGAAGATTAAATGCTTGTTGTTATAAGCCACTTAAATCCTGAAGTATTTGTAATATCACAGCGTAAACTAATCCATCCAACCTGTTTCTTCTTTTCTCGAAGTAGAATCATACCCTTTATGTAGTTTCTCGCCCACTTTTGTATCTAGATATCCTACTTGGTATGCCTGCGTAGCCACCATGACACCTTTTCTCTTGGTTGTACCATAATGCCTCTTATGCATATAACACAGTTTATGGAACTGGTTGTCTCATTGTTGTATATTTAGTGTTGGTTGCAATTACACACATAAGGAGCAAGGCTTTTATCCTCATCCTTACAGTTAAGTCTTAGGGAAAAATGACGATTTTTTTTTTTTTAACACCAACTCCTAGAAATGAAGTAGCTGGGGTAAAGGGCACAGCACTTTTTATAGGGTTTAGTAATTACTTGTGGTTATTTCCTCAGGAAGTATTAGCGTTTTCTCTACCTCCTGAAGCACGACCAAGGGTATTTGAACTTTGACTTCTTACTGCGGTTAAACACTTCTTTGTGAGTTGGACAATTGTATCTATTATTTTGCTAATTGCTTGTTCATATCTGTTCTCCTTTTTCTCCTGAGTTGTTCATTTTTTTATTGATTTGTAACAATTCTGTCTGCATGCACAATAATTAACCTTTTGTTACTATAAATATTCTATACGTTCCTCACTTGACATTTTTCTCCAGGTTTGAGATTTTATAAAAATAGAAAAGTATGGCTTCAAGTGCGTTTTTTAAGTATAATTTGTCTTTAAATCTGGTAATTGTTGCTCTACAGAAGCAAACTAAATAAAGCATTACTGAACATTTAGTTAATCATTACTTATCTGCCCTCCTCTTACAAAGCCCCATGCAAACCCTCCTTGATCACAGAACAAGACACGCGCTATAAATACTAAACCTCTGAGTTGCATATAAGTAAATAAATTCCCACTCTAAGTTCTGTGTCTATTTTCTATATGTAAAATACATGACATCTAATATTTCTACAACAGTTTTAGGTTCACTGTACTAAGTGCACCTTCTGGTTCGTTAACGTCCAAACCACTTTTGACAAAATTCATATTGTAAAAAAATGAGAGTTGATTCTCCTTTCCTACTTCCCCATTTTGTCCAGTGACTCATCGCAAATTCTTTCTAAAGGATTCTCTTGGTTCTAATCTGCTCGGTGGTCGTTGTTATCATTCCACGCTTGCAATATCCGCCTGTTGTTCTTGGAAAAGTGTACTGTGAACTACAAGCTTATGCTATTTCTTAGCACTTGTATGTCATTCTTAACACACACAAGATGATTTGCATTCATTTGTAATCATTGTTCTTTGCAAAATACTGGTAAGGGGGTTATTATAATAACTGCCATTTTGCCCACAGGGAAAGTGAGACCCAGAAAGGTTAAGTGACTTACCCAAAGGCATACAGTGAATTGATGGCAGAGTCAGGATTGCAGGCGAGAATCCTCAGAGGTTGTCTGCTGTTGAGAATACTCAGCAACAGGGCCTCTTGGCTGGGTTTTCTTCCTTATTATTCCTTCACTACGTGAACAATTCTTCTAGGACACGTGACACGCTTATAATACAAGGTTGGAATAACAATATCTTTCATTCCATTTGGTCTTTCTCTTTTTGTATGTATTATTTCAGCAACCTGGAAACAGGTGAGAAATGGAGAAATCATTCAAGCTTTTTACGGGGAACAACTGAGTGGGACCACTGAAGAATCCAGAAGTGTATAGAGGCTTTTCCCTTAGGGGTTGGGAAACGCAGTCAGGTGTAAAAAGTAACCATGCACTTTCCTACGTCACATATGTTTCAATAATAAGAGGGGAAAAATAGATATTAGCAGTATCACAAGTAGGTGCCATGATTTCCAAGGTCTTTTTCATTGTTCCGAGTGATAAACAATGCACAATGGAAATCTGTGGGAATATTAATTTCAATTTATCCCCCAAGTTTATTTTCCATTCAAACTTTTTTTTTAAACACTCCAGGTAATAGCAACACTATTAAACCATCAAAACAATAGGTTATTAGTGAAAAAAGGTTTTTCTGCTTCAAGTCTTAGGGACTAGAAAGCTTTGCCATGTCCTGCTGAAATGTTGACTTAGTATTGTTTTCAACATAAGATTTTGGAAATAGTTAGGGAATTCTTCACTTAGGTGTGCTTCTGAGGATCAGTACTGTACTCACATAGAAAAACAGGCTGTAACTTTCTCTCTATAGTCCCATTACTGTCCCATAGCCCCATTACTCCTTGAAAGAAAATTTGTGTTTGTCTTATTTGCAATACTGTTTGTGACTAGTTTTTCCTAGTTTGAAAGATATACTTTTGACTCCTCTTTCTAGATAAGTTATAAGAAAACTTGATTTTACTAGGAATCTTTGGAAAGCACCTGAAGAATGTAAAAAAAATTGCTGTCCAACTCAATTTGGAGCCCTAATTTAGAACATACACCTCGGTTTTTGCCTCCAAATGGTTTTTCAGTAACTCTCTGCCCCAAGAAGTTATCAATTATTACCCACCCTCAGGAAGCAAGCCAAGTATCCCAAGGTAATCAGATTAAGAGTGAAACTCAATCCGATTTACCTCAGAAGTAAGTTTTCTTTTTCAAATTTCCAGGGATAACACTTAAATACATATTTATCTAATTCTGTGGTTCTGTAGGAAGAATGTTAGGTCACATTGCTTCCTGGAGAGGCTACTCAGACACGTTTCCTTTTTCCTTATTCCACAGTGCTCTTCCTGTACCAGGAAAAATGAGGTAAGAAGAAAAACTCACCCTCTTAGGCAACTTTAGGCTTTAGGTTTCAGAAAACAATAAAGCAGAAAATCAGTCAATCAAACCAAAGCTGGTTCATATCTTTTGTATAAAAGCAGTAACTCCCTTCTCTCTCGCCATCTTCCCATTTGCTCTCTGCCTTTCCACCCGCCACCTCCAGTTTTGTGTGGCCACACCCCCCTCTGGACTTGGCCACACCCCCTCTGGACTCCGCAAAGCCCAGGGAAGCGGAGAGATGCGATTACCCTTGGGCTTCCTCTGTCTGGATTCCAGGGTGCGGGGCAGGTGGACCAGATAACATCCCTGTTTCTTCTCTGCTGTTTCCTGTCTTCAAGGAGGATCAGCCCACTGCATGGTCGGCTCCCTGCCCTGGGCCCCTGGAAACTGATGGGTCCTGGCTTGCCGGAGACCAGGGAAGGCCATCTTTGCAAACTCATACATATATTTAGCGGCGTAGCTTGGGCCTTGCACAGTTCCTTCTGGGATGTGAGTTAAACTCTGACAGAGAGAAGATGGGGGCTGGGGCAGGCAGGGAGGGACACGAAGTGCTCTGTGGTGGGCGGAGTCCGTTCTCACTCAGGACAGTAGTAAACCCACAAGGTCATCACTTGCCCAGTACTCCACTGATCCTTTGTTCTCTAAAGAGTCATGGTCTCATCTCCCAAAGAATTAGGAAAAGGAGGGAAACCCCGACAACCACAGTGCGTGCAAACGCAGGTTCCGAGCTTAATAGTTACCACGTCTAGCAATCAGCTCTTTGGGCTCATTTATTTGAAATCCGTGAGTTTGGGGAGGTCATGATTGGTGGGGGGTTTTGGCAGTCCCAAGCCTGAAATAGACGGAAACTCCTAAATCATCCTATTAAAACCAGATATCTGGCCACATTTGTTGATGTTAGTTTGGCAAACATTTTTTTTTAATACAATTTTTTTCCAGTTAAAAGTTCACTTAATCCTACTCATATAAGCTTCCCTCCCTCTCCCCAACTCATTCCCCTTCCTTTTCTGTATCTGTTCCCTGGAGAGAAAAAGAACAAAAAACAAACAAAAAACCCCACCCCATACTGATGCTAAATGAAAACCAGAAAGAGCAACCTTATGTCATTTATTTCTCTGGGATTGAACAGAAATTATTGCTTTTCTTCGAAAACTGTTTTGGTTTAAACTAAAAATACTTCAAGAGATAACTTTGCATCAAATGTATATCTTCCCTGACAAAAAAGTCCACACCTAGTGATTTTCTCATCTTGTCCCTCTCTGATAAAATCTGTGTAAATATCTTTCAAAAAAGAAAGAAAGAAGCAAAAAGATAAAAAGAAAGAAAGAAAACCCTTTGTGAGCAGCAGAAATCTCTTCTTCAGTCTGGGGCCCTTTCCATTCCTTTCTCTGGGGTGGAGAGGGGGAAGGGAGCTTTCTGGGCCAGGCTGGCCCTACGACCCTCCGAGTCTGGGGCCCTGTGGGGCCCCCCGACTTCAGCTCCCACCCCATTCATTCTGCTCGACCTGGGAGCCCGGGTTCAGCGTCCCCCTCCCCTGGAGTTCACCCTTGGACCCTGCTATTGTCCCTCTTGTCTGACCTCTGCTACTCTAAGTTCCAACAAGGTGATCTGGAAGAAACACCACTGGCTCCCTGGCGGGCTCCCGGACTCGTCTTTTCGCGCTCCCGGCGGCGACTCTTTCCTCCGGGGGACCACCAAGCGCTCAGCTTTGCACCGCCAATTTATGGCGCTGTCAGGGGCTCGGGCGCCGCGCCCATTGTGCGGGGCGCCGGGCCTGACCCCGCCAGCAGCTCCGGGGAGCCCGATTGTTCCCTCATTAGGGCGGCCGGGAGCGGCGGAAAGGCTGGCGGCCCTTTCCCACAATCGGCGACAATGTGCGGCCGCAGACGTGTCACTTTCGCAGGCGAGGAGAAATGGAGAGGATGTGCCTCGGAGTGGGCTCCGGGCACACGGCATTCCCACGCCGCCGGGACGGGGAGGGGGGAGCCGAACCCGCGGGCCCCCCGGAGCCCTCGGGACCGTAGTTATTTTTACGCGGGGTTTTGGTGGGGGTGGCCAATGCGCATAGGAAGTGTGCTGGGGGAAGCAGCGAGAACGCCTTCCAAAGAACTCAATCAAGAGTTACAAAGAACCAAAAGACAGTCGGTGAACCTGGGCACAGTGGGTCTTTGTGCACAAGGGCCAGGATTGCCCAGATGTAAACAGAAGGCTGCACCCTGCCCTGCCAGGAGCTGGGCCGGTGGCCACCGGGAGGAAGGCAGGAGCAGGGCCCAGCCGTGAACCAGTCGCTAGGAGATGAGCTCTCGCAAATGTTTCTTTTATAAGGAGGAGACATCCGCTGTGTGCAGCAAGCCCCTTTCTGGCCTGGCTTCCAGAGCCAGTTGCTTTTTTCCTCTCTAGTGTTGTCTGTCCGGAATGTGTGTGTTACTGCTGCTCTTTCCCAGTGAAAGTGTCTCCCAGAGAGGTGAGGGAGCCTCAACTCCAGACTGTCACACGGTCACTTTCCGTCCTGGCCCACAAAGTGAGGAAGGGGAGCCCAAACCACGCTTCTCTCTCTCCCCCCCGCCCGCCTCTTTGGCCTGTTCCATTGAAGAGGCCTTCTCTGAAACTGCAGATAAAGAGCCCAGCTTCAGAGAAACCGGGCAAAGGCTCAAGGGGAAGGGACAAAAAGAACCATCTCTGTCCTTCCCTCTTAGATGTATACAAAAGGCTATGCTCAGATTCTTAGGTCTGTGAAATGCTATTTGAATTGAACACAATACCCGCCTCACAGGGCAGCCATGGAAAGCTATTTCAGGCAGCCATAACTTAGGGTAATTCTCTTTAGTTTATAAACATCATTAACTCATCCTATGAGATGATGCAAAAACATGGAACATTTTGCTTCTGCACTTCTCAAAAAAGTGGATTCTAGAGCTTGAGAGCCGTGACTCTGCCTCAGGAAGGAACCGTGTTTATTAGCAGGTGATTTAAAATCAGGCACCCAGAGGAAAGTTGATGGCAAGAAGTTTCAGGAGGGCTGTGCACAGAGTTGTCACTTTCCAACTCTCCTCAGCTCAGTGCTTTCAAACTGCGATTGTGTTCATGTCTTTGGTAGAATATAGGGGTGAAAAGAAAGTTTGCATTCTAAGATGCTATTTGTGTAAAATGTGTATTCAAAGATATCAGTGTCCGTATTGCAATGGCCATTTAAAAATTCTAAGTCCTCCAGGATTTTAAATTTCTCTTGTAGTAGAGCTGAAGATATTTTCATGATTGCAAAATCATGGGAGTGAAACTTTTTTTTTTAAACAAAAGATGAGGTCTCATCTCTGAAGTGCATTTTGTTCTATGATTTTGTCTAAGCTACCAAAGCTTTTTTGACCAGAAAAAAAAGGGCTCTAGGCTCTTGTTTTTAGTATTATAACAAAAACTGGGTGGAAGTGTTATCACAAGGCAATTTGTATAGTTTATAAAAATCATCGCAAAGATTAATTTGGTTGTGGCACTTTTTCTTTTCTTCTTTTTTTTTTTTTAAGCAGATGGCTTTCTGTTCACTGTTAAGCTTAAAATCAAATGTGTAAAGTTTTTCTTTAAAAAAAAAGAGCGGTCTTAATTTGAGGTACATTGTGTGTATTACGGTTTGTGATGGCTGTTTTTTGGTGATGGAGGGGTGTTTCTTTTGAATTTCTAGTTTTCCCTAAGTCTGTTAATTTTCACTGTTCTTGTAGTTCTGGGCTAGTAAATCTGCACTTGATCTGGGCCCAAACATATTTTGATTGTAAATAAAAAGTCTTCTTTTATGAGGATGTTCACTTCACAGGTTGAGCAGTGTAATTTTTATACAGGTCTCAGCGATCAATAAAAAAGCCACAGGAGGAATGATTTATCTTGTTGGTTACAGAGACTGTCACCGAGAGAAATTGTAAAAGATCAATTTACACAACCTGGTGTGAGAATGTTATTGATATAACACGGTTGATCAGTTTCTGGTCGTCTATGCACAGATGCCGCGGAAGGAGTATATCTTGCCATAGGTCCACTGGCCAAGGTCTTAATAGACTCAGTGCTCTAAGAAATGGACCGAGAACCAATGGAGCTGAAGGTGTCCGGACCGCACAGGGCTCAGCGGCAGAGGGGACCAGGCATTGGCTGAGCTCCCATTACATCGTTTAGCGGTGTCATGCTTCCTCCTCTGTCTCTGTTTCGGTCTCTCTCTCTCTTTTTAATTTTTTCCCTCCTACTGTGAGAACTGTTCACTTGGAGACTCCCCGTCTTAATTACAAAGAGCCCTTTTAACCATAGGTCACAGGACTTGGCTCTCTTGACAGGAAATAAGGAAACAGGCTACCTTCCTGGTTTAAAAAAAAAAAAAATCAAACTTCCACTTCTCAAATTAGTTAAATGAAGCTTATCAACGGTTGGGAGTTGAGACTTTGACAGTTGGTTAATTGCAGTTGGTACATTAACTATGTTTTAACCAGAGCTGTTGGGGATGCAAGTAAATAAAAAATAAAGTCTAGGCACTTCCAGGGGAAGGCAAAGTGCTGCCGAAAAGAAGAAAACATTAATTAAAAAAAAAAAAAAGCACACAATGTTAGAGGATTTAATTTCAGTCTTTCTGGCTGTAAGTATCACAAGACCACGGAATGGAGTCCAGGCCTTTACCGTTTTAATTAAATAGATTTACAAGCATTAGCATTTTTAAAAATGACATTGAAACCCTTTTCCATCTGAGGAAGTTCTTTCTCTCTCTCTCTGTCTCTCTTTTGATTCTACCTTCAAAACATCATCTGCCCATAAAATTTTGTATGAAACATGCTATGGGAAATCTACCTAGTGCATATCTGTCTCCCCGTCCGTGTACACCAGTCTCACATACAGAACGTTTTCAAACGAAGATGAATCTTAGTGGAATTGGTTTATTTTCCGATTTGCAATTCTTTAACGTTATTACAGAAGATGGAATATCAGTGACATTGAAGTAAAGAACAGCAGCCACGAACGTCCACGCCAGGGGCTTCTTTACCGAAAAGACTATTATAATAAGGCCGGCAGAGAGAAAGCAACCTAGATTTAGGAAAATATAACTGTGTTTTTGCTTATTTAACCTATCATTTGCACTCACATGTAATGTCAGAATGATAATTCAAATGTGGCCGGAGTTACAGGAGTATAAGAGAATGAAAAGTCGAAGAAGACAAATGATTACATTCTTCCAGCTTAGATTTTTAGCTATAATTTGAGTAATATTTTCTCATGCTGTTTTGTTTTTTAACAGGGTCCGCAGTTCCTTATGTCTGTATATGTGCATGTGTGCGTATATGTGTCTGTACTTATTATTTATTGCGTATCTGAAGTCTGTCTTTGTTTTTTTCACGTTTTTGCAACACACACACACACACCTGCTTGGAAAATGGATGAATCTCATGCTTTCTGAACACCTATTTAAAAGGTAAAAATCAACTAGTTTCTATGCATTCTATTAGATCAAATTTTAATTGCTGAATGTCCAATTAGTATTTACTTGCTTTTGTTTACAGAAGAGTGAGTAAATGCGATCTTGCTTTCATATTCCTGTATATTAAAATTCCCTAATAGCCCTCATTGTCTTTTCATTAGCTAAAATTCATCCTCACATTCATTATCAACTGAACACAAACAAAAGACTGCTCACAAAATCTGCCTTCCCTTCTTTTCCTCCCCCCGCCAAGTGCTTTCACGGCATGTGGATATTCCTATCTCGATATCAATGATGCCTGTAATCCGGCGTCAGACAACTTTGCTCCTTCTTTACTCTTCAGGGCTATAAATGAATCCGCGCCCATATTACGTAGCTGGTAAGGATGCTCCAAGTCTACAGTGGGAGCAATTTTCCCCTCTAGATCAGAAAAATTGCTCCTCGGTATCTCCACATCTGGAGAGGATATGCTTGCTCACATCCTCAACCCATGTCTTTTGTTTTCTTTCGTTTTGTTTTAATGCAGTTTCTGTTCGTGCCAAGCTCCTGATGGCCGCGGGCCCCGCAAAGGTCTGGTACTGACTGTTCTCTGCCCTAGCCCTCCTCCCACTTCCACCCTCCTAACCAGATCAACCCCTCCCCGGCAGGATCCCACAGATCCAAGTTAAAATGCAATTTCCTGCTTTTGATAAGTAGACACTATCCAGCCAGAACAAAACAGAACACTCTGATACAATTGTCTCATGGCCAAGGGGGAAGGCAACTCCCACCCTTCAAGTCTTCCCTCATTTAAGCCAAGCAGGAAATGCAATTTCTGATCTTTATTCCTGCATGTTTCACCAGACTTTCCAGAATCATATTGATGGGGTCTGCACATGCAAATCATTCAGGGAGCCAGGGCCAAGATCTCAATCACGGGGAAGTTGTAGACAATCCTACCCACCCTATTCATTCGAACAGTAAATGGATATTTCCAATCTTGAATAGGCAAATAATCAGAAGAATCCCAGTTCAAGAGCTCCAAAACGTATTTTCATACCTGATATAGTTGTCTACCAGAGTGTGCCTTATCTTGGGAGGGTGTTAAACTACCTAGAAATATGGCCCGATTTTGCTAAGTGACTTTCTGTAGGAGCTATCCAGCTGTATTGTCTCTTCTGAAGACTATCAGTTTTTGTTCAATCATCATTAATATTATTGGCTTCCCCTGCTTTTCGTGGAGTAGCTAAAGGACATATGGTTATGAATAGAGTTTCCTAGTGCATACAGTAGGACAAATGGAAGGGAACTAAGTAATTAATCAACCAACATATTTTCTCTACGTGCAAAGCACTTTGGGCAGCCCCAAAGGAGTTACAGAAGAATGTAAGATAGACTCTTATCTGAATGAGCCTATCAATTGGTTGGCAAGAAATCGTACTCAGTGACGAAGAGTAAATATGAAATTGGATTGAACTGATTAGGTGTTTTCCAGGAGAATGTGGCATCAATAACGCTTGGATTTATTAGGAAAACTTTCCAAGATAGAAAGGATTTGGTGTGAAAGCGGGAAGAAGAGAGAGGATTACAGGTGGAGAAAGAACATGAGAGATGGTGTGGAGACAGGAACGGATGCAACCTGGTCTGGAGTCCATACCATGATGGACACCATTAGACAGAGTCTGTATTATCTTCTTGGTGGTGACAATAAGCAGGTTGGAAAGACAGGAAACCAGGTTATGAAGAGTCTTGATAGATATATCAGACACTTACTGCATGTTCAATAATTAAGTAAATGAGCTTAGATTCGAGGTGGTATAATGTGAATCAGTGAGGGCTTCCGTGTAGTAGCATGACTTAATGAAAGAGAGACTTTCGAGATATTGCTTAGATATTGGTAGGCTTGATGTCTGTTAGTGTGTGTGTGTGTGTGTGTGTGTGTGGTAGTGGTTGTCGGTGGTGGTGGGGGTTGCCCGCAGCAGAAGGGACAACTGCAGGATAATCTGCCATCATGCAGGGGAGAGGTGATAAGAACCTGAACCTGAAATAGAATGTCAGGGATGGGGAGGAGGGGAATGAAAAGAAAGGGATGGTTTTGGAAACATTAGAGAGAAGGGAGCCTGTACTTGCTAGGCAGTCAGGACAGAATTGATGACAGCATAATGTCATTGGACTAATATTGAAGGTAATGAATAAATCCAAGATGGCACCAGAAAGGGGTGACTAGGATCATGATCATACCACTGGCGGGGCTAGACTTCCTGATTTGCTTAAGGAAGAAATACATGGCTTGGGGCATGTATAGGGAAGAAATTATAACCATTTCAAGTAAAACACCCAATGGGAAGTTTGACTAGACGTTGGTTGAAAGAGTAAGTCTGCATGTGCAATCTTGAAGATTGCCTATGAATCCATAAATCCAACAAGCCATGAATGTAGGCTTTATCTATATGCTTCTAATGTGAGTTTGAAGAGGAATGGGATAACTTTCATCACAAACTTTGCAGATTAAAGCAGGATAGACATAGCATACAAATATAATGCATGTCCTTTAAGAAAAGTCAATAAAATCTTTTTTGATGGAACCTTGTTCTCTTATCATATTTTTGAAAGTAAAGAACTCATCCTATTCTAGCTTTTTTTTTTAAAATAAAGCCTAAATATGTGTGCGCAGAGAAACATGAAAAATGCAACCTCTCTTGCTGCTGAACAAAGTACCATCTATAAGGAAGCTCTCCACACTGAACTCGTGTTTCACAACCCAGAGTCTGTGAACACACACAAAAAAATCTTTTGAGGGAAAAGGAGTTGTTGAGTGAGTGAATGAGTGATGTAATAAAAGCAGGATTCGGGGTCAAATGATCAGGCAACAAATTTCAAGCATGTAACTAGGCAACAGGATGCTCATCAAAGGCTGACTTGTTTGGGAGAACTATAAAAATTTTTCCCAGGTAGTACCTTTCGTCTGATCTTTGCCAGAATTAGCTAAAGAAAACAGAAAAAAAATTAATTATTTATATAGCAAGCATCTGCAATGACCATGAATTTCACTGTGGATAGTATTATCAACTCAATTATGAAATTATTTTCTGATCCCATAAAGAATATTGTAACTTTTTTAAAAAATATTTTATTTATTTATTTGACAGAGATCACAAGTAGTCAGAGAGGCAGGCAGAGAGTGAGAGGGAAGCAGGCTCCCTGCTGAACAGAGAGCCCGATGTGGGGATCTATCCCAGGACCTTGGGATCATGATCCAAGCCGAAGGCAGAGGCTTTAACCCACTGAGCCACCCAGGTGCCCCAAGAATATTGTAACTTAAATTCCAAGTGACACCACGCAAGATAGACATTAGTGACGTTGGTTGGACACAACTGAGACATACAAACAAACTAGTTATAAAATCTCACTTTGAAACCCTTTAAAAAACAAATGCATTGAGTCATAAGTGCCAGTTCCCTCTTTTCCAGAAGGTTCGACATGGCCCTAAGTAACAGAAATTTAAATCATTTGTGAATTAATACTAAGGAACGAAGATTATGATAGACATGCTCTACTGAGCATAGGTGCAAGAATGAAGAGAAAAAAGGAAAGAGAAATATATTTGTAATAAATGCTGAGGGCTCACTGAAAATTCTGACACTGGAGATGAGGACATTCAACCTGTGGAAAATAATTGGAAGAACTTTCATATCACTAAACCTACAGCTCATTTTAAGCACAAGAAAACTAGGTCACGTGAATATCCTAAAATTCTTTGTAATCAAAGGCAACATTATGTGAAACCAAACAACACTGATATCCTTGAAGAGAAACAAATAAATTTGATTCATCAGTTTTGGTAGAATAAACTCTTGTGCATAATAACAATTTTTAGTAAATTGAGAACAGATGAAAAAGTGCCAAACATAAGGAGGACTTATTAGAACCCAAGCCTGTGGACTTGCAGAGACATCTTTAGAGTCAAGAAAAAGACAAGGAGTCCTCTCACACTGCTAGGTCTAGACAAGGTAACATGACAGATATAGCAGAAAAGAGAATATGAAACAAATGAGTAAGCAGCAAAAATATTTAATAGGGATTATCATTTTGGATATGCTTTTTTATTGGCTTGAAAAAAAGATCTGCTCATATTTTGTTTCTTGATTTTTATCATGAGATTTCAGTGAATAGTGGCACTGGTCCTTTGCTGTGTGTTTCTTACTATGATAAAATATGCATAACAAAGTTTAGCATTTTAACAATTTTTAAATGTAAAGTTCTCATTGTTGCATAACCTCACTGCCATCCATCTCCAGAACCAATCCATCTTCTGAAACCGAAACTCTGTCCCAATTAAACAACAAACCACATCCCACCCCAACCCCTCGCCTCAGCCTCTGGTAACCACCACTTTCCTTTCTGCCTCTATGAATCTGACTAGTCTAGGTATCTCATATAGGCAGAATCATACACTATTTGTCCTTTGGTGTCTGATTTATTTCAATTAACATAATGTCTTAATGTCAGAATGTCTTCAAGTTCCATTCATGTTGTAGCCCGTGTCAGAATTTCTTTTTTAAGGCTGAATAATATTCCACAATGTGTATAGACCGCATTTGTTTCATCATTCATCTGCTGACGGATAGTTGGGTTGTTTCCACCATTTGGCTCTTGTCCACGATGTTAATAAGAGCATGAATGTACAAACAGCTGTTTGAGTCTTTGATTTCAATTCCTCTGGGCATATACCCAGAAGTGGATTTGCTGGATTTTATGGTAATTCTGTTTAAAATTTTTTTTTTTTTTTGAGAAAACACCGTAGTATTTCCCACAGTGGCTGCATCCCTTTAGGTGGCACAAATCTTCCAGTTTCTCTACATGCTCACCAACACTTATTTTCTCACTTAAAAAAAAAAAAAAGATTGTATTTATTGATTTGACACAGAGAGAGAGAACACAAGTAGGCAGAGAGGCAGGCAGAGAGAGAGGGGGAAGCAGATTCCCTGCCAAGCAGAGAGCCTGATGCGGGGCTCGATCCTAGGACCCTGAGATCATGACCTGAGCCAAAGGCAGAGGCTTAACCCACTGAGCCACCCAGGTGCCCCTCTACCTTTTTTTCTTTTTTTAAATAATCACCATCCTTATCAGTGTGGGCACTGGTCCTTCAAAATCCTCTTTTCCATGTGAATTGGGACACACATCATTTAGTTTTAGCCAACTGGTTCCCAAAGATAAACATCTAAATATATGTAGGCTGAGGAAGCACGCGTCCCAGATGATGAAGACAAAGCACGATTCTTTTCTTCCTAAGGGAGCGGGATGCAGTCATGCCTCCACTACATCATCCCGTCACAGTGCATGGAGGAAGGAGCTGGAGGGGAGGGTTGTCCCATGCCTTGAAGGCACTGATGCACTAGGGTCTTCTGGTCTTACTGAGTTTCAGAGCTTCTTGGAGTACTTTCTTAAATCCAGGGAAACGAAGGTATTTATTTGTGGGGATGGTCCCATAGTCTGGCACTTGCTGGACTCTCTTTCCTCAGGCACTGAGATCTGCGATCACCCTGATAACATCGGCTATTTCTCTTCTTTCCTCCTCTCAAAGCTTTCACCTCTTCCTACGCTCTCGAGAAATAAGAAAGTTACTGCTGATTTATGTCTATTTCTTCCTCCCGCCATTCCATGTGGACTCCAGATATGCTTTCAGTCGGGTGGCTTCAAAATCAAGTTGAGGGATGAGCTCTTTGTGGAAGGCCAGTGCATTTCAGGTCATCTATTAGGCATAAAGAATGCAAATTAGGTTCCTAAAGAATGTAATAGAGATCAGATCGTATCCTTTGCCTTCATAAGCCCAGGGTGTAATAAAATAATGTCCAAACACTATTGCTGCTGTGCTCAGAGTATGTGGGTTGTAGAAACAATTTTGAGGCACCTTCTTAAAATGTAGCATTTATAAAGAACTCATGAAAATCCACTTACTTGCACTATGTAGTCTGAGCACATGTCTTACATAAAAGCAATAGAGACGGATTCTTTACTTTCATTTCTTCATTATACAGAAGGGGTGTGCTTTCCAATATGTATTAATGATATTGATAATAATGTTGGAAGATGCAAGTCCTTTGTACTACTTGTGACTTTTTCTATCGTGGAAAGCCACGTCAGAGAGCAGTCACGAAGGTACGCCGGATCGTAGAAGAGAAACAGCCAATAACATTATTTGTGAAATACGTGCATTTGAACAAAAGAAATGTTGCTGTTAGAAATCACTTTAAATAGTCTCTTGCTATTTTCTCTACAGAACAGAGTTTCTCTAAATACCGCCAATAACAGCGACGGCTCTTATCTAAAAAGGAATGTCTTTCGTTAATAGGAAACGCTAATTCTCTTTCCCTTTATTTTTAACAGCACCAACACTGAAGACTTCTTTCTAGAGAAAAGGGAGGAAAGGAGAGTTTGGGGACCAGAGGTAGTCAGAAGGGGCTACCAAAAAAACCATCTTTCACTTCCAATAGGTCTTAATGTTTAAAATCTCTGAAGTTTTCTTGTGTGTTATGAAAAGCAACCAATTTATCTTTTTCCATTTTCCCAAAGGAGGTTGACCCAAATCCAACAGCAGCAGTTGAAAAATTTCTCTAAGCTTTATCAAATGGCCCCTACAGAGCCCAGCTTAAAATTAAAAGCTCCCCCTACCAGAGGGAATATATGTGACTTTAATAACTGAAATGTGTTTTTACTTTCTATTACAGAGGTCAAAAGGTTCCTAAACAAACCAAATTTATCAATTATTTAGAGCTGATTTCTTCTGAAGTGGTATTTCTAAGATATTATTTGGTGGATAAATTCAATGTTCCAGAGCCAACAGCAGCATTTTATTCATAACAAATTTCCACTAAACTGAATTTGCCGGCGCAACTTAATTTCCACTATCGTGTTTGCACTGTAGAAATATCAACTGAAGTGTTATAGTGCCTAACTAGTGGGCTTTTCAAAGAAAAATTCCATATAAGCATGCTTATTCAGCACCCCTCCCCCAGGTTTCTGTTTATTGCTTAAGAAATGAACTGCCATTTCTATCTACTGGGATAAAAAAAAATTTTTTTAAGCTCCTGAAACATTCTTCAAAACCACAGAGACACCTTTAGAGTTAAAAACAATATCTTAAACTACATTGTCATCCTAGCCACCAAAGAAAAATGAGATTGTTGTCAAAGTTTTTTTTCTTTTTTCTTTTTTTAAATGAAGGAGACATAGGTTTGCGTGTCCTCACACGTGTGCCAACAGACACACAGAGTGTGTGTGCACTTGGAGTAGGTCAAGGTCTTTTCCC
The DNA here is from genome assembly GCF_963455335.1 of Martes martes. Taxonomy (NCBI): domain Eukaryota; kingdom Metazoa; phylum Chordata; class Mammalia; order Carnivora; family Mustelidae; genus Martes; species Martes martes. Next base: position 55,747,888 of record NC_137896.1, read on the forward strand.
CCAAATTCTTCTGGAATCTTGATGGACTACTTGGTTAGGACTCTATGTTAGAGAATTCAATAACAGTTTATAGAGCAACTGTTCTTCATTCTTAACACAGTGCATAGCCCATGTAAATATTATGTTTATTATATACTAACTAAACATATATTGGGTTTCTGCCTAAAGTCTGCCATTTGGTGTATGCAGAAAACATTATAGAACAGTTCATAAATTCATTTGAAGCTGTGTTAAATGAAAGCAGCCATCCAGAAGCTGAAATTTTTTCATCTTTAAAATAGCAGGGCTTCCCGGCTCGAAAGCAGGAGGCTTACTTACGCTGGTGAATGCAACACACCAAAATAATCAAGGAGCTATGTGGCAGATTCTGCTTTAATGAAAGCAAATTTCGTGAAGGCAAAAGACCCAGTTATATTTCCCTTATCAATACGGCTCTTATTTTATTGCTTAATATCATTATTATTATTTTTATTATTTTTGTAAACCCAGAAAAAAAAGGGGGAAGAAAGCTTTTCCCCTCTATGATACCTATTAGCCTGTTCAAGATGGAAATAACAGCAATTAGGTTTTCCAGACATCCACTGATAAAGATAAATGGAAATGAAGGTGGAAACAAGAAATGGGAGCACAGGCAAGCCATTCTACCTCTCGGGGAACTGGGTGGCTGGGGGCGGGGAGGTGTGGGGGTGTTGGTCTGAGGCTAGGCTGCTTTCATTTCTGAATGGCTGGCTGACATCCAGCCACTGCCCGAGAAGACCCCCAAAGGCTCATTTCCACTCCCCCATGTGGGTCTGGCCTGTGGAGGGGAGTTGGTGGTCTTAAGTCAGGTACCAGGAGGGATGGAACAGGTATCGATGTGAAGACCAATTGAAGGGTTTTCGACTCTCACGTGTACCCTTTGTTCCTGGAACTGGTTCATGGTAGGTTTGGCTGAAGTAAACTCCAAACATAACATTTGGGGTTTTCACTAGTTCACTGAGTTGACGATTTCAGCCCTGCAGAAACAGAAGACCAGTGTTCTAGGTCACTGCTGCCATTTTTTATCACCACTTCCAAGTGCTTATTAAAGTGCCTTTGATGGTAAGCAAAGCTTGGAAACTAACATGGCAGGAGAAAAGGAATGATGTTGTCTTGGTAACAATCTTTGTGAGGTCCAAAGGTCGGGAATGTTGTTATCAAATAAATTAACCAATATATTTTTTTTTGCCTCAGGAGGGCAGGGATTTTTGTCCATTTCGTACACTGACATATTTTAAGCACCTGGAACAGTGGCCAGCATATAGTATGTGCTCAGCAAACATCCAATGACTGAAGGCACCCATCATTTGTTTGAAATGGTGATTTTCAACCTCGAAGCTATGAGCCTGGCTTTTCCCAAGTATTCACATTGTACTGGAACTTCAAAGCTTCTTGTTTAATATTTTGGGCCTCTATTTCTTGCATTTGACCCTGTGGAAGCCTAGATCCTATTTTAATCCTGCTTATATAAAATATTCTCTCAAGAGGAGAAGGTTTCGTCAGTTGCTAGAGCATCGGGCCAATATTTGACAAATTCTCCCTTGTGGAGAATCAGGTGATAACAAGGGGAAACCTTCTCTTCTTTCTGGTTGTTAACATTTTAAGAATCGGTGTTTGTAACTGCTCAGATAGTCACCGTGGAGTCCTACGGTGGTGGCTCTTTATGAGGTTATAGCAACCAGGTTCATAAAAATATCACTGCAACTCAGAGAGTCCAGAATTTTTACTTCCTTCACTGATGACCTTTCCACACATCATGTGAATAAAAATTTGTCCCAACCACTGTAGACTTCAGGTTCCCAATGAGGTAATTAGCCAGTAAAAAATGCACCCTCTCAAACCCAGGAGTGGCTAGGGGCTGGATACTGATGTTCTTAAAGTATCAGGTGAGCTTCCGTGGCTTCTTTGCCCAGTCTGAAGGTTTGCAGTGCCTATCTTATCCAGATGTTTGATTGTGAGAGATGAATGGATATCATGAAAGCAAGAACTTTTAAAAAAATGCCAAACTGTTCTTGCACAGTTGATAATCACGTGAGAGGTAGGGACCCTGCCAGTGCTTTGCAGACGTCGGTAGAAGGGCAAGATGTCTGACCCGCCTTTTTTGCCCCGTAGCTGGAAATGTACATCTCAAACAAGGGCAACTAGGGACAGAGGACCCGCTTTGGTCCCCGAATTTGCCAGGAAGGCTCTCCTACACAGCATGCAACTGGCAGAGAGGCAGAAGAGGAAACTGCAACTGCCAGGTATGATTCTGGAAAGGAAGGCTGGACCGGAGGTAGTTTTGCTGAGGAAATGTGGACCGGAAGTAGTTTTGAATATTGTTACTCACTCAGACCGTGGCAGCTTCCGGTGCTGTTTTTTTGTTTGTTTGTTTGTTTTGTTTTTTTCTTTTTTAAAGATTTATTTACTTACTTGTCAGAGAGAGAGAGAGCACAGGCAGGCAGAGTGGCAGGCCGAGGCAGAGGGAGAAGCAGGCTCCCTGCTGAGCAAGGAGCCCCATGTGGGACTCCATGCCAGGACGCTGGGATAATGACCTGAGCTGAAGGCAGCCGCTTAACAGACTGAGCCACCCAGGCATCCCAGCTTCCGGTGCTTCTCACGAGCCCTGGGACCCCTGATACAAATCCCCTGTGTCTTCTGGCTTCTACACCCTGTAATTCTCCTTTAGAATCACCAGCCATCCTCCGGTCAGAAGCTCGAAAAGAAGTAGAGCCTGAGCACTGGAGGTTTTCCTAAGTTCTTGCCTGGTTGTCCACTTAGTTCTCATTTTTAGTGTTGATTCCAGGCAAGGAGAGGATGGAGCCCTTAAGGCTTTGGCTAAACCCTGTTATTTTCCAAGCTGGAAAATCATGAAACTGCATATGATCATTTTTTAAGGAACGTGACGGTAATAGGACATGACACTATGTGAAGACAAAATTGAGATATCAGCTTTTAGAAAATGATGCTAATTATTTTTATTATTAACGTTAATGTAATTTTCCACTTAAAAGAGCAGTTTTCCTAAGCGCAGGGAAAAAAGCCAATAATTGGTGGGCAATTGGGCTTTAAAAATCATCTTTAGTTTTCTAATCAATAAATAATTAGCCAATTAGTATACTTGTGTCCTGGCATCGATAACAGATACTATTTTGCCCCCCTTCCTCAACCCCCCACACACCTCCTATCAGGACAAATAGATCGTCACACCAGTATATATAAAGAGGTTCACAGAAACATACAGAACTTGTGAATGTGTGAGGCATTGACAGGACAGCTTCTGACAATGTGAATTCATAGTTCCTATTTTTGTTCTTAGACCCCATTTACCAATCTAGGCTCCAATATTTAGAACGTAGGTAGATATTACCTTGAATGTAGGTCTTATGTCTAATTCACACAGGCTTGTTAAAAGTTGCTCAGTGAGTGTTTTGGTGTATTTGGATTCAATTTTCTATTGATAAATATTTTACCCAGTTGTCAAGATTATCTTAACATGGAGACAAGTAGATATTAGATTAATCTAAGTGTTTTTAGAGACAAGCTGATAAATTATAGAGAGAAGTGTTGATTTTATTTGCAACACAGAACTAGCAAGCCTTTCGGTTTTCTAAAACTTAGTAGAAACAATAAATACTTGTCTTTCCACATAAATGTAAGCCATTCAATGCTTTACACGTTCTTAAAAAGAATGGCAGAAGTTCTGGAATGGTGTAAATTTATCTTTCGTTGTTCCCAACTAGAAAACAAAACACCCACTTTGAATGCAATGGAGTGAATGTTTGTGGCCCCAGCTCCGACTCCCCAGGGGGAAAAAAAATTATATGTGGAAACCTAATCCTCAACAAGATGGTATCTGGAGTGGGGGGGCTTTGAGGGGTAATTAGCTCATAAGGGATTAGTTCCCCTATAAGAAGACTGGGGAGAGGGGTGACCTCTCCCTCCCTACCGTGTGAGGATACAATAAGAAGAGGGGTGTCTGCAAACAGGAACCGAATCTGTCACCACCTTGGTTTTGGACTCTTTTGGCTTCAGAACTGTGAGAAATACATTTGTTGTTTAACCACCCTGTCTGCTGTAGTTTGCTAAAGCAGCCCAAGCTGACTTCAGACACGGACTAACCCTGCTATGTAGAAATCCTGAAGGTTGCTCTCATTTTGGTCCCTCAAAAGGAGCGAATTCTCTTTAGTGCATTTAATTTGGAAAATGTCGTCTTACAGATCATCACGATCTTGTTTACTGTCCGATCCTGAGTCCCTGGGAGGTGTCAGGTGCTTGAAACCTCGGTGTGGGTGGTCAAGGGTTCCCTATGTGTTTCGGCTGCCAGCTTCCTTGCCCCTGACTCACCAACTTCCAAGAAAGAGCTGCTATTTGTTGATCATATGGCAGAATGCAATTTTTCCAGCAGGCGAGGCCCCTGAAGTTTAAATTCAGACCCAGGGATTTGCTTCTGTCTGGTATGCTCTGTTCTTTCTTTTCTGCTGGCTGCAGACGGGGAAATCAGGCTGTTTATCTACCTTTCTCTCTTCCAACAACCCTGCTTCTACCCGTTACACACACACACACACACACACACACACACACACACACACACACAACAGAAAGGGAGAGAGAGAGGCCTGGTTCAATTTCTTCCTTCCTCTATTGTATCCACTCCTCTACTTGGAGGCAGGTTAGACAGAGATTGGTTTGAGGCCTGGTCACTGCTCTGGCCTCACAGGAGAAAGGTTACCCTATTTTTATTTCCTGCTACCATGAGGATGTGTCCTTCAGTGACTTGGGGTGGAGGAGCTGCGGCATTCTGGACTGGGATTCAGGCATTCTGGGACCCTTAGGCTAGTCTCATTGTAGAAGTCACATTGCAGCTTTTTTCGGATTCTTTATCTCCATTTTTTCTTAATGGCCCCGAAAGATGTTAGTGTCACCATTTGACTGGCAAGGAAACTGAGGTTCTCGACTTGTTCGAGGTCCTCTAAATGGGGATATAGAATATAAAGAAGTAAACAGACCCCAAAATAGAATTCCAGTATTGACTAATGCCGTACAGATAAGGTATACCAGGACAGAGTCAGTGATAGGGATGGGGCTATGAGTTTGGATTGTTGGGGAAGGCTTAGAACACATAAAAGATCATTCTGGCTTGCAGTTGAATGAGTCCTGTGTTAGGGTCACGTCAGACAGATCTAACTCTCAGCTGGGGAGTTCAGTCAGGGGATATTTCTAACGAGTTTGATCTACTCCCTGCATAAGCTATGCTTTCCTTTTGAGAACTTTCTCTCCCCCTGCCCATTTATGTTCTTGTGAATTAAAAATTAAGGCTACATTTTCATAGGCTTAATAAATTCAAAAAACCATGGTCTTTAGCCAAGATGTGGATTTCCAAGATATAATAGGTGTTAAAGGCCAATGTCAAATGAAAACTCAAGTACCTCCGGTTTGTAGAAATGGTCAGTGATGGAATGGGTTCAAGAGCTTTTTGACATACTTTGCACACGTGCACACACTGTTGCTAGCTCATTTGGTGCGTTTGTGCAAATTAAGAAAAATGTCTCCCTTTCTCCATGATAGACCCAGCCCCACATCCAACCACATGGCTTGGTGACCCAAGAGTGGGCTGTATTTCAGCTTACCTTTGTCACCTCTGTCAGGTGCCCTCGGGCAGGATGTGGTGTTCATGACTTTATGACAGTCCCTGACCTCTTAGGCAATAGTAATAACTGCCTACAACTGGCCTACAACAGAACTCATTGCACAAATGCCATCTCATTAGTTTCCCAAATCGGCTTGGGTGATAAATGAGGCAAAGATATTTATCGTCACTTTATAGTTATGAGATCAACATACAGAGTAGTTAAGTGACTTCCTCAAAGCCACACGGGGATCCTAGATGGCTCTGACCAGAAGTGGAGGTAACTGACCTTTGGCTTTATTTCTTCAGATTCCTTGAGCACCCTCCAAGCCAGAGATACCCACCCATTCATTCATTTAATCATTAGTCATTCAAGATTGCAAGCTCATCGGAGAAGGGCTCTGCCTCATTTATCTGTGCATTCTGCAAACCCATCATAGTATTTGACATGTAATAAGTATGCAATGAATGTTTGCTACATGAATGGCAGAAGCTGCTGGTTCTGGTCGGGACATACATTACAGGTGTGTTCTGCTGATACACTTGGCTGCAAATGGTGACTCAGAACCTCCTCCATCTTATTATTATTATTATTATTTTTTGCCACGCAAACTGTAGGCATGATGGGCATCACACAGGCCCACTTGTCCTATGGCAAAAGCCAGTTCACACCCGTGTTGGTCAAAACTCTGTGGAAAAGGGAAGAAGGCAGTTGAATGCTCACCCTGCTAAGTAGACAGATGCAGATCTGAGAGGCTGCTCAGGAGGTAATGGGTCTACACCTTCTGCTGCCTTCTGAAAACTGGCATTCCCGAAGGAATGGAACCGCAGAGGCAGTTGTCTGAGAACCTGGGCTCCTTTTCTAGAAGATGTACGATCACTGAGGTTTGCAGCAGCATTTCCGCCTGCTGATAGCCTGATAGTTTACCTATCACATCTGTCAGGTCCCTAGGAAAATGGAAAAATCACGTTGGAAGGCTCAGACTAAAGCAGCTCAGACCCCCTCTTCCTGCCATTTGTTGGGTTATTAATAACATCCCGTTAGAATCTTCGGAGCCTCAAAGAGGAGGAGACTTGACTTCTCCTAGAGTCCTCCGCACCGCGGATTGCCTTTCTGAAGATGCTCCCAAGATTATGGGTGAAGCGTCAAAATTCATTAGCCAAATGGGACAGTCGTTCCTCATAAAGACGAAGGGCCTTTTGTGAATCACTCCCAGTCAAAATAATGAAAATCGCGCCCATGGTTATTTTCCATAGGTCTAAAAATATGGAGAGCCAGTGAGTTACTCTTACGCAGCTCATAATAATGTCATAATTGAACGATCTATAAACGGCATTTTGCAAAGGAACACTGAACAAATGCAGCTGAACACTCTTCTATTGGGATCTTTTCTTTCTCACAATTAAATGTCATTATGAGGGATTCTACTCTATTTTATACGTAATCAGGACTTGTAAAGTCTCCACATAAACAACATTTTTATTTGATCAGAGTTCATTATGAGAAGCAACTACTGTATAGAAAATGTCTGAAATTATCCTCCGGACTAGGAGTCAGGATTTACTAAGCGGAAGGGTAAAAATGGCTGCCTTGCCAACCAGGCGTACCTTTGCAATCTGGCGCATTTCCTTATGTGGCCTTGCCTAGGCTTATAAACCACTGGAATCAATTTCTTTTAAAAACACGTTTTTCAGAAACTTATTACGCACTTTAGAGATATATTATATACCTTCAGCAGCAAAAGAAGAAAAATTACAGGTGCAAAAGCAGCCCATTTTTCTAGCAGCTGAAAATGATGCTGTGTACTAGTCACAGGGGAACGGTAAAAATTATACTCCGACAGCAACAGGGCAGAAGCCCACAAAGGCACAGCCGAGCGAGTGGCACGGCCAGGGAGTGCGCTAATAAATCAAGATAATTCTCTGCCTGCCTTGAACTTAGACCCGGCTACAATTCACTGGTACAGCCGGGAAAAAAAAAAAAAAAAGAAAAAAAAAAAGAAAAAAAAAAAGTCTGTTAGTGGAATTCAGCTTTACTGGGGGGACGTGATTAGTCACTGGGCAGATTGAGCCTCGATTGCATCTAAATGGTCCACTTTATGAACCATTTATCTTCTGCTCAGACCATTTTCATTACACCAAAAACTGATGCTGAGCCACCAGCTGTAAGATACAGCCTGGTGAAAATTAATAACCTTTTTTTTTTTTTTCTCCCCTTCTGCAGGACTCCTGCATATGTGAGTAGGAGCATTTATCCCTGTTTTGTTGCTATTTGCATCCCAGCATCCCTGGCAGTCTTTCAATTTTCTCAAGTCTCTTAGCCTTTGGCCCCTGTTTCGCTTTTGCAACACAAACAATCCATCCTGTGCATTTAAAATTCTCTTAGCGCCCTGACATCACGCTATAGCCTTAGAGCAGGGAGCAGTTTACACAGAAAGGGCTCTTATTAATTCCTCTGTCCTGCTTTCCTGCTAAAATATAGGGATCTTGAGATTACTGCTGGGTCCCTTAAAGACCATTTAGAGCTATGCAATTTAAAAAAGGAGACCTTTATTAATACCTGCTTAGGCTACTGACTGCGGGGAGGGCAAAGGAGGTCTGGCTGTGATGGAAGATAGTCTCTTACTGAAGCAGAGTCACGTGACCTGTAATTCACGGCAGCCTATTGAGTCTTGCCTAGCCACTGAGATATAAGCTGATATGATTACAATAACATACAATGAAATTATGGAGTATTAATGGTGCTTAACCACTGTCAGGCATTAAGCAGAATTAACAGGAGTCTTTTTCTGAACAGACATAGTTTTGATAGGGCTGATTAAGGATTTGGCTATCTAAGGAAGCTCATTATGGTATTAATTGGGATACAATGAGCCCAAACCGTGTTGTTTGGGTGTATTTCTGCATGGGGCCACATGTTTGGTGAGAAGCTTGGAGCTCATCGCCTCAGCCCCGGGGGTTGGACGCCAGACAACTTTCGTTTCCTCAAGCGGATTTTGGGGCATCTTGGGTCTTTTGGGTTTGTCTTTTGAAGCGCACCAGAACTATTTTGATAACCTGGTTTCTCCCGTCACCACAGAGGTTAGTCTCTCGCTGAAACTGCTAATAAGTTCACAGAGACACATTTTATGGTCGAGGGAGGATTTTTGTGGTGATTTTTGAGATTCTTCAAAAAGAAAAAAGAGATTAAAAAAAAGATCGTAAAGTTTAGGCTGAAGATGGAACGGTCAGTTCGATGACATTTTATTTTTGTGACTGTATTATGCTTTGCAGCTTCCTTCTTCCACAGATGTCGTGTGACGGCAACTGGAGGAAAATCTCACCACTTCCTGAATTTTTTAAAATATTCCTTTCCACCACGGCCTATCTTTGATCAGGAGAGAGATTCTTGACTTTGGAGCACTGAGTTAGTCTCTTCTGCTTGACGGTACCCTCGGCAAACTGCTTCTTGAGACGGATGGCTTGGTGGCGAGACTTGAGATTAGAATGAGCCACTGACTGGAATGAACTTGGACAACAGTTGCCGAGCAGGTCTGTCCCCTTTGGCAGCACGGTGTATGGAGCTCACCCTGGGCAGCCAGGACCACTGCGTGACTGTCTGCTCCACCCCGATGAGCTCCACGCTCCCACGCTCATCTCTGCAGTTGCAGTGAGCCCCAGGGCTGATCCGCATCAATTGCTGGGATGGCCAAATGGAACTGATGAGCTGTGTCCATTCATTTTGTCTAGACGTGGCCTCAATTGGCCAGCTGGGTTTGCACGGCCTGTCCGCTTGACAGCTGCTAACTGTCAATGGGCCATATGTAGCCATGGAAAGTTGCAGACTTTGGAATGCTCAAGGGCAGGGACCAAATTCCTTGGGGAGAGAGAAGTTTTCCACAAGGATGTCTGGGGGCTCTGATGAGCCTACTCTCCCCAGTGCCCTTTTTTACAGACTCCTGGCCAGGACAGTGGCTAGCCCCAATTAAAAACTTTGGCCAAGCAACCATTTCAAAACTCTGGTAAGTATTAAAGTTTCAGAGTGAGGGGAGAGCGCAGGAGATTGCATGGATATTAATAAAATCTTCGGTGCCATTTGCCTCAGATGTCTCTCTTTAAAAGTTTGGATCTGACTTTCAGTTTAGAAATTGAAAGGAAGACAACTTCTTGGCCTCTTAGTATAATAAACTAGCCGACGTTGTCTCCAGTGAGAGAGCGAAAATGGTGCCATATATATATATACATAAATATGTATATTTATATGTATATTTACATATACATATATACATATTATATTTAAATATGTATATTTATATATTTATTTATTTATTTATTTTAGAGAGAGAGAGTGTACACATGAGCAGAGGGAGGGGCAGAGGAAGGGAGAGAGAGAAGCAGACTCTGTTTTGAGGTGGGGCCTGATGGGAGGATCAATCCCAGGACCCTGAGCCAAAATCAAGTCAGTGGCTAAACTAACTGAGCCACCCAGGCACTCCCAGAATGTCTGTATTTTTAAACAGAAATAATTAGAGCATTAAATGTAAGGATGTGAAGAAAAAATTAATGTTGATCTTGCTTTTTATGGGCTAAGACTTTTCTTTTGATACAGTTGACAAAACATAAAGGGCACTTTCAAAGAATATCTTTGTGTTACAAAATATGACAATCGAAGCATGGCTGTTCAGGGGCTATTTTTAAATTATTTCATAATTTTACTAAAATGGGGCATAATCTTGATGTGGCATTTATAAACCTTTAGAGCAGTATTATTAGAAGTTTCAGGAAATAGCAATTTTTCTGTTAATGACTTTCTCTGTTACCATGGCCAAGAGAAGATTTCTATCTCTACCTGGAACAGTCAGCTGGTAGCAATTTTGATAGCCAGTGCCTCAATGAGCGTGATTTGGCAAGGAGATAAGAAGAATTAAGACAGGTGCAGTATAAGCACATACAAAAACGAATTGGCAATGGCTTACCCTGCGTGGAATATGTAGGTAATAAATATGGGGGTGGAGGACAGGGAAAGATCTCGTCTCCCTCCTTCCAGATATTTATGCTCACATGTTCCAACTGTCCTGCCTCTGGCCTGTCCAACAGAGGAATGTGCCTCCAGCAGAGTTCAGGGGCAACAAACATCAAGGACAGGATTGGAGACCGCATGTAAGTTGACCAACTACCCTCAGAGGCATGACTTGTCTAATATAGAAGTAGCAAGGAAAACAAAGTTCTTTGCTGGAGGCTGCCAGGTGTGGCAAAGACCACTTAAAAGGAGAAGGAGGGGAGAGATTTCTTTCTGGAAAGATGTAATTTTATCTCCTTCATACAGCTGTTAGGATGCGGCCCCAACAGCCATTTATGATATTTATGTATATCAATTTGCAAACTAGATCGTTAAAATCATTCTTGGAAACTCTGTGAGAGTTTGCGGTGACTATGTAGGATGGGAATTACGTACAAAGCTTTTCTATGATAAGAACCAACTCAGTCACTTAGGAGGCAACTATCATGTGGGTCAATGTGGACTGAGTGCTTGCTACATTTCAGGCAGAATGCTGTGGACTGAAGATGGAGAACAAATGGAAAACCCAGTTGGTTTGAAAGTGATCAGTCCCATAGAGGAAGACATATAACATTAATCATATAACATTAATCATGACACAATGTAGAAACTGCTAGAAGAGAGTGGAGTGGGTGCTAGAAGAGCATATTAGGCCAACAACAAGTCAGGCCATCAGTCAGGATGGGCTTCCGGTGGTCATGTGTGCGCTGACAGAGTCAGCTAGAGCAACTGGGGAGACAGGTTACAGACGAAAGGACTAGAGTGTGCACAGGGGCCCCATGACAGCAGAATAGCAGGGGCTTGGGCTGCAAGTACCCATGACAGCAGTACCCATGATCCTTTGCGTGGGAGGGGGAAGTGTGACAAGACCAGTCACGGCGACCTCATAGGCTATGTTTATTCAGAGCATGATGGCGGCCATGACAAATTTTAAAAAGAGGAGAGAAATCCACAGGTTTGTGGGTTAGAAAGCTTCCAGGAGCTTCAGCAGGGAGAATCTAGTGTAGAATAAGAACATTAGTTTCCTGATGCTGCCAGACCCTTACTTTCAGATTTTTGTAAAAAACCATGTTTTTCAAAAATTGCGCCATCAGCTTGGCCCTCTCTCTCCTTTCTCTTTAGTGTCCCCTTGTTCATTGAGGATGGCAGCCTGGTTCAGAGTCTTCCTTTCTGTCCTTGTTCATCTGCTGATCCTGGGGGATTTTAACAACAATGTTGTCTCCTCCTTTTATTCAAGATGGCTCATTCAAGTGACTCCCAGTCTTACCACCGAGTTTCTCAAATGATTAGGTCACTGGTTCTTTCTTCTCTCATCTCTAACTTCAAGCATCCCTGTCAATTCTACCTTGTGTTTTCATGACATTCTTAAGTAGGTCAAAACATGGTCCACCTGACAAGTGACTCCTTCTGGCCCTTTCTGGCTCCTTTTACCTTGATTCTAAATTTAATGCTGGAATGATGTGCATGCTCTGTTCTTCTGTTTTTTTTCTCTCATTCTTCTCAGTCTCTCTGGGTGATCACACTCACACCCAGGACCTCAACTACTACCTAAACAGTAATGATTCTCAAATTTAAATAAAAAAAATCTTAAGCTCTAGACCTAGGAATATTACATTACCTCAGTGATTTTCATCATGGTGATTGGAATCCCATGGTCCAACCCCAGATAACCCGGTTTATGAATTGGGGTGAGTATGGGAGGAGAGGCTTGGTATCTACATTTTCTAAAGCTTCTTAGATGGTGTTGTTGTAAAGCCTTGGAAAGCATTGAACTATTAACTGGGTATCATCTCTTGAATGCCTCATGTACATCTTGAAGTTATTTTATCCTCATTATCTCTTTCCCTAAACTTGATAGTCTAATGTTCCCTAACTTGTTAATGTTTCACATTCCATTGGATCACCAGTGAGAAAACTGGTGATCATCTTTGATTTCTTCTTATTCATACCTCAAGTCTGTTGATCCTAATGCCAACATATATTATTTTGCTTTCTTCTCACCATCACCAATACCACTCAGTCCCACCTTCTTGTCTGGGTTGTTATAATAGACTCCTTACTGTTTCTACCTCTACCCTACTTTCCCTCATCAATTCTCCCTGCCGCCAGAGAGAGCTCTCCAAGATTCCTGTCTGATCATGTGATCCTCCTATCCAAACCTTTTAGTGGATCTCTACAATCTCACTGGCTACTCATAGTTATCCATAACTTCACCCCTGTCAAACCTCTCCTATCTTAGCTTTTCCTTTCCCAATGTCATTTGTCAAGGTGCTAGAACTCTTGAAAGGTAGAAGCAAGGATCACTGATAAGGAGAGGGTTTCCATTGTATGCATTATGTGGCAGTAAACCTATGAGTCATTTTTGAAAAAGATTTATTTATTTATTTGTTTATTTATTTATTTGATAGAGAGCAAGAGGAGAGAGGCAGAGGGAGAGAATCTTAAAACAGACTCACTCCTGAGTGTGGAGTCCCATGTGGGGCTTGATCTCAAGACCTTGAGATCACAATGTGAGTGGAAACAAAGAGCTGGATGCTTGACCAACCGAGCTATCCAGGTGCCCTTAGTCATTTGCTTTTTTATGAAGAGTCAAAATGTTCCTGAATCCAAATTATCTTCATCACAACGTTAGCTACCAAGGCCTGGGAAATAGAAGGTGAAGTGATTTAAAAAAAAAATGAATAAAAGGGTGCCTGGGTGGCTCAGTCGGTTAAGTATCTGCCTTCAGCTCAGGTCATGATCATCCACGATGATGCAGCCCAGGTCCTGGGATGGAGCCCCGTGTTGGGCTCCCTCCTCAGCAGGGAGTCTACTTCTCTCACTCCCTCTGGTGCTCTTCCCTGCTTGTGCTCTCTCTCTCAAATAAATAAATAAAATCTTAAAAAAAGAAGGAAGTTAATTTATATAAAAAAGAACAAATAAATGATGGCAAGATTGCTGTTAAAAATATAAAATGCAAATGATGAATGCATGAAAAAAAATGAATGAATGAATGAGGGTATTAATGGATCCAGTTGGGAGCTATTTAATAGTGAAAGAGAGAAAGAATGAGGACTGAGCTTAATTTGTGTCAATAAATTGACATTAAATTAAAGTGGGTCTTAATTAGGATTGAAAGATTTCTTGTTGATCAATCTGGGAATGGCTATAGCATTTGAAATTTGTCTTTACCCATCCCTAATGCTGTTGGATTCGATAGGGTGGTATTGTAGACTTCTTTTACCATAGCTTTTACTGTACTGCTATGAAATGATCTGAAAGATGTAGTCTCTTTGTGAGGAGCATACTGTTGCAAGCTAGGGAGGTTCTCATTAGCCTGCAGAACACGAAGGCAGTGATCTGGGGAGGTTAAGTTGAAGTTTGCAGACAGTCGATGGGACCTGAGAAGGAAAGGGCCCTTTTAATTGTTAAATTCAAGCAGCGTGTCTGAAAGAGCATAGATTATACATCAGACTATAGTTGTAAAGATAAAATCATGTATACTTGGAGGTAATTTAAAAATAAAGCATAGAAGTAGAACACAAGGATGGGAACTAGGAAGAGATGGTCTGATCCATGTTGACTAGCTTGGAAAATTAACTTGGCTTTTAAAAGCCTGAGGAATCCTGGGAAACTCCAGGAGAGCAGGGACTGTTTTTTCACGTGTCTTTGTATCCTCAGCACACGCTTGATGTCTGCTGTCCTGTAGGTACTCTGTACACATTCTTTTAAAAACCACCAAAATATTAAAATATATCAAAAGCTCAGGGAATCATACATTAATTAGCTGGTAGGTATTTTTTCAGCTGTGCATACAATTTAAAAAAAAACAACAACAACATTATTTTGAGACGCCTGGGTAGCTCAGTCAGTTAAGCGTTTGCCTTCGGCTCAGGTCATGATCCCAGGGTCCTGGGATTGAGCCCTGAATTAAGCTCCCTGCTTATGCAGGAAACTTGCTTCTACCTCTCTCTTCTGATCTCTCTCTCTCTCTGTCAAATAAATAAATAAAATTAAAAACAATCTTATTGTGGCAAGAACATTTAACACAAGAACTCGGATTTATTTAGACAATATTGTGGACTATCGGTACAATGTTGTAGAGCAAACCCTAGGGTGTATTTATCTTGCTTCACCAAAATTTTTGCTTATTGATTGATAACTCCCTGTTTCCCTTTCTCTCCAGCTCCTGGCAATCACCATTCCACTCTTTGATTCTATGCATTTGATTATTTTAGATACTTTGTATAAATGGAGTCATGCAGTGTTTGGCTTTCTGGGGCCGATGTATTTCTTTCAGTACAGTGTCCTCCAGGTTCACCACTGTTGTTCACCAGGATTTCTTCCTTTTTTTAGGACTAACAAGTATTCTGTGTATATATACACCACATCTTCCCTTAGCCGTCCCTTGTTGATGGACATGTTGGTTGTTTCCACATCTTGGCTATTGTAAATAGTGTTGAAATGAATATAGAGGAGCTAATGTCTCTTTGAGATCCTGATTTCAATTCTTTTGGATAAATATCCAGAAGTGGAATTGCTAGATCATAGGGTAGTTCTATTTTTAATTTTTGAGGAACCTCCATACTGTCTTCCAGAGTGGCTGTCCCAGTCTGCATTCCCACTGACAGTGCACAAGGGCTCCAGGTTCTCCGTACCTTCCCCAGTACTTGACATCATTTTTCTTTAGTAATAGCCATCTGAACAGGTGTGCAGTAGTATCCTATTGTGGTTTTGAGTTGCATTTCCCTAATG
Source organism: Martes martes (assembly GCF_963455335.1). Classification (NCBI taxonomy): domain Eukaryota; kingdom Metazoa; phylum Chordata; class Mammalia; order Carnivora; family Mustelidae; genus Martes; species Martes martes. The sequence continues at coordinate 55,763,286 of NC_137896.1, forward strand.
ATGAGTGATGTCAATTGAGCATCTTTTCATGAACCTGTTGGCCATTTGTCTATCTTCTTTGGAGAAACATCTAATCAAGTCCTTTGCTCATGTTTTAATCAGGTTCTTTGCTTTTTTGCTATTAAGCTGCAAATAAAATTACTTGTAGGTAATTTTAAGCTTCGTCAGACACAGTGCACACCATATTATCAATTGGATAACATTCAATTTAGATTTATTCATTAATATAAGGAAAAATGAAAAAAATTGTGGCAATTCACTTGTCAAAACTCCAAGGGCCAAGCAATGGGTTGGATACTAGGTAGAGAGAAGGTAAAGTAGAAGATCAGTAAAGGCCTGAGGTACATATCTCAAAGACTCACCCTCTATGACATTTACTGGAAAGAATAATGAATGCATACAAGTAAATACCTTTGTTGAAACCAGAGCAGAGAGTGTGGAAGTTAGGTTAACAAAGTAGGATGACATATATTTTGCTTATTAAACTATATGCTTCTTCATTAGTCTTTCCTTGGAGATCATACCAGCATTTATTTCAAATCGATGTTGAAAATTAAATGGTAATCCTCCAGGGGAGGGAGAATCTTCCATAACCACCACTTCCTATTGGAAATCATTCTTTCTTGTTTTTCTCAGTACTCAATGCAGGGTTTGAAATTAATTAAAAGATATTCTTTCTCTAATCTTTAGATAATTAGCTTCAAAGATTTTCTTCAAAATGTTGTAATAACTGTATCTTTTATGTGTAAATTCAGAACTGTATCTATCTGGACAATAATAATTCAGTAGTAGTTGGTAACTGAGAGAAAGGAATTTTTGTCAGTTATTTGAATGTTCGGAGTTCAGTCATCTAAAATAGGTATTCGCCATAAAGCCACTTTAAGGCTTCTTGTACAAGACCGAAGGTTGAGTAAAGAGTCCCAGGTAGCCTCCTTGGGGTCAAAAAGTACCATATATATTTTAACTACACATTTTGCAGCCAGGAAAAATCCAGTTCCCAACAAGATGTAAATTTCTTCATTGTAGAAACTCAGGCTATCGAAGAAGAGTTTTCTAGTCACCTGGTGACTAACTCCATGAAGACAGAATCAGGAAAATGGCCTTAAATTATAAACAAGAAAGGTCTTAGTTAGGTATAAGCTCTGTCCTTACAAAACATTTTTTTTTTTTCTTAGAGAAAAATGTGAAGGATTGCAAATGGGTAAAAATGCTTCAACATTCCTCCTACTGAGAGCAGAGTCTAATTCCCTTCCCCTGGAATCCATGCTGGCCTGACTGAGAACAAGGACACAGCAGAAATGACATTCTCACACTTCTGAGGTGGAGTCCTCAGAAGCCTCGTGGCTTCTCCCTGGGCCTCTGAGAAGCATCATTCTGGAGCTTGGGTGTCCCGAATCTGATTATCCTGACGCCACCATGCTGTGAAGATGTCCTAGGCCCGCCGTGTGGAGAGGTGTCAGACATGTGAGAGAGGAAGATTTCAGATAGTCCAGCCTTGGCCACGTATCCTTGCAGTGGTGTAAAGGACCCCATGTGAGAAGTGTCTAGGTGAGCCCATTCCCCCCGAACTGATGTTTTGAGCCTCTCAAATTTGGGGTGGTTTGTTATGTAACAACAGATGACTGGAGTAGAAGGCATTTTTAAACTCAGGAGAAAACAGCTTGGAAGGAGTATTGTGGAATATCCTTCCTTGAAGATTCTGAAGATGAATAACCATATATCTGACTTGAACAGTTAAGGCAGAGAATATTCTCACCTGGGATAATTTGGATGGAACAATGACCTGAGGTGACAGCCTGTCCTCTGTGCTTGCTCTTCTGCCTTTTTGTCCCTTTGTCCATCCATGAATCCTCTTCCCCCGAGGGTCAGTAGTTTAGGTAAGTGTATTTTCATTTCCCTGAAAATTGTTTTTGAAGAAAGCATGTTTTTTTAAAGATTTTATTTATTTATTTGACACAGAGAGAGAGAGAGAGAGAGACAGAGACAGAGACAGAGACAGAGAGAAAGAGAGAATACAAGCAAAGGGAGTGGCAGGCAAAGGGAGAAGGAGAAGCAGGTTCCCTGCTCAGCAGATGTGGGACTCGATCCCAGGACTTTGAGATCATGATCTAAGCCAAAGGCAGATGCTTAACCAACTGAGCCACCTGGGCACCCCTTGAAGAAAATATCTTACAGATATACTCAAAATAAGTGAAAAGAGTTGTTGAGATTTACTGTTTTGATCTCAACTGATTTGTCGATTCGCTCAGAAAATACTTATTTATTGTGTCCTGTGTGTTAGTCACTATGCAAATCATCATAGGAATATAGAGAGCTATGAGTTTGTTAGGGTTTCTGCTAGTCCTGTGGGGACTCACAGCCTAGGGGGAAAAGAACTAACTAGCTAAGTGATTGGAGTTTGCTCAGGTCAGAGTCTAAAGCCAAAGGAATGTTGTGTGGTTGTGGAAATTAAGACTTTTGGGACTCAGATGCTAGAAATTTCATTTTAAAAAGCCAGGCAGCCTTCCTAAAATCTAAACATCACACCTCCTCCTAAGACAGTCTCTGTAGAAAGACTGCTTATGCTTCTTAATACTCCTTCCCAGACTGAGATGCTATGTTTTTGTTTCCAAAACCAGTTGTACAATCCCCAAAGCAGAGAGAGGCTAAAAGGCTTCGGTTTCATCCATCTCACCCAGTCCACCTGGCCTCTTGACTGTCAAGGGATCTAGAATCGCCACCAATTCATCAAAATCTGTTTACCAGCTTCTGTGAACCAGGTACTAATTCCGGGGAAAGAATTAGAAAGCTCATAACCTAGTAGAGGAGAGAGAAGAATGAGCAAAAGATTACAATACAGAGTAATAAATACAGTAAAGTCAGATACAAATGATAAGGTAACAGATCTTATGTAATAAGTGTAGAATGACAAAATGACATCTACATGCGAGTCTTAGATAGAGAACAATGATGGTTTTCCAAATTGATGGGAAAAAAAGGTTAAAAAAGATGCTGGGACAATTAGCTGTCTTTTGGGAGAAAAAGACACTGCAGTCCCAACTCCTTTTTATATCTCTAAATTAATTCTAGAGGAATTAAGAGTAAAACTTAAAAAAAAACTTTAAAAATTGAATAAAACTGTAATGAACCCCTACCTGATCTTTGAATGGGTAAGGGCTTAAAACCATGAGAAGGATCACAGAGGAAAATGTTAATAGATGTACGATGTAAGAGTGGAAGCATGTATGCCAAAAGAGGGTGTCAAGAAAAGACAACATGGGATCTATTTGTAACATACATAAAGGGTAAAAATTTAATGCCTCTGATATGTGAAGAGCCCATTTAAATCAGTAAGAAAAACATAGACTTTGGTAGATAATTGGCTTAGGATACGAAAGAGCTTACGAGCGAGAAATATAGTCAAGAGCACGTGAAGAAATGTTCAGTTTTGCTATGACCATGAACTCATGGTTTTAACTGTAGAACATTTGCAAGATTAGAGAATGTTAGATACTTAATCCTGTCATGCTTTCTCTTTGGTACAGGTATGCTGTGGGCAGCAACATAAACTGACATCCTCTTTCTGGAAGGCAAAATGGCAATGTGGCTAAAAATCTTTTTTATGTAGGTATCTAGGCAATTTGTCCAAGGACCTCCTCCTTCTCTATGAATTAATCCTAAGCAAGAACTGGGCAGGTGGACAAGGATGTCTGCCCACAGATCTTCCTTATAGTAGCAGATAATAGAAAATACTTAGAAACCGTGTTAATGGGCACAATGAAGCAGAACATGGGAATTTGCATGAGGGGATAGGAGGCAACTATTTTTTTAAAAAAATCAATGTTTTGATACATTTTCTTAGCAAGAGTCCTGCCTCAGTTAAAACTCCTTGGTGACAGCACTGCCACTGCACAAAGCTCGATAAATTCCTAATGTCATAGAATGGCTTTGGTATAATATGTAACAAAAAAGGCCGTGTATATAATGGTTCCTACAGCATGATCTAATATCTAAATAACAATTGAGAAATATGCAAAAAATTAACTTTTTTTCACAGAAGAATGGATGTGTTGATTTTTATTTATATCCTTACACACATTGCGTCATGCATTTTTGAAAATTTTTAAATCAGTTTGCTTTCCTTGAATCACTGGAAAAATGCAAAATAAGAACATCGTGTTCACACACAACTAAAAAAAAAGATTTTATTTCTTTATTTATTTTGAGAGAGAGAGAGAGCGAGCGAGCAGGGGGAGGGGCAGAGGGTGAGAGAGAGACTCTCCAGCAGACTTCACCTTGAGAACTGAGCCTCATGCAGGGTTCCATGTCACAACCCTGAGACCGTGACCTGAGCTGAAATCAAGAGTCCAGATGCTCAACTGACTGAGCCACCCAGGTGCCTCACAGATAATTATATAGCTGGCAAAGTGCTTGGCACATTAATTCATTTTTCTGACACGTATTGACTTTTACTATATATGAGCCATTGTTTGAGGTGCTCAGAGTGTATCAGCCCAATGTGGGACTTCCATTTTGGCAGTGGGCAATAGTAAAGACATCTAGTAAGTGAGTGATATGGCATGTTGCATGATGGTAAAGTGCTAGATGAAAATAAAAAGCAAAGCAGATAAGAGGAATCAAAAATTAAAAAACACGGTAGGGACATTGGAGGGCATAGGATAAGGGAGACGGGCAGGCTGAGGTCTTAAATCAAGTGGTTGCATGAGGCCTCACTGGAAAGGAAGGTGACACAGGAGGCAGGATTCACTGATGAAGAAGTTCACCATATAGACAGTGGGGAGAAAGGACCATTCCAAGCAGTGAGAACTACCAGTGCCAAAGTCCCTGGACAAGGAATTGCTCTGAAGGGAGAGCAGGGAGCTGGCAGGCTGGAGCAGGATGGGGGATGGAGAAAGTAGTAGCTGAGATCAGAGAGATCATTGCCAGAGAGCTGGGGCAGGCAACTTGTGGGGGCAGGGGGGGGCATTGTTGGTAGGAATTGGAAGTGGTCTGGTTTTTACTGTGCGTGCAAAGGGGAGCCATGAAAGGGTTTTGAGAAGATGGATGAGGGCTGCTTTTAAAGGCTTCTTCTGACAGCTGTGGGGTTTTTGATGGTGCAAGGGCAGAAGCAGGGAGCCAGATGTGAGGCCGATGCAGTCATCTGGACAAGAAGGTGATGGCTCTAGCCAGGGTGGTACCTCTAACCAGGGTGGTAGCCATGGAATAGACGAGAAGTGGCATTCTGGATCCATTTTGGAGGTGAAGCCAGCATAACCTCTAACGGGTTGGACGTGGGTGACTAACACTTAGCAGCCAGAAGGACTGCGTTGGAGTCAACTGTGATGGGTACGGCTGCCAATGGGCAAATCCTGATGGGATCCCCACGGGAGTGGGTGTAGAGAGAGAAAAGATCAAGGGCTGACCCTGGAGAGGTTCATCCTTGGGATGTTGGGGAGAAGAGAAGAAGAGGCGACAGTGACTGAGAAAGAACTTCCAAGGATGGAGGAAGAAACCCGAGGAAGTACAGTGTCCCCAAAACACCCAGAAATGCGTACATCAGGGAGGAGAGGGTGACCAGTTGCGCTAAACATGGCTTCATCAAGGAAGAGAACAGTTATTGCTCAAATGGGTTTAACAGCCTAGAGAGTAGATGTGGAGGTTTTTGTCTGGTTGGTTCGATTTTCTCAGGGAAGCAGGAAGCGAGGTCATGGACGAGAGTGAGGGTGGAGGAGGAGGGACCCACAGCGACAGACTTCCTTCTAAGGTGCCCTAGTTAGTGAGCACTGGGAGAAAACTTCTGTCTTCATTCAAGGGAGGTGATGCTTCATAGGGGTTGTCCTGGGATGGAATCACCATGTTCACGTGGAGGTCCATCCTACAGGAGGTGAGCAGCATGGGCCAATTGGTTGTAAATTGGTAAGTAAGCTCTACAGAAGTGAGAGAGTAAATAAAATTGGAAGTTAATAGCCCTAGACTTTCAGTTTAAACTGTGTGTGTGTGTGTGTGTGTGTGTGTGTGTGAGAGGGACCTGCTGTCACCCCTTCTTGTCTCCATCCAAACTTGCTCTAACATGAGGGGGAAGGTGGGTATCTTCATTATTAAGAAACAGGAATAAAGAACTGCACAGGGCTCCTTTATCACCAATCTGACATAGAGGGAAGAATGAGATCAACCATTCAGTATAAGCAAAACCATGATTGTCTTAGACTTAATAAAAATGATAAGATTTTTATAGCACATTAGTTTAAACCAAATATACTAATCTGATTTGATAGAAAGGAACTGTGTAAAAGATTAATATAATGGACTAGTGCCTCTAATATAATTGAAGATTCTTGGCTTTTCACGTCATATTAGTGACTTTCATGCTCTTTGTGCAATTCTCTGATGGAATTAGTGCCATCTGCAACACACCAACGGCTTTCACATGCCATGTTGTCTGGAGGACTTCTGTAACACACGGGCTGCTTCATGTCTTTTAGACATTGTTGCGTGTGTTGTCAAGTGTTTTGTTTTCCTAAGTTGAAGAGGAAATCACTCCACAAAAGGCTGTAATTCTGAATTTTTTTCTGCTACAAAGCAGAGACCCCCTACCTCCCCCAGTACCACATGCTGTCTGAGCTTCCTGGCCACCCTCCTCCAGCCAGGACCCGTCAGCCATATCCACCTTCTCACATCCTTTTGCCTCACTCTGACAGTCAGACCTGAGCATTCCTTAGCTGGGTGGACAGGATCGTGAGAAAACTTTGGGTCTCTAAAAAAAGGCTATTAAACAAAAATCAAGTTTGGGGCACCTGGATGGCTCAGTCGGTTAAGTGGCCAACTCTTGGTTTCACTTCAGGTCATGATCTCAGGGGTGTGTTATTGAGCCCCACATTGGGACCCAAGCTCAGTGGGGAGTCTGCTTCTCCCTCTCCCTCTGCCTCTCTCTACACCCCCCTCTCTCTCACACACAAACATAAGTAAATAAATCTTTAAAAATCAAGTTTGCTTATGCAAATAGACATGAAATTTGTATTTGCAGAATTCAATGAAATTGTTTAGTGGATGGTCTCTTGTTAGCAGCAGTCTGAACTGCCTAGTGTCTCCTAGGCCACAGCTGCCTATTGGTGTCTCCTAGGCCAGGGTGGCTGTCTTGTCATCCTTCTGCTCTATCCCCTCTCTGCCACTGTCTTCCTGAGTGATCTCAGTTCCCCCCGTGTTCATCAAGCCATTTCACGACCCTGTGACTTCGCTATGCTCCCCTAGGTGGGCTTTTCAGCCTGAGCCTTCTTCTGTCTCCCGGTGTCCCTTCTTTACTGGTCCTGCACCTCCACATGCGCTCTCCACCCCGTCTTTGCTGAGGAACTATGCTGTACTCTCTCGAATCCCCTCATTACTGTGACCTCAGCATACCTCCAACTGTCCTGAATAGCGATCACATGCATTCCTGTCTTTCTTCCGTTCCAGAGAGGGAGCTGCTTGAAGACAGGGGTTACGCCTTTTATCCCTGGATCCATCTTTAGTTTTTGACACAATAAATGTTTAATGAAGGAGTAAGTGCATGGGCCAATGACAAGGTCATTACGAGTAGACTCCATCAACTTGGAAATTCATTTCTCATTGATAATAAGTCAGCCTTGATCAGTACATATTTACTTGGACTAGTTTCTGTTTTGTTCAGTTAAGAATAATGAGAGTTAGGGGAACCTGGGTGGCTCAGGTGGTTAAGGGTCTGCCTGCAGCTCAGGTCATGATCTCGGGGTCCTGGGATAGAACCCTAGTCGGGTGCCCCACTCAGTGGGGAGTCTGCTTCTCCCTCTGCCTCTCTCCTCCCTGCTTGTGCTCCCTCTCCTTTAAATACATGAATAAAATCTTAAAAAAAATAATGAGAGTTCATAGGCTTATCTATTTCTGTCATCCAACTACCCATCATTATCATCTACTTATCTACCTACTTACCACCTATCTATGTAGAAATTGGAGGTCAATCTGGCAGTTATCTTGGCTTTTCTGCTGGTTGGAGATAAAGGAAAACTACAACAAAATTATAGAAATGATTTTGCAGGCCTGCTTCCCGGCTCTCTTTTCTCTCCTCATCTTACAAAGGTCATTGTAATTAACACCTATATTAATGGGTCCTTAAGAAAGCATTGATAGGAAGTCCTTCTAAATAGATAATGAGACTTTTTCACTCCATACAGATCTTTCGATAACTGTGTGATGAAAATAAAGTGGGTTAGCCCACATTCAGCCTAAAGTAGCCTCCCCATGGCTGGCTGGGCTTTAAATTTCCGTTGGATATATGAAACAATGGTGTGGCTACTGTGAACTCCTACACGTAAGACTGAGACCGTGTTGAAGACCTTCTAAGTAAATGGCAATTCACTGAGTGGTACACTGTAATATATTAGTGAGTGTGCCAAGATCTCATGGACCGATTATTTATTTGACTCGCTGTTTTAGCAGAGGATGACTGGAGGGAATTGCATACACATCGAAGGCAAGCCGATAAAGGCAGGGCATTCCTTGGAATAGATGGGAAAGATTCTGAAAGGTGATTTGTATCGCATCTTAGATCAATTTCCCCTGAGTATTCAAATCTGAAATTATAATGGAAATCAAGGTGAAAATATATTTGTTTCTCGATATTTTGCTTTGCATATGATTTCCTCACTATTTTGACACTTTCAGCTGGATGGCACAGAAGAATGGTTATCTCACTCCGGTTTCTGAAACAGGAGTTTTTTTTTTTTTTCCCTCCTGAGCAGCTTTTAAATATGTAAAACTAAAAAAGGTATTGCATAATTAAATAAAGCTGCCTTCTAGTTTTTCCTGAACTGGGCAAGAGAGGGAATCAAAAGAAGTGAGAAACAAGGTTTTGATTTTGAGCTTTCCTCCCTCGGGCAGACCACTCTTCTTAGCGTGAAGTTCTAGCATGAACGGATGGTGGAGTGTTTGAGTGTAATAATTTATGGTGTTCTATGTGACAGCCTATTTTAGAATGCTCGGGGTTTTTATAGTTTCTGGGACTAGTACTTGCTGCTGAAACAACAGATCACTCTCCGTGGACAGACTGTAATTTAATAGTATAGCTTGGGAGCTAGCCACCCATATTGTACCGCTCACTCGCGTTACCTTGCGATACACAGAGAGGCCACATCCCTCCTCCAGTGAGACACTGCCGATCTCGATTGTATGAGGACACATCAGGGCTGGCAAGAATCAAGGCTCCTTGGAACCCAACCAAGCTTCACGCCTCCTTCTGCTTTCTGAACTACATTTGGATGAGTCAAGGAGAAGGGCAGGTCTCATTTTATAAAACAGAAGTTATGATTTCAAAAATACGCAAGTAGGAAGAACTTGGTTTATATAAAGTCATGGTATTACCCTGATTATTTTTGTTGGTTTTGCAAAGTGCTTTCATATCATTTTAAGCATTCCTCACTGTCCACCTGTGTGTGAGGTAATATTATTTCTACTTCAAAGACGGAGAAACAGACCATAAGAAGACAAATTACTTATTTAAGATGACATGGCCTTTAAGTATCAAAAATCAGAATTCAGACTTGGGACTTTTGATTCCTGGTTGATGGTTCTTCTCTCCTGAATGTGTGAACGTTTCAGGAAGCCTTGCAGCTTCGGCCTTTAGTGCCATGGAGAAACCTCACTCTGGGGTAAGCCATGAGGGAAGAAGTTTGACTACACTGAGTTTACCAGGCTAGAAAGAAGCCCGGCTAATCAAGAGGCTACCCGCTGCTTCAGCCACCCCAGCCCAAGTGTCGGAAATGGAAGTGAAGAAGACTCTAGAAAACTCACCCTTGTCACCACGTGGCAGCAACCACGTGGGCAAGACTCTGGGCACCAATCGCCCAGCTGTGCCGAGAGCCATGAGCGATAAGAATCAATTGCTTGAAATCACCAGGTTATGGGTTATGTGATGGGCAGTGGTAAGTAATGGGAAGAACGATGTATAAACCTTTTCTTATTTGCCTTCAAAAATGCCGTGAAGTTTCTACTCTGTATATTCTCAAGCCAACAAACCTCAAAACCTAAGTGATCAACTTTCCTGATCTGTGTTTTTGTGAAGCCATTATTTTTTACCCTTAGAAGGTAAGTAACTTGAACAGTATTTCAGAGCACATGGAAAACTGCTATAATTCCGAGTCCTGGTTTTCAGAAGATCAGTGTTGGGAGCCCATTCCCTGTGAGCCTCTTCTGTCTCTGGATAACTTGTGAGCAAAGGCAGTGACTACCTTTCTTTCTTTCTTTCTTTTTTTTTTTTTTTTTAAGATTTTATTTATTTATTTGACAGAGAGAGTGACTACCTTTCAAAGGCTAGAGTATAGCAAACAGCCTTGGAAGGTAAAGTGAGTATCTCCATCTGGAGCAAAGAAAGACATTTTACCTTGCTTACGAAGCTTTCAGTTAGTTTACCGTAGCACCATGGAGGCTGGTAATTTAATGAAGATCATGTTTTACACTGGAGCAAAGCGCTGGGAGGCTCGGTGACCAGGATAAAAGATTCATGTTCTCTAAGCCGTGGATTCACTTCTTTGACACAGCCCTCAGTGCATACCGATGTCACCTTATCCTCTTTGTGTCCCCTTATGGGAACAGGAGCTTGGGGAATTGGTGCGAATGTTGATACTACTGCTAGTGTTGTGAGTAATGCGCTGTTTTTTGTTGTTGTTGTTTGTTTGTTTATTTGTTTTTGCAATGACCTGGGAGTCTCATGTCTTCTTCTAGCACCCATGAAACTAAAGCAAACTAACTGGTGAACTTGCACGTCAGGTAAAAATCTTGGACTTTTTCCCGTTCTTCAGAATCAGGTGAGATCATTTCCAAATCAGGTAAATGCAAAGCCAACTAACTTTAGGACTTCAAAATTAGTCCTAATTTAGGAGATTAGCTGGCTCAACTCAAGCTGTCCTAGACCTTCTTCCATTTAGCTTAATGGAAAATGAATGAAGGCTGGACTATTTGGTAATGTTAATGATAAAAAGGAATGTCATGTTGGAGGATTCGGCTGAGCTCTGCTTCCCAGATGATGATTTTTCATTTAATAAGTCTCAGACTAGAGTCCTAGCAAGTTGACAAGACCCACTGGATGTAAAGAAAGGTAGAAAGTGCTCAATAAAAAAAGGAAACTAGGACTTTTAGTGAAGAGTTTCATTCTTGCCTTTTATATTCTCCATGAGCTGACTTGCTGATCAAGTAGCTGGGTCTCATTACTTTTTTTTTTTTTTAAACTAAACATTTAATTTTGAGGTAGTTGTAGAAAAAACAATAACACAGAGAGAACCTTTACCCAGAACCTTTACCCAGGTTCACCCACTGGTACCATGGAAAAGTACAGTACAATTTTATAACTGGGATATTGACATTGGCACATCAAGATGCAGAACATTTCCATCACTGCAATGATCCCTTCTGTTGCTCTTCTAGAACAACACCCCTTCCCTTCCATTCTCACCCACTTCTTAACTCCTGATAACCACTAATTTCTCTTCTGCTTCTCCATATATTGTCATTTAAAGAATGCTATGTGCATTGGGTGATGCTGTTCATAGTCTTTTGGGATTGGCTTGTTTCATTCAGTTTCATTTTCTGGAGATTCATCCAGGTTGTAGTTCCTATTTGTTGCTCAGTAGTGTTCCATGGTATGGAGGTACCACCATTTACTTAACCGTTTAGCTGCTGGAAGATGTTTGCATTCTTTCCAATTATTGGCTATTATGGACAAAGCCACCATATACATCTTGTACAAGTTTTTTTTTTTTTTTTTTTAAATGAACGTTAAGCCTTCATTTCTCTGGCAAAAAGGCCCCCGAGTACCACTGCTGGGTCTTACGATAGTTTCTTGTTCAGTATTTAAGGAAACAGAAGAACTATTTTCCAGAATGTTTGTAGTATTTTACATTCCTAGAAGCAATGTATCTGTGATGCAGTTCTCTATATCCTTACCAAAATTTGGTGTTTTCACTATATTTTATTTTAGCTGTTTTGATAGAGGTGCAGTAGTAGCTCATTGTGATTTTAATTTTTCACTTCCCTAATGGAAAAGGATGTTGAAAAATTTTTTTAAGATTTATTTTTTTGAGAGCAAGCAACTGTGAGCACGAGGGGAAGGGGCAGAGGGAGAGGGAGAGACTTTCAAGCCAACTCCATATTGGGTGCAGAACAATGTGGGGCTCGATCCCATGACCATGAGATCATGACCTGAACTGATCCAGGCTCCGCATGCTGAGTAATTTTAATGTGCCTACCTGCCATCTGAATATCTTCTTTGGTAAAATACTTCACCATGTCATTTGTCCATGTTCTAACTGGATTTTTTTCTTTGTTGAGTTTTGACTCTCTCTCTCTCTATCTCTCTATGTACACACACACACACACACACACACACACACACACACATTCTAGATAGTAGTTTTATGTAAGTATGTAGTTTTATGCAAATATTTTCTTCCACTCTATATTTTATCTTTCATTCTCTTAAAAAGTTTTTTCCAAACAAAAGTTTAAAATTTTGATCAAGTCCAGTTTATCAGTTTTTTCTTTTATAGATTGTGTTTTGGGTGTCACATACAAGAACACTTTCCCTAGTCCTAGATCCTGAATATTTTTCTTCTATATTTTTCCTAATAGTTTCATAGTCTTACATGTTACATTGTAAGTATTTTTTGTATTCTTCTTTTGTATCTGTTTTATTTTTTCTGTTACCTTTTCTGTCTTCACTTGAATATTTTTTTTGATTTCCCCCTTTTTTAATAGTTTCTGAGTATATCTCTTTATATATATATATATACACACACACACACACATATATACACACATATATATATATACACACACACACATGCATATATATATTTTAGTGGTTCCTCTAGGTGCTATACTGTACATACATAACTCTCACAGATTACTGATTTTTGTCATTTTACCAGTTCATGTGAACTAGAGAAGTCTTAACTCCCTTTGCATTCCTTTGCTTTCCCCATTTATTATATAATATTCTTAAATATTGTAATATTCTTAAATGTTGCTTAGAAAACTTACAAAGAGGAGAAAAGCCCATTATATTTACCCACATTTTGGAACTTTTACCTATCTGTATTTTGTTCCTTCATTCCAAAGTCCCCCCCCACCTTTTTTTTCCTAAAGAATCTTCCTTTAGCCATTCTATTAGAGAAGTTTGGCTGGTGACAAATATCTTACTTTTCCTTCATCTAAAATATTTTTTCCCCTTAATTCCTGAGGAATACTTTTGTTGGATTTAGAATTCTGAGGGGACAATCATTTACTTTCAGAAGAAAATATATTGCACCATTTCCTTTTGAGCTCTGTGATTTTTATGGACAAACCTGCTCTCATCTTAATTGTTTTTCTCCTAAAAATGTGAATACTCATTTTTCTCTGGCAGATTTCAATAATTTTTCTTTGCCTTTAGTTTTCAGAAGTTTAATTATGATTTAACTTAATTTGATTTATCCTGTTTGTAGTTCACTTAGCTCCTTGAATCTGTGTGTGATTTTTGGCAAATTTGGAAAGCTTTCTATTGTTATTTCTTCAAAGTTTTTTTCAGCCCCATCTTTTTTTGCTTTTATTTCCAGAACCTTGGTGACAAAAATGCTAGATATTTTGTGATACTCTCACAGATTCTTGAGATTCTGTTTTCTGGTTTTTGTTTGTTTGTTTGTTTTCTTACAGTTTATTCTCTCTCCATTGCCCAGATTGGATGGTTTCTCTTGTTCTGTCTTCTAATTCACTGTTTCTTTGCTCATACCCTTTCTTTCTGCTTTTGAGTGCACTCACTGGGCTTTTATTTCAATTATTGTGTTTTTCAGTTCTAAAATTTCCATTTAGTTTTTCTTCCTTTTTTTTTTCCTTAAAGATTTATTTATTTATTTGAGAGAGAGAGAGAGAGGGTATGTGTTTGTGAATGGGGGATGGGGCAGAGGGAGAGAGAGTGAGAAACCTCAAGCAGACTCCCTGTTGAGTTTGGAGTCTGACATGAGGCTTGATTCCAGTACCCCGAGATCATGACCTGAACTGAAGTTAAGAGGTGGTTGCTTACCCAACTGAGCCACCCAGGTGCCCCTAAAATTTCCATTTAGTTCTTCTTTATAACTTCTACTTCTTGCTGACATAATCTATGTTTTTTATTTGTTTCAAATGGTTCCATATTCATCAAAGCATTTTAATGTGACGGTTCTAACATGAAGGCATCTGCAGATAATTCTAACATTTCTGCTGTTTTATTTTTATCATCTTTTTTTTTTTTCTCATTAATTTAAGATCTTCCTGGTTTCTGGTCATGTCATGGTATGAGACTCTGGATCTCATTTAAATATTCTGGTATTCAGCTGGTGTTCTTTAACACTACTCTGGGAAGGGAAGTGGGAGCTGGTAGTGCTGCCTGGCTACCCTCAGAAATCCAGCCCTCCCATTTGGCCTCTGGGTAGCCTCCTTGTCCAGGGATGGAAGTTCCCATTTGCCATGTGGTCTCCGCAAACACTGCTGTGGGGGTGACTTCCTACTGTTGGCTGATCATATCACTCCTGATGCTTCATTAAACCTTTAATATCATCTTGGTGGAAAAGGGGAGAGGTGCCTCATTACCACTAGGTAAAAGTAGATGTTTAGGTTATTGCTTTGTCATCTGCTGGTGTAGTTTATAGTCCCAGCTCACTGTGGGCCTTCTTGGGTATCACTCTTGCAGGAGGTCTGGGTCATTCATGACAATGTGACAGTGGAAGTGTAGACCTCTGCTCCCACTGACCATTTGCTAGTGTGGGTAAGGTTGGAGACTCGGTTTCTTCTATGATATTGGGCTGGAGTAGAGTAGTTACTGTCCAAACATTTTCTGTCTTGCTAGTCTTCACTTTTCTTGGTCGTTTGTCTAAAGACAGGAGGTTTTTCTTGGAGTTTTTGTCAGTATCTATTAGATTTCCATATTGGTAGCTTCTTTAGCTCCAAGTTTAGGATATGTGAAGCAAAAAGAAAATTCAGGGATCTCACTATCATGTCTTTCCTCTGGTCCTAAGATCCCTTGCCATTCTGTGTCCTTCTTTCCACACTTCAGATTCTTCTTATATTTGTTTTATATCTAACATCTGAAGTGAGGGCAGGCTTGTGGGACTGAGCCTTTAACCTGTGAGGCCTGCATTAACTCTTGTTAATTAGTGATAAATTGAACAAAACTGATGAACACCAAATTTGTGTCAGTAGAAGGCAACACAACAAATATTGGTGTCTGAAAAATCCCCACACATTTCGTATCCAAAGTGGTTTCAGGGAGAAAAAAAAAAAAAAGGCAGCACAAATGAATAATCAGATTGTTAAAAAACAAATGTTGCAATCTTAAAGAAAGAGATAATCAGAGCATGCAAGAGATAGCTGAAGAGAATATTTTGGAAAGAAAGAAAGATTCCTCCAAGAAAAGGAGGTAGAATTTGGATGATGACGACAATTTCAAAATGATAGTTCCTACAAAATAAGAA
Organism: Martes martes; assembly: GCF_963455335.1. NCBI lineage: Eukaryota > Metazoa > Chordata > Mammalia > Carnivora > Mustelidae > Martes > Martes martes. The sequence goes on from NC_137896.1 coordinate 55,778,750, forward strand.
ATGGAAGATGAGAGAATAAGAAAACATTGAAACAAAAAGTGATAATTGAGATAAAAAATATTTAAAAATTTCTTGCCATATCAGAATGTAGGAGGGTGAAGAAAATTGATATTGTAGAAAACTGATCAGTCTTACAAAAGATGGATTTGGAAAATCTGTCAATACAGAGGTAAAGAACCACATGAAAACCATAAATATAATGCATATGGAGGCAAGACAATGGAAAACGAACTTATGTACAAGAAGAGTGGCCAAAAAATAGAATGAACTGGAGCAAAAGAATTGGAAGAGAAATACTCTTCAAAGTTATCACTGGAAAATAAATGTAACTTTTTTTCTCAGCAGACATTTTCTCCCAAACGAAATAATACACAGAGCCCCTGAAAACGAATCAAATGGCAAAAATAGAATAATGATAATTAGAAAAGGCATAGGAGTTTTAAAGGGCCTATGTATCATCTTCCTTATCTTTTAATCACCTTGATTAAAAAGGCTCATTAGGTACGAAGCAAACACCAACACTAGAAAATACCCTGCTGGAAAAATTGGGACTTTAAGGCTATAGGCATCACTCAAGCAGGGAAAGTCATACAATATGATCAGGAAGTTTGTTTTTTTTGTTTGTTTGGGTTTTTTTTGTTTGTTTGTTTGTTTTATTTTTTTTTAAGAGACAGAATGGGGAAAGGTCAGAAGGAGAGAGAGAGTGAAGCAGACTCCCCACTGAGTGTGAGGCCTGATGCAGGGCTCAATCTCATGACCCAGAGTACATGATCCGAGCCGAAATCAAGAGTCAGACACTTAACCAACTGAGCCATCCCGGTTCCTGCAAAATAGTTTTAAAACACTAATAAGTTAGATATCAGAATACGATAGGGTTTGTCTGTAGAATGTGGTGAAAAGATGATATGTTGTCCAAATTCTGGTTAGTAAACCAGACCAGGCTTATGTGTGGACAGAGCAGAAAGACAATATCAGATAGAGAAGGGACCTAGGAGGAAGTTTATCAATTATGTTTCATTTCTGAAAAAAATATTTAGATATATAATAAAGTCGAATGAGATATTAAACATGTAATAAATTTTGAAACTCCCGAATTGGGAAGTCATACTGTAAAAAAACCTGTAGTGAGCATAATACCATGTAAGCAGATTAATAAGCCAGAATTATTATAATTTCAAGGATAGGAAGATTACAAAAGTTATAGAGCTTGAAAGAAGAAAGATGGAATAATAAAATCATAATACATCAAGATAAAAGTCTCATAAAAAAATGTGTAAAGTGTGGCTGAGGGCTGCGGGAAGTCCACTGGTGAAGTATTCAGTTAATTTTTGTAGAGGATGGTCTTAAGAGCAGAGATGAATTTTTAATTTTAAATTTTCAATCACTAAAGATAGGACGCATTTGTCTGAAATTGTAAGAGGAAGAAATCAATGAAAATCATGACCAAATAGAAAAAGGCAGAAGGCTCGAAAACTTTCAAGAAAGGATTAAAAAACTAAAAGCACAAAATATGATGTAATAGATATTTTTGATAAGCCTATCTGTCATGATTTTACTGAAAATAGGAAAACTCACTTTTTTGTTCTTGTTGTTTGTTTTTTTGGTTGGAGGGGGGACTAGGAGCTGAGTGTAGGGGAAATGGAAGAGAGCTGAGACATTTATCTAAAATGCTGAATCAAGACATAGCAGAAAGCTGTTGGTTAGAAATACCAAGAAGAACACACTGGGTGTAGCTAAAAGACTCTAAAGGAGTTTGTTCTGGACTGAAAAGCAGGTAAGTGTGTCAGGGTGGTGGCCTGGAATTGTTGGATTCATAGTCTTATGACTTTCATAAGCTTTGATCACCATATGTATTTCATATACTGTGCATAAGTAGTCATTGGGTAAAAATAATATTTTAAGTTAAGAACAGCAAGATATCAACCAAAGATTAAAAGTAATTTTTATAAATTTAAGTTAATAACAAAAGCAGACTATAAGCAAAGTTCACTGAGATGTCATGCTTGCTCTCCTCTTCATCCCTATTAAAATATAACTAAAATCAGAGAAAAAAGAGGGATACAGTGAGAACAGCCCTGAAAATTAAGGGTCTATAATTTGTGAATCTTTGAGATAAATTTCTACTAACTTAGCTATGGAAGAAAACAAATTTTAAAACTTCTTTTTTTTTTCAAATTTTATTTTATTTTATTTTTCAGTGTTCCAAGATTCATTGTTTATGCACCATACCATACCCAGTGCTCCATGCAATACGTGCCCTCCTTAATACCCACCACCAGGCTCACCCAACCCCTCCCCTCCAAAACCCTCAGTTTGTCTCTCAGAGTCCACAGTCTCTCAACGTCTGTCCCCGCCTCCGATTTCCTAATGGCCCACTCATAGACCACGGAAACACAGAGAGAAAGGATGTAAGTTGACAAGCAAAGCCATGTTCAATGATAATCCCAATGTTAGAGATACTGTCAACAAGTTGGACCAGGCTTTACCTTGTACCTCCCAGTATTTCTTCACCAGATGCATATCCAGGATTACATACTGCGTTGTTATGCCAAGAGCACTGGGAAGAGAGTATATATGCTGCAAGGATTATTGAGATTATGATTTTTATTAAGGAGGGCACATATTACATGGAGCACTGGGTGTGGTGCATAAACAATGGATCTTGGAACACTGAAAAATAAAATAAAATTAAATTTGAAAAAAAAAAGTTAAAAAAAAAAAGAAGTTTTAAAATTTGGTTTCTTCCATAGCTAAGTTAGTAGCTTCAGGGCAAAAGAAAAGCTCTGAGGGACGCCTGGGTGGCTCAGTGGGTTAAGCCTCTGCCTTCAGCTCAGGTCATGATCTCAGGGTCCTGGGATCAAGTCTCGCATCGGGCTCTCTGCTCAGCAGGGAGCCTGCTTCCCCCCACTTCTCTCTCTCTGCCTGCTTCTCTGCCTACTTGTGATCTCTCTCTGTCCATGAATAAATAAAAATCTTAAAAAAAAAAAAAGAAAAGCTCTGAATATTCCCTGAATACTTAGAAATATATTCATCTGCTCATGGACAGAAAAATTAATCATGAATTTTTCTCCCTCAGTCTCTCAGAATCACAGAAGATAATCACCTGGAATTTTCACTAGCATGTGGCTCTTCTTCTTTGTCTTTTTTGTTTCAGTTGAGGCATAATTGATATACTTTATATTATTTCAGGTGAACAACATAATAATTTGATATTTTTGTGTATTGCAAAATGACCACCATGATAGGTATAGTTAACATTGCTCTCCATATGTAACTATAGTTCCGTGTGTGTGTGTGTGCGCGCGTGCGTGCGTGATGAAGACTTCAGATCTACTCTCTTGGCAACTTTCAAATATGCAATAAAAGGTTCTAACTATAGTCACCGATCGCTGTACATGACATCCCCAGGGCTTGCACTTATTTTGTAACGGGAAGTTTCTATCTTTTGACCCCTTTACCCATTTTTTTAAATTAAAAATCATGTTTACATAAGAATAAAATCTTAATTAAAGGTGAAAAATTCAACTCTATGTTGTTTGTAAGAGGTATAACTTGCAGAAAGTCGTAAAATTTGAAGTTAAAGATGAGCAAAAACATACCAAAGAAAGACATATATTATGAAAGAAAGCAGTATTTAGTCATGATCTAACATGAAATGTTAACTGTTAGAAACCTTAGTGTCCAAAATAAGACACTACTGAAATACATAAAGAAAAAATTACTAACAATTGAAAGAGCAAAGGAGAAAATATAAGAGTATAGGGGGATTTTGATATACACATTTTTCTACCTTTTCCATACAAAGAGTCTATAAAAGGGGTATAAAATGTAAATAAAGAAAAACCAAAATAAGTACAAATTAGAAATCAATTTAAAAAACATAATAGTATAGCTAATTATCTCTCACAGTGCAATAAAATTTGTAATTAAAAATAATACTGTAAAAACTATTGATAGCTGGACTTCAGAGGAAAAAAACTGAATGGAGTATATAATACCTTCAAATAATTGTGGTAGCATTATTACATATCAGTTCTTCCAAGACACGGTCAAAGCTGTCCTCAGATGAAAATCCATAGTTTCCAAGGCCTTTATGTAAATACAGAAATGCAAATGTGTAAATAAATAAATGATAAGAATTTTGCAAATAAGCTGGGAAAAAAACTCAGTGGATAAGAAAACAGAATTGCAAAATGAACTTAATAACTGGCTCTTTGGAATAAATAATACATAATGAGCCATAAAGAGATTAAAGAACGGCAGGAGAATGTGTGTACAACTTTATACTAATATATTTTATATACTGTACAAAGTAGGTGTTTTTGTCGGGTGCAAATTATAAAAAAAAATTCAATAAGAACTAGAATTATTGAATCGATCAATAACTGTGAGGGAAAAAAAATAGCAAAAGCTAGCTCAAGGCCCCAAGGGTTCCCTTTCAAACTTCAAGGAATAATTGTTTCCCAGTTTACGTTGACTGTTATATAGAATAGAAATGAAGGAAATTTTATTAATTCTATTCATCAAGGTAGCATAACCTTGCTATGACATTGTGCCAGAAATTGGACCAAAAAAAAGAGAAAACTATAAATCCATATTATGTTTAAGCATAAATACAAAAATCCTTAAATAAATGAATGAATTCTTAGAGTGAATTCAGCAGTATTTTAAAATGTTATCTACCTTGACCAATTAACGTTTATTTGAGGATTTTAAGACTGTCTTCAAATGTATTGGTATAATTCATTTTATCTATGGAAAAAGAAGAAACTATCTTATATGGGCCAATGAATCGTTGCGTAATGAATGCAAAATTCAACATCTGTTCTTGGTTATAACAACTTGTAGCAAAATGGACATAGAATATCACAACCCAAAAAAAGCCTCATGTTCTGGGGTGTAGTAAAAAGTATTTCTTTAAATGAGGGAGAGGGCAAGGTTACCCACCATCACCATTGTTACTTATTTTTCAGAAAGAGTCACTAAATGTCATTAGACAAGAAATCAAAACTTATCATGTAAATATTGAGAAAGAAGGAATAAAATGATTATTTGTAGATGACGTGAGTATGGACTTACAAAATAAAAACCCAGCAACCATCAGGAAAAGTAAGAAAATATCTGGTAAGAAAATAAAAACAAAATGTGAAAATGTTCTAGAATTCCAAAAAGTTTGAAAAATACAAACATCCTATCTCTAGCAATATGCTTGGGAAGACTTGACTTATATGAGAAACTAAAATTCTACTGAGTGACATGATAAAAAAGGCTTGCATGAATAAAAAAGACCGCAGTGTTCTTGGGTGGGAAGACTCAGTAATGATAAAAAGATTAACATTTTCCAATATTAAAAGAAATAAATTTAATAAAAATTTCAATAAAACCACCATGAGAATTCAGAATGTAACATTGTTTTAAATAATCCACTAGGAAGGCTAGACGCTCTGGAAGGTTAGGGGAATTTTGAAAATAGAAATGAGAAAAGATTTTCTCTAACACTATGCTCTAAAGAGGAAGACAGTAGGACACTAGCACAGCCAGAGTCAGACTTGGTGGAACACAGGAAAAAAAGAAAGTGGACATGAATATATATACTTTTGGGTGGGTGGGAAAGCTTCTCTGAGCATTGAACTTGGAGGTGGTAAGTATGAAGGGATATTGGATACATTTTACAATATTCTAATAAATGAAAGCTAAGCAACACCTACCCTGTTTCTATAACACAACAGCCAACTAACAAAGACAAATAAATTTTTAAAAAAGATGGCAAATAACAAAATTGAAGAATATCTTTATGAAACAGTAAAGATTAGCCCTCTTAATATATATGAGTGTTTCAATAGCAATAAGAAAAATAAGCGAACATCCCAATAGACCAATGAGACATGGTCATGAAAAACTCACCAGAGAAAAATACACAGGAAACGTTTCAAACTGAAGAGATCAATGAATGCAAATAAAAACAAGATACAATTTATGACAGATTTGTGGAATAAATGGGAATGATCGGCCTTTTCCAGCTTTAGGAAGGTAGACATTTTCTCCTCAATGGATGTGAAGAGTATTAATTAGTACAACCTTTTGAGGGAGGGGATAATGATGTGTGTACGTGTGTGTGTGTGTGTATGTGTCTGTACATATAGAACATATAGTAAGCACTCTAAAAACATATTTTCCTTTGCTCCAATTTCATCTATAAGATTTCCTAAGGGAGAAAAGTAAACAATCTAGTTCCTTTATGGATGCTAATGACCTTTATCTCCCCATTCTTTTTTTCTTTGTATAACATTTCAAGCAAATTTATTTTTTGTCATAGCATCAAAAGCAATTCTGAATGACATTTTGTCCTTTATCATTGTTTTAGGGACTATAAATTCTAATCCATGCGGCTCAAAAGCCGTGGTTTATAGTTTTCAAATATTTTCAGTGATGTTTGTCGAATGAAGAAAACAAATTTAAAGACAGCATTTTAAAAAATACCAGTGGGCTCCTGGATGGTTGGGTTGGTTAAGCAACCGACTCTTGCTTTCGGCCCAGGTCATGATCTCAGGGTGGTGGGATCGAGCCCCATGTCTAGCTCCACACTCAGCAGGGAATCTGCCTGAGATTTTCTCTCTCCCTCTGCCCCTCCCTCTCCCACACCCACTGTATGCACTCTGTCCCTCTATAAATAAATAAATAAATAAATGAATAAAATCTTAAACCACCCCCCCCCCCGCCCACATACACAAATAAACAGCAGGAAGAATCTAAAACTTTTCTAAAATGCGAAGTCTATCAAAAAATTCAGGAGGACATGACCTGGGTTTTATTTTGAGTAAAAAAACATAAACTAAACCACGAGTTGCAATTTAATTTGGCACGAGCACTGGGGGGTTAATAAGTGTTTGGAGTGGAGAGGTGAACGCTAAGACCATCTCTTTTCAGTTATGCACTGATGTCCACTCGGCACTACGGAAGGGTCTTAGCAGAGGGGAGGGCAGAAAACAAAGAAGTGGCTCCGGGGACTGGAAGCATCAGGGGTTGCGAGATTTGGAGTGACACTTGTCGTCTGCTTTGTTGTGCAAGAATTGTGGAGGTCTGCGCTGTGATCTGCTGAAAGTGAAAATGCTGTGATATGCGGAACTGCTGCATGACTGGTGGTGTAATATTCATTTACTGCAAGTAAGCAGCCATTACCAGGATTCATAAAAAGGGGTAATTAATGGTATCGTTAGCTTTTTAAAAAATTGGAAAATAAATGGCCACTTACTGGTTGTTTTGAAATGCTAATGAATTATGGTGGGATCATTTCCAGTTGGTCAAGTTTATGTCCCCAAAAGAGAGTTCTGCAAATATGGTTCAGAACCCAAGTAAACGCTGCGCCTACCCAGATCCTTTGAACATGTACTAAATGGAAATGAGAGGTTCTTAACTCAAGAGATTTCCTTAACCTTTTCTGCCATGGCTCTTGGTGCCATCATGGGGTAAGGTGAGCATGAATCCCTTGGGGACATCATTTTCCAGCAGACAATGGGACTCGTCCTAAGTTCCTCCTGGAGTGGCAGATCCCAAGGAAGCGGGAGGGCCATGGAGCCCCCACAGTAGGGACATCTGTCGCTCAAGAGATGTGACCCTGCTTTGGCCAATCAAAATAGGAAACACCCTGGTTCAGGAAGGTGTAGAGACAGGTATTTGACTGAGCGAGGTCTGGGACAATCTTGGGAGGAGGTGTGCAAGGTCCGTCTGGCTAATCTCTTTTTTAAGAAAATTTATTTTTTATAATTTTAAAGATTTCATTTATTTATTTGACACACAGAGAGAGATCACAAGTAGGCAGAGAGGCAGGCAGAGAGAGAGGGAGAAGCAGGCTCCCTGCTGAGCAGAGAGCCCAATGAGGGCTTGATCCCAGCACCCTGAGATCATGACCTGAGCCAAAGGCAGAGGCTTAACCTACTGAGCTATCCAGGCGCCCTTAAGAAATTTTTTTTTTCCACCCTTAAGAAATTTAAAAAAAAAAAAAAGATTCATTTGTTGAGAGAGAGAGAGAGAGAGAGAGAAGATGGGCAGAGGGAGAGGGAAAGAATCTTTTTATTTTTTTTTAAAGATTTTATCTATTTATTTGACAGACAGAGATCACAAGTAGGCAGAGAGGCAGGCAGAGAGAGAGGAGGAAGCAGGCCACTCACTGAGTGGAAAGCCCGATGTGGGGCTCTAGCCCAGGATCCCGGGATCATGACCTGAGCCAAAGGCAGAGGCTTTAACCACTGAGCCACCCAGGCGCACCCAAGGGAAAGAATCTTAAGCAGACTCTCTGCTGAGCACGGAGCTGGACTGGGGCTCAGTCCCAGGACCCTGAGATTATGACCTGAGCCAGAATCAAGAGTCGGCTGCTTAATCCACTGAGCCACCCAGGCGCCAGTGGCCCCCCTGCACCCCCAATCTCCTTTAAAGGGACTTTTCATTTCTAACAGGAGAGCTCCCATGGGAAACGTGTGCTTGCATATACACGAAGACACACACACCCCTCAATCCCTACCCCTTCAATCCCCTCTCTCACCTGTTTTGGAATCTTTCTCCTAGTTCACATATAAGAATCATAGCTTTTGTGCAAACTCATCCGCCAGTGCCAATGCCTCACTAGTCACCAATGAAGAAACTTGAAATAAACAGCCTCATCCCCAGCCCCGCTCTGGCTCAGTAAAACCAACTACCAATTGAGCACAAAAGTGCCTAGTGAAAAACAAACAAACAAACAAGAAACCCTTCAAAATAGGGAGCAGTCACATTTTGGGGGAGGGTAACAAAAGCTTTTATTTGCAAAGGCCCTGAGCTAGAGAGACTTTTAAAAAAATTTTTATTTTATTTTTTTAAATTCACAAAGGCACACTGCTCCCTGGGAAGACAGATGATGCCAGGAGCCCCTGGGACACTGGGCCACTTCCCTCACTTCTGTGGTGAAAGGAAAAAAAGCTGCTTTAATTGTGAAAGTTTATTTTTTCACAGTAGACTTTAGAGGAAGACCCTTGGCAATCCTCACTTTGAAGCCTTATACACGGCCGTCACCAACTCTACTTTTATACATTTGAAATAAAAATAGCTCAGCAGCAATTTGCTTCTTTTTGACTCTTGTTTTAAAACTCATTTCTCTCCTACCTTTGAAGTGCAGAGAACTCTCTTAGTCACCAGCCTTTTTGGATGGCAAAATGTTAATCACAGGAATTTATTTTCTGTGCTAACAAATGTTTTCCTTGGAGACTTTTTTTTTTTTTAATCCCTGAGACAGAAATTTTTAAAAAGATATAAATTAAATCAGATTGTGGGGACATTTCTCTGGGGAAGAACACCCTCCTTTAGAAGATTCTCCCCATCACCGGGATGTTCCAGGAGCCTCCAGTTCTTACAGAGAGAAGAAAATACTTCCCACCAAGACATCAAGTCAAAGAGCATTTTCTTCTAAGGAGATCTTACTCCAGTGCTCTAAAAGGCAAATTCTAGTTATAGTAAACAGGGGCCCAAGGGCAAAACGGAACCGCGAACAGCCCCGATGCTCTGCCCAGAGTTTCCCCGATCGCCTGTGAAAGATTTGGAGGCGTTTCTCCAGAGCTCTGATCAGCAGATTTGATGTGTGGATTTAGATCAATTTTTTCTTATGGCAAATCTATATGTTATTCTCCGTCTTCATTTGGCGCTATTTGCTGAGTGGTTGTTACTCAGGGGCAAGGGTCGCTCTCTGGCGGCTGAAGCAGCCAGGCAATCTTTTACTCCTCACGGGAGGAGTGCGAGATATTAAATCACACTTGACGTACCTGAGGCCCAGTAACTTCATCCATATTTTATCTGCTGTAAATTTAATACCACAGCACTTTTTAGGGTGATGTATTTATTAACTGGCTGGGGATGAGCAGTACAGAAATTCAGTTTGTTCAGGAAAATACAATGAAGACAGTCTGACAAGTTTATGAAGTAAGCACAATAGCTATTTATTACTTTTTAAACACACGGTTGGCTGAAACGTCTTTAGCAGGGTTTGTTCAGTCAGTGCATAATGCTTTCTAAATCATCTCCGCTTATTATTTGTTTTCATTGCATGTTAATAAAGTCTTTTTCTCGGAAAGCCACCTGCGGGCCCCCACGCACCGGGGCTCGGTTTCGGGTGGCTTCCCTGGTGCTCTTCGGGGAGAGAACCCTATCTTGGTTCTGCACCAAGTGCCCTGCGGAATTGTGGGAAATGGAATCGCCTTCAGACCCGCTACAGCCAGGCTCCTGCCCCATACGTCACGTGTGAAACTGTTTCCGAGAGACGGTTCCCAGGAGCCCCGCTTCCCTCAATTCTGCTTGCTGGACTTTTCATTCTTCCTTTCGTCCTTTCTTTCCTCCCTTCCTTCCTCCCTCGCCCCTTCCTTCCTTCCTTCTTCCTCCTCTCCTCCCTCCCCCCCTCCTCTCCTTCCTCCCCTCCTTCCTCTTCTTCTTCCTCCCTCACCTCCTTCCTCCCTCCTCTACTTCCTCTCCTCCTCTCCTCCTCCCCCCTCGCTCCCTCCCTCCCTTCCTTCCCCCCTTCTTCCTCCCTCCCTTCCTTCCGCCTCTCCTTCCTCCCTCCCTTCTCTTCTTCCTCCCCTCCTCCCTTCCTCCCTTCCTTCCTTCCCCACTTTCTTTCAACACTGTCACTGTTTCGCAGCGTGTGTGCTCCCAAATCTTTACTTTACCTGCACACAAATGACAGGCTTTGCTCTGGTGTGCCACAGGCCCGCCCCACCTGCCCTTTCTCTGTCTGCAGGCAGGTGAAGTTAGCTCTTCACTGAAAGGGAGAATGAGGTCTGCTCCATTGGTTTGTATAATCATGAAGTCCGACGAAACATCGTTTTCCTTCTCTTTCTTGAAAGAGCAGATCTTGAGGACTTGGGCAGAACTGAGCCATCTGCACATTCTAGCGAGTGGGAACAGCATTCTTGTGCCTAGAAAGGTTGCCCTCCTCTGCTCAGTTGTGGATCATTTTCTTTGGTGCTCTTTGGCTTTCTGTCCATGTGGTCACCAGCCTGCAGCAGATATCTCGAAAGAAAACAGGAAGGCTCTCCACTTTACCATCAGGATTAAGACGAAGTGTCCCAATTCCAGAAACCAGGGCTAGAGCAGTGGTTCTCCAAGTGTGTTTCGAACCACCGGTAGCAGCACGCCTTGGGAACTTGTTGGCTCTGCAAATTCTCTGGCCCCACCCCCGAGATCAGAAGGGAGGGGTGCATGTGTGGTGGGGGAGTGGGGGTCAGTGGTCCACGTTTAACAAGCCCTCCAGGTGATCTTGATGATGTGCAAGTTTGAAAATCTCTGGACTCAAGTCTTGATGAATTACAAACCAAGGACCTATGTGCAATATCAGTGTCCTTGATTTGCCCCCTATGCCCACTGCCCCAATATAGCAGGGTTCTGGCAGGATCTGCCGCGTCATGATCCTCAGGGAGGGAGCACAAATTTGACTGCCTTTAGCAACACTGCTCTGACAAAGTGCATTCCGGTGCCAGATACAAATACTGTTTTGGATTACTCAGTATATTTAGAATCATCTCTTGGCATGGCTTCTTGCGAGATGACTCAGTTTTGCTTCAGGAAGGGGGCGGGCCAGGGGGACTGGCATTTTTTGAGGGAAAGAAAACTGTTATCAGTAAATCTCTTTAAAAGTTAACTCCTACCACTTTTTATTACAATGATGATAAATGCATTTATGTCCTTTTGGTCTTCATAATGCCTTTTCTCCCCCAGATAAGATCGGAATATTTTCAGGAAACATTTCAATTCAATTGGGTATGCACCGTCTCCTTCCTGGCCCTCTCCTATGGCATGATTTAAAAATAAACAGAATATATGAAGAGGGAATACTTCAAATCTATCTTTTTATCATCATTTAGAAATATATTCACTCTTTTTACCTTCCTGAGTGCATCATTCCAAAATGCTTTTCGATTCATCCCTTGATGTTTTTTCCTCTCTGAAGCATTGGAGAATGCAAATCTCCAGGTCACACTGTTGTCTCTGACTGAGTGTATCAAACCAAATGATCAGAACACGAGCTTTGAATCTTACACTCGGAGGGCGTTGATTGCATCATAGTCCATGAGTCAAGTAAAGAGGGTTACTACGGTGCCCGCAAGTCACAAAAGAACTTGAATTCACCTCCAAAATCTGGGGATGCTTTTGGGTTTCACAATTTGGAACTTAGATGGAATTATAATGTGAATTGTTTCTTTTAACTATAAAATGTGTTTCTCTTAAGAAGGTCACATGAGAATGAAGGGAGACACCCTGATATGACAAGAGCAAAATTAAATGAGTTTCCAGAGCCTAAATCTCTGAAATCTGCTCTTCCCTTTTACTCCAGGCTCATAACAAAGCATTCATCAAGAACAGCATCTCTTTTAAGCGGATACATATTACACATCTTATGTATTACAAATCTTTATAATTTTGAACTTCAGGAAATGGAGGCCAAAGGAAACTCTATTGATTAGGATAGCCTGTTATATAAAGCAGTTTTGTTTTCCATACAGTGGATCGTGACGCAGTTGTGGCTCATGAAATCAATCTCGTTGGTCATGATCTGCATTAAAGAATTAAACTGAAGAAACTAGCCTAAACTACAATGGAACACCATAGAGAACAACAGAATCCATTACAGTATACAGCGAGGTTGAGTCTTACTTCCAGGAAATGTTTTAGTATAAGGGTGTACATGAGTGTTCATAAAAACCCCAATAAGAGAGTACCGAATATTTATAGTTTACTAGTTTTGTTATTAGTGACTTGTCTGGAACTTCTTACCTTTAACAACAACAAAACAATAGCAAAATCCCCCCCCGCCCCAATAAATTCAGGCTAGAGGCTGTTGGAAGGAGAGGGAGATAGCTAGGCACAGTTAAGCGCAAAGCTTAAAACTTGTCCTCAGATACCTTGATTCATTCATCATTCATTCATTCATGAACCATGAGTAAATTAATAAATTTCCCTATGCCTCAATGTCTTTATCTGTGAAATGCCACTCACAACAGAACCTATTAAATTATGGTGAGGATTAAATTAGTTACTACATGTGCTTAGAATAGTGTACATACTAAACGCAATGTGAGCTATTAATATAAATATTATCTACATTTAATGTATGCCGACTATATATAAGACACAATGCCAGGCTCACAGGGATCCAAAAACGGTTGTCCATTTTCATCTGTGACCTCTCACAGAAGGGACATTCAGATAAAGCTTCTATATATTGCCTTTGGACATAAGTCAAAATGAAGGGATGTTGTCCATGTTTACTTAAGAAATATTTATCCGTCTACTTGTTTACCTATCGTCTATGAATTCTGAAAAAAGAAATAAAAGTCAAGACTTTTGACAAGAGTTTCTGGTAGAATGGAGGAATGTTGAGAATATGCCAACCTTGTCACACTGGGTGACCTTGGTCAAGAGTCTTCACCTTGTACAAGGATCTTCGTCTGTGAAGTTGGAGATCTGGGCTGTTATTTCCAAGGTCCCTTCTGCTGTGGACTGAATTGTGTCCCCCTGAATACACACGCGGAAGCCTGACCCCAGTGTGACTGTATTTGGAGACAGGGCCCTTCAGAGGTAATTAGGGTCAAACTAGGTCATAAGGGGGGACCCGAGCCTGTAGGACTGGTCCCTTACGAAGGGAAGCAGTGCTTGAGATCCTTCTCGCTCTTTCTCCCTGCACACAGAGAAAAGGCCATGTGAGGACACCGTGAGAAGGCACTGCTTGAAAGCCAGGAAGAGAGGTCTCAAGGGAAATCGAGTTGGTTGGAACCTTGATCTTAAACTTCTAGCTTCCAAAACTTCGAGAAAATAACTGTCTGTTGCTGAAGCCACCCAGTTTGTGGTATTTTGTATGGCAGCCCCAGCAGACTGAGACATCTGACTCTGAGGTTTGTAATGGCTGCAGACATGTGGCACTGGGTGGTTTCTACAGACTCTCTTTCCCCGATGGTTCCAGTTCTGGGACTTGAGAATCTTTGCTCTGAAATGGGAGTCAGTTCAGAAACACAGGCTGGACCTTTGTCCAGGTGGAAATGGACAGCCCTCTAGAATAGTTCTCTCATTAAGTTCTCTACCCTGACACGTACTCCTAAAGAACTGGTAAAGTCAAGGCTTGAGGGTAATACAAATCTGCTTTTTCCAAAAACAACCGGTGAGGAGGATTTCAGTGAAATTCATAGGCTTGTAGTTTTCAGGACAAGACAATGCTGAACTGGGTTTAATATTGTTCCCCCTGAAATTCATATCCTGGAATCTGTGAACGTGACCTTGCTTGAGAGATCCTTTGGAAAGAAAAGCTGTAAATTAATTTAAGATGAGTCCATCTGGGACCCAAATCTGTTACAAGAAGAGGGGCGTTTGGTCACAGGTGTACAGGGGAGAAGTCCACATGAAGACAGAGGCAGGGAGTGGAGTGATTTTTTTTTTTTTTTTTTTTAATGTAAGCTGAAGAGAAGCAGGAATTTCCGGCAAGCACCAGATACAAGAAGAGGCAAGGAAGTCTTCTCCCCTGGAGCCTTCAGAGGGAGAAGCATTTCCCCGCTGACCCCTCGATTTTGAACTTCTAGCTTCTGAACAATGGGAGAATATATTTCTGTTGTTTTAAGCCACCCAGTTTGGGATAATTTGCTATGACTGTCCTAGGAAATGAATGCAGCGCTTAAGAATAGTAACTGTATTATAAAAATATAAGTGCAAATGATTTATGTTTTGAAACAATATATAAAATTTGATATAAATCAACTGCCCCCTCCCCACTTGTAAAAATTCCCCAAAATCCCATAAAATAATGAATGTAGTTTAGAACGGTAGTCATAAAATGACCAAAATGCATTGTCCTTCCTTTTATATCCATCAGTCCCCCTCTATGGGTTAAGCAATATACAATTGTACATTGCTCTGCAATTTCACCTTACAGGCACACAGTAGGCCTAAGTAAATCTGATGTTTCTACATCCCTTTTCCTGAAGCAGGGGACACAGTCTGTACTGCTAAACCGAGGGAGAGTCAAGCGTGCATTTGGTAAAAAATGAATCGGTTGGAAGAGGAAGAGTTGGGGTTACGGAAGGGGAGGCCCCAGGTCTTTGCTTTATGTGTCAGATGTCCTTATTCAACCTTTAGATGTATGTCCCATACTTTTCTTATTTTTTGATGCTGAGTAATCCGAAGTCCGGGGCTTGTTTCCATAACACCAAAACCCAGTGCACTTTGCATGAGGAGCTGGGGATTCAGGGATGCTGAAGATAATCCCTGTCTGGAGAGAATGTGCCAGGCCCAGTGCCTGAGATGCAGGTGAAAATAATAATAAAAAAAGTACAGAATGTGAAAAGCAAGCAGATCCAGAAAAGAGCCAGGATGCCAGCAAATCACCTCAGCAGGAGGCCTCCAGCCCTGTTACACCTGAGCAGTAAGCATCCTTGGGGAAGTAGGAAGTGCTTCTGGAAGGGAGCGGGCGGGCGAGCAGGGTCACCAGCTTGGCTCCTGGTGTCTCAGGGAGTTGCCTGACATGCGGTAGGAAGGGACCCGCCTGTAGAGGAAGGCTGGGACCAGCCTGGCTAAATGAGGTGGGGCTCCTTCTTGAAGGAGTCTATTCCCACCACCCCCCGACCCCCCTCCCCCACCCCAGAGAGGACTGTAATGAAAGGGGGAATTCGAACCTGTTGTCTTTTCCCCAGATGACTCTTGCTGCACGTCGGGTTATTGGAGATGGTGATGATAGGGGCGGGGGACCCAAAGAGAACTATTTCCTTTGTCTCAAGTTCCAGAGGTTCAGGACTCTTGGTATGTGGAAGGCCCTTGAGGTTAAGGCAAAAGCTGCATTTCTACAGGAGTTTCATTTTCTCTTATAATTGCACAGACCCGAGCCACCTGTGGTTCTCGTGAGCTCGTGCAGACAAGGTGAGGTGGGAGTGAAGGTGCCCATGATATCGTCCGGTGCCCAGAGCACGCCCGGGCCTTAGGGCTCCATATGCTGATCTCCTCTGGTCCTGAAACCACCCTGTGTGGTGCCTGCCACGCAATTCCTGTCTCATCACAGGGGACGCCCAGAGCGCGGGGAGGGGAGTTAAGTGTTTTGTCGGGAGGTCTGAAATAGCTACCTGAAGGCCCCTTTACCATCGGTCGGGGAAGGGCTGGGAATCTGCATTTCTGCAAGTCGTCCAAGGTGACTTGGTGCGTTTTCAGAGGTTTGAGGGTCCGCGAGCTATGCTCCGTAGAGTGGCCTGGAGAGCGTCTTGGGACAGAGCCGCCTCTGTTTTCCCTGAGGTTTGGATCCTCATCCCACATCATGAAACACAAGAGAGAGATGGATGGTAAAGTCATTTTCATTGTTATCCAGGAGGATTGGGGCGGGGTGGTGAGGGGCAGCCGGGGCCAAAAGACATAGTAAAGGAGAAAAAAAAAATCTGTAAGATGAGAACGGCAAATGAAGCAAAGAAATGACATGAATGAACAATTTGAAGCGGCAGGAGAGGAAATGTGACGGGGACTCGCTCAAGGAAAAGGGAGGGAAGATCAAATATTTCAACTTCACTGGCCCCCCTTTGTTCCTCTATGAGCCCCACCATTCCCCATTTTCCACCTCCTTCCCTTCATCAGAGGGTGGTCAGTGTTGCGGGGGTAGACAGATTCATACCCACAGGTGAGAGGGCGAACCAGCACACCTGAATGATTTGTGCTAGCCCCTTTGGCACAGAATTCGAGTGATGAATATAGCGCCCCCCTCCCTGTCTGCCCTAACAGTGATGGCAAAACACAGAACCAACAGGCCCCATTTAAATTTCTTCACAATTAACTCAAATGAGAGAATCCGGTTCTCCGGTTGGCTTTGAAAACCCTCTTTGTGGTTCTGATCAGAATCCCGCCTTTTGATGAGCATCCCTGCTTAAAAATCCCTGAGCTGGATCGTATTGGGGGATTTTTGTTTATTTTTTTCCACTCCGACAACCGATTTTTACCAAGTATTCTTAGTACAAGTGTCACAGGTGTGTGGGGAAGCATTTCGTCCTGCTTTGGTATCTAAAATAGAAAGCCCCCAGTGTTTCTTATATGTAGGCCAACAATTTCCTCCCACGCCGTCTGCGCCACTGTTTGTTTTAAGCGTGGCCTAATTTCATGTTAGGAGTGGGTCTGGGAAGGCAGCCATTCTCCCGGAATACGACAGGACGGAGGTATCGATATCAGCTCTGGGGATGAGAAGACTTGAACTGCTGCGTTCCTCAGGGGCCTTGGTCGCTGGTGAAACCGAGAATTTGTGCTCCAGTTAAAAATAGGCTTCAAAAAGAAAGTGCTGGGGGGAAGTACCAGCCATTTAGCTTTTGATCAGTGGGATGAACTGATAACACTTTGGGCCAGGGAGATGTCAGTCAGCCCAGTGTGTGCTGAGGGGGGCACACGGCAGGCAGCAGAAGAACCGGGAAGGGAAGAAGTGGGTGGCAGGAAGGGAGGGTTCTGAGCTGGCGCCGGTGGAAGTTACTGGGGGCTTCTGGAGGCCTTGCTGTCCTGTGCTTTTGGAGCATGGTGCTGATGGCCACTAGGAGGGAGGAGGTTGGAAGCTCTGCTTTTTTGACAGCCGCTATGGTCTGAATGCTCATGTTCCCCTAATATTTGTATGTTAAGACCTAATCCCCGATGTGATAGTATTAGGAGGTGGGGCTTGGGGGACATGACTAGGTCACAAGGGCAGAACCATCATGAATAGGATTAGTGTTCTTATGAAAGGGAGCCGAGAGAGCTAGCGCACTCCTCCCACTGTGTGAGGACACAGGGAGAAGGGGGTCATCTGTGAACTGGGAAGGGGATCTCTCCAGACACTGAGTCTGACAGCACCACAGCCTTGGACATCCCAGCTTCCAGAATGATCAGAAATACCTTTGTTCTTATAAGACGCTCACTTTATGATATTTTTGTTGTAGCAGCTCGAGCAAACTAAGACAGGACCGTGAGCAATCACTCCTCCTCATGCTGGACCCTGTTCTTTCCCTGAGACTGCGCTGGAGACGTGCTGACACTGGCTTTGTGTGTGTGGCAAAAGGAAGTGGTTTTGACAAGGATGGCCTCAAGATGGTCTATCAGACTATTTTGCTGGCACGAGCTTAGAAGGTCGTGCACATGCCTAGGTGTACACCCACATGCATATAGTGTCTGTGTCAGGCTAGAGTGCCACACGCTTGTGGGGGAGGGGGGAGTTTAAACAGCAGACCTCTGCTTCTTGAGGTTCTCAAGTCTGCCAGGCCAGGATCAAGGTGCTGGCTGATTCCGTTCCTCATGAGGGCTCTCTTCGGGGACTGCAATGGCTGACTTCTCGGTCTGTCCTCATACGGCCTCTCCTCAATGCAGGAACAGGGGGAGAGAGAGAGAGTGAGAAGGAAGGGGAAGAGAAAGGAGAGGAGAGGGAGAGAGAGGGGTCCTCTTCTATAAGAAGGCTGCTTATAAAGGCCAGTATCATGAGGGTGTCACTTTTATGACCTCGGCTACCTCCTATTATCTCCCAAACACCCCGTCTCTAAACACCATCCCACTGAGGGGCATGGCTTCCATACATCAATTTTAAGGAGACACACCCATAAGTCCACTGCACCCTCATCAACTTCATCGTGACCTGAGAGGCCGACATTCGTCCCCCATTGCACCAATGAGTCAGTGGGGCTCTGAGCAGAGCCGGGATCAGAGCCCAGTCGGTCTTCAGAGCCATGGGTTTGCTGCTAAGCCATTCCAGTTCTCCAGTGTGGGGCCTCTGACCTTGTCAGTTAGGAAGTACACAAATGGCAGCGGTGTTTGTTCTCTGTGTTGGTGTCTGTCAGAAACACCCTGAAACTAGGCATTCAGTCTCTAAACCAAGTTGCAACCCACTCACTTCTTGTCTCAGTGTCCCAGGCTTTTTCCCTCTTCCTCCCCTCCCTTCCCTTCCCTTCCCTTGGCTTCTCTTGGCTTCCCTTGCCTCGCCTTCCCTGTCCCTCCTTCTTCCCTCCCTCCCTTCCCTCCTCGCTCCGTCCCTCCTTTGCTTCCTTTCCTCCTTTCCTTCTTTTCACCCACTCACTAGCTACCTTGTCAGTTGAGTCTTTTTTCCTGTCCCTCATCTCCTGACTGGGTGAGGTTATTAGGCATGGAGCCTTGTATTTGGTTCCTGGCACAGCTGCCTTCTAGGCACACAGATGATTCTTGTCATTCACGAACTTTGCTGCATGTTAGGGTTTCCTGGGGATTGTTCGAAAGATCCTTATGCCCAGGCCCATCCTCATGCAGATTGACTCCAAATTTGTCGGTGTTGGACTCTAGGAGAGGCAACAGTTTTCCTCCGCCCTCTTAGGGTTCCTGATCGGGTCTGATACTTAACCTGACAGCAATAGATTAATGGGAGAAAAGCATACACATTTATGTAATGTGAGTTTTCCATGACACAGTAGACTTTACAAGGAAACGAAGGCAAGAAGAAACCGGTCAACCTCAATATGGTTATGGTAGTTTTGATAAAGAGTAAACAGTTGTGGAGAAATGTCTACCGAACCAAGGCCGTATTTTGGGATGGTGTTTCCTGAACCTCATCAAGACCGAGGCATCAGTATTTCCTAAATCTCCCCAGGTTTGTGTAATGTGCAGCCAGCTGTGAACGTCTAGAATATGGCGAACCATCAGTGCTTTCCATATAAACATTTGTTGAGCGTCTACTTCATGCGAGGCACTCGGGAGACAGGGATGAATGCCCTCACTCCCATGCATACTAAAGGTGGGGGAGAGCTTTAAAATGCAAATTATACTGTTTCCCACCTCCTTACCTTGCTTGGAGCAGTTTGCATTAAAGTGTTTTTAAGCTTCTTAAGTGTGTGGTCAGGTCCTGCTCTTGCATGATGGTGGGGATGGGGGCCATAAGTAGAGAATCTCCACAGAAAATTTATTTTTCTTATCACACCATTACTTTTGACCTCTTTCCTCATCAAACCTTCAACAAAAGCTGCTGATGTGCGGCAAAATGGACTCATTGGAGCCTCATCTCTATTTTTCTTGCTCAACCTTTTATAGAGGTGCTAATGAGGATTAAGTCACCCAAAAGGTGGGCCGCAGCGGGGGACATGCAGAGATTCAAAGAGCCTGCATTGTCTGCTCAAGACGTTTTTCTAAGTTCTATTTATTTTCAAGCAGATGATCACAGTAATATACAGGCGGTGGGGGGCGGGGTGCTGATGGTGTGAGAGTTTGTGTTACATTGTCGGAGATTGTATTTCAGCATAGATGCAGTCCAACCACTGGGCTCAAAGTAGAGCACTCGGCATTGATGGCTACTGACCATCTTGTCAAGTTCAGAGTCCCACCAAAACCCTTGAACACAAATTGGACCATGGGTGGCCATTCGGCTTCCAGCTTTTGGTAATGCTCCAACTCATGGCTTTTGCAGACCCCTACCTGGGATCTTACCATTTTCAATGAATGCTTCTCCCTATTTCTGGATCGGTGAAGCTCACTCTGACTCACTTGAGCTCCGCAACCCTATCTCCGCATTTCTAAACTGGGACATTTTCCCTGATACTCAGGAAGATGTGTGGACTAGAGAAAATGAAACACCAAGAGGTGTTCAGCATAGTGCCCAGCCCTGGCATCTAAGCTCACAGCCTGTGTTGAAAGGACTTCCGTCTCTTTTCCTTGTGTTGTCTCCCTCTTGGCTTTCAGAACCGAGAAAGCTTAAGCTTCTGATTGTTTCAAATGGCAACAGCTCCATAACTTGTCCCATTTCTTTACCACATCTGAGGACATTTATGGAATAAAACAAAAGACTGATCTAAAATTAATGAGCTTGGGGAGGATCTTAACACTAAAGAACTTCAGCGGGTTCAGGGGCATCAATTCCTTTGTCCAAGTCTTTTTCAGTGGAAAGACTTAAAATATCATTGTTTATTCAATGATGTGAGCACTTCTGGGGTATAGCATAAAATGGCACCTGAACGAAAACATGAAAGTCCAGAATAATGGATCTTACAAATGGAAGCAATATTCAGATGGAATTTCTAGCCAGAAGCAGATAGCTAGAGGTCAGGCTTCTGGAGAAGAAAGGGGAAGATAAGCCAGGAAAATCGCGGCTTCAAGACCAGTAGGAAACCCGGGTGTGGAACGAGATCCCACCATTGTGCCCACTGGCTGATGGCCGGGAGCATCCAGCAAGAGCAGGAGAGTGGTGCCAGTGACACCGGTCGTGCCTTTGTATTGGGCCACCAACTGAGGTGCCTCTGGCCTCAGCAGGACGAAAAAGAGGGGATCTTTCTGCTCATCTCTCGGTCATGAGTCCACTCTATGGAGAAGTGCCTCTTTCCATTTCCCAGATCTACCTGAGTGGCCGCCCATGTAAATAGAATGGCTATTTTTGTTAAACAGAGCTTAACTATTTCTGAAACAGCCATTTATTTGTGAAGACGATTTTATGTTAATTTAATTATAAGAAAATTGAAAAGTGTAATACATAGCTAAGCCCTTAAGGCCGGTTAATCTATTTGGATTGTAACAAATATAATTTTTATTAGCTCAGCCTATTTGGATGGTAACGAGTGTAACCTTTCCATAGACATTACAGACTCTGAGTTATGGTCTATTTTTATGTAAAACCAGCCTTGAGTAGAATAAAAAGAAAGTTCTTTTATCTGTCATTGTGTTATGGAATCATTATATTAATGAGAGTAGAATCTGAGCCATTCCTATTATCTCAGAATGGAGCTCATGTCTTCTCTAGGTGTGATTGGGGGAAAAAAAAAACAGGTAGTTTTGAGAAAAATGATCAGTCTTATAGAGAGTAAGATATTCTGAAACCTCCTATGGATAAAATATGTCAATTTTTAAAAAAGGTTGGATTGATTTATTTATTTAAGTGAGAGAGAGAGAATGCATGTGTGAGGGCGGGGAGGAGCAGAGGGAGAGGGACGAGCAGACTCCATGCTGAGCACAGAGCCCACCACGCGGGGTTCAGTCTCACAGCTCTGAGATCATGACCTGAGCTGAAACCAAGAGTCAGACGCTTAATGGACTGAGACACCGAGGTGCCCCCAAATATGTTGATTTTTAAGGGGGAAAGTCGCTCATTTTTTCCAGTCAATCAGACCATCTATCCAGAACCTCAACTCTCTTGGAACACAGTTGAGTGTGTAGGAAGAAGTAAAAAACAAAAAACAAAAAACAAAAAACAACCCAAGAGGCCAAAGTGGTTTCAGATAGTCTGAGTACCAGGAAAGCTCTTTTCTTTCATAGAAAAGTCTCCTTTTTTAACTGGTTTCCCAGCCCGGGACAGACAGCAAACATGGCAACCGATACGGTAAGATTTACATGTTGAATGCGCTCAGCAGGGTCAAGAACAGACCCTGGAACCCGACTGGCTGTTCTAATCCCAGCTTTGCTGCTTACTTCCTAGGTCACCTATGTGCCTCAGTTTCTCCTTCCATAAAATGGGGATGGCAGTTGAAATGCCTGTCCCAGAGAGCTGTGTGAGGACGTGGAGAAGTGAATAAATGTAAAACACATTAAACAGCTCCTGGCACAGAGACAGCCCGATGTGAGAGTACTAGTGCATTCTTCCCATACCAATGGAGGTAGCATGATGGCTGTTTTCATTTTTCCAAAATGCCATTTTCTTTTTTAGGCTCTGGTGCCCATATGACATGGCCACATTGCAGTTTTGAACTTTTCTTCAGTATCATTTTTTTTTTCCCACTATGCCAAGAATAGCTTTGAAATGTATATATGTTTAAAAGTTCATGTCAGGTTTGGGAAAATTTCTGTACGATAAGCCATGGTGCTTGACGGAGCCTTCACTATGTGTCAGGCCCCGGGACTGAGTACTTCCTGTATTAGGTGAGCACAGAACATTCCATGCAAACCCAGAAACCTGGACAGCAAGAGTAGGCCTATGACTAATTGCCTCAACTATCCTTAGACTAACTGAGATATGGCATCATGTTGAATTGTCCCTACAGCTCCAAAGGACAGGAAGTGCCAAGATCATTTATAGGTGAGCAAACAAGTCTTTAGAGAAGTCAGATGCTGTGCTCAGAGTCCCATAGCCAGAACGTGGCAAGGCCAGAATTCAAATGCAAGTTTGCTCTACTTCCATATGCTTACCCTTAACCACTGGACTATATTCTCTGTCTACGTCAGCTCAGGCTGCCATAACAGAGTACGGTAGACTGGGTGATATGAACAGCAGAAATGTATTTCTCATAGTTCTGGTGGGCTAAGAAGTCCAAGGTCAAGGTCAGACTATTTGGTCACTTATGAGGGCCCTCCTCTTGGTTTGCAGACAGTACCTTCTTGCTGTCTCCTCAAATAAGGAGTAGGAGGTGATCTCTCTGGTGTCTCTCCTCTAATGATGTTAATGACACTAATTCCATTTATGAGGGCTACACCCTGGGAACCTAACAACCTCGCAAATCTCTGCTTCCTAATAACGTTGCACTGAGGATTAGAGCATCCATATATGAATTTGCAGAGCACAACCATTCTACCCGTACCCGTTCCCTTCACCTCTAGCTAAGAATCTTGGACATATTCACAACTTCAATAGCTGTTCACTAAAATAGCTGTTCATTTATAGAGTATGTTCCCTGAAGGGTAAAAATCCACAAAGTTTAAGTTAAGGTGGTTCCATTGTACAAAACATGATTTTTCTTGATTCATAAAAATGTTGGCTCAGAATTCCACCAAATGGAAGTTCAAGAGGACTTTATATGACTCTAGGAAACTTTGTTTGAGGGAAACTTGACTGACTTGACTCATCCAGTCACTTTGTCCGCTCCTTGTTTTAGAAGGAATAGGAAAGACGGAAAGGTTCTTTGGGGCCCATTCCTGGGCAAACGCTGTGTCACGTGTTTCTAGGTTTCCATGATGTTACCCACACTCTTGGGTAGTAGGAAGCAGGGGCCACCTTCTCTGAACTATATTCACTTATTTGTACATTCACATTCTCACTTATTCAATAAGTTTTTTTTTTTTTTTGAGCTCCAATTTGATGCCAAATGCTACAGTAGGCTCCGAAGATCAAGTGAACAAAAGCAAGCAATCAAGGGACCCTTTTCTCATTCCATCAGTTACTCAGTCAAGGAATGCTTTCTGAGACTTCTAAGCAGAGAACAGGCTAGTCTAGTCAGCATGTGACCAACCCCATCCTGATAACCAGGGACCCAGGTGTTCCCTAGGGAGACTTCCCAGGGCTTTCCCGACTCTCCTAAACTGGAAAAGTCCAGAGCAAATAGAGACTGGTACTAACTGGGATTGGACTGGGAGATCCCATTCTCTGAGAGGGGAACTAGATTGGAGTTAATTTCCCCGTTTAGTTCATACTCATTAGACCCTTCTCTGAGCACTTTGGTGTACTGGGAGTGCTGGACAAAAAAAAAAAGGAGAAAGAAAGAAAGAAAGTAAGTAAGTAAGTAAGTTCGTTCCAGGCTGTTGAATGGGTTGTTGTTGTCCTGACAGGCAGAGGTGGGAAGGGGGCCTGGTTTTATACTGACATCCCTGTGGGCCAGCACACCCACTGCCATGTTGGGTTCCAGGGCTGGCCGCTAGCGCTATTGCATGGCCATGCCCTCCCAGGCAAAGGGGCATCTGCTAAATTCACCCTGACCCTGCTGGACATAACCAGCTGCAGGGGATGCAGTGGGGATGGGGTGGGAAGGGTGCCAGAGCAGGGCTGCTGGGTTTGACATCTTTCTCCACCCTTTCCTAGCCATCATCATGGGCATGTTCATGAGCTTTCCTACAGTCTCAAAGATGAGGTTATTACTGGCCCAGTAGTTGTACCTATTCACAGGGTGGAGCACAGTGTGTGACGTAATGTTAGCATGTTAGAACATTCTGGCACCCAAAAAGTGGCTGGGGTGTAATGGAAACAAGAACTAACAGAGATCAAGAAATAGGAGACTGTCTTACTAAGCACTATCCTGAGCAACAGTGGCGAGCTGGAAAGGGCCGGGCTTCTCTTCCCATCAGGAGGCAGGGGTCAAGTTGCTTTCATGTTGCCTCAGCGCTTGACTCTGTGGCTTGTTTGTTGGGCCTCTAGTAATCAGCCAGTGTGGCTCAAGCAGAAACTTGGTGATTTCGGCCCAGAGGCTGCCCCGAAGCTGCCACATGGTGAAGGCCAGGATGGGCCACCCTGGAGAAAGGCCGGGCTGTCCAGCCGACACAGCCTTCAGCCTGCTGCTGGTGACGGGGGACGCCAGCGCCGCCTCAGGTGAGTCCGGTCAAAGCGCCCAGAAAACCATGCAGTTGTAAGGCATCATCAACTGTTTTTTAACTGCTCTGTTTGGACGTGGCTTGTTCCGCTCCTATTCTGGGCTTGGCATTTTAAGCCTCATAAAGAACACAGACCAGGAAGCAGTCTCCAAGCACATGCGCCTTGTCTCAGACGTCACACCTCGGCAGCGGCTCTTTCATGCCAGGGCTGACTGACTCTGACTAGGATTTTATGTTGTCTTCCATGTTTTTTAGAACATTATAATGTCTTTCCTTTGAAAGGGTCTCCTGTGCGTCAGATCTGTTGTAATACTGGTCAAAGCCATGTTTTTGTTGTTGCTGTTGTTGTTGTCGTTTTTAAAGATTTTATTATTTATTTGCGTGAGAGAGAGTATGAATAGAAGGAGAGGCAGAGGGAAAGGGAGAGGGACAAACAGGCTCCCCACTGAGCGGGGAGCTTGATGAGGGCCTCAGTCCTAGGGCCTTGGGATCATGGCCTGAGCTGAAGGCAGCCACTGGACCGACTGAGCCACCCAGGTGCCTCCTCTCTTTTTATTTGTTTGTTTGTTTATTTAATCTGAGAGTAACTAAGCAATTTAAAGATAATTTTTTTTTTAGTAGTCATCTGGTTAAGATCAGGAGAAGCAAGTATTTCTCCACGGAAGTCAATAGGATGTTAAAAAAAAAAAAAATGACTGCAGAAGGTAACGGTTGTCCTGGCTTAGGATGTGGAACCTGTCCATGAAAATGGGCTCCCTTAGTGAGCTGGCTTTGCACCAACGAGCAGCTGGCAAACCTTTGTGTCAAAACCCAGATACGGTCTCTGTCATAACTAGCCAACTACGTGTTTGTAGCCACAGACAATCCATGAGTGAAGGCGCATGGCTGTATTCCAATAAAACTTTATTTACAAAAATAAGCAGTGAGCTGGAGTTGACTTCCAGCCCTAGTTTTTGGAACTCTGCTTTTGAGAATTTAACACGGCAGAGATGCCCTTGACCTTGGAGTTTTTCATCTACTCTCCTCCACATCAGGGGATTTGCATTATTTTTCCTCTTGCCCTCTGCCTCCCATTAGTTTCTCTTGTTTTTCTTCCGGCCCTCTCTGCTCCTGCCATGAATACTCTGGGCATTACTTTACCTCTGGTGACCCTCGAGGCTAAAGGGTGTGTTGACCCAGTATCACCGTAGCTGCTGTATGACTTTGATCAAATCTGTTACCATGTGCGCCAGAATATAAGGTGAAATCCCTCTTTCCTCCATATCAACACCAGATTATCACTCAGGAGAAAAAAAAAAAAAAAAGGCAGTTACCTTATATTTGACTCTTTGCTAACCCTTCTTTTTCTACTGGGTGTTCTGTCAATCACCTTTTTTTTTTTCTCTTTAACAAAGTACCACTTGGGGAAAACTGTAGTGCCTAAAACCGTTTCAATTAGTTCTGGCTTTTGATTCTTATAGAGGTAAGCCAAAGACTTTCTATTATTATCTTGTAAGCTTATGACTTTTCAAATCATACTTCCTAAAATCTAAGGTAAAGTTACTTCCATGGGGTAGATAAACAACTGTTCTACTATTCTGTGGCTTGAGATAATAGATTAAAAGTTCTGTATCTCAAACAAGTCAGAGGTAAACAGAGGCGATGTGCGAAGCCATATTGATTTAGAAGATTCCAAAGTGGTTTGTATAATGATAGCAGAGTCCAATGGTTTTGAATGTTTTTTTTTTCTTTTTTCTATAAAGTGTGAGATTGAAAAACACTAATGGTTCTAATATGTTATTTTCTGTAAGACGTTTGTCGTATCCAGGATTCTGATAATGACATCTATTGTATAATATTGTTATAAGAATTGAATGAAATAATGAAGACTGAGCGAGTGCCTGACATCCAGGAGGTGTTCATCATATTAACACCCATTCCCTTCCCCCCACCCCTTAATAATAAAAGGAAATACCTAGGAACAAAATCAGTTTAGTGCAGTGTTTAATTCAAGGAACCGGTGTTCTATAGAATATGGTGTGGGAATCCCCATGGTTAATTTTGCATGTTCCTATGGCTGGGCCATCGTGTCCAGCTATTTGGCTGAACATTATTCTGGATGTCTCTATGAAGGTTTTTTTTTTTTTTTAATTTCTTTTCAGCTTAACAGAATTCATTGTTTTTGCACCACACCCAGTGCTCCATGCAATATGTGCCCTTCTTAATACCCACTACCTGGCTCCCCCAACCTCCCACCCCCCCCCCCGCCCCTTCAAAACCCTCAGATTGTTTTTCAGAGTCCATAGTCTCTCATGGTTCACCTCTCCTTCCAATTTCCCTCAACTCCCTTCTCCTCTCCATCTCCCCATGTCCTCCATGTTATTTGTTATGCTCCACAAATAAGTAAAACCATATGATAATTGACTCTCTCTGCTTGACTTATTTCACTCAGCATAATCTCTTCCAGTCCCACCCATGTTGCTACAAAAGTTGGGTATTCATTCTTTCTGATAGAGGCATAATACTCCATAGTGTATATGGACCACATCTTCCTTATCCATTCGTCTGTTGAAGGGCGTCTTGGTTCTTTCCACAGTTTGGTGACGGTGGCCATTGCTGCTATAAACATTGGGGTACAGATGGCCCTTCTTTTCACTACATCTGTATCTTTGGGGTAAATACCCAATAGTGCAATTGCAGGGTCATAGGGAAGCTCTATTTTTAATTATGAAGGTGTTTTTAATGGATGGCATTAGCTTTGAAATCAGTAAACTTTGAGTAAAACACATGCTACATTATGGTGGGTGGGCCTCAACAAATCAGTGGAAGGCCTAAGTAGAACTCAGTTTGACTTCCTCTGACGAACCCTGCCAGTGAATTTTCTTTGGATTTGGATGATAACTCTCTTCTGGGTCTCCAGGCTACCCGCCTTCTCAATCTCATGAGCCTATCCCTTAAAATCTCTCTCTCTATATATGTTCTGTTGGTTCTGTTTCCCTGAACAATTGTGACTAATACATCTACTTTCCATGTAACATTTTAGAAAACAGACCAGGCCAAAGAAGATTAGGAGAAAATAGTGAAGAAGATGGGAGGAAAATTAAACTTTGGTTAAAGAAATGATTTCTCTGTGTCAAACAGTCCTCGTGATATTTTGCATTCCTTTTAAAATAATGAAATTGTATTTGGTTACTGCCAAGTGCATCCGCATCCTCTCTGTTGAGATGGCTCATTGTCTTACTGATAATTAGGCAAATGGGATGAAAAGACAATTGTCATTCTCTCTGAACTTGAGCTCACCACAGGAATTGTGTGTGTGCGTGTGTGTGTGTGTGTGTGTGTGTGTGTGAGAAAGAGAAAGAAAGAGAGGGAGAGGGAGTGAGGGAGAGATATTATTTTAATAAACACAGAAGGGAAGTACAGAGCAGGAGGAGGAGGAAAACGAAGGAAAGTTTTAAGTTTCATATTTCAACTTGAAAACTATTGTGGGAAGTATCAGTGTCCTTCAAAGGAAAAAGGATACACACTTGAAAGGGGGCAGGATATGAACAAGAGAGGGTGTAATGGGGTGCTGAGTGGAGAAGGAAGCTCGCCATATGCAGGGTCCTGAGGGAAGCGTGGATAAACAAAGTGAGAGGCAGGCTCACTTCCGGAAGTAAGGGGGAACCCGGGGAAGGCAGCTGGGGAAGAGGAACACAAAGACCCCTCCTGAGGCACTGAGGGAGGCAGGCGACTTCCCACAGATGCCCCCAAATGTTTATGAGCCACATGTGGAAAGAAAGATAAGCTCTGAAAGCTCTTTAGAGTCGAATCCACAGAGGTCACAAGTTTTGAGGGCAGCTTGGGGGAGAAGCACAAATAAAGATGTGAAGGATTTGGATCCGGAGAAAAAGGCACGTTGAGTTTGAACAAGACATACCAGGCGACAGGGAGAGCAATATCAACAGCGCTAGAAAGCCATTCCGGCAGAACGTTTACAAATAGGACCAACTCTTTAAAAATATTTTGCATGAGGGAAGTGTCAGAGAATGTTAGCTAGGAGCCAAAGGGAAAATAATGCTTAACTGAAAGGGTAAGACAGTGACCACGGGGTGTGAGGAGTTTAGAGGCATTTTAAGCTAGCTTGGCTCAAGTTGAAAAGTAATTAACCTGTGTTATATATTACCTGTTAATGTGTCCACATTAACTGTTAAAATGTAAACAATGAAGGCAATTATTAAATGTGGAAGTGGTCTAACTCCAGAAGAGAATAATGGGTTTTGTATATATTTCAAAGTCTGCTGATGTATTTCAATGAAATTATATACCATCTTGGGAAAAACTAAGTATACATATAATTAAAAAAAAAAATAAGTGGGTGGCAATCTTCCCAAATTCTTCCAAATTCTACCTCTAAATGTACCATATCCTTACGATCTTAAAATCTTGGTTTTACTATGTACAAGAAAGGCAGAACAATTGGGGAACAGGCATGGATATCAAGAGGCTAAAACCTGTCACAAGGGTGAGTTAACATTGGAAGAAAAAAATCTTTTCCTGTGTTTACTGATATTTAAAATTTTCAAATCTCAAAGTTGCACTGACATTTTATTTTTGAAGCAGCAGAGGTGAATTTAGTCTAACATTGCTGGTTGTAATATGGCTTTTCCCCATCTACGTAAGCACACCACCCCCCCAAAAGAAAGAGAGAAAGAGAGAGAGAGAAGTAGGGAGGGTGGGAGGGGAGGGAGGGAGGGAGAGAGAAAAAAAGGAAGGAAGGAAGGAAAAGGAGGGAGAAAAACCTCTCATTTGGGTGCATCTTTTTATGCTAAAGCATCGGAATGAACATGATATGGGCATAATCTACTCTGGTAGGTGAGCAGCCGCACGCACAAACCGTCCCTGGAGACCTTCTCTCCTTCTCAGGGATGCCTGTAATATGTGTTTGCTTCAGGGCTGGTAAGGAGAGTCGTTTCCTGCCTTGTGGAGACTTTGCTAGGCTGTTACCCCTGGCATATATTGTGCTGTGATTTTAATTAAAGCATTTGAATGCTGGCAGGTCAGTATTGTTAGCAGGGATGTCTGATTAATTGCTTACTTCTTTGTCACGCTATAAATGGGATGTTGTGAGGGTACATGTTAGAATCCAAACAATTCCCCCTAGAGTGGATGAGTAAATGGACTTGGGGGCAATCAGTCCCTTTCATTTGGAGTGTGAGATAGGAGAAAAGCCAAAATTGCACCAGTCACCCGGTGATCCCACTTAAGGATGCTAGCGTTAAAAGTGCTTCCCGACTCCGGATGGCTGGCCGGGGCGACCCTTTCTGTGTGACGCCACCGGCCCCAAGGTACAGGAAGGATTCGGCAGGTAAAGCACTCTGCTCTCCGCCAGCCAAATTAATAAATGTGCAAATTAAAAAGGACGTCAGGGCACTAAAGAAACATCTGCTAAGCAAAGTAAAAAAGTAATGATGATGATGATAAATAGGGAGAGACAAAAGGGATTTCGGCTTCAGGCGAATTTCCATCCAGCTGCACCCTACTGTAAGGAGCAATCAGTTACCCATGAGGGTCTCACACTGGCGAGACAGTTAGAACACTATCTTTGAGCGTCCAGGTGATAGACTTTTAGACTGTTGACCCTTTAATATATTACCAGACACTGGCAACTGTCCCACTGCAGGATTTCTCAACTCGGCTTTGCTGACTTTTTTGGCCAGATGACTCTTTGGCGTAGGAGCTGCTCTGGGCGTTGCGGGATCCTTAGCAGCACCCCCTGCCCTCCACCCACTAGCATGTCTGCACCTGCCCTCCTCCTTCCCAGTCAGTCTTCAGACATTGCCAGGTGTCCCATGGGGGGCAAGGCTGACCCTGCTGCAGGACCACGGCCCCCGTTCAACTTGCCAGGACACAGTCCCCTCGGCAGGAACACGCACCGATGGACAAACAGTATGTCTAGTAGCACAGTGATAGAAATGACCATTAAGGATTTACTTGTAATATTTCGGCACCGTAACAACCAGGGCCGGCTTGCATCTCGTTAGCCATATATTCCATAAAACAGTTGCCAATGATGAGCCCTCTTAGGCAATTCAAAATATTCACATTTTAGGAATTCGGGGTCCTGCACACCCTTGCACAAATTTTCGATTTGCCGTGTTTTCGCCTTGCTCCCTTTGGCGGGAAATTTGGACGAGTGACGTCTTCCTCGGCAAGGCAGTGAACGGTTTTGGTTTTCATGAAGCGCTCCATCCATGATTCTTTTCCCAACTTAAAAGGATGAAAAGAATCTGGTGGCAAAACACTTAGAGCATCCTAAAATCTTCCCCCTGAACTTCCTGTTCGGAAACAACGTGGCAATTACTAATTGTAATTATGTCCCGAATCTCTACGACCAGCTGTCTGCACTTTTTGTTGTTGTTTATGAAGCAGGTGAAGTCAGTACTAATTTTTAGAATTTACACGAGTCGCCTGGGAAAACTGAGGGCTGATTATTCACCATGACGGTTTACTCTACCTCTGTATCCGTTTTTAGAAAATGACTTTCTCTGTATGTTTATAATGGCACAACTTGTAACTGATACTTAATGATACGATTATCACTTTATGAAAATCTAAGGGAGCCAAATGCCGTGATGGAGAAATGTTGGGATATTACAGCTCTGTTGCCAAAACAAAGTCTTGGCCATTATTTCTGTAAATAAGGACTAAGTCTATACCCAAGTCCATCTAACACAACCCAATCCATGTAACAAAATATAAGAAGCTTTTAACAATATACTGTGAGTACACTAAAGGAGTCTTTCCTTTTCGTATAGCTTCCTGTATCCAGTTTATTCCAATATCCACCATAAAGTAGAGTATTGATATGTGAAAGCCCATGATGAATGGATACAACAGGTCCTCCTAGTGGACCCCATAATGCTGTACACACCCAGACGCACACATGCAATCCTGATTTCCAACAGAAATAACATTTTAGAAGTTTCAGATGAGACCTTAAAACTAATCAAATCTCCCTCAAATCAAAGACTTCCTTCTGCAAATACTGTGTAGGCTTCCTCAATACTAAACGGTTGGAAAAACATATTATATTTCCTCTATGGTAAAATATGATATTTAGCATATTCACTATGATAGACTTCATTTGAAACTTGATATAACCCATCTTTGTATCGTTCTTTCCTCCTCCTTGGCTTTGGGGTGTATCTCTCAAGACTTTCTCACTTAACAGTACCACCTCAGGTTTATTTTATAATCTGATAGAAAAAACAGCAGATGAAAAGACGTGTCAAAGTCCATAATATTTACAGGCTAACCTCTTGCTTCAGACCAATTCAGCAGTCTACGGAAATTTGCACAAGATTTGAATAAGCAGCCAAACTTCAGGATACTTGCCCAAATGCAATCTTGCAATCTTTTTTAATTCATCCAGCCTTAACAAAAACCAGACAGTTTCTCCATCTTGGATTACAGGGTAGCGAAGGATGCCAATGTATTTATTAGTACGATTCTGAATACCCTTTGTATAGTATGGGGATACTAAAATTATCCTCAACTTTTTTTTTCAATGTACTGTGCATAGCTACATTGAATATTCATTTGTGCATATAAATGTACATTCGGTTACAAGATCACAAAAATTTGGGAGAATTACAATTCAAAGCAACTGCTGAGAGAATCAAAGAGTCATGGGATTTCAAAGCACCTTGGAAGATCACCTAGAAAATCTCCCCTCCCATTTCAAAGGAAAAAACTGTCTGCTCTTTTTGGAGAGATTCTCTATAGAGGAAGACCCACTGACCTCTCGCCTGTCTCCGTGACACTGGATGAGGTGGTATTGTTGTGATCTAGAAACTTCCCTGGGACACCCGTCTCCTTGGAAAGAGGCAAGAAATCCCAGGTCCTGCACAGCTACTGTTGAATGTTACTTTTGGTAACAGCCGCACAGTCAAAGAGCATCTACATGGATTGGCTATGGGCCACTGCCGGCCAACCAGAGAGCTGGGCCATGCAGAGAGCTGGGAAACAGCTGTATAGATATGGGTCAATGACCATATGACCTTCCATCATGCAGACTGGCCAAGACAACCATTTTTGTCTATTGCAATTAAACAATGATGGGAGGTTGAAAGAAGAGTATACTGTTCAATAAATGGATCCCAAGGTCAGATAAATGCCTTAAAAGAGCGGGGTACATACCATCCATGAAGTCTAATTTAATCGACTGAATGTTCTCGCAGTCACAGGATGTTATAGGAACAGGAAGTACATAGTTCTCAGCTAAGCAAAAAGAGGGGGCGGGGCAGGGAAAGCACAAGGTCAGCAGAACTGGGACCAGTGAAGGTACCTATTGGGAGACTGGGAGAAGACTATGCCTGGAGAAGGATCATGGGCATTTTAGGGCATATGAAAAATAACTCTTCAGTGGAGTTTGTGCTCACACTTCTGGTATGAGTGGTGGCTGTTTCGTGTTCCCATTGGACTTTGAGCAAGTTCCTTCATCACTCAGCTTCTACCTCTATGCACTGGACCATGGGAGACCAGTGGTCCTTTCCTGCCCTTGGTACCTTCCTTCCTTTCACCCAGCATGCGACACTGACTACAACTACACCATCATTAAAAATGCTTATGGTCTCCCCATAAAGATCCAGCCATGGAATGGGATCCATGTCAAACTATCAGTGAAAATTTGGACTGCAAGTGGTGAACACTACCTAATTTTAAAAAATTCATAGGCAGGGATCTATGATAACCCCCATCTCCATGCACTGTGCTTGGGTAATGTTGATTTATTAGTACAGTAGAATCCCACTAATTAGCGCTAATGACAGGGGGACCCATTGTGGATTATAGAATTTTGCAAATTAGTGAGTACATGAATAAACAAGAAAAATCAGGAGTCCTGCACTGCAAAATGTCCTTTCCCACTTATTTTGACAGGAAGGTATTTTATGTTGATTATTTATGATAATTCTTCATCATACATCTCTAGTGTTCAAGTCTCTGAAAAAGGGCATTTGCAAGTTTTAATGGGGTGATGCTTATACAGTAGTTGGGTAAAAGGAGTACTGTACTGCCAAATGTTAGGATAATGGGTCCCTCATGAAATTGACTGGATAGAGAAAGGAAATTTACAAGTTTCAGGTGAGAAGGATGGGAGGCAGCTGGCCCTTTTAGGGGGATCCCTAGAACTATGAGCTTGTGCTTGAGAACAATAACTAAATATTAAATGGCTATAAAAATAGCGCTCAGCCTGTGTTTGTCTCTGAAGTACTTGGGTCATTAAATGTGTTATGTCGGCCACTGTGAATGATCTGGTTTCTCAGGTGACATCTAGCAATCATAAATGTACTTAATATATAACAGAAGATTCACAAATAAATGATGTAGGAACTTTATTTAAAATTTTTCTCTATTGAGAGTTTTAAAAAAATTTCTGGATTTGGATATTTGATATTTCATTATGGGAAATATCTAGAGGACTGGGGACAGTGTCCAGAGTTGAGCAATATGTGAGTTAGTCTTGGGAATCATTGATCATTTAATCCTAAGGAATCATGCCTTTAATGACCATGATTTAGGTACTGATAATGATACTTGTGAATAAATACCAAACCCAAAGAAGAGATATTCAGCTAATTATAGAGATAAAGGCTTGTGATTGGGAGTAAAATTTCAGGCTCAATGAGCCCTGAGATAGATTTTAAAAGTAGATGGTGCTAGGTTGCAAAATTTTGCATCTCTCTAATTAATTAATAGATGGTAAGAATTCTACTCAAGTCCAACTCTTGCTACACAAGGTTGTTCAAATGTTGCCTGACCATGGTCAACTCATGGTTCTTCCCCCAGGTTTGTTCACTGACATCTTGTCAGTTACAGTAACTTATGCCCCAGTTGAAGAAGAAAGAACTATTTCTTAATATTGTAAAATGAAGCTGGCACAAGCACCTTTCAGGGATTCAGTGAGCCTTGAGAGCACAATAGAGACCCTTTGCCTCAGCTTCCTGTGAGGCCATACGCTAGCATTTTGAAATTTACCAGCCGGCAGCCTTGATTTCCCAGAGAAATAAACAGCAAAAGAATGTCCCATAAATAATCACGGTTGGGCATTACTAAAGGGTTGGGAATCAAGGCTGTGAGGCAGGACCCAGGGGACCGGAGGATCTGATAAATATTCTCTATCCTGTTTGTTGCTCTTTGAGCCTTGAGAATACATAATGCTTCCCACAAAACAGGGTGGGCAAGTTAGCATATGCAAATAGACTCATGAAAGTTTATTTTTAAATTACCCATTTGTGCTTGAAAGTAGAGGTTAGATATCTGTCAGATCTAAGTCCCAGTGAAAATACTAAATCCTTTTTTTGGTTTTGGGTCTCACATTTTGAAGCGGTTGTCCTTACACAGAATTCCAAAAAACAGGCTATGAAGACCCTTAAGATTTTCCACATTTCAAGATTTCCTGTTGCTTGGCATGCTTACATCTCTGATTCAAGAAAAGAAGGGCTTGGCTTCACTCCGTGGTCTACTTTGACTCTTAAGTGAAAATTTCTTTTGATGATGTGTATACCCCTATTCTAACTCCGTTTTAATGAGGGTGTTAGTTTGCCAAAATTGTTGCTTCTTTGATCTGTAAAAAAAAAAAAAAAAAAAAAAAAAAAATCACTAAATGTGTCAAGATACAAAACTGAATTAATATGACACAGAAGGTTACTTTCATAGACATAACCTGAAAATTATACTTGGACTTTTATTTTCTTTCTAAACACAGGAACAACACACACACACATACACACACACACACACACACACAACCCATCATACAAAAAAGCTAAAGAAAATTAAAAAAAAAAACATAAAAAATCTCATATGTGTTTAAGATGTCTTGTCATAAATCACAGTGTTTAGTTAGCAAGAGGATATGACTTAAGCATTATTGGATCCTAAATACTAATCGGTCACTAGAAGAAAATGTAAATATTAGATGTCTTCAATTATTCTTCCAGCTGTTTTGCCCATCAAGTTTTAAACTATTTCTTTTGACTATGGGTAGTGATTTACAAGGAAATGTGACCCTGAGCCCCCATCCATTTATATTGAACTCAACAAAGCATCTCCAATGAATTCCACTGGACGCTCTGTGCCTGTATAACATGCTTTTCCCCTAGAAATTAGAAAATTAGGAAGAATAAATGGAATTGAAACCCAAAGGGTGTTAGTCAGATCCCGTGCTATGTGAATGTTGGGTAGCATCAGAAGGAAGCAGAATTAATTTTTCATCCTTAATGTATGTGTTGCTCACGCCAAGTGCATTTTCCTAGCAGGCTGTTGACTCTCAGTGAATCACTTTATAAGCACGCCATTGCCAAAGAGAAACATTGCCTCAAAATCCGTTGACATCTTCAAATAAAGCATTGAATTTTACTCGTGAGTACTAATGCCATATGCCCAGTAAAAGAAATGCCACGTTTTCATCCCTCAGGCGTTTTTGAAGGAGATTACCTCCGGGCCGAAGCTTCTGTTTTATGGGAGGGGAAGATTACGCTCGCCACGACTTCAACTGGAGCCACAGTTTTTCACACCCCAAAAGGAGCCAAGGTTGCCGAAACACATCTTATCATCTGAAGTGGGGAGCAGAAAGCAACAGGAGAATTTACTTATGTGGTACATGCACCACACACACACACACACACACACACACACGGCAGGCAGCATCAGTATGGGGTGTTTTGCACCCCTCACGTGGGGGGCACTGGCCGGAGGGCACGCCGGGCATGGGGAGGGCTGGGAATTCCACCTCTCTGGGCTTAGCCACCTACCCAGAGCCCCCTTCCCTGGCATTTCACACTGGATTCCCAAGGTTGAGAAACTATTTCTGGGTAATGTTCTAGCTTTCCAAATAGTTGGGTTTCATCTTTTCAGATTTGCCTCTCAGTGTTAACACCAAAAAGGCACCATGATTCTGAAGAATTCTTGGCCTTCTGAAACCCACTGTTGGGACACTCAGTCCTCACTGCACTGGGGAGTTGAAACAATTCAATAAAAATGGGTTCGGCTTAGTTCCAACTTTAAGTTCTTGGAGTGGAGTGATGGGTGAAGGTATCACGGAATGCCTGGGTCTTTGCAGGAGGACGGTGACAGAAAGAAGCTGTGACCCGATTGGTTTTTGTCTTGCAGTTTCGCTGATAAGCGAAGACAAGGGTCTGGATGTGAAGTCACGGGGCTGTTGGGAGGAATCGAGGTTGTTGGTTGATCATTCACCTCCTCATTTCCCTTCACTTGTGCCACAAAACCGTCGTTGCATTTCCTCAGGCACCTCTCCGGTTTCAACTCTTCTCCAGGTCACTGACGGGAGCTCCCGCACATTGACTTCCGGGCCCGTAAAAGAGAATGACAGCTTCTCTGTGAGTGAGGCAGTTTACCAAGATTTTAGCTTATGGTTTTCCATCAACTATTTTCAAAAGAAAAGGAAGTAAGGAGAAGGAAGACCATTTAAACCCCATGGCTTCTTTCCTGGCTATTTTGAAGAGAGAGCACAGAAAGGAATAGACACTTTCTTCTACACTTTGTTTTAGAGGCTCTTTCCCTCCACGAGTTGACATAGACCTTCCCCGATAGTAGTAATAACTAAATATAGGGTCAAATACAAATCCCTGACATTTAAATTTGTATTTATGAAAGCCAGGTGTATTCAGTTGGTCATTTGCTGAGACACAAACAAGCTGAAACTCACAAGAAAGAAAGTCAATGTCAAAGTGTAGCATTATCATATGTTTATAAGAATAGCACATAAGCAGAAACGTTATCTGTAATTTATACACATGAATAGATGGCTTTGTTTAAAGACTATGTTCTCAAATTTCTGTAAATTGGATCATATTTAAAATGCACTCAGGGTTTTTAAAGTGATTCTATACTTCAGACTTTTTTAGATTAAAATCTCACCGTTGAGTGAATAGTTGCTGGCTTATCTTCCTCTCTATCTGAATTTTCACACATTATGATTTGAAAGCAGAGTCCACCTGTCCTGAACACTCCCAGTTTCTCTGGTGCTCAAGCCCCAGGGCAGTCTGATGCTGAGAAGCACCTGGTCTGTTTCTTTGCCTTCAGAGAAGCCTGGGTTAATATTTCTCAACTTTCTTCTTCTACATCTTTCGGGATTCCCTGCATTGACCCTCAGAGATGTTCATCCACTCCTAACGATCTGCAGAGTATTCAAGCTGTTTTAGTTCTGTGTTGTCTTTCTTGTGCCATTTAGTTCTGATTCTCTGATTAAATCAAATTTTCTGTAAGGACTAAGATTTTACTTCATCCCTACTTCAGAGAAGCTCCTCCAGAGTCAGTGGTCAGTAAGACATTAAATTATTATATTATCATTGGTTATCAGCTCTCCCCTCATAGTTTTTTGTTTGAGAGAGGACAATTGATAACACCCTATTATTTCATGTTTTCTCTTTAATTTCCTTTAAAAATATTTTTTTTCTGCTTCTAAAAATGTAGTTCTTTTATTTAGAATCTGCCAGACTTGAAGGCAAAATTTATTCCAATAGAAGAAATATTGTCAGGGGCTCACTCAGATCACGCAGATCTTCTCCCTGCCCCTCTCCTTTCAATTTTTACCTAGCAGGTTTCCATGCTTTTTACGCACCAAAGAGGTTGAGCAAATCCAATAGAGCCTGGGCCCACAGCTACAAAGCAGGTCCTAGGGCTCAAGATGGGGTTTCACACCCTAGACAACTGGAAAGTGCTCTGTCCTCAGAAAGTTCCTCTCAAGAGAACCCTTTTTGTCCCCCATGAAATATTTTCTCCCTTCATTTCTTTTTCTTTCTTTCTTTCTTTCTTTCTTTCTTTCTTTCTTTCTTTCATTCATTAACATATAATGTATTATTTGTTTCAGGGGTACAGGTCTGTGATTCATCAGTCTTACACAATTCACAGCACTCACCATAGCACACACCCTCCCCATTGTCCATCCCCCAGCCGCCCCATAACCCCCCCCCCCCGCCCCACCCCTCCCCTGCAGCAGCCCTCAGTTTGTTTCCTGAGATTAAGAGTCTCATGGTTTGTCTCCCTCTCTGGCTTTATCTTGTTTCATTTTTCCCTCCCTTCTGCTACAATCCTCTGCTTTGTTTCTCAAATTCCTCATATCAGTGAGATCATATGATACTTGTCTTTCTCTGGTTGACTTATTTCACTTAGCATAATATCCTCTAGTTCCAACCATGTCGTTGCAGAGGGCAAGATCTTGTGTTTTTTGATGGCCCCCATGCGATATTTCCATCCAGTGAGAGGCTATCTCGATTTCCTTTCCCTGATGGTGTCTTACTAAGGGCTGTGGGTCCTATAGCACTGGGCCTCTTTGCAGACACTTTCTCAGTTGGCTGCTGGAAAAGTGAGTAAAACACGGATTTTCTGGGCTTTCCGGACATTGTCCGGTGTGACTAGCACACAACACTGCACGGACTGATTGATGGCTTCCCTGAGCTGGCCCACAGCAGGCAGGTGGCAGGGGGGCTTCTCTGCAAGGCCTTGCGGGTTTGCCCACATCCGGGTCCTGGCCATGTCCTCCCTGGATCTCCACGCAGCAGGTGGCCGGACTCATAAGTACGGGCCCATGAATCCTAGAGCCCCTGAAGCTCTGGGGACCCTCTCCTTTCTGTGGTCCCCACTCTGAAGTGGCCATGAGTCACTAATAGAGAGAGTCAAGACCCCATAGCTTTCCCTAAGTCTAGTTCAGAGAACAGACTTCAGTACCTTTTTTCTTCCCTCCCTCCCTCCCTCCCTCCTTTCCTAATTTAAATACAACCTCAAGTAAAGAGGTATCACAACAGGCCTGGGCATCCAAAGGTGGGCAAAAATTCGGGCTTTATTGCCTCTTCTTCTTTCAGTTTTTACAACTCCTTCCAGATGATGGGCAGGATGCATGGAGAGAGAATAAGCTACTGGGATCGAGGCCCTAGACTTCTGTCCAAGAGTAGGACTGCTGTTACCCTTATTTTAAGGGGAGTAGAGAGAAGGGCAGAGCAGAAGAGGAGCTTTCCAAGGATCACCGGCTTTACAGGACATATCAGGGATTTGTTTCTGCACTTGCCTTGGAGAAATGACACATTCAGATTCCTCCATGTGTGTCTCCCTCATCTGACATTGAACCAGGAACCCTGGCTATTACACCTGTCCCCGTCCCCCCCCCCCCCAGTGCTTATTATCTGTAGGGCACTGCCAGGGGCTGCAGGGGACACACCAGGAGGGACAATTCTTGCCTTCGAGGAACTTCAGTCAGATGAGAGAAAAAGATCCAAATAGTGGGAATACAGGGAAGGATCTGCTAAGTGACCAGAGAGTGGTATGTCCAGGAGCGATGAGACCCCATGAGGGGATGCGTCCCTGCCACAAATGTCTGGTAAGGTGGCCCTTGGGGAAAACCCCGAATGATGGGTGGGAGTTTGAGAGGCGGACCTGGGTGATGGCATTCCAGGCAGAGGGAAGAGCATGGGGGAAACGGAGGAGCCAGAAAGAGAGTCTTTTTCAAAAATCAACCTGGTTTGACAACAGAATTGGTTTTACTCAGAGGAGCAGGCAACATACCTGGAAAAGTGGACTCAAGTTTGGTCCAAAAGAGCCTTCGGTGCTGGACTGAGACTGGAGATCTGAAATAAGAGGAGAGAGAGCAGGATGGGATTTTGAGGTGGAATTTATGGCAGTTGGCGATGGTCTGGATGTGGGGAGTGGCAGGCGTGGCCACTGGGGGACAGAAGAGTTAGTGCAGGCCGGGGTCAGTTTCTGGGTCTTTGGCATGGCTATGCACCTTGCAGCTGTCTGTGGGGACAGAGCCGGTGGACAGGGTAGCAGCAGGTGCAATGTGGATGGGGGTCCCTAAAGATGGGCTGCAGCTGAGAGAACCGGCGGGACGGGCTGGATTCAGAGATAGTGGTTGAAGTGTGAGTGTGAGTCTGTATTGGAGGATTCCAGATGAAGCCACTATGGCATAAAAATTATTTTGAGCTAAAGGCATTTGTGAATAGGTTTTTCTTTCTCCTCTCTTCTCATCTCCTCCTTCCCTTCTTTCCTTCTTCCCTCCCTCCCTCCCCCTCTCTCTTTCTTCCTTTCCTCTCTTCTCCTTTCCTCTCCTCTCTCCTTCCTCCCCTTCCTTCCTTCCCTACACCTACCTTCCTTCCTCTCTCTTCCTCTTTCTTTTTCTTTCTCCCTTTTTCTTCTCCTTCACCTACCTCTGTCTCTACCTCTTCCTCTCCTTCTCTCCCCCCCCCCCAACTCCCTTCTTTCTCCTTCTTCTTTTTTTTGTGAGGGAAGTCCTTTATATGCCTAAAAGCAGAGTATCCCCAAAGAACTCAGTTGTCATAAATCCCCTCCCTGGACATTGAGGACCAGGAATGGTCAACTTATCGCCAGTAGGAGATGTTGGCACCCGACCTAAACATATTATCACGAGATGATCAGATCCACCATCTCTTCTCGTAAGAGCCTATTTATCTTTCTGAAAAGTCATCTGTTTTCCCATAATGCTCTTTTCTCCTTCTTTCCCTATTAAGAAGTCACATATTTTCCTATCAGTATTCTTCTACCCCTCCTCTTCTCCTATGAAGATAGTATTTAAGCCCTAGATTCTAACCACCTCATTGAGTCATATTTTTCTGTGACCTCCCATGTATGTGTGTATAAAAATCTATCTTTTGTCTTGCTAATGTGTCTCTTTCTTTTGGGGGGGGTCAGTTTAATTAGCAGGTCCCCATTGAGAAACCTAAGAAGGTAGAGGGGAAGTTTCCTTCCTGACAGTATTGGCAGCTGAGAAAAGAGAAGAGGGCTGAGGCCAGAACCTTTGAGGATACTCACAGATAGTTGTTCAGAGAAGAAAGGCAAAAACTTGAATGACTGAGATGGAGTGCTCAGAGAAGGAGAGGACTCAGGAAGGTGTGGGAAAGGGAGCCTTTCAATGTACAAGGGTAGGGACCAGCAGATGTTAGAGGGACTAACATTTTACTGTGTATTTACTGTTCACCACACTGTACCTAGCTTGTGAAACTCCAGGTCACTTAATAACAGCTAGCTGGTGTCTGAAGAAGGCCTTATTCTCATTTTACAGGCTCAGAGAAGTTGCGTGACTTTGCTAAGGTCATTGAGCTGTGAGAGAAGGACCCAAGGTCAGGTCCTGGGGTATTTGTCTTGTACACCCCTACCTTTTTGCCTTTGATCTGTGTATCCAAACCAGGCCACAATTTTGAAAACTGTGCATTTAGCTTCTGAGCGGTCTTCTTGTCCTGAGCCAGAGATCAACAAACTCCAGCCAGGGGAACAAATCTGGCCCCAGACCTGTTTCTGAAAATAAAGTTTTATTGGCACATGATCACAACCACTCATTTATGTACTGTCTGTGACTGCTTTTGCCCTACAACAGCAGAGTTGAGTTGTGAAAGAGACATTCAAAGCTTACCACATTATTGCCCCTTTTACAGAAAAAGACCCCAGTACAGACCCCTGCCTTAAATTGCAAGGTTGCATAAATAATATTATAGATTGTGAATCCTAACTTTGTCTAATGTAAAATTCTCATCGTGCAATGAAAATAGACCTACAAAGAATCAGATATAATACCCATATCGTTTCCATCTACCAGGGCATCATACCAGCTCCCCTAAACTCTACCTAATGGGCTGTTATTTTTTTTCAGAGACTTGGAAGGAACAGAAGATGATGAATGACAATTTGGTGACACTAATGAAGCAGCACACACCAGCTCAGAAAAGAGTCAAATCCGGTAAAATCTTTGCATCCCTCAAGAACACAGGAAGGGTGGGTGGAAGGCGGGTGGGAAGATAGAAAAGATGAGGGGCCTCACTTTTCAAAGGCTGCAAACAATCCCCCAGGACTGTGAGTTCAGCATATAATGGGGCACTAGCCAATTTGTCCCCAGTCCATTAGCCAGGACCTCAGGGCCATGAGGAAGGACATATGTCTCTCTATTCTTCTGCTTCTGGCAGCACCGTGGACCCCTCAGAGGCGAGGGGCTTCCCCTGGGCTGGCAGCTTCCCTGGTGTTGTGGCCCAGCAGGCTTTCTGAGGTGGCAGTCCTGCTGGGGCACATCTGTCCCTCTCAATATTCACACTGCTAATGTCTTACTCTGGTGACAAATGCAAATTGGGTTTCTTAGTCCAAACATGTCAGCCTCATTAGCAGGTGCATAGCGATTGGCACAAGGCGCTGGCTTCTCCATTTCTTCTATTTTTACCTTCACCCATCTAGGGGTCTCTCATCCTTCAGGATTTCAGACTGGAGGCTCTGGCTATGGGGAAAAGGCAGAAAACACCCCCCCTTAAAAAAAGGGGGCTACAGTTACTAGATAGTGGTTTCCCATCATTATTCTCTGACCTCCACTGGTCAAAAATTAAGCAAAACCAGACTAGAATATTCCATCGATCTTGAGGAAAACTCCTGGCACCCTCTGTGCCTCCAGGACAGAAAGGTATATAAAATTATAACTCTGGAGATGAGGACTAGAACAGGATGGAGTTTTAAGTCTGTTTATATGTATGCTTGTGGATTAAAAAATTTCTAGGGTGAAAAATTGGATGAACAGTGTGATTGATTATTAAAACTTTACTGTTCCTTCCGTGTAATTGGCTCTAAATTCTTCAGTAACTCTCTCTCTTAGATCAAAAATTTTAATTCGTCGAATGATTCTGAGTTCCTTGAACTTTTGATAGTGACATTGTGCTAGCAACAGCTTGGAGATTCAGTTAAGGATAGTACTGTTTTCATTAACAAATGCTCCATATTCCTAGGTTCTGGAAAGGTTTGAATCATCTTTGTTGCAATCGAAGTCCTTCTAAGGTCTTTTTTGATGCCAATATGGGTTCCTTTATAAACGTCGGTTAGCTATAAAGGTTTTGGGTAACAAGAGCATTAAAGGAAGTCTTATTTAATAATGATACTGGTTTCCATTTTGCATTTATTTTGCTCTCATTGTACGGTTTGTAATGCTAAGGAAGTCGTTTTTACTGTTGACAGCTCACGTG
This sequence comes from Martes martes, assembly GCF_963455335.1. Classification (NCBI taxonomy): domain Eukaryota; kingdom Metazoa; phylum Chordata; class Mammalia; order Carnivora; family Mustelidae; genus Martes; species Martes martes. The sequence continues at coordinate 55,822,954 of NC_137896.1, forward strand.
ATAATTTTAAAGCCCGTTGAAGGCTAGTCTCAATCCTCTGTTCTCTTCTCTGGAAATTTTGTTTGAGACGTGGGAGATGCACCTTTTGGATTTGGGATCAGTATTTTTTCAGATAGAAACTTCATCTTCAAGGAAAGAAAATTGCACATCTCCTCCCAGAATTTTGTTTTTCAGAAAGCAGAAACAACTAAACTTTCCAGAACTTCTACAATGTCACATTCCTGCTCTGCTTCAGCGTACACCAAATAACCAAGAAGGAAAAAAAAAAAAATTAACGTAACCATTGAACACATAATTTTCCTATAGTTTGTTTTATGCCTTATTTTCCTGCTATCAAATACTCAGGCAAAAATTAAGCAGTTTGGTCAATTGTGTGGACGGCATCGGACATGAGTGGCCACCGTCTGGATTCGCACACTTCCTTTTGCTCTCACGTTACAGACTTGGTAGTGTGCAGTTCAGTGGCTGAATGCTAAGGGTTTCTTTGGAAAGATTTTGAAAAGCATTCCTCACCTTTTAATTGGAGCACAAATGCAGCCTAGTTCTTGTTTAAATATTTTCTTCCTCAATGGCCATCTTTCCCCTGAAATCAGGTCACTTGCTGTGTTGCCTTCTCTTTTAGGGAACCAAATTGCCCGTGGGAGGATTCACAGAGGCCCCATGCTGAGTGCTTGTCTCAGGAGGACAAAGCTAAAGGGAGAGATGAGAGGGCTGTCTGGGCTGTCTGGGAATCGGTGGGAGCTGGAGTGCCAGGCCATTGGCAGTTCAGAGCTCAAGCCCTTGTCAGTAGTCCAAAGGGCCACCTGGGCCACCTCCGCCACTCCTCAGGCTCTGGGGTTCCGCTTCCCCTCAGCACAGTGCTCAACACCACCTCCTAACAAAAGCAGTCAGCACGTCGTCTTCTCCCTTCTTAAAGCCTTTAGTTTCTTAGGGTGACAACGCTGTGACAGGCATCCCTTCCTATCTGACGAGGACACCTGCAGGCTGCCTCAGCCCCTCTCCTTCTGTGCTGGGGGCTGATGGCCGCCCCCACCAGGCTGTTGCTGAGCATTCCAGCTCCTGGGCACCTTTGTTGGTTTTTCTGCTCAAGGGTAAGAAGAAGGCCTTCAGTTCTTTGAAGTGCTAAGTGCCCTCATCTGCATCTCCAGGCTCCCACAGCCACATCTAACAGTAGTCAAAACACAAACAGAAAGTGCCACCCAACTGAGAACATTCCAAGTGTGGCAGACAGGTTCCAGGCTTCCAGCGGGAAGGCGTCTGCTTCCTGCGGCAGCCCCTTCCAGCTGGGGGTCAGCCCACACGACAGGAATCCTGGCAGGTGGGGGAGTGCCCGGCGGCGGGGTTGGCACCGAGGGTGAAGTGGTGGTCTGGGGTACCCTGAGAGAGGGCATCTGTGCTCTGCTGACTGCTTTCCCTCATCCCGGAACAAAATGCCTCACACTGCGTGAAGGGAGGAGGAGAACGGGGAGGGCCATGGGCAGGTGCATTCTGAGAATTGACTTCTTTTCTGTTCACATAGTCACCTAGCAGAAAGATTCTAAAAGATCCACATGGAAACCTCTATGTTCACCTCGGAATGCCGCAGATTCCGTCATCTGGTTGAATGTAGCATTATTACCACCCCAAGAATTTCTTCACTGTCTCCAGAAAGCTCAGGCCAATATCCAACACCAAAGGGTAGCTCTGTACCAGTTTCATAGTGGTACAGAGATCAGTACTCTTTGTAAACCCTTACTTTTGAACCCTTATTTTTATCTTATGCAATGTTCTTGGATGCCTGTTCAAAGGAGTTGGGCCAATGTACAGGCGTGTATGGGAGCAGAATATTTGGTGCATTAGCACAGGGAATTAGGTCGCTGGAAAGATCATGAGCGTCAAAGTATTTCATTCGGAATAAAGTTCCATTCGGAATAAAGCAAGTATTTCAAGATCTGAGAGCCGCAGTTAGATTTTTGGTACCAATATTGGAAACAACCTGCCATTTGGAGTTAGTGTGGGGTCTGTACAGTGGTGGCAAGCTTCAGTGCCTTCAGGGAGGGAACCAAGTCAGAGGGTAGCGGGGTACAAAGTCATAGGGACCGGGGGTGACGGGTGGCCTGCGGACTGTAGCCTACTGATGGCGGTTAGATTCGATTTGTCTTCACACATCGCGGTACTGAGCTGAATGTTCTGCAGGCTGTTTGCCTGGTCATCTGATCCACTGTTTATACACCAAGGCACGGAGACCAGGGCCACCCTGTAACATATCCAGGATCCCCCAGATCATCAATCAGAGAACCACTAGGATCTGGGGCTTCTGATTCTAGCCTAGGGCTCCTTCTATCACCACTTCAAGCTCCAACAGGCAGACCAATATCACTGAAAGTTTTGTGTCTCCTCCTTTCTTTCCTCTTTTTCCAAACTGTGAGTTACCCGAGCCTTGCCCTCTCATGTGTAAAATGGATATGACATCTTCTACCCATAAGGTTGGCACAAGGATTAAGTGAGATACTATATATTTAAAAACCCTGAAGTAATTGGAATATGGGAGAGAGTAGACTTTCCTTCTGTCCCTCCTCTTTGCCTTTCCTTCCTTCTTCCTGTTTTCTCCTTCCTCTCTTGCCATTCTTTTCTCTCCTCTCTCTTTTCTCTTTCTTATTTGATTTTGTACTCTGGAGACAGGAGCACAGTGCTTTCTGTGTAGCAAGTAGTTCACGAGTGTAGAGCCCAAGGACCAGAGCAAAGTGTGCTGATGGTGAGCAGAGGGGACAGACAGCTACGACACACTGCAGGATAAGAGACACACACGTCCTCTTGGCATTGACTTGCTTCTCTTTAGGGTAGCAGCGCTCAGTCTGAGCTACCAATGGTCTTTCTGGCAGTGGTAATGGCTTATCCTAAATGCACTTGCAACAAGGCTGGCAGGGTCTTTGGAACAGTCTGCCGATTCTGAGCAAAGCTAATTAAAGCATTCGTGAACTCAAGATTCAGCCTTGGCCTTGTTAGCACTGTACTCCACGCTACTGACTTTTTTCTCATGTATGATTCTAGGGCTTGATGTTTGCCATGGGAAGAAAAACAAGCAGAGGATTGTAGCCTGCCACTGCAGGAGGCTGGGGCTCCTCTCCCACTCTGCCTGCCAGGTTCAGGGAGGCCAGGTCACCCGCCCCTGGGGGAGCCCTGTGGAATGGGGTAAGGGTGGCTCTGTGGCCCAGCTCTCCCCATATCATCTGAGGGTGTGTCCAGACACATCTCCAGACGGCCCGTGACGAGCATCCTACTGCATCTGTGCTTGCTTGTCTGACCCCAACCTCTCAGCTTTGTTCCTTTATAAGAAGATGGTCTTGGGAGTGCTGGGGAGCCATGGGTGTTGGGTGAGGCCCGGGTGCTGGAGGAGAAATCTCTCACCCTGGTTGGTGTCCCATTCTCCTTCCTTTCTGAAAAATTCCAATTCCAGTGATACTTTTGCCAGAAAACATGATGGAAATCGTAGGGAACTACTCAGAGTAATAATAACAAATGAAAAAAAAATACATTTATTTATAAAGTGCTTATTATCTGTCTGCTTTCCAAACTTCAGTCATTCAGTTCTCACACGTTTTTGAGACGGTCGCTATGGTTTCATCATTCTCCTTTAGTCTTGAGGGAACAGAGGCGCAGAGAGGTTAAGTATTGGCCATGGTCACACGCCTGCTGAGGGCGGAGTCCCAATTTGAACCTGGGTCAGTTGGCTTCAGAGCCTTCACCACAATGCTACACTGCCTTCACCAATTGTACAGAGAAATCGGAGTGTGAGCTTGGTGTGCCTTATGTTTGTACTCTGCAAGTTCCAGCTCTCCTTATTACGAAGACCTTGCGTTTATGACATGCTACGGCATTCTGCTTTTCCACCTCTGTTCCCCGTGGCTCTGCTTCCTGTTCCTGTCTCTGGTATCCTTCTCAATACAGCACACCGGTAGCCTTTATAAAAACAATCACAGCCCTCCCTGAGCTGAAATGTATTTCTCCAGTTCTCGGCAATTACCATTACCAGGCTCTGATCTCCTTATTTGAGGGAAGGTTGAAATATTATTCCTGAACTTGCCGATTAGAATAACTACATTTGAGCGTATATATTGGCAACGATGATTCTCATGTGTTAGTGTTTAAGTATATGTATTTTCTCCAGGAACCTCCAAAAGCCTATGCCCTTCAGAAGATTTTGGCTCCGAGGTCCTATTAAGGGTAGCGTTCCTGCAGTGGATTTCATCCTGTCAGCATGGACTTGTGGCTAGACATGCATCTGATAGCGTGCCAGGTTCTAACCGATGGCATGGTCCCTCTGTCCCCGGGAGGTCACCATTGAGAGCTATCCACAGGCGGGTTTCCTAACTAGGAGCCCCTAGATTGAGTCAAACTTTGTTTTGGGTCTAACCTGGAGCTATTGGTGAGAAAGAATGAATCATTTACAGCTTTAGATTTGGAGGATTCACCCCCCCCTTTTTTTGGTTAATTTTTAAAAATTGAGACATAATTGACATACAACATTGTGTAAGTTAAGGTGTACGGTGAGTTGGTTCAATACATTTGTGTATTGCAATGAGATTACTACAGTAGCATCAACTACAGTAGCACCTTAATGGCTTCACATGATTATCATTTCTTTTTTCTGTTGAGAACAGTCTATTTGCAATTTCGACATTTATAATATGCTGTTGTTGACTACAGTCACTGTGTTTTGCATTGGATTCCCTAGAACATATTCATCTACTAGTTATAAATGTGTACCTTTGCATGTCTCCCCAGTCCTTGGTACTCATCATCGTACTCTCTGTTTTTGCAAGTTCAGTTTTATTAGATTCCACATATAAGTGATTTGTCTTCCTTTGGCTTAGCTCACTTAGCATAATGCCCTCAAGGTCTATCCATGTTGGTGCAAATGGCAGGATTTCCTTCTTTCTCACAGCTGAGTAAGATTCAATGGTGTATATATTTCACACCTTCTTTATCCATTTATCCGCTGATGGACACTTAAATTCTGGGTCCCAGCATCAAGACGGGTTTTAATCTGGCCTTACAACCACAACACCAAATCAACCTTCCTGACTCCTATAATGTTCACTCCTCTCTGCCCAGTTTCCCTCCTCCTCCTCTTTCTTTTCCCCTTGCTATCAGCATCCCCACCCCGGCCCAGACTTACCCCTGTATTTTTCCCCATCTTTAACTTTCAGCTTCTTCTCTTTTCTACGTAGTTAAAAAAGAAACCATAAGCAGATGAGAAATGACTTATTTCATTGCCTTTTCATAGCTAAAAAGGTATGTGAATAATTTTATATTTATTTGCATTTACAAAAATGATGAAGATAGGGCAAGTCTGGGAGAATATTTTGGTAGTGAGAAAGAGATAGGTAAATAGGATCTGTAGAAATAGACATTTTTCAAATTTTAATAAGGGACTACATTTTCTATTCTTAAGTTCAAAGCTAACTAAGGAATAGATGTAGTAATATTTGCCAGATTTTACATTTATTAAAAGCCAGGATAGACAGAGATAATAGCATAACTCAATATTTATGATGCAGCAGCTTCTACATAAATATTAAAATGAGGCAGTTATCATCAGAACTATTTGTTGTTTATATTTGCTTTCAAATTTTAATGAACACAAATGCTACTTATGTGGTAAAGTTCAATACCTGAAAAAATAACTCATTTGTCCATTAATGAATCCAGTCATAGAACTGTCACGGGAAAAAGTCATCTTGAAACTAAATAATAATTTGGGAGGACATCAAAAGACTTTCGCTTTCAGGAAGATGGAGTAGATAGACTTTGCACTGTTCCTTCTGCTAAATGAAGAGAAGGCAGGCGGGCTGGGGACCAGGGCAACTGAGAAATTATATGGCACTCTGTCTCCTGGGTTTTCTTTCTGTCTCTTCTATCCCAGACTGGATATGGGACAGGCAAGCAAGCTAAATAATAATTTGGGAGGACATCAAAAGACTTTCGCTTTCAGGAAGATGGAGTAGATAGACTTTGCACTGTTCCTTCTGCTAAATGAAGAGAAGGCAGGCGGGCTGGGGACCAGGGCAACTGAGAAATTATATGGCACTCTGTCTCCTGGGTTTTCTTTCTGTCTCTTCTATCCCAGACTGGATATGGGACAGGCAAGCAAGCTGGAAACACCAGTGGATGCAATCCACGAAAGCCTTGAGGAAAGCCAAAGGACAAGGAAAGGGGCCACCTGGCTTAGCGCAACAGAAATCTTTTGTACAATAGATATTCTCCTCCTGACAAACACCACAGAAAATCTGTGGTCCCGTCCCTCCTGTCACCTTTGTGAGGCTGTAGCAGGATGCTCAACCCCATCCTGGCTCTGGTTGCATAAGACAAGGCCAAGGAGAGCCAGCATTTTCATCCTTTGGGTGGTAATGAAACCCTCTCCTCACACACACTCCCTCCCCTGTGTGATGATCCCTTCCTAATGTGCTGACAGTGGACACCACTTGCAGCACCTTGACTGCACCTGGCAGTGAAGAGGTACCCTTCCCTTGCTCTCTGGGTGGTATTAGGAAGCCTGGTGGAACACAGGAGTTGAGCCACCACTCAAAAGACACAGGGCCATTCCTGCAGACTTCTTTGGTATCCATGGAGAACATGTGCCGAGAGGGCTTTTGTAAACAGAGATGTCTGTCCCTCCCAGCTAGGGAGGTGACAGCAGAAGTCTGGTGGAAAGCCTGAACTTTCACCCTTCCCAGCAGTAAAAATGAGCCCCCCCCCCTTCCTCAGGTGGTAAGGGGGAACAAGGGAGAAACCTGGACTTCCACACCCGCCTACAAAAATGAGGTGGTTCTCCCCTTCACTCACCAGAGTGGTGTCAGAAAAGGCCTTTGAGATCATGAGATTTAAATAAAAAGAGTCTTATAATATCCAAAACTCCAAGTTTCAATCTGAGATCACTTATTATAATAAATACCAGAAAGATTACAGTCTGACAGAGAAAAGAGAATCAATATTTCCTAATACAGAGAGGACACAGATGTGAGAATTATTTGTCCAGAGTTTTAAAGCAGCCATCATAAAAATGCTTTGCTGAGGAATTACAAATATGCCTGTAGTAAATGAAAAATAGAAAATTTCAGCAAGGGGGGAAGGGAAGATATAAAGAAGAACCAAATGGATATTTTAGAATTGAAAAATACAATAACTTAAATAAAAATCCCAATGCGTAAAGTTAAACCCAACAGCAGATGGACGGGGGGAAGTTTATTGACCTTAAAAATAGATAAATAGATATTACTCAAGCTGAAAAACAGAAAGAAAACAGACTGTGAAAAAAAAAACCCACAAAACACAGAGTCTTGGAGACATGTGCAACCAAAATAAAATATTTAACATTTGTATCTTTGGAGTTATGGAAAGGCTTTGATAAGTTAAATATACAGTAGAATCCAAAGCATCCACCAAAAAAGTGATATCACACAATACACCTAAAGTCACTCCAGATGAACCAAAATGGAATTCTCAAAAAAATGTTTAGGTAATCCATCAGAAGGCAGGAAAAAGAAAATAGAGAAACAAAGACACAGAGAATAAACAGAAAGTAAAACATAAAATGTCAGTCTGAATACTTAATCAGTAAATATCTCAAATGTATATGATCTAAATACACAAATTAAAAGAGAAATTGGCATTCTTATGAAAACATAACTGTATGCTTCTCATAGGAAACACATCAAATATAATAATAGATGAAAGATGAATTAAAAGGATGGAAAAGATATGCCATGCAAACTTAAACAAAGAAACAAAAAAATATATGAATGTATGAGTAGATATACTAATCACCAGATAAGTAGATTTCAGAGTAAGATGTCCATTAGCATGGTAAATTGTTTTCTGTCCCATCATTTTAAATCTGGAGGTGTTTTTGGGTCTAAAATGAATTTCTTGCAGACAGCATATCAATGGGTCTTGGTTTTTTGTTGTTGTTGTTGTTGTTTGTTTGTTTTGTTTTTTTTTTTTTACTCCATTCTGATACCCTGTGCCTATTCACTGGGGACATTTAGCCCATTCACATTCAGGGTAACTATTGAAAGATATGAATTTAGTGTTATTGTATTGCCTATAAGGTGACTATTATGGTATATTGTCTCTGCTCTTTTCTGGTCTGTTACTTTTAGGCTCTCTCTTTGCTTACAGGACCCCTTTCAATATTTCCTGTAGGGCTGGTTTAGTGTTTGCAAATTCTTTTAGTTTGTGTTTGTCCTGGAAGCTTTTTATCTCTCCTTCTATTTTTCAATACATAGTATTCTTGGATGCATTTTTTTCTCGTTTAGTGCTTGGAATATATCTTGTAAGTCCTTTCTGGCCTGCCAGATCTCTGTGGATAGGTCTGCTGCCAGTCCAATATTTTTACTGTTGTATGTTACAGACCTCTTGTCCCTGGCTGCTTTCAGGATTTTCTCTTTGTCACTAAGACTTATAAGTTTTACTATTAGATGATGGGGTGTGGACCTATTTTTATTGATTTTGAGGGGGGTTCTCTGTGCCTCCTGGATTTTGATGCTTTCCCTTCACCAAATTAGGGAGATTCTCTACTATAATTTGCTCCAATATACCTTCTGCACCCCCCCTTCTTCTTCTGGGACCTCAATTATTATAATATTGTTTCATCTTAGGGTATCACTTATCTCTTGAATTCTCCCCTTTGGTCCAATAGTTGTTTGTCTCTCTTTTTCCCAGCTTCTTTATTCTCCATCATTTGGTCTTCTATATCACTAATTGCCTCTTCTTCCTCATTTATCCTACCAATCTTCTATATCACTAATTCTCTCTTCTGCCTCATTTATCCTAGCAGTAAGAGCCTCCATTTTTTATTGCACCTCATTAATAGCTTTTTTTATTTCAAATTGGTTAGATTGTAGTTCTTTTATTTCTCCAGAAAGGGATTTTATTTCTCCAGAAAAGGATTCTCTAGTATCTTCCATGCTTTTTTTGAGTTCAGCTGACACCTTGAAAATCATCATTCTGAACTCTGCTTCTGATGTATTACTAATGTCTGTACTGATTAGGTCCCTAGCCATCAGTACTGCCCCTTGTTCTTTTTTTTTTTTTTTTTTTTGAGGTGAGTTTTCCTGCCTTGGCATTTTATCCTGATAAGAATAGATAAATGAGAGAAAAAAATACTAAAAGGGCAGGAATGACCCCAGAAAAATATACAATAACCAAATCAGAAGAGACCCAAAATGGGTGGGAGAAGAATAAAAAATGAAATGAAATGAAATAAAATAAAATAAATAAAATAAAATAAAATAAAATTTTATCTCTCTCTCTCTCTCTCTATATATATATATATATATAAGACTGGTGAATAGAACAGAGCCACACACTTGATTTGGGCGTATTTTTGGTCTGTTAGAAGAAACTGTCTCCCAAAATTTTAAAGAAAGGAAAACTTATATGTATATACAAAAATGAAGGTAAACATGGTGAAGGGATGAATATGACTGTAATGATGAAAATTGAAAAATATTTTTTAAAAGGTATTGATAACATAAAATAGTTAAAAAACATTAAGGAAACGTTAAGGAAAGAGGAAAATTTAAAGAAAAATTAAAGAAAATAGAATAGAATAAGAAAAAAATTAACTTGAAAAGACTAGAGAAGCATGGAAAAAAAGGCCATGAATTCTAGTGTTGCATTTACCTAGCACTGCTGTTTTGCAGTTCTCATTGATCCATGAACTTGGACTTGGCTGGATGTTCTTGCTGATCTTCTGTGGGAGGGACTTGTTGCAGTGATTCTCAAATGTCTTTGCCTGAGGCAGACTTGCACCACCCTTGCCAGGGGCCAGGCTAAGTAATCTGCTTGGGTTCGAGCTCTTAGCACTTGTAGCTTTTGTTTCCTGAATGCTTTCCATAAAGCTCTGGAGGACAGGAATGAGAATGGTGGTCTCCTAGTCTCTGTCCTCATAGGAACTGAGAGCTTGGGGCCCCACTCCTCAGGGCGCTCTCAAAGAAAAGAAGTCAATCCCTCCCGCCTCCCTGGTCTTCGGCCACACTCTGTGCTCTCCCAGCCTGTGACCGAGTGTCTCTATCTCTGGTGCACAACCTCGATTGGAGTCTCCAAACCCAGCAGATTCCTGCCATGTGCTCCTGTGCTTCTCCTCCCAGAGAAGGAGGACTTCCCAGAGGAAGGGGAGATCTCCCCGGATCTGCTGCTTGTGGGGTCCCTGCCAGAAGAGGAATGGCTGGACTGTGCCTCAAATCATGGTTTAAGGTAAGCCCAAGCTGAGAGCTCATTCCTTGGCTCCGCCTCTGCAGCTGGCTTCCCCGCTCTGATACCTGAGAGTGTCTGCACTCAGAAAGACCCCTGGTCTTTCTGGGACCCCGCAGGTCCTGAGACCACACTGCCCCCGTGAGGGCTCCACCCAGGCTTAGCCTCTGGAGTGACGTCCCTCAGTGGAGCAGACTTCTATAAACGTTCTGATTTTGTGCTCCACGGCTCCACTGCCTGCGGGGAGCCAGCCCCTCCCCCCATGGTCTATCTTCCCATATGTTGCCTCAGACTCACTTCTCCACACATCCTACCTTCCGGAAAGTGGTTGATTTTCTGTTCCTGGAATTGCTGTTCTTCTTCTCTTCTGTCTCTTGTTGAGTTCATAGGTGTTCAGAATGGTTTGATAACTATCTAGCTGAACTCCTGGGACCCGATGATATTTGTCTCCTACTCCTCGGCCATCTTGCTCCTCTCCTCTTGGCAGTATATTTAAAAATGAAAATATGCCTGCCATGTGACCTGGCAGTGGCACTCCTAGGCATTTATTCCAGAGAAATGAGACTTCGTGTCTATACAAAACTGTACATGGTTTTTCATAATAGCCTGATTTGTAATATGTCAGAACTAAAAACAGCTCAAATGTCCCTCAACAACTGAATGCTTCAAGAGACTGTGGTAAATCCCTATCATGGATTACTACTACATGGTAAAAAAAAAAAAAAATGCTATTTATATATTCAACGACTGGGGTGGATTTCCAGAGCATTCTGCTGAGTGAAAAAAAGCCAAGGTCACAGTATCGTCATTTATTGCATGATCCCATTATATAATATTCTTGCCATGACAACATGATTGAGATGAAAAGCAAATTAGAGGTTGTTAGTATTTAGGGCTGGTCGGGGAGAGGTACGAATATGGAATGTGTAATGTGATAAAATGACATAGAATGGCATATATATAATTATATATATGTATACTGTATATGTATAAAATTATATATGTATTAGTACATATACACACATATACTACCAATGTCAGCTTCCTGGTTTGGATTTTGTGGTATAATTTCTGGTTCTGAGCACTTATCTTTCATTTAGTGTCTGTTCCATTTTGATTTCACAGCAACCGTAGCTACCAAAACATTCTATGGAGACCTGCTGGAATGGAGGAAGAAGGTCCAGGCAGCCCTGGTCAGATGCTCTGAGGGAACGTCCAGAAATGAGACACCTGGGAACCAGATCAAGCCCATTTGGAACTGCATGTGCAGAATAAGGAGTCTGAAACCCAGCCACATCTGCTCCTTGGTTTATCTCTCCACGCTGATTCACTACAGGGACTGAGATGCTGGTTGCTTCTCAAACACCTCCATGGTCAGGTCTCTTCAGAATGAAGCTGTAAGGTAAGTCTCCCTCCTTTCTTTCTCTTCCTTCACAGATGTTCTAAAACCTTAAACTTGCCAATTGTTTCTGCCATTTATACCTACTCGAGCGTATCTGGGAATAGCAGCTGCAGCCCAAATTTCCTGGCTTTTGAGAGGTAGTAAATGTCTCTCTGAGCAAGAGCACCATATCCTCTTAAATCATGCCACCCTGACTCCTGGGACCCAGGCTTCTCTCCCGGTGCCAGCCACAGGGTCTGCCCTCTGACCTGCACAATGGTGCAATCAGCTAACAGGCTGTTGATGCTCTGTGCCCAGGACCAGCTCCCCACTGTGCAAATGAAAGAGGCAAGCCGTAGAGGGTCCTCCGTTCACATGCTAGCTCAGACTTCGAGTTGGTTCCAGACGGGGCTCAGACCCACGTCCCAAGTTGTGATACATAAAGTGCAATAGGTTCTCCCACCTGATCAAATAAAATTAGCGCTCCTGGCTGCTTCCGTGTACAACGGACAAGACGGAGAGGAGAAGCAACGGGAAACAAAACAATTAGTATTGCTAACCCCTGCTGATAATGATTATTATTGACAAGGTGGAATGACTGAGGTGATGCTGGCAGCTTCCAGCAGAGTTAACCCTAGCCAGGCTAGACAGTGCAAACTTTAAGGAATTATTGTTATTATCAAGGACATGTCATATGTTGGAATATCTCCGTGCCACTGAAAGAGATATGGCATCTTTAAATTACCGGGTAACGTGGATCTAGACCTGGAGCTCTGCCAAGGTAAAAGTTGTAAAACTGGATTGATTTTTGCTACAGCTTGCTAAGGGCTCCCCAGAGCCAGGATGCAATGTTCAAATATAATAATTGATAGTCTGAAAAAATATTTCTGATAAGTGTGCAGAAGTAATGCTGAGACCTGCCTGAGATGAAGTGAGCCTTTGTGCTCAGGCAAACTCTGCAACCAAAGGGACCCAGATCCAAGGCACCGCTTGGGTCTCTGATCAGAGCCACCGGGCTTCCTGCTCGCTCCAGCCCTCGCTTCCCCACCTCCACCTCCTCCTGCCTTTACTGCAGCTTCCTCCAGCTGGAGAGAAAATGGTCTTGGCCTTCAAATGGGGCATTTGTTAAATGCTGTTGTGGAAAAGTAATTATCCAACAATCAGACCTGTATGTGGGGGGAGAAATCGCCTTCGTTAATACCACCTTGGTAATCCCAGGGGGCGGAGGGGTCCGCGTTAATCTGACCCCTTTTCAGTCTTGCCTTGGTGAGTTGACCACCCCAAGCTGTGAGTGTGTGTGTCTAAATTGCCCAGGATTCAATTGAACACATTAAAATTTAAAAAGGATTTAACTGAAATTTTTCAATAGCTCCTGAGAAGGGGGATAATTTATTAGCTTGGAGTAAATTAAAATCTCAAGCAGGGGTAAAGACTTCGAAGATTGCTTTAATACATTTTATATGCTTTCAAAAGAAATGTTCTTTTAAACGGTCCAAAAATCAGCTAATTTTGTCCTATTTAGCAAATTACCTCCTAAGGCCACAATGTTGAAAAACTTAACAATTATTATTTTTTTTTAAGGGGAAAAATAGAGGAGGGATAAACACACACACACGCACACACACACACACACACACACACCATAACACCTTCCATAGGAAACAACCGAACCCTAAATTGCTATGTCTTTTCTATGCCACAGTTAGGATTTTTTTTTTTTTTCTTTCTTAATTCAAAAGTCGGTGAAACATTTGCGTTACCTTCTGCCAGGCCACTCGGGGGACCTTTTTTCCACATGGTGATTTTAGGCAGCGGAGGGTCTAAGGTTAATGGAGGGCACTGGCAGGCTAAGCCCCCATGCGTTGTGCTGATAATTTATACCTTTATTTCAGGCCGCATTCACCTGTGGAACAGCGAGGCCGTGGGGGTGAGGTGAACTTGTTGCTCTGTTCAGCCCAGAGGCTGTCCCTGTCCTGACAGGAGATTTTTTGCTCTGAATTATCTGTGTTATAAAAAATTCCTTCCCAGCTCCCACTAACATTTGGAGGCTAAGGGAGGAAGTCACGTTTTTCCCTCGTCTCTTTCTTTCCTTCACTTTTTTCCCCCCACCTTGATGATAAACAGTATTTTGTGGTTTGCATTTTGGGGAATTTTCTTTTGTTGTGGTTTGTTTTTTAAACAGTTTTTCCAGTTTTATGGAGAAATAATTGACATGCGTCCCTGTGTAAGTTGAAGGCATGATGGTGTGATGTATACACATTGTGAAGTGATTATCACAGTGGGTTCTGCTAAAATTCATCTGCTTATATAGATACAATAAAAAGAAAAGAAAGAAGAAAATAGTGTTTTCTCTTTATGATGAAAATGTCTGGGATTTACTTTCTTAAGAACTTTCTTATATATCCTCCAGCAGGGGCCGTTTTGGACATCAAATATTACATTCCTCGTATTCACTTACCTTACAGCTGGAAGTTCCTACCTTTGGGACCACTTTCCTGAAGTTCTCCTTCCTCTGACTCCCCACTTCTGGTAACCATAGTCTGATCTCTTTTTCTATGTGTCATTTTTTTTGTTTTCCCCCAGATTTCCCATAAAAGGGAGATCTTACAGTGTTTGTCTCTGTCTGACTTATTTCACTGAGCATGATATCCTCAAGGTCCACCCATGTGGTTGTAAATGGTCAGATCTCCTTGCTTTGTTATGGCCGAATAACATCGCGTTGTGTGTATATATACATACTCATCCATCAGTGGACACTTTGGTGGTTTTCAAGACTTTCGTTATTGTAAATCGTGTTGCTAATGAACATGGGGGTGCACATATCTTTTTGAATTAATGTTTTCGTTGCCTTTGCATATATTCTCAGAAGTGGGATTGCTGGATCACAGAGTCTATTTTTAATTTTTTGAGAGTGCTCCGTACCATTTTCCCAAGTGGCCGCACCGATTTAGAACCACACTCGCAGTGTGCATGGGTTCCCTTTACTCCACATCCTTACTGGCATTTGTTATCTCTTATCCTTTTGATGATGGCCATTCTAATGGGTGTGGGGCAATACCTCACTGTGGTTTTAATTGGCTTTTCCCCCATGATAAGTGATGCTGAGCATCTTCTCATGTGCCTGCTGGCTGTTTGTGTATGTTCTTTGGAGAAATGTCTATTCAGGTCCTTTACTCATTTGTTAATAGGGTTCTTTGTTTTTTATTTGAGTTATAGGTGTTCTTCATATGTTTTAGATATTAACCCTTTATCAGATACAAGTTTTGAAAATATTTTTGCCCATTCCATAGATTGTCTCTTTACTTTGTTGATGGTGGTTCCTTTGCTGGGCAGAACTTTTTAGTTTAATGCAGTCCCACTTGTTTATTGGTTTTGTTGCTTGTGTTTTATGTGTTGTATCCCCCAAATTATTGCCAAAACCTGTATCAGGGAGTTTTGTTCTAGGAATTTTTGGTCTCAGCATATATTTAAGTCCTTTATTCATCTTAAGTAAGTTTAGGAGTGGTGTAAGATTTGGGTCCAGCTTCGCTGTTTTACATGTGAATATCCAGTTATCCCTGGGCCATTTATTGGAAAGACTGTCTTCTCTCCATCAAGTATTATCGGCTCTCTTGGCATGTATTAGTTGACTATGTAGGCTTGGGTTTACTTCTGGGTTCTTGACTGTGTTTCATTGGTCAGTTTGTCTATCTTTATGTCAGTACTATGCTGTTCTTGATGACTGTAGCTCTATAAAATAGCTTGACGTCAGAACAAGACACTTCCTGCTTTGTTTTGCTTTCTCAGGATTTTCTTGGCTATTTGGGATCTTTTGTGGTTCCGTATAAATTTTAAAATTGTATTTACTGCTTCTGTAAAAAGTGACACTAAAGGGGTGCCTGGGTGGCTCAGTCAGTCACTCTTGATTTTTGACTCAGGTTAGGATCTAAGGGTCCTGGGATCGAGCCCCACGTCAGAATCTATGTTCAGCAGGGGGTCTGCTTGAGATTCTTTCCCTCTCTCTCTGCCTCTCCCCCAGCTCACACACATGTTCTCTCTCTACAATAAACTAAAAAATCTTTTAAAAATGCCCTTAGAATCTTGGGCCTGCATTGAATCTATAGATGGCTTTCAGTAGGATTGACATTTTAACAATATTAATTATTCCAGTCTGCAAGTATGAAATGCCTTTCCATTTATTTGGTCTTCCTCAATTTCTTTATCAAAATCTTACAGTTTTCAGAATAGAGCTCTTTCATCTTCTTAGTTGACTGTATTCTGAATTATTTTTTTGTTTTTGATCTTTTGTAAATCAGATCAATTTATTTCTTTTTCAGAAATTTTATTATTGTATAAGAATGCTACTGATTTTTGCATATTAATTTTGTACGCTGTAACTACTGAATTCAATGATTAGATCTAACAGCTCTTCTGTTGAGTCTTTAAGATTTTCTATGTATAAAATCATATCATCTGCAAATAGAGACAATTTAACTTCTTCCTTTCTAATTCTGATACCTTTTAATTTTTCTTATCTCATTGCTCTGGATAGAACTTCTAGTACTATGTTGAATAATGGTGGTAAAAGTGGGCACCCTTGTCTTGCTCCTGATGGTAGAAGAAAAGATTTTATCCTTTCTCCGTTGATTATGAAGTTATCTATAGAGTTGTCATATATGGCCTTTATTATGTTTAGACATGTTCCTTCTATGCCTAATTTGTTGAGTTTTTGTCATGAATGGATGTTGAATTTATTTTTCTTTCATTCTGTTGAATGATAATTATTTTTCTTTCATTCTGTTAACTAGTAGAATTAATTCTATTATTTTTCTTTTGTTTAGTCCAGCTAAGGGTTTATCAATTTTGTTTAACTTTTCAAAGAAACAACTCTTAGATTGGTTGATCTTGTTTATCATTCTTCTGTTCTCTATTTTATTTAGTTTTGCTCTATACTTTATTATTTCCTTTCTTCTGCGAACTTTGGTCTCTGTTTGTTCTTCTTTTTCTAGCTCCTTAAGACGTTGAGTTGGGTTCCTTACTTGGGGTCTTTCTTGCCTCTTAAGGTAGGTGTTCATTGCTATGAACTTCTCTCTTAGAACTGCTTTTGCTGCAACCAACAAGTTCTGCTATGTTGTATTTCCATCTTCATTTGTCCCAAGAAACTTTATAGTTTCCCCTTTAATTTCATCTTTGATTCATTGGTTGATCAGGAGAATGTTGTTGAATTTGCATGTGTTGTGAATTTTCCAGTTTTCTTCTTGTTATTGATTTCTAGTTTCATGACATTCTGTCAGAGAAGATCCTCTGCATGATTTCAGCCTTCTTGCATTTCCTAAGACTTGTTTTGTGGTCTAACATATGGCCTGTCCTAGACAATGTTGCATGTTCACTTGAGAAGAATGTGTATTCTGCTCTTGTTGGATAAGATATTCTATAGATGGCTATTGGCTCCATTTGGTCTATAGTGTTGTTTAAGTCTGCTGTTGCTTTATTGATTCTCTGTCTGGATGATCTAGCCATTGTTGAGAGTGGAGTATGAAATTCTCCAACTAATATTGTATTACTGTTTATTTCTCCTTTTAGCTCTGTTAGTTTTTTATATATTTAGTTGCTCCAATATTAGGGGTATAAATATTTATAGTCATTATATCTTCTTGATGTATTTACTCCTTTCTCATTATGTAACAACCTTCTTTGTTTCTCTTTACCATTTTTAGTTTAAAGTCTATTTTGTCTGATATAAGTATAGCTACCCCCCTTTTTTTCAGTGACCGTTATTTGAAATGTCTTTTCCCATCCATTTACTCAGTTTCATTCTGGTTTAAGGCTAACATGAGTCTCTTGGAGGCAGCATATTGTTGAATCTTGTTTTTGTATCCATTTAGCCATTTTATGTAATACCTTTTTTCTCTTGTGTTTTGATGGGGTCTTTTTTTGAGAGTGTGTGTGTGTGTTGGGGGCGAGTCCATATGCCTTCCAGGTTGTGCAACTGTTCCTACGAAGAAGTTTTCTTTTCTTTCTTTCTTTTTTTTTTTTTCCTTCAGACTTCTTGGTATTTCATATTACAGATTAAACTTTCATGTTAGTTTCTTAATTTGGTTTTCCCATAGTATATGGATAATGATATAAATTTGGACCCCAGATACACTCATGACACAAGCCTGAAGACACAAGTCTTCATTTCTTATAGGAGATTTTTTTCTCTCTTGTAGCTGAAGGCAGATGGAAAGTTGCATTGCTGTTTCTTCAGGATAGTGAATGGAGTTTTAATTCTTTTCATGGCCTCACTGCCCCTTCACAACTCTATGCTTTATCAAAATGACTTATTCCAGCTCTCGACCTTGTGCAGGTTAAAGGTTTCCCTGCCTGTCCCTCTTGGGTGTTGTGGTCCCCGTCCCAAACCCTAGGATCCGTTTTGGGAAATATACTTCAGACAGCAGTTATGGGGTCTGTTCTAGTTTTGCACTGAGTGCCCAGTTTCTCATATTATGAAAGTTCCTTTTGTTTTTTTGAATTTGCCTGTGGATTAGAACTTAATATATCTTTTTCATATGTTCGTATCGGGAGGAGACCTCTTCACATTAGCTGGGTGTGCCATATTGTTGAAGTCTCACATAGATATTTAAACTGCTTAAAGCTGCTGTGTAATGGTCATTGAAATTTTTTATGTTAAAAAGTTTTTTATTTTCCAAAAAGTTGGGAAGAAAGGCTTCATTTGATGAGGAAGTCATGTAATATGACTTTAAGTGGAGGAGTGATGTAGGAATTGTTTTTAATCAATGATTCAGCTCTTATGCACTTGTCTGTATTTGCCAATCATTTACAATGTGCCATGCATTGTCCTAAGCACGTTATTGCAATATCGAATTTAATCCTCACCAATCCTATTATGTGGATACTATCATTCACTCCATGTGAGCAAACCTTTTTTGCTGATGAGGAAATCCAATTAGAAAATAGATAAACTTGTCGAAAATAATTTGATTGGGAAGTTTTGCAGTATTATTTAAATCTTAACAGTCTGCCTACACAGTTCATACTATAGGTATAGAAATGATGATGATGATTAATAGTAGTAGTATGCTGGTAATAATAATAATAATAACAATAACAATAATAGTTGCAGTTAACACTTAGTAAATGCAACTGTATCAGGATATTGTTGAAAAACACTTTTTAAAAAACATTTTATTTGTTTATTTTAAATAATCTGTACATTCAATGTGGGGCTGGAACTTACAACCCCAAGACTGAGAGGTGCCTATTGTGCTGACTGAGCCAGCCAGGTGCCCCTGTTGAAAAGCATTTTTATATCATCGCAACAATCCCATGAGCCAGTTATTATTATTTTCAGTTTATAGGTAAAACAAACAAGTAAACCCAAAAAACTGAGGCACAGGCTAAAAGTCACATAGCTTGTAAATGATAGGTTTGGGTTTTGAACCAGGCATTTGTACTCTGGCGCTAATTCCAATAACTTATCCTAAGTGTTGGGGAAGAATGAAAGACTGGTTAGCTGTGTGCTCTAGGCACGAAGTAAAGAAAGAACAAGGGTTCAGCTGAAGATGTGGTCATGAGATTGGAGTAGGGACAGCCAAAACAATACCATTTGACTTCATGTGGGTCCAGGAGAAGAAAAGTCTGAGGTCAGGGAGTACCTGAGGCACTTTTCTTTTCTTTTCTTTTTTTTTTTTTTCAAAGATTTTATTTATTTGAGAGAGAGATCACAAGTAGGCAGAGAGGCAGGCAGAGAGAGAGGGGGAAGCAGGCTCCCTGCTGAGCAGAGAGCCCGATGCAGGGCTTGATCCCAGGAACCTGAGATCATGACCTGAGCCTAAGGCAGGCACTTAACCCACTGAGCCACCCAGGCGCCCCCTGAGGCACTTTTCTTGACTTCAGCTTGTGTTGGATCTTAGTGCTTTTACCCACAGTTAGTGAGAACAGTATGGACACAAGCATGTGCTTTGTTCTAGAAAAGAAATATGAGACTGAGAAGTTTGGTTCAATTTAACTATTATTTCAATAACAGTTAATTGAGGGTCTGCCAATTAAATAACTTAAGAACATCTGTGCTTGCTTTTTGTGAAATGAATTTTCTACAAAATGAATGCTTGCCCTTTTATACATAAGTAAATATTTACATTTAGTTTACTTAAAGTGAAGGGCACCTCACCACCATCTTGTCTCATATATTGCCATTCAATTACATGTTTTCCAAGGATATAAAATTCAGTGGCAATTTAACCAGTTACTCACAAAGTCTGCAGGCCATGCATGTCTTGAGTATTATGCTTGCTGTCCTTTTTAAATAAAAGTGAGTCCCCTCACAAACCACCAGGAGCTCATAAAGGGGTTGATCTCCTGGAGTCATGATAGATTTGCAGCAATCTATCCAAACCCTTTTACATGGCTCCTCCTTCTGACCATAGACATACATTTTCAAGACAGGTGGCCTGTGTTGGGAGTAGTCTGGGGACATGAATGAGACAAAAGCTAAGTGGCCCACATGGGCACTGAACCCCTAACCTTCGCCTCATTAGCACGAAGCTCCAACCATCTGAGCTTACCCACCACAGACTAATGATGTGTGCATGGACGCACAGCCACATCAATCACATTTTCTGAAGCAAGACTCACTACCCTGAAAGTAACTGGAAGAACCATGCATATAGGTCTCATCACTGAGGGAAAGCAAAGCCATCTTAACGGATGATTGAAGTATTTCTTTTCTACAAGGCATTCATTCATCATCCTATAGCCTAACAGGACTTGAAGATTCTAGAAATTCACATTAGCTAATTCATACTTTAAAAAATATACCTGTTCTTCTAGGTTGCTCTGGCCAGAATAGATGTGATTCTGATACCTTTCATAGTAAAGATTTTGGAAGTCCTTGGGTCAGAATTCTTAATCTGTTCTCCTAGATGGATGTTAAATGGTTGTGCCTCAGCCCTTAGAGGATCTGTAAGCCCCAGAAATGTGTGTGTGTGTGTATGTGTGCACGCACACACAAGTGGACTTTTTTTTCTTTGTAGAATATTCCTAGTTTTCTTTAGACCCTCAGAGGTATCTGGGAGGCAAAATCTATGATCTGAAGGCTTACATCAATAAAAAAACTAAAGGGGTCAAATGTATTTACAATAAAACTGACACTAGAGGGGCGCCTGGGTGGCTCAGTAGGTTAAAGCCTTTGCCTTCGGCTCGGGTCATGATCCCAGGGTCCTGGGATTGAGCCCCGCATCGGGCTCTCTGCTCCTCGGGGAACCTGCTTCCTCCTCTCTCTGCCTGCCTCTCTGCCTACTTGTGATCTCTCTCTCTCTCTGTCAAATAAATAAATAAAATCTTTAAAAAAAACCCTGGCACTAGATAAGAAGCCAATTGTCGTATTATTTTTAAGATGGAGAGAAGAGAAGGTTGACACCATGGGAAACATATGTGAACATCTGATGGCCTGAGGTGGGAGGTACACTTGTGTTGCAGAAGCAACTATATTCACCTGTAGAATGTCTGAGCTTTTGTACCTCTTACTAGCAAGTAGTAGGGAAATCGGATGAGACTTCATGTTTTGAAACAAAACCTCTGAAATCCTATGTGAGAGATCATAAAAAGTTAGCAGGAATGGCTAGTAGGCTGTGTTCTGGTTCATGGAAAACAGTCTCTCATTTTAGTCAAAAAAGACTAGTTTGAAAAGGAGGAAAAGGGGAACTAATCCATGGTCTTCCACTTTCCCCTGCTACATATTCTGGAAAATTCCCAGAGGAACTGGAGAGTTAGAATATGTAAATAACCTGGCATCAGAATAGGGCTAGAGGCCTCACCAGAGGAAAATCAGAATAAGAAAGGAAATAAGACTAGAACACAGCAACTTTTCTTTCTTTTTTTTTTTTTTTTAAGATTTTTAATTTATTTATTTGACAGACAGATCACAAGTAGTCAAAGAGGCAGGCAGAGAGAGAGAGGGGGGGAAGCAGGCTCCCGCTGAGCAGAGAGCCTGATGCGGGGCTCGATCCCAGAACCCTGAGATCATGACCTGATCTGAAGGCAGAGGCCTTAACCCACTGAGCCACCCAGGTGCCCCCAGCAACTTCTATTTCTTACCCTGTGGTCTGTAACTGTGTCTGTGTTCCAGTGGCAGAGGTAAGTGCTTATGACAGAGACTGTCTGACACACAGGACCGAGGCCCAGAGTGAAATGAAAATATGGGTCCTTGTGTTGATAAATTATTAGCATTTAAAAGTGGTGACTGGCGTGCATTCAACCAAACACAGGACCCTCCTAAGTGTGGGGCCTTTGCAGCTGCCCATGAAGCCAGCTCTGGCCCCCAAAGTTTACTGCATTACCATATAATTTAAAGTTACAGCCCGCTTTCGCTGAGCGCCAGTGCTATCCTGTTCCCAGCCCGTGACAAGCCTTCACTGGCCCACAAGCAAGAACACATCTAGATCAGCTCAATGAACTCAACATAAAAGCTCTTCTTTAGCTTGAAAGTCTATTCTTGAGAGTATTTTGATACTAAAATGTTTTTTTTCCTTGATGAACTGATAGAAAGAGTAGATGGTAGACGTTTGTTTGTCCTATATCCTTAATTGGTAAAATAAAAAGTTTATTAGCTATGTCAAGAATCTAATTAAAAAAGAATTACTGGGATAGGAGTCACTTGAGGTACATAATGTTAAATGGAGAGATTGAAAAAAACATGGTGTTGAGTAAAACACAGAATGAGATCTAAAGCACAATATTGTTTCAATACTGCCTTTCGAAGACTTATGCATATCAGGGATATTTATCAAACGTGGGGTGGTGGAGGGGAGGAGAGGTTTGAGAATAGGGTTAAAGGGAAAATCATTGAATAAGAGAAGGCTCTTATACCAACTGATATTCATAATGTGACTTAACAGAATCTAATTGATGGAACTTTTCATTGCCTGAGGTCCAGAATACAGCCCATGCCCCTACTAATGCTAGAAATTCCAACTGCAAAAGCAAAGCCCGCTGGGATGGGTAGCCCTGTGCCCTTACTGTTTCTCAGATCATCCCGAAACCAGCATTCCAATAGCACTTTAGGGTTTGCAAGGTAATTTTTTCCCCTATTAGCTCTTTGGATCCTTGCAACACCCTTGTGTTGATATTATTATGTTCATTTTGCAGACAAGAAACCTGAAACTCAGAAAAATCAAGGTAATTAACCAATCAACCAAAACATGGCAGAATCTAGGTTCAGAACCAAGTCTTCCGACTTTTTTTTTTTTAAGATTTTATTTATTCATTTGACAGACAGAGTTCACAAGTAGGCAGAGAGGCAGGCAGAGAGACAGGAAGGGAAGCAGGCTCCCTGCTGAGCAGAGAGCCCAATGTGGGGCTCGATCCCAGGACCCTGAGATCATGACCTGAGCCGAAGGCAGAGGCTTCAACCCACTGAGCCACCCAGGTGCCCCATCTTCTAACTTTTAAACTATGCTTTTTTTTAGTCTCCTCCCAGAGGCTGTCCTCCTCATAGAATGAAGTTCATTGTATGTTAGGGGTAATGGCAAAATTATGAAATGTTTGCTGTTATGAAAAATGGCACTTACAAATGAAGAAAGGCTTTCTTTCCTTTGGAGAAGGAGGGACCTCTATCTCCTTCCTTACTGTTCCTTCTCTCCTCCTGAGATCTGAATTACAGGGCCAAAGTGACCCTTGGAGACAGTTCTCATCTTGCTCCCATGTGGGACAAAAGTCAAATACTTCTAGGAGAGATTCATGTTTTAAATGATCTAAGTCTGATTTTCTAAGAGTCCTTAGTGCACACATCATGTCTACAGCCTTGCAGATGGGCTGTTTTTGCCCGTGGCTATCTTGAGTCCCCCCTGGTGCACTGTAATTCTTTTCAAGTCCTCAGAAAAACAGCTGCTCCTCTCCCAGTTCATACCTGAACAACGTGATAAGGCTTTCTTTCAGTTGCTTTTCTTTAGGCTGATTAAACCAAGATTCTTTTTGCATTTTCTTACAGAGACGATTCCCAGGACTTTAACCATTTTTGGTTTTCTTTCCTTTGCACTTGACACTCTCTCATTCCCCCTTTCTCTTAGACGTCTAATATGCATGGCATCTTTAGATACCAACTGTGATAGTTTAGATCAGTGATTCTCAAAGTGTAGGTTCTGGACAAGCAGCATCAGCATCATCAGGGAATTTGCTAGAAAGGCAAATTATCAGGCACCGCACCAGACCTCCCAGATCAGAAACTCCGGCGATGGAGCCCTGGGATCCAGTTTAACAAACCCTCCGGGGAATTCTGATGTATATCAAAAGTTTGACAAGTTTTTGTAAAGATTATTTGTAAAGATAATTACTTTTCAGCACTCTTTTCCCCCTCCTACCATGGGCAGAAATCCTTTCTATCCCTGATCGTGTTGGGTGTGGCCGCATGACTTGCGTTGGTCAATGGAATGTTAGTCAATGGGATATAAACCTTAAGTGTGCTCTTGCGGCTTTGGGTTGGCTCATGTGCTCCTGTGAGTGAGCACAAGAAGAACATGCCCTGGGTCCAAGAGAGTCTAAGTTTACATGGAACAGAACAGTTCAGCTTGTTTCAAAAAGAACTGGAAACAGAACTAAGCTCTCTGGATGTTTTATCTTCCTTTTAGTCTTGACTCCATGATGGATAGGACATGCCACACCAGGAAACAAATACTTGTTCAGAGAATGAACAGTCTATTACTATGCTGCTAAAAATAAACAGATAAATAAATGGAGAGACATGGTGAACTAGTACAGTATACATTTTAGACTAATTTTGTTTAGATGATCTTTTGGATTCTTCTGGTTAAAATTAAACTCCAGTCACAGCAGACTGGACAAAAAAAGCAGATTAAGTAAATAATTTTCTTGCATTATAGGATGTCTGGAGAGAGATCAATGCTGTCATTGGTTCAGCGGGTTGGTAATATCAGGATCAGCATGTCTGTGGAGAAGGGACTAGTACTAACTGAGCTGGTCTCCTCCTAGGTATTTCAAATGAAGAGTATTTAATAAAGAAAGATCAGAGACCCAAATCAGGGATTGAAACCCTCCAAATGCTAGCAACAGCATGAAGGACCAGACAGATAAAGAGGGACAACTCTGAGGCATGTTCTACATAGATTACCAGAGAACTCCAGCAAATCTGAGTTCAGATGCCTACAGCATTCTTCGCTGCTCATGAGTACACCCTGTATTACCTTTCTTCACTTCCCATAATCCTACCACTTCTTGCGCCATTACTCCTGGGTAGACCAGTTGTATCCACATCCTTATCTAAAGGTGCTGAAGATTACCCGTCATGCTTTAGAAAACACTTTTGAGTTAATTCATTGTGTCTAGTTAGCTTATGGAAACTTAAATAGGAATACCAAATTGGATGTCCTGGGAGAGGTCAAGTGTGAAAAGAGAAGTCAGAAATTTATAAAATATTTAATTGACTTTCATTAAGGTGTGAGTGGAGTGAGATATACTGCTGAGGTGAGGGGAGGGTGTATTGGATTTTCTAGACCCTTCTTTAAGACAAATGACAGAAACCTGAGCTCTACAGAATATAGCGAAGTTGGATGGAGAAAGTGCATAGACTAAAGAAAAGATTGAGAACAAATATTTTATGAAAATAAACTATAGAAGAGCTAAATTAGTAGACTACAAAAGGCCATTTGCAAATAGGACAGCATGAAGATTCTAATGGAGATCTTGAAATATTGGGATGAAAATACAGTCTTTTGAAAATTAAGGTCAGAGAAAATCTCTAGTAGGAGAGAGTGAGAAGTCATTCAGAAAGTATTTATTTACTTGTTTCACAAACAGTGCTTTGGCACTCTCTGTGACAGATTATACTCACCAAGTATGGCCACAACATTACCCAATGCTCTTCTAGAAACTTGCCACACTCCCAATGGAAGTAGAGTCTACTTCCTCTCTCCCAGAATCTGGATGAGCTTTGGATTCACTCGTTTGTAACAAAGAAAATACAGTGGAAGTAATACCATGTGATTCCTGTGCCTAGTTAAGAAAAGTCTTCATAGCTTCTGCCTTTCTGTTGAAAATAGTTGGTCTCTCTTTTTTTTTTTTTAAAGATTTTATTGTGGGTGCCTTGGTGGCTCAGTTGGTTAAGCTTCTGCCTTTGGCTCAGTTCGTGATCCCAGAGTCCTAGGATTAAGTGCTGCTTTGGGCTCCCTGCTCAGCGGGGAGTCTGCTTGTCCCTCTGCCTCTGCTTCTCAGAGCTCTCTCTCTCTCAAATAAATAAACAAAATCCTTAAAAAACTCCAGATAGGTTTGTTTGTTTTTTAATTAATTAAATTTAAATTAAAAAATACCATCAAACATAAAATAAACAAATAAAATTTAAAAAATAATATAAAAGAATCAAGTCAGTTAAAAAAACATTTTATTTATTTTAGAAAGAGAGAGTAGGGGAAGGGACAGAGCGGGAGAGAGAGTGAGAGGGAAAGAGAATCTTGAGCAGATTCCACGCTGAGCGTGAAGCCCGACATAGGGCTCCATCCTACAACCCTGGGATCATGACTTGAGCTGAAATCAAGAGTCAGATGCTTAACTGACTGCGCCACCCAGATGCCCCATAGAATGCTGGGTCTTGAAACCTTCAGTTGTCATAAGTCATTGTCCTGTCCTGAGACAGCCATGCTGTAAGGAAGCCCAACTAGCCAGACAAAGGGAGACCTCCTTGAAAGGCCCTGAGACCTCTCAGGGTAAGAGAGAAAGAAGCCCAGAAAACTTACCCCTGGCTGTTATACGTCCTGCTCTCTGCATGGGAAACCTTGAGGCAGAACCACTGAGACTCTGGTCAGGCATTAGGTGAGGGTGCTAATTAATTCCTGACCCGCAGAGCCAGTGAGAGATAGTGAGGTAATTGTTGTTATTTGACGAAGCTGTGGAGAACAAGAGAACTGATTTGAGACCAGACACTGTTTTAGTTCTGAGGCACAGTGGTTTGAAAATAGAATGTCTTTGCTTGCGTGAGGTCTACAGACCAGGTAGAAACAGAGTGAGGATAAGGAACACCTGTCCAGGGACAGGATGGAATGACTTAGAATAATGGAAGAGAAAAATACCAATGAGCAGGTAAGGACAGAATTTTCTTGGCAGTTTGGGTGAAGGAGAGGAAAGTGCCTTCTGTGCAAGATAAGCATTGTTCCTTTCCTACTTTCTTGCTGCTGGAGAGGATAGGATTGAGGAGGGCAAAGCATCAAGGAGGGCAATGTGAGAGGGAAAAACAGAAACTTGGATGCCTCACGGGGACAAGCGTAAATTGAGTGACACTGAGGTGTTAAGTCGGTTCCTCAAGATGGGTTAAATGCTGTTACCGTAATCCCCCTTTTGGGGGCACTCAGGGGTCATGCTTCCTTTCAGGTACTTATTGTTAAGCCGTGGGCAGAACCTTGCCTGGCTGAGGGTGCTTTGAGGCCAGAACAAAGGGCAAAATAAGTATATAACCCACCCCCACCCCACGCACATAATTTATAGCATTTTAATCTTCCTACTTGTCTCTGCTTATGAATTTCTTATAGAATTATTTAATGATGTGAGTTCAATGGGCAATTTTAAAATCTTCTTAATTTACCATTTCTTTTCTCAATGATGCGGTTAGGCACCGAATACCACACTGCAGAGGTAGCAGCCTGAATGGGGGTCAGAGAAAAATCATCTAACGCCAGACAATTAATACATACATGGGCTCCAGCCCTCCATCCCTGGGTCCCAATAACCATGACAGGATGCTAGGGAGTTTCACAGATCAAAGAAAGACTGAAGCATGTTAAAGAGACAGCATCAAACACATCTTCTGCCCAGTCTTGGAATGCCCCCCATGACTCCAGACGTCCTATAATGTGATGGGAATGAGTTTTACAGGACAAATGCAATAAAAGCAAAGGAGCAGAGGATGTTATCTTAAATTGAGTCAGTAGTTTGGAAAAGGAGGCAAGGGGAGTATTCCCAGTAGCATTGGGGAAACTTGTTATAGTAATAAGCTCAGAAATCCCATGTACAGATCTCTGGCATTCGCGAATATATAATAGCAAACCAGGATGACTGTGAATATTTGATTCTTTTGCATGGACTGACCACACTGAGACAAAGGACGGAGTAGGTGGCAATGAGAGGCCACACCAAAGCAGGTGTTAAGGGTCCTCATCAAGCAGAAATATCTGATTCATTCCCTATCAAAGCACTGGGAAAGCTGGTGAGACATTCCATTCCTCCCAGACGACTCAGACGAGCACATGATATCTGATGGCAATTCAATTTCAGAGCACTCGTGGTTTACATGGGACAAAACGGCAGGTCACAGTTTCAAATCCGGGTAGGTAATAACTGAACCTCATCTGGGAGAGACTTCAGGCGATGTCTACACAGCCTCACATGAATGAGGCTCTCAGCCTTGGCTCGGCTTTTTACCGAGAGGTGTCTCCACCACGCTGTTGATGCTAACCGTAGACAAAAGGAAAAGGTAGACACACACCAGGGCTCTCCTCTCATCTTGAAATACTTGGAGATCTGTACCATGGGAATGTGGCTGGTCTTATGGATGGAAAGCCACAGACATCCAAAATCGTCAACTGACCCATAAAGCATCAGCATAAAACTCAAACTGGAGAGAGACTCAGATTAGTATCCAAACATGCCTCTGTTTCCTAATGCTCATTCAGACAGAGGTTCAATGGCTGGAAATTATTGAAATGAGGCAGATGTCAAGGGGACCGTGGTGCATGGAGCTACTCTCCAGCAGCACACACTGCGCGCCTACGGTTTCAGGATCCTTGTTAAATCTCCACATTGTGACTAGTCCTAAAGTACCTGCAGGCGCAGCTCTCCTCTTTGTCGCCGAGCTGCGCGAACATATGAACGGAGTTTAAAGCTCTGGGATTTGCCTGGAGCTGCATCATTTTTCCGATCGTTAGATTTAGGGGAGCCCTGGTGCCCCACGGTAGTCTCTGGCTACCGTGTGCATCATTTCAGAGGGCCGTTCCCTTCCTCCCCGTGGTCCCTGGCTTTGCTCCCCTCCTCCTGTTTAAACCGATGGGCCTCCATTGCCACGGCCCAGGGAAGGGCTTGGGATATTAGGTTTCCTGGTTTCTCAACTGAGTTCAGTCAGGGTTGTTTTTCATTTTTCAAGCCAACCGATGTAAAGCATATGAGAGGTGAGGAAATACACAGCTTTATGCTGAGTGAGGGGTACGGGGGGTGGCGGAGTGTTGTGACAGTTTTGCAAAGGTGGCCGAAGCCAAGGCATTCTTGGTCTCCAAGGAGACTGAAGGTGGGAAGCAGCTTAAATACAAGATTTTTTGTTTGTTTGTTTTTTTCCAAATCAAACCACCACAATGTCTTGCAACCCTTGCCTATTGCAAGGACTGCAGCCTATGTTGGCAAGGAAAGTCAACAATATTTCCTACTGCAGGAGGGAGTGAGGAAGCCTATGGAGAGGTGGCCAACAAATAAAATGAAACTACTAGTTTTCCTCAGGGGAAAAAATGTCTTTATATTCAGGCAGGATCTATGACTAGATACAATTAAAAGATGATAAGAGATCTCTCTGTGTTCTAAAACATTACTGATAAACCCTGTGCACTGTCCTATTTCGTCGTTGCTCCCTGAATAAGGGCTTTGCTGCAGCGGGAGGGAGGCAGGGTCTCTTTCTCGCTCACCAGCTGCCCAGCCACACAGCATCTTGGAAGTGAGTGACTCCACAGAAAGACCGTCCTCCTAAAGAATTCCAAACACGCCCATGCTACTCCCTGCCCCCAAACTCCCTCCGGCCCCCCCGCACGGCAGTGCACACATTATTTTACATTAAATATTCAACCTCAGTTAAATACTGAAAATATGAAAGAGGAACAAAAAAATTCCCCAATTCAGTATCTGACCCCACCTTTCTTTAGAGCAAGGTTGGAAAAACCAGTAGGATGGCTTTCTTAAACTTACTTGAACCTTCACTCCTTAGAGAATATTACTGAGAATATGTAGTTTTGGGTTATCGGGTGGCTCAGTCAGTTAAGGGTCTGTCTTTGGCTCAGGTTATGATCCTGGGGTCCTGGGATCGAGTCCCTCGACCCACTCCCTGCTTAGTGCGAAGTCTGCTTCTCCCTCTCCCTCTGCTGCTCCCCCTGCTTGCATGCTCTCTCTCTCTCAAATGAATAAATAAAATCTTAAAAAAAGAATGTGTAGTTTTTGTTCCCTTCTCTTCCTCCAACACCACCAAAAAAAGGGAAGAAAAATAATCTGTCATATATTATATATATACTTCAAGAGTTCAGATATTTTCAAATGTAAAACTTTTAAGTGCAATGTAAAAAAAGTAGTTGAAAGATAGAAATATGTTTTTGACTTCACTTCAGAAATATTTCATAATTTACACTATCCATTCTTGAAGGAAGAACAACTTCACCATTCATGAATTATTGGTTTCTTCTTCATGGTTAAATATTCAGTCTGTCTATCTGTCTGGTTCATATTTTTTCCATTGATTTTTAACACTCTTAGAAATAAGGAATACATTTCAAACTCAGTGCACAGGGAACTTTATTATAAATTGTGGCAAAGTGGCAAAACGCAGGCTCGATGTATTAACCTCAACAAACCAATGTGGGAAGCTGGGTTGGTTAGTTCATGGTGATGACCGTGAATCCTCTATGGATAATCTTCCAGAATCACATCTCTTAAAAAAGAATTATATCCATTTAACTTTCCTTAGAAAAAAATGTTTAGAACTTTTTAATACTATAATCTGTTAAGATTTAGGTATGTGAAGTTTTTGGGTTTGTTTTGTTTTGTTTTTTAATCACTACTAACCTAAATTATCTATATGTTCAAGGTTGCATTCAGTTGCAAACAATCCCTAAACAATAGTTAGCATGGCAACACACTCTCTTTAGACGCTTGCCTAGACATTACACAAAAATGTCCAGATTGTGAACTTCATAGCTAACCTCCACACTGCTTGTCATGACGGCAGACACAGAAACTTTTTTCATTCTTCTGTGGCTTGTTTGTATAAATTTCACATATATAAAAACAAAAATAGGTATAAAGATGCTCAGTTTCAGAAAAAGCATGGTTTGGGAACAGATTGGAATTTGGGTTTTAGTCATCAAAGATGTGATAAACAACACTGGGCATTAATGTAGAAAACAGATTGAGCTTTTTAATGGGACATCAAATAAGACTTTATTAGCATCTATTAGGTTCAACCCAAAGCTCAGGAAATAGCATTAATGAGCATCATATATCAGCGTGTCTGTTATTAGATAACAGTATCCCTTAAAACTAGCAAGCCATATAGTACTTTATATTTTTTTACCTTTATCTTTAGAATTAGCTGACATTCTATCCTGTTACACTGGCCTTACTATTAGTAATAGTGAACCAATTTATAAACCCATTAGTGACACTTTTTCCAGAAGATAAAAACAGTCAAAATTATCTGGCAGCAATTAATCTTAATGGCTGTATGCAGTAAACAGCAATGGGCTAATTCCAGCTCTGTCAGCCCCATCAAACAATCCCGCATTAGGCAGCTTTTCAGTGATCCATTAAAGCATATTCAGAACAACAACAAATTCAATGCTGAAGGCATATGCACTAAACATTACAACAGTGATCTTCTGAAGCCATCATTATCTCTTAAATAGTACTTCCCCCATGTATTATCATTATGCTGTACATTAGAAATACTTTGATTAAACTCCCTTAATTCATAACAGACAGCTGCAGACCATTTATGCAGTTAATCTCAACACAACAGCTATTGAGGAAATATAACAAATGAACGCTGTAAACTGGAAGTCATTACTATGAAAGATACTGGCTTCCTAGCCCTCTTAGAGCAGAGTGCATCGTAAGGATGGGCTTCGCGCCTACAATAATGGGGATGAAACTGTTAATGACCTTCCACTTTCTCCCGGAACATCTGTCCTGAGGCTGGTTGTGTTGTAGACTGGGCGCGTGACCAGTTTAGACGAGGCCGTGTTCCCTGTCCATTGGCCAGCCCAAGGGTTCCAGGGAGGACGACCGAGACCAATGGTTCACGTCTGTTTCCCAGCCTTGGCATTGAGAAGTCAAGGTTTTGGTTATACGAATAAGCTCACTGATTTCACTGAATTGTGACTGCAGAGCATCAGAAAACCATTGGGTGCGTGTGTCATCGTTAGCGATGGCTTCTGACTTCCTTGCCAACAAGTGCTGTCTTTTAAAGTTTAATTCACAGTACCTGAGTTGACATACTTTAAAAAAAAATGATGTCTGCAAAATTTTCTCTGTAAACTGTCTTTTCCAGGTATGTGGTATTTTTGTTTAACAATTCAGAAAAATCTGCATGCCAAAAAATCCCCATCCCTTCCCTCCCATATTTAAGTGGCCACGCCCCCAAGTTCATGTGCTGCTGAGTAGAACATGCACTGGTAGAGTTTGACGAACAAGAAACCTGTGTAAAATTTCCCCATAATACACCTCACAAAATCTTTCCTTTTCACAGGTAGAGAAATCATAAACATGTGCATGAATGGGGTCTATGTGCCCGACATTTTTTTCCCTCATATAGGGTTTATTTCAAAGTTCTAAACCACAGACACCGTGTCTACCTTTTGATGAAATGGCCAACTAATTAAAACATAAATTTAGAGTCCCCTTGCCATCTCTGACAGTACTTTTAGCTTTCAGGGTTAGCATCAGTGAATTAAATATTGATTCCAAATGTAAAGTGCCCTCATTGTGGAGTGATAAGGGCTTGGCTTTCAGAGGGAAAGGCAGCTCCCTGTGGCAATTTGCACTGAAAGTTGATGGCGATTTCCACCACCATGGCTAAACTGACCCATCCCTCCAAGATGTCCGTGAACACACAGGTGTTAATGTTTGCCAGTGTGTGGTTAGTGGATTAGCTGGGTTGGGGAGGGGGGTAGGTAACAGGTCACTTTGGCTCCTCAGGTTACCTCTGATGTTGTAGAGATTCCCCTGCTTGCCCTCTCCCATGCTCCCACTCACCCCTCCAGGAACACCCCCCCCTTTTTATTTTAAGATTTTATTTATTTATTTGGCAGAGAGAGATAGAGATCACAAGTGGGCAAAGAGGCAGGCAGAGAGAGAGGGGGAGGCAGGCTCCCCGCCGAGCAGAAAACCCGACATGGGGCTCCATCCCAGGACCCTGAGATCATGACCTGAGCTGAAGGCAGAGGCTTAACATACTGAGCCCCCCAGGAGCCCCTGGGAAACTTTTCTTAATTTTTTTCTCCTTTCCCTTAAATTTGTTTGAAAGGCAGGGATGTGGTGACTACTTGTTCCATCCCCCCTCCCCTGTTTCTCAGATTTGCATTTGTGACAAAGCTGTGCCAAATCCTTCTTGGGTACCTGGATATCCTGAGGCCAATTTCAGGCAGGAAGTGCAGTTGGAAGCAACCAGGATTCTCATTCTTTTTGAAAAGTCCTCTCGTCCTGGGCCTTAGCTCCCTACCAGGTGAGTGAGAAAGCTCTACCATCAATTGCTGAGTCACAACTAAGTTTGAGAAATAATGCCCCTCCTTAGAACGTCACAGCATATGGCAGTGTAGTAAAGCCTCTAAGAAGTTCTAGAGCGCATGTCCAAACCGACCCAACCAACATTTTTAAAAATAGAATAGCTGTCAACATTTTATGGGCCACTAATCTTTTATAGAATATATTTGGGACATGTTTTTCTAAATTCCTGGTTACAATATTTATGCCTCAAGATTAGCTTATGGTAGGAAAAAACAAGTTTACAATGTGATTAATGATACTTTCTTCTGATTTATGTTTGTAAGACTTGCTTTAGCTTGAAGATACTCTACTGTTGACAAGTGGCCATTAGCAAATAAAATTATGTTTGGAAATAAAAATTATGCTTGGAATTCAGAAGTTTGCTTGACTCTGGTAGATCTAGCCATTCATTCCAGGAATCCAAGTTTATCACACGATGTCCATATAGAAATTTTTCTGATTGAGACATAAGATTTTCTTCAACTAATGATTAGATTTTGGCAAATGATGTTAAACATATGGATAATTCACGAATGTGTTTATTTATGCTTCCGTGAAACATTATCTTTAGCTATAACACAATTATATTGTGCATCAAAAGTTCTATCTAGACATATTTACTATCTGCCTCTATTTAGAAAGCTTCCAGTTATGAACAGGTAACTTCTACATGCTACTTTGAAATCTGCTGCTGGGACTCTCAGCATACATTTTGCCCCCAAAATGTACTACAGATAATGATTATGTTCTAGTGCTAACTTATTAAGTTGTCTAATCCATTGCAATCACATGGCTAATAAGTTACATATTTTAAATAATAAGCCAAATATCAGTATTGTTGCCCTGTCAGCAAATTAAACCAAATAGAAAAATGATAAGGTGATAAAATTAACAAAGAAATTTTTTTAAAGGTTTGGTCTAGAATGCTAGCACTTGAGGAAACATAGGTTTAATTTAAAAGATGGGGTTGCAGGTTGAGGTGTGTCTTTGTGTGTGTGTGTTTGTGTCTTCTGAAGCAAACTTATAATTGCAGTGTTTCTAAATACTGATTATCTTCCAAACGTACATCCTATCCTATCCAGCCTTCTATTCAGACATATCACGGCAGGTCTTTTTCCAAGAAAAAGAGCTAAGACTCCTATGTGGAATAGAAAAGAAAAAAAGATTGAAAGAGAACAGAAAAAAGATAATTTCCTATGAAATCTAGGTAAGAATTGGCTGCAGTAGGAAAAAGAGAAAGTAGCTTTGAGGGTGTGTGTGTGTGAGATACACACACACACACACGCACACACAGATGGAAAGGGAGTAGAAGTAGAGTTCCTTTGACAGATTTAGATAAGATATGAGTAGTGAAATACAGAAAACCTGGGGACCACAGCATTTATGCAGTAATTTTTCTGAAGGTGGACATTTTGTGATGGGAGTCAAGAATGGGAGAAAAAGTCTCACTACCATAAGCCTGGTGTTCTGTTTGTCTTGAATTGTGCCTCAAACACCTGCATAACCTCCAAGGCCCAACTTTTTTCTAATTCCTGTTGTAGAGTTTAGTTCATGTGACTAAGTTTCCATTTTGTTTCCTTGCTTGGCTGTATGGTTCTTCACTGAGCCTGGTACTTGGGGACCCCAAATTTTACCAGTCCTTTCCTCCCGAAGGCTGACCCCCAGCCCCTATGTTCTACCCACTGCCTTGCCACCTGACACTGACCCCTGTCTCACATACCCCCTTCCCCCCAGCTGTCTCCTTCTCCTCATGGATCCCAGCATGCTTCTCTCTGTCTGGGTCCTCCAAGAGCTCCTTACCACTGGGGCTCAGGTAAGCCCTGCCAGTGTTCCCAGCCCATGCTTTACACTGTACTTGGAGTCATTTTAGTAAATGTCAGTTTGGGTTAGTCAGAATACTCCTGAGTCATGTGCTTGAGAAGCTCCATATTCTTCAGCATGATCTGTTCCCTACATCCCCTACTTTGTTTTCTTCCTCCTCTGTTCCAGCTCATCTGATCTCCTGGCTATTCCTCAAAGGCACAATGTTTACTCTCAGATCCATGTCTTTGCACATCCAGGTCCCCTCCCCCTAACTTCTTTTCCTATTAACTGCCTCCTACTCATCAATACTGAATTCATTTATCATGGCTTTTGAAAATCTCAGTCTCTGGCTAAGCAAGATGCTCCTACACACTGAATTATAACTCATTGAACTGTAATTACTTTCCTGTCTCATTTTGACCTGCTTGAAGACAAGGACAATGTCTTTCGTTCAGTATCATGAGCTCGTAGACTATTTCCTGGAACATAGTAGGTACCTAAAAAGTACTCATTAAATGAATGGACCAGAGACTATCTACAGCTATGGTACAGCGATCACTCCCTTTCTGGTGTACTGTAGAATTGCAGAATTCTTAAATGGTTAACAGTTGATTATTAGTTAATAGACATTAACTCTATTATATAGGGAAAAGATATCGGTAGCATCCATGTGAAAAGATCAACAAGCACAGATCTGCATGTAGTAGGATTGCAAATGATTTTATCCAACTTTCATGTGCAGGAGTTGACTTCCTAAATTAAAAAAAAAAAAAAAGGAATGGGTTACTTTTATTAAAATAAAAAAAGAGATCATTAAAAAAAAAAGAAAAGAAAAGAAATGTCTCCTTAGCATGGCTCACAGCTTTACAAAGAAACAAGACACCCAGGACCCCTGACTGCCTCCCGGGTTGCTCTTGCTCTATTCTGCACATCCTGTCCCCTCTGTTTCCCTCCTCTCGTTTCCCCCCAAGCTGTTGGTGATGAGAGATTTGGCCTAGACGTGGTGTCATTTGGTTCGTATTTGAATGAGGGTGGAATGCTTGGAACAGTACGATTGTCCAGTTTGGTACCTCTCTGGCTAGTGAGACTCCCACCATTATCGACCAGCTACCCTCATTGCCAACATATCCCAAAGTTGTGGTGGGAGGGATGCCAGGCAGTGCTAAAGGACTTGCTTCTCCTTGCATTCCTGGTGAAGCATGTACCCTACAGGGGGAGAATCGGGGTCAGTCATTTTATTTGCTTTAAGACATGGTACCAATTTCTCATAAGGAGGCAGAATGGGTGGTTTACCAAACTAAAATAAAGGAGCCCAGCCAAACTCCCCACACAACTTCTCTCCAGCAGCAAAGTGTGTCCTGGGCATTCCTCTGGATCATTAAGACAGCACCTCTACCCACTGCGGGGCTGAGCACAGAGCCCACTCCGTAAATGTTGTTTATGGGCTAGTCCTTCTGAGCTCCACTGAATGGGCCTTTCATTCCTCGCAAAGTTAGCAAATTCTCTTAAATAGCAATGCAATATTTAATGTTTTTTCCTTAACTCTACATCTACAAACAGATTGAAGAAAATTGGTGTACTGGTCTAATGCTATTAAAGATGATGAAGAAAAAATGTAATGATATTTGAAACAGGCTAGCCTTCTCTGTTAGTTCATAACAGCATCAGGTGACCAAAGTCTTGGTTTTAATGACAAGGTTTATTGATATGTGAAATTAATGAAGTTCAACAAATGTTGAGTGGGTGCCTAATACATTCAAGGTGTCACACTAGGAGATTTGCGGAATAAAACAGGGCTGAATCCTGGACCTGGCCTCAAGGAATTTACAATATGGTGCCTATCTACGAAGTGGGATCGAAATTCTCTTCTCATTGACTATAACTCAGAAGAGTAAAGTTTTGTATCTCTGTTTGTTGAACGGTTTTCTTTAAGTTAAGATTGAGTCTTAGCCCCTCCTAGAAAATGTCCCCAACTCACCAACTGCATTATCCGTAACTTTTGGGCAAGGTTCTATTTGTTCACTGGTTTCTCCATTCACGTTCACACTCAACAAATATTGACTTAAGGCTTCTGTGTGCCAGGAACTGTTCTAGGAGCTTGGAGACACAGTGGTGAACAAAACTTCAACACACACACTCAGAATTAGTAAGAGGAGAAAGCAAGCGGACAGAGAGGGTCATGAAGGTGAGAAGCTCTTCTGATGAGGGTTGTGTCAGGAAGGCTTTGTGAGAAGTTGGCATTTGAATGAAGACTTGCAAAAGTTTGGGGGATGTGCATGAAGGGCAGACGTCTGAGCAAGTACAAAGGCCTGAAACAGAAGGAAGTGGAGGTGTGTGCAGCACAGTGGCTGAGGAGGAGGGCTGAGCCATGGCCAGGTTCTGGAAGGGAGGGGACTTGGAGGCCAGGGCAAGGCCAGGGCAAGGCCCAAGTAGAGGAGTTTGAGCATAGAACATAACGAATCCGATCACTGTTTAAAAAAGGTCACTCTGACTATTCTGTGGAGAAGAGACTGTAGAATAAGTTAAAGAAATGAATAAATACCCACTCCACTATTTCAGTCCTTGGCCCAAATGGAACAACATGGCCAATAGCTTGTCAATACAATTGATATTATTAAATAGCAGTTTCTACCTGGAAGATTCGGCTCCATATTGAGAAAAATTGTGTAACAACTGGCAGCTTCCCAACCGTGAGCTCCTGTCCCTAGAAGTGTCCACAGAGAAGCTAGATGACCGACTGTCTGAGGCATTTTAGGAGGGATCCTTACACTGAGCAGACATGAACTTGAAGCCTCTGAGAACTGCGAATTTCCTGGACATCTTTTGCTTCCCATTCCATGATATAGATAACCCAGGATTCCAGGCTTCAGATATGGAGAGTCTAGTGGACATTATCCTGTGCTTCCTGCATCCCTCATTCTGCCAGCTGGGCATGGTGCTAGCAGATGGCATTCAACCCTCAGCCTCTCTGGAGAGCTCCTTGGCTGCAGAGAGCTGCTTTACCTCAGGTCAAACTTCTTCCTGGGACATCCCATGTCCACGGGCAGTCCATGGGGAGTTTAAAAAGCTCCATCCCCTTGCTCCTCCTTGGGGCAGCTTCGAAGGGCCAGCCTAGCTCCAGAGCTCCCTGAGGTCAGCTGGCAGTTAGTGGACTCTTCAAGGCTGCCCAGATTCCCCGTTTGCCTAGTCTGGCTTTATTCCCTTCCTTCCCACCTGTTGGTCCCTTTAGAAACCCCCTCTCCCCCCGCCCACCACCGCACACACTCACCATAAGCTTCATCTCTGGGCCTGCTTCCGGGAACCCAAATAGAGAACACCACTGTGTAAGTAAGTAAAGTGGCTTAGTTGGAGTTCGGGGCTCCTGTTTGCATTTCGAGCAGGTGCAGCATCACACAAGCCTTAAGGGAACCTCAGGCCAGGGAGGGTCTCTCACCATATTCAAAAGAGGGCTGTTCTGAAATCTCCATGCATGCTCCAGAGAGAGCCAGGGAGCACTCAATGTTTGGGACATAGTGGCAGCTCAGTAAGTATGTGTCTATTACAACCCCAATCATATGCGAATGGACAGCATCATATGGACCCCATGTTCTTTTTTTTTTTTTGAATTTATTTATTTGTTAGAGAGAGCGAGCGAACGAGCACAGGCAGACAGAGTGGTAGGCAGAGGCAGACGGAGAAGCAGGCTCCCCGCTGAGCAAGGAGCCCGATGTGGGACTCGATCCCAGGACACTGGGATCATGACCTGAGCCGAGGCAGCCGCTTGACCAACTGAGCCACCCAGGTGTCCCTGGACTCCATGTTCTTATTGGGAAGGTTTTGTACCACCTTCAGGGGCCGGGGGCATGTAGCAGCCAGTGATCATGGAGCTTCTGAAGGCAAGGGGTGATCTCTGTGGCATCTTGGTCTGAAGGGCTTTGTGGGAAAGAGGCAAAAGGCCATGGTTCCCCTTTGGTGGAGAAGGAGAAGAACATTGTCATGTGCTCTGGAAACTGCAAGGGACTCTGGGTCGGCCCCCAGCCTTGATTAAGAAAAGTGCATAGCATTGCAGGAGAAATTCAGAAATCACTCAAGGATGGAAAAGTTTGCTATCACCAATGTTTTGAGTGAGTACTATCATTTATAACTTCACCCCAAATCATTTTATATCTTCCTCTGATATTTTATTATTACTTTTATGTCTCTTCCTGAAGTGCTTTGAGGATAAATTTTTT
This sequence comes from Martes martes, assembly GCF_963455335.1. Classification (NCBI taxonomy): domain Eukaryota; kingdom Metazoa; phylum Chordata; class Mammalia; order Carnivora; family Mustelidae; genus Martes; species Martes martes. The sequence goes on from NC_137896.1 coordinate 55,862,074, forward strand.
TTTCCCCGCAAGGATCTTTCATATGAATAGGCTCATTGGCATCAAAATGTTAGATGATAAATTAAGCTATAATACAGAAACATGTTAAATATGGTATGTATGAGTGTAGACATCACAGGGACCATGCCTGTATTTTATCGTATTTCAGTCTGAGGGTAGGAGGCAAATTCTGTGGACATTAATGTGAATTCTGTACATGGGTCTTGAGAAAATAAAAGTATTCAGATAGGTTGTATTAAAAGGAATAGATACTTCTGCCCACTCACAATAGGGTTTTGATCAATGTTTGTCACCTCCATGTTCCCCATGGTCTGGGATGGTTCACTCTGACCAGCTTTCATTGCTTCTGCCATAGGCAGTGTGATTCAGCGGGGTCCAGACCCAGGAAAGCCACCCTGGGTCACCTCTCAGCCCCCCACTCTCCAGCTACATGGCCTCATGCTAAGTCACTCATCCTGGCGGCTCATTTTCTCATCTGTAAAATGGGAACAAATGTAATAATACCTAACTTGTAAGGTGGTTTTGAGAAGTTAATATACATCAAACACTTGGAGCAGTGATCTTCTATCCACAAAGTGAAAGGCTTGGCACATCACAGGCATTTCACTCAGCACCACAGAATCTGAATTTGTGATAGTCATCCCCAAAGTCTGATCTGGGAACAGTAAGACCATGTCTTTCCACGTGAGCTATAGATCAAGGCATTCCTGTGTCCATTTCATTAATCTGTTCTGATCCAGATGTCTTCATTCCTTGAATAAAACAAACAACAAACACAAACAGTGAGAGGTAAGAGATTTGCTAATCTCAACTCCCACAACATGCTTAACCTATAGCGAGTTTCAGATTTCCTGACCTTAAGGATCTTATTTCTATGAAATGGGTACATTGTTAATGAAAGAGGATTTAGTGCAAAGTACTTTCTCCATGCTCGAATTCTTTTTGCATTTTGTGCCTTTTGTTTGAATCATATCACTTGAAATCAGATTTATCAATTTTAACATCTGGAAATAAACGATCTTGTAAAGATTCAATGTGCATATCTACAAAGGAATACTATTACAGGCTATAGGAGGAATAGTCATTATAATAGCATCCAAGAGCAGTCAAGAAAATTTATAGCCCCGGGCTAATTATCCTTTTCGTGGGTATTTCCCCCACTCCTTCTCTCTCAAGTTTACATCACGGTGAAAATTCTTCCTCTCAGGCTAGGTCAAGACTACAGGCTCATGTAAATCCTGATCTAGATATTGAACATATTTATTATGGCAGCCCTTCATTTGTGTCTCTACAGAAAGTGGAGTGGATAGAGATGCTCAGAACATTCTGTATTCCAAACGAATAAAATCTACTATGCTGTAATGTTATTTCCTGCTGCTGTAGCAGAGAACCACCTCAACGCGAAACCACACTTTCTTCAGTTTCTTTACACTGCATTCCCCTCCCCCTCAAACTTTTGGGGACCATCCTGCTGGTTTTCCTGTAAACGGGGCCTTTTTACAGACAGCGAACCCTCTGGAAGGTTGCACTCTGGACATGCCGTCTCCTCTGTCAAGTTCATTTCTTTTTTCCCTTTTCCAAGCTACAAAGCTACAACAATGTTTATATTCATATGAAGTATTTCAGCAATTCATAGCCAATTTATCAATGACCACGCAGCTGCAGGCACTGCAGTCTGAGAAAATATACCAGCTCACTTGGTGTTTACATAGGCTCCGAAAGCCCCTAGTCGCGGCCAGGGGACAGAAAACCCCAGGAGTCATTAGAAAGGTACACTGGAGCCCCGGCCAGAGATGGCGGAGGGATGTTTGCATTATAGCCCAACACATCATTAAGGACACAATTGTTATTTAATGTGGCACAATCATCTTTCTACTCTTCGTGAAATCCACTTAAGTAATTACCTTCTTAGCTCATTGGCTCTGCGAGCCGCCTGGCTAGAAAGGGTTATATCGAAGGAAATATTAAAACACAGCCTCATACAATTGCCCCCTTTCAGCTGACTGTTCCTCATTAACATATTCAAAATGAAGGTCTTCCCCCACCCCCCACAACCCTGAGAGAGTGAGGGAACTCCGAGGTAAATAAATGCTCTGGGGCATTAGCAGGATTTCAAAAGAATAAGAACACATTACCCAAAGTGTCTTCTACTGTCAGCCATTCTTAAAAAAACAGCTGATACCTGCATAATGCCTGGCTCTTTGTATTTTCACTTTGACATCTGTTTTAGCCAATCAATTTTTCATTGAAGCCAAAATGTTGCTTTAAAATTTGCCTTGGCTTTCTCCTTTTAAGACAAGAACAAATTTATGAAGAAAATACTCCTTTACAAAACTCAATGCAGGCTCCCCAAAGCTGTGTGGATCTTGGTAAGTGGCATAGTTTTGAAGCCTCGCTTTGAATAGTCTAGATATTAAGACGGATGATTTAAAGAATCCACAGGACTTATTTTCAGAGCACATTTACATGTCTTTCAAACAGATTTTTTTATTATGACGTGTCCAAGATGAGCTTGCAAAGATTTAGCATCATTTAAGAAGAGCAGTGCCGAAGTACGGAATTGAAATTAGTTGAAAACACACATCTGCATTTTAAACTTTAAGCTGGCTTTCAAAATACCCTGTACAATCCATGTTTACTATAAATACAGCGAGGTAAGTCTGAAATACCTTTATCTTATTTGGTAGCTCTGTGTTTGAGCCTCTTTGTTTGAACGGAAGTGTCAGCTGTATTTTACTTTATTATATAAAAAAGTTTCAGAATTTAATTAAGGGTCAAGTACCAGCAGTAGATAAATGCAACAGCGAAAGCATATTTCTGATCACTCTGAAGTCTGCAATCATGAAAATTATTATCATTGAGTAAAACTGGTCTCAATGATGGTGACTGGGAGACAGATTCTGTGTTACTCAGCCGTCATTTACATAATAATGGGTTCCAGTTTTCATCAGCACCTTTTGTTTGTACAGTGCTTACTGCTACACTAAATTGTCAAAATGTCATTCCTCTCCAATCAGCCAGAAAATATCAACAGTAAACAAGGCACAGGAAGAAATTCTCTGATTAGAAGTGTGGCAAGAGGAAAAGGAGAGCTCAAGTCTCCCCAAGCACTGGAAATGTGCTTTTTTTTTTCCCCCTGGTGTCCCCAAGAAGACAGTCACACGGCTTGGCTTAGGAAAATGACTTCTCTCCGCCGCCCCCTCCGCCAGCCCCTTTAATGAAGAAATACCACTCTGCTAAGGAGGTCGCTCTGAAACCTCGGGGACTCTCCCTGGGGATTAATAGATTTTCATATGTATTTGTCCTTGCCACTCTGGGGCCTCTTAAACTGGGCATCAGTTCCCCCCCACCACCCCGCCCGGCAGACTCTCTCAGATTAAACTGGCCGGGATCTCCTAGTGTTCTTGTCCCTGCTCTTTCTCTGACTGTTGGCTAGTAGAGTTCCAGAGGATAAAGGAGCCGTGGGGAAGAATTTGGCCCACGACCACACTGCCATCACATGGGGCACTTAGAGGGAACCTCCCATCAGCTGACACTCTTCTCCCTTTAGACTACCAGAGGCTGAGTGCAGGCTCCTGAGGGAGGTGCCCAGGGGCTGAGGAGCTGGAGAGGAACCCCAGGCGGCAGATGGGGCTTCTACTCCCCTCTCCACTGGCTATCACTTGAACTCGGGGACTGGGGACGTGGGAGGATAAGACGCCAAAGCCAGTGGCAACATTTAGGGGGCTGAGCTCTGGGTGCCCAGCTCTGAATTCTTTCTCCCTGCTCTGCCAATCCCCCCCCACCCCACCACCAACTTCCTTCCACAATATTTTAAAGTATGTAAGATACATGAAATCAATGAATCTTTGGTTCCTCGGTGAAATCTGCTCAGGACCAGAAAAAGATGAGGATGAATTAATACAATATATGCCTTATAACCATTATAGTTACAAAGTATATTAAAATTAAAGACTTCACATTGTGTTTGAAATAAAAATGAATATAGTGGCATCCTGCCAAGAGTCCCAGAAACCACTCTTGTGTGGAATTGAAACATTTGGCTCATATAATACTTAATTTATTTTTATGAAATGACAAGTTATATAAATGTACGTTTAAAACAGAGGGGCACAACATTTTTGGGGGTAAGTTTCTTTGTATTCTGGCTTATACAGCTCCACAGAGTTATGGCATAGCTAAATAGAACAAAAAACAATAAACTTCTCCAAAGTGTGTGTGTGTGTGTGTGGGTGGGTGTGTGTTTAAGGTCCATGTTCCCCAAGTATTTCAAAATGCGATCATACAGTTAGGTTGCCCAAGGAAAGGCTCCCAGTACCTTCTTTGGGGCATGAATGGGAGTTTTAAAATCTATTGAAACGAAGTGTTGACATCAGGAAATATTTTGTAGAGCATTCAGGTTTCTTACCATGCACTTTATTTTGCTTGGCTACTTTTAATTTTTTTCCCCACTTCTTCTCTTTGAAAATCCGACATTGTCCAAACCCTTTCGATTAAGAAGCTTGGCTGAATGGAGGCGCGGCGATGATGTGGCGGTGCATCGATAAACAGGGGGCCCGCGAAGCTGGGCAGCGCGCGGGGGAAACAGGGCTGATCAGCGGTAATTACCCTGACACCTCATGCAATACAGGGAATTAACTCCTAGGACTTTGGGCCGAATGAAGAAGAAGTTGATGTTTCACGTTGTGAATGCATCAGTGCCTGAACCCATTACCAGTTTGAACGAAGATGGGAATTCACTCTACTTTTTGGGGGTGGGGGTTGGGGCTGGGAATGCAGAGCGCTGTGCAGAAAATGAGAAAGTAATTCAGGATGCTGAAGCAACAGCAATTTGTATTTTTATTAAGGCCTTTACCTTCCGATTCTATATCGTATCCATAAGACATAAATAAAAGAGGAGATCCATGGCAACCATTGTCTTGGACAGGGGGGAGCCTGTCGTTTTTAAAGAAGAGGTTAGTGTGTCACCAAAGCAGGTGACGGTATTTGGCGACAGACCTAAAGGAGCGGAAGTGCTGGAAAACACAGAGCAAGGAGGGGAAACAGAGCTCAAAAGGCAACTAGTTAGCAGCTGGCCCCATGACCTTTAACTGCATCCATGGTAACTGGGCTAAAGATGGAGTTCCATTTTATTATCCTCACACCCACAATGTTAAGCCTGTGAATCCCATTGCAATTTAATGGCTGAAATCAGAAGGCAGATCTGTGTTCACTGGACCAGTGCCGATACCCTCTTAGCTAATGAGCGCAATAAACATTTTCATGCCAGGAATCCAGTGCAAGTGGAAATATTATGCCATACAGAAATATATACCCAAACACAAAGAAATGGTCAGTAAAGCCAGTCTTTTCTGTATACTTGCATATTCTAGTATTCCAAGCCAGTCCTCTTTTAAGAGAAGAATTTTAAAAAGCTGCTAGGCTATTAAAAACTGTGGTATACCACAAAGCTTATTGTGAACGAGAAATCTGAAGTTATGAATTCTGGAGTTAATGACTATTACTGCCTCTTCTATTATTTTCTTTAATGAATCTTATTATTTGTAAATGTACGCTTCCTTTTATGTGCCTCTAATATACTCTATGCCTTTTCCCTGACTGTACGCTGTACCTCTAGCCACTCAAAAACGGCGCAGGAGCGACCCCCACTTTTTCGGTAACATGGAGGAGGTTTTTCTTATAACATCGCCTTCACCGCCGTTCTGTCCCTAAGAATTAGCGACAACAGGGATCTATTGTCGCAGACTCTGCAAACCTGCAAGGATCCATAGATCACACTTGTTTGTTTCGAAGCCCCAGGGAAAAACTGATGAAGGTATCTGACCACTTTGAACATGCCCTGCCTTTCTGAACAAACGCGGTTCGTGAAAACGCTTTTAATGAAAACGCACAGATTCGGGTTCAGGAGGAGATGACAACGGGGTCTGAACGGCTCAATCTCAGCCACAGCCGGCTTCCAAGGTTCAAGTCCGGTTCACGTCCTAGATGAATTTAACTCTGTGTCGGTTTTCTGTCCACCTTCTCCCGGTCATCCTTTGGACAAAACTTACTTTTAACACCTTAAACTTCAGTTGTGTCACTGTGCCGCTAGTATGGGAAGGCTGCCAAGAAGGATCCCTGAAACCCCTCTTACTTGTTGCGACAAGACGTAGTCAAAGTTCCAAGACTCGTTGGGTACGGGAAGAAAATGGAACTTAAACAGGATTTTTTTTCTTCTTTTCGTTCAGATTTTTCCTCAGGAGTTCTGAAATATTCCCCAACTTTATTTTGGTGAAATGCTTTTCTGAACAAAGATGAAGGCTTAATAACTTTCCTTATCAGGAAAAATAAATGTTCCTTACAGCACAATGCAAGGCATCCTTTATAAGAGAAAGCTTGAATCGTGTTGCTAACAGAGACTACTTGTTCTGGAAGCTACAAAGGTCAGGGAGAAGATAATTTGGCTGCTGCTTATCTTTAACACAGTGTCACTTTTATCATGATCAGAAAGTTTTAGGAGGGTTGGGGAAAAAAAAGGGGTAGATAAAAGAAGTGAAAAGTCAGAGCCCTGAATAATCACACCTGTTTACTTGACTTATAAAAGGGCAGGATGTGTCTCTATCAGTTTAATAAAAGATGTTCTATCAATTTAGACAATTATACCAAAGATTAAGAATGTCATGAAGCTGGTGAAATCTCCTAGGTAACATTAAAAAATAATATGCTTTTAGATCACATCATATATTAAATGACAACTGCCAATTTTTTTTAAAGGAGTACTCAAAATTCTTTCTTGAATGACAATTTGAAGTTAAAATACTTTGTTCTCCACAGTTAACTTCATTGACATGACACTTCTTGACTAGGGAGACTTGGCGCCTAAGAGCTTTTTCTTTTATCCAAGTAAAAGTAGACCGTAAAGTAGACTTTATGGTCTCCCTGCATCGTTGCTTAGTTAAGGAACAACAAGAACTGCTCTGCTAGCACATTACTTGGCTTAAAATATCCAGCTATGACTTACATTTAAATATTTGCCATCCTCTTGACTCGACTTTGTTTTCTTGGCTCTGAACGATGCTTTCCTTATCGTTCGTTAGCTTAGTAAAAATGGTTTCAAGCCTTAATAAGAAGACAGTAGTCACGAAGGGGAAAGGCAGATGAACACAAACTCAACTCTGAGGAGGACGGATGAATGGCTGGACCAGAGGTGAAGGGTTTAATGCACTCTCCTGCATGGTCCCTGCTTGCTCAGTTTGCGTAATCCTAACGGCTCCTTCCTGAGGACTGTTACACAAATAACCTGCCAGCCACGGTGATTCTGGGAAGTCCTCCATATGGGAGCTATGGAAACACCTAGAATCATTTACTCCCCTTTAAACAATGTCTTTGCAATAGTCCTCGGTCTTTGAAGGGAAGACTCCACCCTTCCTCTAGGCCTCCACCACGTGGAGCCTCCCCCCAGTAAAGGTCAGGTACTCCTCAGTTGGCCCAAGCAACAAAGGAGGGAGCCTGAACTCCGCTGACCCCCCAGTAGACCATTGGCCGGGAACTCACGCGTTGGTGATAAGCTCTCAGGAACAAGTTAGAAGCAGAGAGATCGTCTGCCAGTTAGAGTGTTTGCCCCTCTAAGGAGCCCCGACTGCCACTCATCCCAGCTTTGCATTATGCTTCTTTTGCCAACATCAGCCTTCTGCTCCTCCTCTTCCACCTCTAGCCTTACCTTCTGGATCCCATCCCACATTCATAATTCAACCTCTGCCCTGCCAGGCAAAGCACTAAGTTCTTCTGGCTTGTTTGTGACAAGGTATAAAAAGCCCATCGTCACTTCACACTTTTCAACTCCTGGGTCCCTGGCACACGATCCTTTAACCTATATGGTAGAAGTGAAACCGCCGTTGTTATTCCCAGCACCGTCTGTGGGAACCATACTCATTATCAGGCTCTTAGCCTATGCGTGTCATAAAAACTATATTATTTAATCTTCGTAACAATTCTATGAAGAAAGCAATTCTGGGAGTGAGATAGATAGCAAGTCATTTAGTTGCGCTATAATTCTCAGAAAAACCAACTTGGATAATAATTGAGTTTTCGTGGCATTTTTTGGTACAGACGCAGGTACAGATCCTTGAGCACCATTGCTGTTTGTGGACTCGGAGGATGAGGGACTCTTCTCTAACTGATTTTTCTTACAAAGGTCCCAGGATCCTCATCAACTTGACTGCTTAGGGAGTGAGTGTAGGTCACCGGACTACTACCTTGAAGCTGTATTGTCTGGACTTCCCGGCTCCTAGTCTGATCTTTTGATGCTCACCGTGAAACACTGAGGGTGCTTGACTCCAGTTCTCTCCTTGTGCCATTGCCCTGTCCATGGCGTGCCTGTGAATAACTTAGTCAACATCTATGTGCTGTTTTACCTCCATGCCTGGCTTCCGGTGGGCATTCAAAAGTATATCCACTGGGGACCCCTGGGTGGCTCAGTGGGTTAAGCATCTGGCTTTGGCTCAGGTCATGATCCCAGAGTCCTGGGATTGAGTCCCACATTGGGCTGCTTGCTTGTCAGGGAGCCTGCTTCTCCCTCTGCCTGCAGATGCCCATGCGTGTGTGTGTTCTTTCTCTCTTCCTTCTCTCTTCCTTCTCTCTGAAAAATAAGTAAGTAAGTAATAAATAAATAAATGAATAAATAAATAAATAATAAATAAATAAATGAATAATAATAATGAATAAATAAATAAATGAATCTGAAAAAAGAAAGTATATCCATCAGATCAATTGACAAATTTTAATGGCCTCTTTTAGCAAGAGTTATCTTGTCAGATGACTTCCACAGAGAAAGAATGTGGAAGGGAAATGATGGTGACTTTTTCAGTTGCCATTGACATTATTTACCTTATTTACCTGTACATATCACCCTCGCTTTCTCCTCAAAGAGAGAGGTAGGAGATATGTAAGATAATACATCAAAACAGCTTTTGAGTTCTTAAAAAAAAATAAAACCAAAAAACTTGGAAATAGGGGTGCCTGGGTGGCTCAGTGGATTAAAGCCTCTGCCTTTGGCTCAGTTCATGATCCCAGGGTCCTGGGATCGAGCCCCGTATCAGGCTCTCTGCTCAGCAGGGAGCCTGCTTCCTCCCTTCTCTCTCTGCCTGCCTCTCTGCCTACTTGTGATCTGTCTGTCAAATAAATAAATAAAATCTTCAAAAAAAAAAAAACTTGGAAATAAAGATACACTTGACTTTGCAAAAACATCCAACGTGATTCAAAAACTACTGCAGGGTCCTCACTAACACGGAACTTCTACATCTCCGTCTACGGGCCCAGTCTGCAGGCAAAAATTGGGGGCCACATGATGGTCAGAACAAACCAGGCAGGAAGCCAGGCATTTTCCCAGAGCAGGAGCACTTTCTGGAGAGGCTGGGCAAGAGGAACAGATCTGACTCCAGGAACGTCTTCTCCAGTTACTCACTGCATTGGACTGCGGGGTGAACAAGTCCTACAATAGAAAGCAATTTTCCAAATATATAGGATCTCAGACTATTGATGATAACAGGAGAAATGAAAGCAACATGTTTCAAATGTGGCACAATGGCAATCTAACGCTGGAGAGATAGAAAAGCAAAATGACTAATAGGTAGAAACAAAGGAGAGTCGAAATTCAGAAAATCAGTTTATGGGGATAAGTCACATAACATTGAAGGAATGGAGAAAACACACAAACGATAGGACTCTGATCTTTGGGTAATAAATAAGGCAATTTGCATGCACAAGTGGCTCAAAATGGAATTGTATGGGAAGAAAACCAAGCAATAATTCAAAGTGAAAAATCATCCCATCCTCAAATAAAAATGCAACTCTTCTTATCAAATAATATAGTCAACCAACCAGTTCTAGTCGATGTAGGGAAGTACTTTTGGTAGAGGGTTCAATTTAAGATTCAAAAGGACTCATGCCTGAAGAGTAACGGTGTTTTTCTGAAGGCCAAGGTCATGCTTTAGATGTCGTGTAAAGTACTTGTTACATTTGGCGGTGTTAGTGTTATCGCTGTTAGTTCCATAAGGAAAAATTGAAAAAGTGTGTCAGGGAGGGGAAAAATCATTCATGTGATAGTCTTTTAAAAAGTAAATATCTCACACTGCTATTTAGAATGGGTTAAATATAATGAAATTATAGATAAAACTTGTATTCTATCTTCCTAATATATTTGGAACTATTTTATTATACATCAAGACTTCCCTAAACAGATGAATAATGGTAATCAAGGTTTCTATTTATTTCTGCTATAGTGTGGAAGTAACTGCATCATTTGGGTAACTCTGATAATTCCAACAGGCACTAGAATAGACATATACATAGAGGGGAAACATGTCAGATTAATTGTACTCTAAGACCAGAAGCATGGCAAACAACTCGTGTTGATACCTTAATTAGGACGTGCCTCCAATTGGCCAGTCCTTCTGGATGGTAATTGTTTGTGTGGAGAGATGATCTACCAGTTTTACTGTTTTCCCTGTGAATCCAAGAATAGTCTAAAGCTTTAATTATCTGGTATGGTTAAAGGAGGAGGCAGTTTGGATTTTCTGGGTAAATGAAACATAAACATTTAGGGTCAAAAACTTTAGTTTCTGTCAAGTTTTACTGATAATTTCCCCAAAAGCATTATCATGGAGTTTCATGTAAAAACACTTACCTTGCTCAAATTCAAGTACATGAATTTCTGAGAAGAATTATCATAAACAAGGTGGGGGTGGGGAGAGAGAGAATTGTAATAATTTGGGGCAATGTCCTCTGTCTTTTCTTCCACTTGAGCATTGCCAAGGGGTAACGGTATGATGAGAGGTGTGTTGGCTCTTTAAATGGCCACAGTCCCCATATCTCAGATCAAGACACCACTCTTATCTGAGTGGGGTTCTGGGAGTCTAGGTATGGGAAACCCTATTCACACAGCACTACAACTAAATATTAGACCATCATACTGTCCGTTGTCCGGCCTTGGGAACCATGAACTATTCCAGTCTGCGAGAAAAAATAGTCCACAGTGAGTTCATTATGAGTTAGTACTATGCTTCATTTTATGGCAGATATACAAGGATTTTTTTTTAAATATTTTTTTAAGATTTTATTTATTTGTCAGAGAGAGAGAGAGAGAGAGAGCGCGCGGAGCACAGGCAGACAGAGTGGCAGGCAGATGCTGAGGGAGAAGCAGGCTCCCCGCTGAGCAAGGAGCCGGATGTGGGGGACTCTATCCCAGGACGCTGGGATCATGACCTGAGCCGAAGGCAGTTGTTTAACCAACTGAGCCACTCAGGCGTCCCTATACAAGGATTTTTTATTCCAAGGGTGCTTTTTACTTTAGCTGAAATCCTCACCTCCATGTAAGATGTGATTCTATTTTACATACATATTTACCATAATAAATGAAGTGTATTATAGGTGAGCTTCAACTTGACTTGTGGGTCATAATTATTACATAATCTACATGATAAAATGTTTAATTTATTAATAAGTTCATGTTGTTATGTTTCTTTTTGGTCATTTGCTCTTTGGTCCTAAAAATATGGTTCAGAAACAGCAGCAATATAAATGCTATGCAATGTTTTAGGAGAAAATAGTATTCTGAGAAATGATTAAGTATTTTTATATTATAAAATCACCAAGTTCTTTGTTTGACTTATTCAGCCACATTAAAATAATGACACAGATGACTTCTACCTGCTTTTGGTTATAATCCCTTATTTGTTTCAGTTGCATTATACCTGTACAGCTCGGCACAGTACATATTAGCCACATGTGGCTATTTAAATTTCCATCATTTAAAATTAAGTATAGTAAAAAATTCAGGTTTTTTTAGTAGGATTAACCCCATTTTAGGTGCCCAACAGCTACCTGTGTCTTGTGCCTATCATATAAGACATAGATAAAAGATTTTCATTGTTCTACTGGACAGAGCTGTACTAGACAGAAGGTTCTGTTGCACTAGATTTTTAATTTGAAAATTGGAGAAACTTCATATTATAATTAAATCATGAAGTTATTTTCCCCCTCAAGAATGAAAATAATTTTTTTTGGCCATTTATTACTACTTAGACATTGCTATATTCCTGCAACTCCAGGCAGAAAGAGGAAACACATACTTGATTTTTCCCAGTGTTAAGTCATCAGAGTTTATGTTTGTTTTTTCTTTTTTTTCTTTTATTTTTGTTGATCTCAAGATTTACTGATGTCTTTGATGTTCAGAGATGGTAGAATTTAAAATTGTGGATGATTTGAATTATATAGACATATCCATTGTTTGTAGAAATAAACCATTTAAAATACATGGTGTAATTTAGAGCTTTTTGGAATTGTGAAGTTGTTTGGTAGGTTTAATCCTTCTAGGGATAACAGTGTAAGATCAGAACAAAAAATAATCACACACAGAAAACCCAAACTATCTGCAGTTCCTTTTAAGAGACACAAAGCAGGTAGAGACTTAGTGGAGAGGGGTCTGACTTTGAAAGGTGTATTACAACAGGTAAGGTGGGATGTATGTGGACTTTTTGAGGACACTTCTCAATTGCAATGTGATTCTGGTTGCCTTGTTGGCTTGAGACTTCAGGAGACAGTTTTGGGGCTGGTCAAGCCACCAGAAAGTTAGGGTATAAAACCTTGCAGGTGAGCGTTGTGAAGTGGGTGAATTGCAAAGTTGTCTGAAAATTTTTCCCAGATCCTTAGATTCCTAGCAAACAACATATAGTGGGAAGTTTTGTGAGTACAACAGAAAAGCATCAGTGGAGGCAGAAATAATTAAGCAGAGATTTTAGCTGCTACACACCACATGGGAGACAGTTTGCAGCCTGAGTCCAGCTAGATTAACAGCCTGCTTTTGCAAAAGACATTCTTAGAGGATGTTACAGAAAAACATGACCCATATCAGGAAAAAGAAAATCAGTCAATGAAAAGTCATTTTGAGGTAACTCAGATGGTATAATTAGCAGACAAGTTCTTTTAAATAGCTATTGTAAATAGTCAAAGATATAAAGAAAATATTCCCATAATAAATTAAGATGCATGGAATACCAGCAGAAAAATAGAAACTCTACAGAGTAACTGAATGGAAATTCTGGAATTGTAAAGTATAGTAACAGAGAAAATAAATGACTGGGTGAGTTTAAGAGCAGATTGAATAAGGCTAAAGGAAAAGTTAGTGAACTTGAAGAAGATAAATCAGTAGAAATTATCCAACCAAAAAATAGAGAGAAACATGACTGAAAGAAAATGTTCACAGTCTATGGGATCATATCAGGTATTCTCACATGTGTAATAGGAGTTTCAGAGGAGAGGACAGACAGAACAGGAAGAAAATATATTTTAAGAAATAATGGCTAAAATCTTCCCAAATTTGGTGTAACACACAAGAATCTCAATGAATCCCAAAGATAAAAAGAAAGTCAAACACAGATAAGGGGTAAAACCAAAGATCAAGAGAAAATCATGGAATCAGATGGAGAAAAATAAAGGGAGAAATGATAAAAATGATGACTGACTTCTTTCTCATCAGAAAAAATGAAGGCCAAAACCCAAACAAAGCAAACTCAATACAAAGGAACCACAGCTTTAAAATGATGAAAGAAAAAAAATATATGTCACTCAAAATTCTACGATCAATGAACTTACCCTTCAAAACTGAAGATGAAATAAAACATTTTAAATTAAAAAAGCTGAGAGAATTCATTACCAACAGAACTACATTGCAAGGAAAGCTACAGGACATTCCTTAGGCCAAAGGGGAAAAACAGAAGGAATGAATACCAGTAAAAAGGAAAAGTAGGTGGGAAACAGGAGATCATATATGTAGATTTATTTTCTTCTCTTAATTTTATTTGACACATAGGTCTATTCAAAGCAATAGTCATAACTCTGTTGAGAGATTTATAGTGGTTGTTGATATAACTGATATTGTAGCAATAGCAAATGGAGGTAAATGAAATGATACTTTTGCAAGGTTCTTATATTTCACACAAAGTAGTACAATATTAACTCAGGTGAATTTTTTAACCTAAAGAGACACATTGTAATTCTTAGAGCATCCACTAAAAATGCAAAGAAGCATAGATTAAAAAGCTAATATAAGGGTCAAAATGGAATGCTAGAAATACTCAGTTATTTTAAAATAAGGCAGGAAAAGAGAGAGAAACCAAAAACAGATGAGATAAATATAAACAAAGAGCAAAGTCGTAAGCCTAAATACAACCATATCTATGACTACATTAAGCGTAAATGTATAAAATACTACAATTAAAAGGGAGAGATTATAGAGTTTGATTAAAAAAAGCAATACTCTACTATATGTTGTTTATAAGAGACACACTTAAAATGCAAAGACAAAAATGAATTTTAAGTTAAAAGAATAGGAAAATGTATACTGTGTAAATGTTAATTGTAAGAAGCTGGCATGTCTATATTAAGACGAAAGTAGACTTTAAAAAAAGGAATGTTAGCAGAGGTTAAAGGACATTTCAGTCACAATAAGAGGGTCAGTACATCTGGATGACATAACTATATTATGTACTGAATTATTATTATGCACATGATTACTAATATGCTTATTAATAATGTATACATAATAATTATAATGTCCTAAAAATACAGTTTCAGAATAAAGCTCCCAGAACTAGAAGGAGATATAAACCATTGCAGTCATAATGGCAGATATAATACTCCTTTCTACTGCAATCAGACATTTTCCAGAATGAGAAAAATCAGTAAAGGTATAGATGATGTGAATAATACCATTAATAACCTTGATCTAATTGACATTTCTAGAACATAGAGCTCAATGACTACAGAATACATAGTGTTTTCAAGTGTGCGTAGAATGTTCACCAACATTGGTCATCTGTTAGATCATAAAACAAATCTCAAATTTCAAAAGTGTGACATCTTAAAGAATATGTTCTCTGGGGGAAAAAAAAAATTAAATTAAAAAACATAGTTCAACTTCTTCTGAAAATCAGTTTTACATTTTTACAGAGTGAAGATTATGATATTCAGACAGAATTCACTAACGCATTTTAATACTTCTATAAATAAAATTATGATGATTTGAAGTTAGGATTTCAACATAGAAATTTTAGAAGCAGAGGAACACATCAGACTTAGTGCTGAAACTGAAAAGTAAGTTGTCAGTAGAACAAGATAGCTCAACATAGATTCACTGGACAGAAAAGTAGGCTTGATACTGCTCTAAAATGTTATAAGCAGCTAGTGCCAATTAAATCTGTCTACATTAAAAATATATATGATACTCCTACATTTGGATTGAGATATAAAGTGAAAAGTTTTTTGCAAGATAATTTGTCAGTATGTTTCATAAGTCTTGGAACAGATCCTGTTATTCCACTTTTCAAAAAAAATATTGCCTGAAATGTTCTGATTTGTATGACCAAAAATATCCAGTACAGTGTTATTGATATGTTAGTCTTATTATAGGATATTATTTTAGTTTTATTATAGAATATTATTCACACAAGAATAAGCTCATAATGTATTGCTAAGCAACACAATCAGATTATATAAAAAGTATGCATGGAATGATACCCTCATATTAAAATTACATATTTATAGTGCATTAGAAAAATTATGAAAGAATAAATATGAGGTAATTAGTAGCATTTCCACCAGCCATAGTTTTCTTTTGTGCTTACTTTTTACATTTAAAAATATCCAATATTATACTTCTTTGTCAAAACTATGGCCTCATTTTGTTCTTAATATCATGACTAACATACAATGACTACACACTGTGTTTTAGTGCTTTGTGTATGTCATGTCATTTATTCTTCATAATGATAAACATTTCCATTTCATAGATAGGGAAAGTGAGACAGAGACTGAGTAATTTGCCCCAGCATACGCAGCATATGACCATATGTGGCATGTGGTCAAGCTGAGATATGGTCCCAAGAAGACTGAATCCAGAGCTGCTGCTCTCAACTCCCGTGCCGCTAAAGCCACCCAGATACATTTCTACCAGCAGGAAGAAAATGTACTGGAAGAGAAAATTGCTCAATAACAAGAAAATAGTCTCTCAGTAGACCCTCAAAGAAAAGTCAATGCTGTGTGTTGAGGTCAATGGGCATACCTGTTGGGCTTCAGGTCTGGAACTATGTGAGAATGGATGGAATTTTGCTTCTGTGGGTAACAGGGCCCAAAGATGCTTCAAAGTAGTTGGGGGCAGGAAATTGGGATTATTGTTTGAAAACAAGTCTAGAGAAGAGCTCCCAGGTTGGTGAAAGAAAATGGGAACAACCTGCCTCCTCTGCTGTCAGGACTGTGCCCTATGAGAGGCTGTGTGCCCGGAAAGAAGATAACATATATCCCACTTTGTCATCAGGAATTGAGCAAGTTGTTCCTTGAATGTATGTTCCCGGTATCACTGCAGAGCCAGAAACCACTGTGACCACTGTAGCTCTTGGTCCTGGAGTAAGACCCTTGGGATGTGGAAGAGTAATTAGAAAGAGTTCTACCCAGCGGATGAGCACAGAAAGGGAGAGAAATGCACACAACAAAATGAAATGTTTCACAGATGAGGCTGCAGATCAAAATTTCAAAGTGTATTAAAGACTTCCAATGCTGAGAAAGAGAGCCCAAATGTCAAAAATGCACTAGAGACAAAATCAAAATAATTGGAAATTTTGAAAATGACTTTAAATATGCATAGGAATTATTAGTGAGGTAAGTGAAGGAATAACACCTGTAACAAAAATAATAAATAAGTCACAAAAGACAGGAGTGTAAAAGAACAAGTTGAAAATCTTGGAAATATACAGATAGTAATTCATATAAAATACAAAAGTGACTAAGTGAATTCTAGACTGGACACATTTGCAAGGGAATTAGAAAAGTCAGAAATAGTATTGAGGACTTCACTCAAAATACGCCTGCCTGCCTGTCCCCTTCTTGTCTCTATATTCATATATAGATAAATAGATATTCTTTCTATATATTTATTCTAAAAATATACAAAGTTTTATATCCAAAGTTACAAACATCCAGTTATAAGGTAAGTAATTCTGGAGGTATAAAGAACAGCACGATGACTGTAGTTAATCATACTATATTGCATATTTGAAAGTTGCTAGGGGAGTAGATCTTAAAAGTTCTCATCACAAGAAAAAAAATTTGTAACTCTGTGAGGGGATGGATGTCAACTAGACTTAACATGGTGCTCATTTCACAATACGTACATATGTCAAATCTCTATATTATACACTTAAAACTAATTGTATCTGCATAAAATATGTCATGAAGAAATACATGTATAAATTTATAAACTTATAAACTTATGGGGGATTAGGTCAAAAAGCTGTGATATGGGTCTAAAGGACTCCAGGAAAAAGACCGAGAAGGAATGGTGAAGTAATATTAAAAGAAGTAATACCTGAAAATTTCCCAATATTGATTCAAGATATATGTTCTTATGTTAAAAATTCCTTTCAAATAAAGAATCAAAAAACAGATAAGAAAGAGAAAAGAAATCCACATTTAGATATATCATAGTGTGACAGCATATTATAAAGGAACCCACCAGAAAGAAAATACAGGTTACGCAAAAGTCTTTGATGGCAGACATCTCACCTGTAGTAAATCATACTGGAAGACAATGGATCAATATATTCAGGGTAGGGTTTTGGAAGGAAGAGGGGTGGGGGGTTGGGTGAGCCTCGTGGTAGGTATTATGGAGGGCACGTATTGCATGGAGCACTGGGTATGGTGCATAAACAATGAATCTTGGAACACTGAAAAAAATAAAATTAAATTACTTACTTAATTAATTCAGGGTCATTCACCTTGAATTCTATACCCCCAACTAGCTTACTATTCACTAAAGAGATTTAAAAAAATCAGAAAAATAAAGACACAGTTTACTAATTCCAGGACTCCCTGAAAGAATTCCTGATGAAGTATTTCAGCAAGAAGAAAAATAAATAAAGGGGCACCTGGGTGGCTCAGTGGGTTAAAGCCTCTGCCTTCAGTTCAGGTCGTGATCCCAGGGTTCTGGGATCGAGCCCCACGTCAGGCTCTCTGCTCGGCAGGAGGACTGCTTTCTCCTCTCTCTCTGCCTGCCTCTCTGCCTACTTGTGATCTCTGTCTCTCAAATAAATAAATAAAATCTTTAAAAGAAGAGGAAAAAAAAGGAAAAATAAATACAGGGTAGAATAGAAAATAGTAAAACTAGTAACATGACTGAATGTAACACAATACCCTCTTTTTCTTTTGTTCTGAAAGATAAAACAAAAACTGTTCAACACCAATAATAAGACAGGGGAGATAGTGAGAGATAGAGAGAAACACACACCCACAGAGATGGGCAGAGAGGACTGAAGAGTGAGGAGTACCATTCAGGGCATAATGTGAGCCCTTGTGCTTTTCTGTAGAATAGAGACAAATAACCATAGGATCTTGTGAAAAACATTTACAGCTAATTTTCTGCGGTAACTGAGGAAAAGAAGTATAGAAGTATAGACAAGTTCATCAAATAAGCAGAAATCAAATAAACCAGAAATGGAAATAAAGGGAGAAAAGGTATAATGAAAAAGAACTGCAGTAAAGCTAGTTCCAAATATATCCATAATTGCAGGAAATGTTTGTAGATTAAAAACCTTTATTACAAGATTGGTATTAGCAGAGTTTGAAGTTTTTAAAAAGTATAGCTGTGTACTGCTATATGAAACAAAATTGCACCAAAATATTGAAAACAAAAAATGGAAGTAGATCTCATAACTTTCAAATGTTGGTATAGCAACATTAACACAAACCACCCCCCCCCCAAAAAAAAAGTTAATGGGCAAAGTCATTGTTCTGGTTGGAGAGGGAAAATGCATAATTTTGATGAATAAGGAAATTCTGCGTCAAGGTGAGCATTCATGTGTTTTTAGAATTTGGAATATCTTAGAAGGTAGGGGAATCCATCACACCCCACCCTCCCCAGCACACATCTCTGACACCGGGGCATTTTATGAGTTTTTTTTTTTTTTTCTTCCGAAATCCATGCTATTTTCATGTTCCATTTCTATGAGCTGAAGGAAGAAGTGATTCTGTTTCCAATTTTATTTTTTAATTCTTGCTGCATGTTTTTTTCTCGCCTAGTTGTAGGCACAGTAGAGAAAGTGATGAGAAGTCTGTACAAGGGAAATGAAAAAGAGACAAAACACATACAAGTATTTGCTGAGTTGGAGGAGGCGAGTCATGAAGTGAGAAGACAAGGCAGCTACCTGCAAGCTTCATGGTTGCAGAAATCCAAGGATGGAGGCAGCCCAGGGGTCAGTGTCTTGACTTGGGGGTGGGGCATTGGTTGGACAAGAGAAGCCATGTGCAGTGGAAGTTGACCAGCCAAAGTCACCATCCTCCTTGCAGGGACATGGAGAGAGGACAGATTCTATGCTTTTAATGTGCCCAGGGTGGAAAAGAAAACCAAGACTGGGTTAAAAATGGCTTCATTTTGGGGCGCCTGAGTGGCTCAGTCCATTGGGTATTGGACACTTGGTTTGGGCTTGGGTCATGGTCTCAGCATGGTGAGATCCAGCTGGGAGTAGTGCTGAGATTGCTTCAGATTCCATCTCTCCTTCTGCCTCTCCCTGACCTCATGGAGGTGGGGGGGGGGGGAGGTCTCTCTCATAAACAAAACAAAACAAAACAAAACAAAACAAAACAAAAACTTAAAAAAAATGAAATGGCTTCATTTAAAAATTTGGTATGGGGTGTAAACTTTTAGAAGAAGGTTGGAGAAATCTTTCCAGTGTTGCAAAAAGAATGTGAACTGAAATCCTTCATGGGGCTTTGGGGGGTTCTGGGCTCCAAGCAAAAGGGGCAGGGTTTGGTTGTCAAATGGTATTAAACCCGAAGGGAAAGATACATGGGCGGTGACTTAGTAAGTCTTTTCAAATTTAAGTAAGCATCAAATCCAATCTGAAGCATCACAGCCGATGTGCAGCAGACAGGGAATGATTATTAATATTTGAAAGACATGCTTGCTTGCAAAAGTTTAAAAAATAGGAGATAATTCTCATTTGACCTCATGTGGGGTCTTGGTCAAGTTGGGGAATAACTCTAGGGGCCCCGTAAATCCCATCTCTTTCATTCCTGGAATTTATGAAGGAAGTGATTGGAATTGGAGTTCTTCTTTGAATCTGTTTCATGCTTCCTCCTTCTTCCTCAAGTTTCTGTCTGGATCCTTCCAGAAGAACCCCAGACATCTTTGGTGAGTGTGGGTTGCAGGAAAGTTATCCACTGGCGGTAATGGAGGCACTGTCACCCACATATAAATACTATTCATGCATCTGCAGGCACCACAGAGACCACTGACAAGACCACCATCTCCCAAAGCCCAGGTAAAAAAAAAAAAAAAAAAAAAAATGTCCTTTACTAGACAACCTTAGAGGGAGAGGAGAAACCCAAAACACAGCTTGCTTTCTGCACAGCCATTTCATTTGAAATAATCGGTTTTATATTACTGCTAAGCCAGGAAAGTGTTTTTGATTGTGTCCCTCTCAATTATTGCACATTTAATAAAGAAAAAATGTGTGCTTTTAAAAAAGCCATGTCACATCTGCGAAGTATCTTTTAATAAAACTCTATTTTTTTCAACAATTAATGATCCATTCGTTACCAGCAATTAGATACAGTTTAATGTAGCTTCTCTTTTGTGTGATAATTAGACATATAGCTTCATTTTTTTTCAAGATTTTATTTATTTATTTGTGAGAGAGAGAGAGAGAGAGAACACAAGCAGGCAGAGTGGCAGGCAGAGGAGAGAGAAGCAGGCTCCCTGCTGAGCAAGAAGCCTGATGCGGAACTCGATTCCGGGACCCTGGGATCATGACCTGAGCTGAAGGCAGTGGCTTAACCAACTGAGCCACCCAGGTGTCCCTATAGCTTCATTTTTATTTTTTAAAGAATTTTATTTATTTGAGAGAGAGAGAGAGTGTGAGTGCACATGCCCATGCGTGCTCATGAGTGGGGGGAGGGGCAGAGGAAGTGGGAAGTAGAGAATCTCAAGCCAACTCTGCACTAAGCATGGAGCCTGACTTGGGGTTTGGTCCCACCACCACGAGGTCATGACCTGAGCAAAATCAAGAGCCGGACGCTTAACCACTGAGCCACTCAGGTAGGTGTCCCTATACAGATATTTTTAAAGTACCTTTCTTAGAGGAATAGGAAGAAATTTACTCTGTCTGGGATAAAATGGGACAGTGCAAATATTTATTGTAAAATAAGTAAATGCAATTCAAGTGACTTGAGTTTGGGGATATATATATATATATATATATATATATATATCTCAATAAAGGCCTGTGTAGGATACTTTTAGGTGGGAAATATATATTTGTATTTTGACCTTGTGATCAATTCCCAAACTTTACCAGCTATTTTAGTATTTTTTTTTTTTTTGAGGCAGCTGCCTGGGAATAATCCTTTTTATAGCTTTCAGATACTGCAACATCTATAAATAGCCTTGTAGCATTACATTAGGTAAGAGAGAGTTCAATAGTCTATTGCGTGAGCAATGTGGAATTTTGAATTTTGAATTAAAAAGTAGTTTAAATGGCATTTTAGTTTTAGTAGTGAAATTAAAAGCAAGACACAAATCACAGAAGAGGGACAAACAGATGTTTCTCTGATAGTTGGATTCCTTAGAAAATTGACTATAAATTCAGGAAGATAATTATTAACACTGGATTATATAATCAGTCTGATTTGGCTGGTTATCTACAAAGTCATTAAAAAGTGTCAGAAGAATCAAATGTATATTGTAAACCAAGGAGAAACTGCTGTTGGTCTTCATTGAAATCCCTTCTGCATATCTTTTTTGTATAACTTAATTAGCAAAGTTAAAATTAAGATGAGACTCCAGTGTGTTTAGATGAAACAATTTCTATGAGAGGATACTTCATTAAAATATTTTAATAATGCAGTAAACTCTTGGTTATCAGAGAAATCTCTTAAAAACAATCTTTTCCAATGAATATAATTATTCAATCTAAAATATTTGTGCTGTTCAAAAAAAAAATCCAAATTCTGCTCCTGCCATGTTACTTATGTCAGACACCTGTTATATGCTTTGCTAACAATCTTCACTCACTAGTCTTTTTAATGATGCTGTCACTGGAGTATATTCTACATATTTTATTGAGTATCTAGTGTATGTCGGACACCATTCTAGGCCCTATGGAAATAGTAAAATAGTAGTGAACAGGACAAAGTACTTATTCTTATGAAACTCACACTTTCAAGAAAACTAATAAATAATACAGATGCTTAGATTTTTACAGAGTTGTGCAGCCACCATCAGAATAAATTTTAGAACATTTTCATAAGCCTCCCCAAACCTCTATATTCTAGCTGTCACCCCCCGTTCTCTCATTCCCACCACCACCCCTGAGCTGCCCCCGCCCCCAAGCCCTAAACAACCAGTGATCCACTTCTGTTTCCATAGAATTACCTATCCTGGACATTTCATACAGATGGAGTCATGCAGTATGTCAATCATTTGTGACTGGCTTCTTTCACTTAGAGTAATGTTTTTAAGGTTTATTCCTGCGGTAGTGCATATTGATACTTTTTGTTGATGAATGATATTCCATTAAATAGATTTTATTTACCCATTCATTAATTGACGGACACTTGTGTGGGTTCCACTTTTTTGGCTATTATGAATAATGCTATTATGAACCTTCATGCACAAGTCTTTGTGTGGACATAGGCTCTCATTTCTACTGGGTAGGTACCTTGGAATGGAGTTACCAGTATATGGTAATTTTTTGTTTAGTCTTTTGGGGAGCTGCTGGACTGTTTTTCAAAATTGCTGCATCATATTACATTCTCATCTGTGGTGTAGAAGTTTTCAGATTCTTCACAGTTTCTCTACTACATGTTATTCTCTGTTGTTGTTGTCGTTTCATTATAAATATGCTACCGAGGGTGAAGTGGTATCTGGTTGTAGTTTTGACTTGAATCCCCTTGATGACTAATGATACTGAACGCCTTTTCATGTGCTTAGTGGTCGCTTATCTGTCTCTCTCTCTCTCCCTCTTTTTTTTTTTTTTTGACAAGTGTCTACTCAGATCATTTGCCTATTTTAAAATTATGTTATTTGTCTCTTTGTCATCTACATATAAGTGTTATTTATTTTATATGTATATTCTAGATATGGCTCTTAACAAGTATATGATTTACAAATATTTTCTAGCTTTCAGTGAGTTGTCCTTTTACCATCTTGATGGTATCCTTTGAAATACAAAAGTTTTTAATTTTCATGAAGTCATATTTCTCTATTTTTTTTTAATTTGGTTGCTTGTGCCTTTTGGTGTCATATATTAGAAACCATTGCCAAATCCAAGATCATAGAGATTAACTCCTATGTTTTCTTTTATGAGTTTTATAGGTTTAGCTCCTCCCTTTATGTCTTTGATTCCTTTTGAGAAAATTTATGAGTATGGTGTGAGAGAGGGATAACATCCTATTTTTGGTAGGATTATTATTTCCCAGGAAAGAATAAACTGGTTTTTTTTTAAAGATTTTATTTATTTGTTTGACAGACAGAGATCACAAGTAGGCAGAGAGACAAGCAGAAAGAGAGGAGGAAGCAGGCTCCCTGCTGAGCAGAGAGCCCGATGTGGGGCTCGATCCCAGGACCCCAGGATCATGACCTGAGCTGAAGGCAGAGGCTTTAACCCACTGACCACCCAGGCACCCAAGAAGAATAAACTGTTTTGATAAAAGTTGTTTCAGAAAAATAGTGTTAACTTATTAGAAGTTATTTGTGCATATGCTAGGCACTTTTCTGTGAATACTACAGAAAAATCTCCAGCTTTCAGTAAATCAATTTTACTGAAAGAGTAAAGTAAGAGTTAAGTCATGTAAAAACTATGAAAACTACAGAATAATAAAAAGGGATGGACAGGGCTGGATGCTATTTTTATATTGAATTATCAGAGAAGACGTCTCATGTAAGTTGATATTTGAGGAGAGACTTGAATAAAAGAGAGGGAATAAGCCCTGAATATACATGGCAGAAAAGCATCTCAGGCAGAGGGAACAGCATGTACAAGGGCCCTGAGGTGGGAGCATGCCTGAGGAACAGCAAGGAGGATGGTGTAACTAGAAAGAAGAGAGGAGTGATGGGCATGGAGAACTGAGGCATATTGGTGTGCCAGTACACTTGAGGCCTCACGGATCATGGTAGAGACATTGGATGTAACATTGATCAGGACTGGAAGACACTGGAGGGTTTTGAGTGGAGAGATCAGGTGATTGGATGATTTATACTTTACAAGGGTTACCTTGATACAGGTTGGAGAATATTTGAAACCAGTTGAAAAGCAATAATTCAGTCTATAGAGAATGGAGGCTTGGTTCAAGGTGGTAGTGCTAGATACGGAGTGGGCTCAAGAGGCAATTAAGGGAAAAGGAAGAGAGACAACGAGATGACAGTAAATTATTTAGATTCAACAAACAGTGGGCACTACGTATATTCTAACAGTTGTTTTAGAATAACTCGCTGAAGGAAAGAGACCCAACAATAAATGATAAATATGTAAATTACACAGTATGCAAAGATAATTCCTGCACTGTAAGTAAGGGGTGCACATTTTTTATCTGAACAATGGAAAGAATTGAGTATTTTATGTAAGATGGGGAGATTGTGGGTGAAACATTTGGAAAGAAGAGGTTACTTAATATCTTTGCTTGCTCAATTACTATCTCTAAAACACTAAAGTAATAAGTTTTCAGGGAATTTCCATTTAGTAAAAAACATTTAGCAATAACCGTCCACTGAACTTAACCTTGCTTTTGTGTTCTTTAAGGTCTTCCAAATTCTGCGATTTTTAATGTTAATGTGGTATTGTCTGCTCCTATGAAAAAACATGGAGATTTTAAATTTAATAATAAATATTTGACACCAGTTAGTAAGTGTTTTCTATTAACGAAATCATAGAATGTGTTTTTAATGGCTCTTTTTTTTGAGCTCCTCAATTTGGATCCTGAATAAACAGGCATCTACTGTGTATTCGCAACTCACGTTTGTGAATGATTAACGCTCTTAAGAAGCAAACACCTTTGGTTTGGGAAAGTCAAATAAGGCTTTTAAATATTTAAGCTCTATGGTTTTCTACTAAATATAAAATTTACATAACAGAAAAGATCTTGTCTGTCATATTTTCAACTATAACTTTTGGGTCTGTGGTATGTCATATATAGATCCCAGTTAGATAGCCATGTATTGATCTGAATTAACTGAAATAAAACCTCTTCCAATGGCTTTCCCTTTTTTCAGCCAAAGTGATTCTGTGGATGGGAAACACATTTGACCTGCAGCTCAAATATCACACTCGTTGAGGCATGGCCTGATTCCCCAGGAAGCTGGTTGCTCATTGAGATGTTCTGTCCTAGGAGTTGGTGAATATCTCGATTATAAGCATTATCACATTGTATTTCTTTCATTAACTTTTTTGCAACATTGAAGTGCATTGTATTTCAATTGTATACTTGCACTTCTTTTCCCTTGGTGCTATCAGGTGCTCTCGGAGAACAGAGGGGCCCCAGAATCTTAGTGGTTCCTGGTATATTGAAGATGTCCAATAGATGTCAAAGGAATGAAGATATCCACTAATGAGTAAAACCTTCCACACACTTATACCATACACAAATGCTGTCTCTGAACCCTCTCCTTGAGAAATTGAAACACTGACAACCCAAAAGCAGTGTCTTCCCTCTTCTTCACTGAAGCCAAATCCCAGACTTTGGGGGGCCACCTAGGGTGTTCTTCCGTGGCCTGCTAAGTAGCTGAGAAACCAAAGAGAGAGAGAACAGGGTAGAGAAACCAAAGTCCAGCTGCACAAATGACCAAACCTTGTAGTCCTTTCTCAGAATTATTCTTTTTCATTGTTGCTACAAGAGTCAACGTTTTCTCGTTGAGCATCAGCTTGACGGTGCTATTTTTATAAAGTAAAGGGCTTAGTTTTTCAGATACCATACCTAAACTAAGGCACACGAATAAGTTCTATCCTTTTCTGGCTATTCTAGACCCCCAAAACATTCTGGGTGGTGGGCTAAATCTATAAAGGCTATTTTCTGGCACTGTAAAGGATAGCCTTTAAGGGAACAAGTAGATCTTTATAGACAGTAGCTTGTCTTTACTGTGTCACTGCCTCCTCTGGTGTCACTCACATCATCAGAGTTTTAGAGAGTGCCTAAGTAGGGCAAGAGAAAATGCAGCTACCTGAGTATTTGCAAGGGGCACGAGGCTAATACAAAAAATCCCAATGGTCTAGGATTTCTCCATTGCTTTGTGGGAACCAGGGAATTCTCTAGTAGCCATAGTTAAGGGTCACTTTAGCAATTGGAAACAATGATCAAGCAGCAAATTGTTGGCAGGGGAAATCCAGACAGAAGGTAGCTTAAATTGATAGCTTCCGTGGAGGCCAAGGGAATTTGAAACAGAATTTGCCTGGGATTTGCTTCGCCAAATCACCTTTACAAAAGAATTGCGATGCCCAAACAATGCCCATACCCCAGATCACTTTCAGAAAGCTGGAACCAAGAATTCTTTAATGAATGAAAATCATTCTATAGGGATGCAATGATCATCTTCCCCAGAAAAGGCTTCTCCAATTTATTGTCCCAATTTGCTCTAAAAGTTATCTTTATTCTCCAACTATCCAAGGAATTCATTATCTGGTGTTATCAGGTGTTAATCAACTTCAGAAGATCTTACATATGATTTACATGAATTTGAACTTTAACTGTAATTGCTTATGACCTCTTTCATTAAACTCACTACGTGGACACCAATCCAACCCAGATTAAAGATGGGTGAGTCCAGATGGATATACATCTTTGTCCTGAAAAGATTCAGATGACAACAGAGACAGTATACTTCCGACCTTTTCTAAATACCAAGAGCCCTCACGAAGCCCACACCACTCTGTAGGTGCTTCTCCATGGCATACCTCTTCCTTACCCCTTCTCAGCACTCACCGTGCTCTGCCGGATTGTAATTGTCAGGGATGTAACTTTCTCTATAGGCTATTCCCAGCACCTAGTTCATCATAAAAATACAACACTTAATGAAAAAATGAGATCTAAAAGACCCCACCAAACCCCCTGAGCATTTTTGCCTTTTAAAGAAGGCGTCTTGGAGTCAAAGGGGCACTCAGGCCTGATTTTGGGTTACAAAGGCATGAGCTCCAACCAGCTCTGTTACTATTCTTGCATTTTTAGGAAGTTGCCTCTGTTCCAGAAGTCCCAGTTTGTGCATCTGTAGAATAAAGGTGATGATACTTTTGTTATAAGGCATCTGCCGTGGCCAAAGGTTTACTCTCACATGATGGAGTCAGCACAGTATCTGGAACCTTCTTGATAATAGTATAATTATTTATCATGTTTGCATGTATACTGGGTAAATGTTCATTGGGGATGCAGCTGGGTCAATGCCAGTTCCTTCTTCCCCCATGCAGCCTCATCATACATTTGTTGACTTGCCAGGACAAAGCTCCAAACTCTGCAGTTATCCCCTCAACTTCCTGACAGGCACACACACTGGTGAAGGGGGAAACAGTTGCACACATCATACTCAACCCTTCCAATGGATACTTCCAGGTATGCTAGCTAAGGAGGAGTCTTTGTGATCTTTCTTTAGTTGATGTTTACTAATTAAGTGTTATTAAATGGTATGTTCTTAGGATTTGGTCTTCAGAATGCTTTCCTTTTGAAGACAGAGAAGAGAGAGGTCTGAGTAATATGGCATTGCCAAAGCTTTGCTTGAATTTAAATGCTCTTTGAATACACACAGAGACACACACAGACACACACAGACACACACACACCACAAAACAAAAAAGCAATCATTACTTCTAAACCATATCTCATTCCCATAGGAGAACAAAATATGACTTCTCTTAACAGAATCCTAACATTCACCTTCTAACCTAATCTCACATTTATTGCAGAACATCATCTCTTTTGGGATGACAATAACTTTTCTTACAATTTGTAAAATAAAAACATTCAGGTCATCAACATATTTAAATAAAGTGAAGGAAACTAAATACTCTATGAGTTTTTTTTTTTTTAAATCATATACCTATTGTTCACCTTAACAATAAGATCGTATCCTATGTCCTTCAGATACAAATGTTTGATTTTGTCTGAGTGACACACAGAAGAACCCCGACTATGCATTTGGGAGGAAAACATGAATTGGAATCTAATCCTCTTCCAGCTCTGTGCACATACACATTTTCTGAAAATTTCACAATAATATTAATAAAGAGACACATTGTTTCCTTTGTACGAGCATAGTGCTTTTTAGAAACTCATACAGATAAGACTGTTTTCAGGTGAATTTTCACAGCTACTCCTAGGAGGCAACAATGCACCAATATCACTAACTCTGGGTGCTCTAGTCACTTCAATCTCTTCCCTGAGTTACACCCAAGTTTTTAATGAGATGAAACCACTGGCCCCTAAGATGGAGTAAAGCCAACTAGACCCATGCTTCCTGGCAATCAAACATTGTGCAGAATTTTCCTCTTTTCTCTGAGACTATAAAAGGAAGGTTAGATTAGGTCTCAGAGCACAAGGAAAGTTCCTTGGGAAGTAAACTTTTCTATACAGTAGTGAAAAGTACCGCTTGGAGGAGTCAAAGAGATAGCCCTCTCACCCCAAGTCAATAGGAAATTCAAGTCCATTGACATTGTTATTGGCAGAGGGAGATCCTGGATGATTGACATAAATTGCTATCTTAGAAGGACTGTAAAGAAATGTCATTTCCAAAATTAAATAGCTCACATCTCTGTGGCCAGGGAAGGGGTGGCAGGTGGAGGGCCGGCGCACAGCAGGGAGCTCGCTTGGCATTTAGCTCAGTTACACCAATGCACTGAAGATACACGCCTGCCAAAGGAAAAGAAAGAACAAGAAAGGGGGAAAAGGGATTCCTTGCTTAGAATACCCAAACCTCACTACACTCAACCAGACAGAAAGAAGGACAAGCCCTGTTTATGCCTTGCCTGGCTTTGTATCTTATTTTCATCTCTAAATAAAGGAAAGAGCAGAGAAATCTTTCTGATGAATCATCTGATGTGACAAGAAAGCGAAAACAGGAGCCCTTTCTCGGCATCTCTGCCGAGGAGCAGTGATTACCTGGGCTTGCAACGTTCTCTGAGAAGGAAAGAGGAAGGGAAAGCAGAAAGTTCACTCTGATGAAAAACATCTCAGCATACCATTTGCCAACTTTTCATCCTGTCTTACAAGGTATTAGAGAGAAGCAAAACAAGGGCAGCTTTCAGAGGTGGAATTTGGCAACCGTAGAGTCAGTGTTAACTGGCCTTCGATGTGAACTTTGTTCTTTGTTTGCACGCTAATTACATTGTGTCAACAGAAGCAATTTCTGGGAGAGAAAATATAATGGTGATCCATTGATGATAGTCTAAATCTGTGCCTTTGAAGAGTGAGAAATGCTGTAACAAATCGCTAACATTTAGACTCATGGAAGGAAGGTTTTAGAAAATGAGATGAGTACTTAAATTATCTGGAAGTAAGTGTTGATTGCTGAAAGGAAGAAAGGTATCCGTTAGGAAGTGTACTTTGCGGCGGTCCCATTTGCTCGCATTGTTTGTTTGTTTGTTTTTTGATTTCAGACTGTTGGAATAATTTTGCAGATATTCAGGGCAGTCAAACAGCGACGTACGGTTTATATAGGTGTTGTTCTGTCCTTCTGGTCAGTACTGTGTATCGCTAGAGACAGTTGTACCGGCTAGCAGTTCCAAAGACCTAATCTCAACATCTCTTCATCTTGCCTAGACCAACACTCTTCAAAGCTGTTCTGTAAAGTTTCCAGTTATTTATGACTGCGTAGCAGATTATTCCAGAACTCAGTCCTTAAGAATAACCATTTTATTATACTCAAAGATTCTGTGGGTCAGGAATTCAGAGTGGGTACAAGGGGTGCATGTCTCTACTTCAGCAGAGAGGGCTTGAAACTTGTTTTGTTTTGTTTTGCTTATAATTCCTTGTAATTTTAAAGGATATTTCACATTTGATTTTTTAAAAAAAGATTATTTGAGAGGGTGAAAGAGATGGGGGAGTGACAGAGAGACAGGGAGAGAGAGAAATTTAAGCAGACTCCATGCCCAGCGTGGAGTCCATACAGGGCTCGATCTCACAACCCTGAGATCATGACCTGAGCTGAAATCAAGAGTCAGTCACTTAACTGACTCAATCACCCAGGTGCCCCTCACATTTCATTTTATGGAAAAGGATGCTAAAATATATTTTGGCCCTTCTGTTTTAAAGTTTAAAAGTAGGACTACTCAAAGATTACAAAATTTTAAGTGCGATGATGGAAGATCTGCTATTCTTTCTGAGATTAAGAATCGAAGGGTTACACGTTAAAAGTACTGACATGACCTTGGGAACACATGTGCAGAGAAACTTGCTGTGTTATGTACTTGAACTCATAGCCTCTCTCTCTGACTTCTGAGAAGACTATGGGAGGCTTTTTGTTTTAATGAATTAAAAAAGATACCAGGGTGTCTGGGTGGCTCAGTGGGTTAAAGCCTCTGCCTTCAGCTCGGGTCATGATCTCAGGGTCCTGGGATCGAGCCCCGCATCGGGCTTTCTGCTCAGCGGGGAGCCTGCTTCCTCCTCTCTCTCTGCCTGCCTCTCTGCCTACTTGTGATCTCTGTCTGTCCGGTAAATAAACAACATCTTAAAAAAAAAAGATATCATCTGAAAAAACTGCATTGTGTAGGACTTTATGTCACATTTTGGAAAAGACAAAAGTCATTTTATATTAGTGGGAGGAAGGAGGGTGGCCAGATGTTAGGGGCGTGAAACAACCCTGTATAATGCTATAATGATACACGTTCTTATACATGTAATTATGTGTATAATATATATGTATTATAAATATACATACACACATGTATAATAAACATACATTATACATTTGTTCAAACCCACAAAATGTACGACAGCAAGAGTCAACCCCAGTGTGAACTCTGGACTCTGGGTGTTAGGGATGCAGGTTCATTGATGGTCACAAATGTACCTCTTGGGGGTGGGGGAGATGCTGATAGTGGGGGAGGCCGTGCTAGTGTGAGGACATGTGAGGACATTTATTCAATTTTGCAGAGAACCTAAAACTACTCTAAAAAAAACTACTCTAAAAAAAATTTTGGATTTGTTTGTTTGTTTAAGTCCCATCAAGTAAATTTGCTCTAATATATAGTTTGGAAAACAAAACTTTGGTATTCAACCACAAGAGTTTTGCTTGGGGGGGGGAAACAAACAAACAAACAAAACACCAAACATGCTATCCAAGTAAGGGTCCGGTTCGTGAAAAGAGTCCAGCAATAGTATCTCTGTTTAGAAGAGTCTGAAAACTCGTCAGAGGAAAGGCAATCAATTCACTCTCCAGGTGCCCTGTTCGAGTGGAGAACATAATAAAAAGCCAGCAGATATGACCGGCTGCCAAGAAAAGTTGGACTATAGCCGTTCCCGTTAAGAGGTGCTCACATTTAAAGCAAGCTGCGCAATTATTCAGTTTGACTTGAGCTGGATAGGCTCCATTTGGAGCCCTGGTTTGGGGCATCCCGCCTTTCACAGACAGAACAAATTAGAGGGAGCTCTGGAGGGAACATCAGACATGATAAAAGGTTTAGAAAATGTGACCCATGAGAAAAGGTTAAGAGAACTGGACACATTCAATCTACAGAAAAGAAGACCAGAGGGAGACATAATAACTATTTTACTCCTACATAAAGGGATATTATAAAGAGGATGGGGACCAATTATTCTCATTAGTCAATGGGGACAAAACAAGAAGTAATAGGCTTACACTGCAGCAGGGTAGACCTAGGTTAAATATCAGGATGAGTTTTCACACTATCAGAAGTTAGAGAAGATGAGGGAGGGTTTGTGTAGGCTTGTCTTGCTGAGAAATGGCAGAGGTTGAATTTACTGTGTGATTAATTGGGCTGGATTTAGGATTTTCAAATCAAGTCCTCTCTGGCGTATAAAGCTTGGTATGTCATTTAATCTTCTCTCCCCTTACATCATAGATTTGGGATTCTATGTGAATGGGAAAATATATATATATATATACACACACACACACACACACACACGTATACATATGTATTATATTATAATATATATATACACACACATACATGCACACACACACATACATATGTCTGTGTGTGTCTAAGGATTTTTCATTCTGCATCTTCACATTATATTTCAAGAGAAGGAACACTATTTTAAAATTAGCATCAAAATACATTTATTACATCTGTTATTAGAGAGTGCGCAGTGTACTGCTTCATAATTCGTGAAATGTACAACTTCCATCAACCTTTGAAATGTTTTACGGAAACATAACACTCAATAATGTCTAAACAAGTATGTGACAAGAACATTGAAACATGCTTTCTATAAGGAATAAAATCATATTGCTGGTAGGTTCTCTCTCTCTCTCTGTCTCTCTCTGTCATTTCCTGGTTTCAATCAGGCTTTAGAAAACCCTTGGCACCTGAATCAAGGAACGTACAACCCCAAACACTCACCCCCTACTGTGGCTTATTGGAATTTTATCTGCCTAAAGATTCGGCAAGTTTACCTCATTATTTCTCCACTCTCTTATTGGTCACAAAGTTTGTAGCCCTTGATACATCTTTTCATGGAGCCATTAAGTGAAACAGCCAGTAATGAGTATCTTCATAATGACTCATTTAGTTCCTTCCACTGGAAGGGATGCATATTACTTCTGCAACACTTCACCTACTCCATTCAAGAAACCAGCAGCCCTGGTTAGTTGCCATTACAAACTTAACTTCTCTTGAAATCACTGAGGCTACAAAATGTTCTTTTAACCTCCCATAATCTTGAGTTTTTAGATATGCAATATCTTGTCTATTGTGAAATCAGTGAAATGGTTTTAGAGATCCCTGTGGTTTTCATACTTATATTTATCCCAAACTCTTTCAGCTGCCAATTATTCATTAAAATAAAATAAATTGGAATCATTCATAAGAAATAAGAGGACTTTAATACAATTCTATGTCGATCTGACTAGGATATCTTTGTGCAAGTAGTATACTTTAAAAGAATTCTGAGTTTCTAAATTGATTGTTTAAAAACAAGCTTTTGTTTATTAGGGAGTATGCTAACACTTCCTGGTAAATAGAGCCTAAATTACCACTCAGGTCCGGGAGATGACCAAGATGGTTGCACCATCACTGAGCACAAGTTTTTCTACAGAGAAGTGTTTTTGAGTGAACTCAATCAAGGAAATACACTTAAAGCAAGTCTATGTTGTATTTCTTGACTTTGCATATTTTTAATCGACATTAATGAATTATGGGTTTTGTAGTCTTTAGAGAAGTCTTTAGATTATTTCACTAGATAATCATTAAGCATTAATAATTTAACATTCTAACTGTATTTGAAATTCTGAGACCCAAATCAGAAGATGTTTCAATTTTTTTAAAAGAACATTTTAGGCAGTCAATGGAAATTACTCTGGGAATTACAAATTAAATAAAATGTTTCTAATTTTTGATTTATATGTTAAGCTGATTCCAAATCCTTTATACCTTTTAGAATTATAACCATGGTCTACCTCTTGTTCTCATGGACTCCAAATGCACCTTTTAACTTGCAAACAGACCACCCACGTTCCCTGTTTAAAAACCCTATTGACTCTGCACTGCCTACCCAGAAAAGCCCAAAGGCTTGCAGCATCTCACACACTGTCAACCTTGATTTTTTGAGCATTAGCTCTTTTTTACTTTTGATTCTATGAACAATGAACATTATTAATAATAAACAATGATTTAATATTATATAATTATATTATATGATGCATATATAATATAATAATATAGTACTAATAAACAAATATAAATAAATAATAATACATAATAAACACATGCCACTTGGAAAATATCAAAAGGATAAAGATTAAAACAAAAACTAACGAAACTGGGGCGCCTGGGTGGCTCAGTGGGTTAAAGCCTCTGCCTTCGGCTCAGGTCATGATCTCAGGGTCCTGGGATCGAGCCCCGCATCGGGTTCTCTGCTCGGCGGGGAGCCTGCTTCCCCCCCTCTCTCTGCCTACTTGTGATTTCTGTCTGATAAATAAGTAAAATCTTAAAAAAAATAAACAAACAAACAATGAAACTTCATACCAAGCAACTTTCAATCCAATAACTATGTCTGTCTTTTCTGTGTCTACGCTTTACCTGTAACGACTTCTGCCTGAAATGTCTTCCTCCTTTCTTTGAGACAGACTTTTTCACCTTTGAAGATTCAGGCAACGGGTTGGTAATGCTTTCTATGGCCCCGACCCCTGGACGGTAAAGTCTCATCTGTTGTACTTATTTGTTTTAGATACTTGTTACTCCTTCCCACAGGGTGGTGAGCTAGCACGGCCATGCATTTTTATATCCTCGGCACTTAGCATCATGCCTCCATCAAGTAGGTTCGGTGAAATTTACTCATTTTTGATAGATGAGTAAATGAATCATATTCTTTCAGTCCCACAGAGTCCAGTCCACCCACAGCCATCCCCGCCCCGCACACCCTGATGGGGAGCAGGGAAATACGTACTGTCTAGTACATAGACGGAGGTAACGAAGAGTGGCGTGCTTCCCTCCAGCGGTCCCTCCTGCTACTTAAGTCAGGTTTCTCTGACACCGAGTTTGAGTTTATAATACTCATCTAGTTACCACATTATTTGTTTAAAAGAAGATCATTACTATATGTTACAGGTTGTTTTGCCGCTGATGTTAATGAAAACACTATCTGTGTTTAAAGCAACCGTGCCGTCTGCCTTAAGTTTTTACTGAACCACGGCTTCTATTTTTTCTTTTTAAACTAAGTTCTAGTAAGTTGTCTTCTTGCAAACCAGTGAAGGTGGCTGCACTCCATCTCTCTATATATAGCCAGACGTGGCCAGTGCCCACTTCTCTGCCAGCTCTAAATCCTCACTCCACAAAGTCTGAGGCTGGCCTATCTCATTTGTGATGCTACACTTGTGTTCCACGGCAAGATTGATTCCCAGAATTCAAAGAATTCTAGCAAATGAATGATTAGAAATACATAATTTTAGGTGACAGCCATAAGCCTGTGGTAGAATAATTTGATATTTGAACTGAACACTTTTTAAAAAAGATTTTATTTATTTGAGACAGAGAGCGAGCATAAGTGGCGTGGGGGGAGGGGTGCAGAGGGAGAAGCAGACTCCCTGCTCAGCAGGGAGCCCAAGGCAGTGCTCAGGGACCCAAGGCAGGGGTCCCAGGACCCCGAGATCATGATCTGAGCCCAAGGCAAATGCTTCACCAACTGTGCCAGGCACCCCTAAACTGAACAGTTTTCATGAGGAATATTATTGTGATGTGATTGGACAGATAGTGGGCTCAAAAGAGAAAAAGGCAGGGGGAGGGGAAAAGGGGAATCCTTTGGGAATCTTGAAAAACCACTTCTTGCAATAGGTCGGTTGTTTCAACTCTCTTTTGAAATGGGCTAATTTTAGAGTGGAAGGGAAAAAAAAAGTCTTGGGTAATGTGGAATCATTTATATCTTACTACTGATAAATATGTTACAACATATTTTATTATGTTATGCGAGGTATTTTAAAACTCTTACCGGAGTTTTAATGTATATAAGCATGTTAGCATATAATTTAGTTGATGTAATGTATTCTTTTTGGGGCCTCATATTCTTCTTTCTGGAGAGGGATGGCACCCACGTGTGTGGTGGAGAACACTGTGGTGTAGCAGGGAATGGCATGAGTCAGAGGACCAGGGCTCAGGCGCTGTCTCCTAGTCATGACCTATGCAATTTTCTGCAAATCACTCCACTGCTTTGTCCTTCGAATTCCCTGTTGGTGGCATATCATCCCTGGGGACTCTTCTGGTCTTTACAACTGCATGAGTCTGTATCCCATACGGTTTCTATCCTTTTCCCCCTAGCTATGGTTATTTTCCTAAGACAATTTCACCTCTTTCCACGCATTTCATTCCCGTCCAGAGTGTGGGAAAATGGTCATCCTCATCGGCGCCTCAAGCTGTCGTTGAAGCCTTTGGGTCATCAGGATCTAGTGAGTCCGTGAACCAAAGAGCATGATGGGACTTCCGAGAGTCCTGCGAGCACGTGTCTATCGAAAGGAACTAGGAGCCCTTCTCCAGGCCCTCGATGGTGGAGCCTTGCCCTGCCCTGTGTCCTCCTGGGTGCCTAGGACAGAGCTTTCCGGGCCTGTCAGTTGGTTGTGTGGGGCCCGGAGATATTCTAGACGAGCCGTGTGTTGCATAGGGAGAGCGTTAGGTGCAGAACCGATTGTACCTTCAATACAGATGTGCAGAGCCCTTGAATTAGACAGCCTTTGAAAGAGACAAAGGCTATTGTGTACTTATGGCTTATTTTCCTCTAAGAGAAAAACTTAGTAAGCATTTTTGACACATGGACTAAGTGTGTCTGTGTAGCAGCTGGAATGACACAATGGACCCTAATAGCTTTTTCAGGTTTTTTTTTTTTTTTTTTTTTTTTTTTTTTCATACTCTCTGCACACTGCAGTCCTTCCTCTTCCCCCCGAGGATTTGCTTACAAGCCACTACCCTGGGCAATGTTCAGAGTTTACCCGGTGAAATCTAAGTGTCAAGCAACTTCTAAGAGCCCATCCCCGAAAGAAGGTACTTTGTTCCTCCGAATTCCAAATGCTACCACTATTGTATGAGATTGCTTTCCAATTTGGATGATGAAATAATTTGCAACAATATCAGGTCTCTAGAAGCTGTTTTTGTCCAAACAGTCCTGTTCACTGCCAGGTGAACACACCCCAGCGAGAGCTACAGAGGTGGGGTCTGGCGGCAAGAGTGGCCACATGGCTGTGATTATGTATGAATTAGCACATCAGCATCACGGAGCTCCGAGAAAAACACATTTCCCAGATGTGTATTTGTGGCTAGTAAGTTTGTAAATGGAAGAGATGAAACAGTGACACACTCATCTTTCCGTGTGTGTTAGTTGGTTTATTTGCTGTGTTTGAGATCCAGGGCTCTGAAAGACAGGAAGGGATATGTGTAGAGATGTTTATCATTTTCAAATAGAGTGTAAATGAACATGCCATTTCCCCATCAGCCGTGATTTAAATGCTTGATGTTAGAGTGCATTTCCCCACAAGCGATTGTCTATGTGGCTTTGTTCCTGCCATCTCTGCTTTTCGGGGTGGTGGGGAGAAGGGGGGCCAGGAGAAGCAATGCCTAGTGTGAGATGGAGAACTGCAGCGTTCCAGCAGGGACTTTCTTCTCCAGCGAATTCTGGTAACAAGCCACAGGAACAGGACTTTAAATAGATCCATAACAGAGTTAAAAAAGACATTAGGTCTTTTTGTTCTTCTAGGGCGAAATAGCAACTTTCGCCTGTGTTTCAAGATGCATATTTGCTGTGTTGGTCCTAAGGACTTAAAAGTGAAGTTGAAATCAATCTCAGATGGATTATCTGTGTGATATAAACATGTGGGCATGAAATGTATGGAGAGTACATATGGCAGGCCCATCTGATATAAACAAGTGGGGCTGAGAAATATACATACATGACGTGATTGATTTGTTAACTGGGTATGTAAATGGAGCTGAAGGCCCATTTTCAAGCATGACCTGCGATAAGCAAATGCATATAAATACACAATAAACCAAGATAACACAAGAATAACATCAATTAAAACAATTATAACAACTTCTAGTCATCACGAGGTATTGTTTCAGTTCCATCTTAAAACAGGAAAAGCTCCCAATTGTTCTTAAATCGACTGGTAACTGATTCCACATTTGTGGAGCCCTGACACAAAAGGGTTTTTGTCCCTCGTCTGTATTCACTGAGGACATGTGAGTTCCAAAGCCCCAGAAGGGAAGTTATGTATGGCTCTCTGTTCGACTGGGACAGGTTGAAGGGGTGCCTACACCAATAAGAGGCTTCCTTTATTTGGGAATGGCAAACACACAGTTGATATTTCCCTACCAAGCCAAAAGGGCAAACGTGTAAGTCTTCCCAGTTTTAATGACTGTCACGAAGTATACAAGTTAACGAATCTAAAATCTACAATTTATACTTTAGTAAGCCAATTTGCTTTATTGGGGGGGGTATAATTGAATTGAACAGAATGCACAGTAACATATCTAAAATTTACAAAGGCAAAAAAAAAAAAATACCAGAAATCCATGCTCTCATGACACGAGATGATTCTGCTCATGTGCATGGGTGTGTGTTTCGACTAAAGGAGCAAGGTTATGCCCCATAGCCCAGGTACTCGCATTCGATATTTCCCGAACTGGCTTCTAGGTCTTTGTGCAGACGTTCCTTCGGAGTTAACCCTTTCTCTACCATTATTTAAATGGTGCTTAAAACATCTACTCTGTAAAGAGTCGCTGATTCCACCAGGGATCTTTGCTGTGACTCTCATCACTGGATCTTGTTCATCTTGGGTGACACAGGGGTGATTCTTGATCTGTCTCCCCAGGGGGGAGCGGACCTGGCAGGAAAAAATCTTCTGTGTCATATCTGACCAGTTTGTCTCCGCATCAGGATAGAATCCACCTAGAAGTTTGTCAAAAATTGCATACCAAATGGCTTATGTCATTTTGGAATCCTTTGCTTAGAATTTCAGACATATCTTAGGTATCAATAGATTGCCATCATAGCAAACTAGGAAGTATTGCTACTTGGAAGCAATGACTATGTATTATAAAAAAAACAGGGCTAAATAATTCTGATTTAGAATCTGCATGTTATCTCTGACTTGGCCCATTCCAATGCAATCCTGACCCTTAGGAGAACATACTTGATCTTGGGGCCCCAGTGACGTCCTCTGTCCTCTAAGCCCTCCTGGCTCTGTGGCTCTACAGGTCATCTCTCATTCAACCATCAATTTCTAGGGTAACTGGCTGCAGTTGGCCGTCTTCTCTCCCCAGGAGAAAATACATTCATGGATTTTTAACTCAAATGATCTAAGTGGTTGCCTTGAATTCTCATTTCCTTTCCTTGTGAAGGCCTGACTGAGTGTCAATGACAATGCAGTCTTGGGTGTAAATCCTCTTACTCATAGTTTTGTTGCGTTCGTGAAATAAGGAGCATTAGTATTTAAATTAAGCTGCTATATGAGACGTCAATAAGTAATTTCTTTTGAAACCCATACGCATCCCAACACAACCATGTAGGGAGGTAGTCTGACTTCTGACTCAGAATCAGATAGCCCTTTGATGCTGCTGTACTGATCCCCTGGTGTAGACCGTCCACCATGGTGAGTTGTAAGAAAAGCCCTTCTCCACTGTATAGTTTCTTTTTTCAATGCCTCAAATCAATACATGTCATAGTAAAGGGAGCCCCAATGGTCTCTTCACTTTTCTGAGTCTGTTTTCCCTTCTACAAAGCAAGGGGCTGGACCAGGGGATGAATGGGAAAATTCCCTTCTGACGCTAGAAATGGATATCTCTGCCTACCTGTGTATAACCACAGGGCTTACAAACACATGCAGATTCTGACTGGGGGAATAATTATTGGGATGACACATTTCCTCCCTAGAAGGGAAGAATGGCTTTAAGGTATCGGGTCCTGAGGTCCCTCACCAAAGATGTTTATTTTATTTATTTATTTTTTAATATTCTATTTATTTATTTGACAGACAGAGATCACAAGCAGGCAGAGAGGCAGGCAGAGAGAGAGGAGGAAGCAGGCTCCCTGCTGAGCAGAGAGCCCAATGTGGGGCTCGATCCCAGGACCCTGAGATCATGACCTGAGCCGAAGGCAGAGGCTTTAACCCACTGAGCCACCCAGGCGCCCCAAAGATGTTTATTTTAATAGGCAACATCCATTCAGATTTTATCAACTGCCACCAAACAAACTGGCCAGTCTTAAATGATGCTCAGGCCTGGGGTCAGATGTGAGGGTACCGCTCCTGCTGCAATTCTACCAGGCGGGGAGCTGTATTTCCCATGGAATTCTGGAAGACTAGTGTCACCTCTATGATGATAGCTGTGGCTGGATTTGTCTGGAAGCAAAGGTGGGGTCATGTTGAGCTGGGGGAAATATGGACAACATCATAGGGAGACAGATTGAAAACAGGGCAGGGAGTATAGGTGATGAAGCTTGACACACAGAGACAGGCTCAAGGGAGCACATTTCATTGAGTTAAGAACCATGTTCTTCCCTTGGAGGTTGGAGAACTGTGGTAATCAGGGAGGACTGTGGTCAGGTTTCCTTAGCCAGTGACAGCGTGTAGGATGGATGGACATAGACACATGCTGCTGGGTGCCTGGCCAATGGTCTGGGCTTCAGAATACCTCCACATTGGACAGGGGACATGGGAAGATGGGAAGCCTGGGCAAAAAAGAAAGAGAAATGCATACCAAGGTTACAGATCTCCTGGGAGGCTGGATGGAACTCCAATTTGTGCAGAGAATCACTACGGACAGTCAAAGAATTGCATGTTTTATTATGCAAAGCTGAGAAGGGAAAATATGTAATCATTTCTGTGAAAATATTTGCCCAAACAAGCCTCCTTGTTTGGAGTTCCAAGAAGAGTAGAAGTTCCTCCCAAACTATTCCTTTATTATACAGAAATCTCTGTGGTCTCACTGAAGAGCAAGATGCAAATATTGAATCAAAGAGATTGGCTGTGACACTTTTCACCAGAGACTACACCTCCAGGGCACTTGGGATAACATGAAGAGCATCAGGTTCTCTAGAAGCAGATGGGAGATGAGGAGTCATGTGGGAATGATGTACAAGGAAGGGCTCCCAGGAGAAACTATAAGGGAATGGGGGAGCAGGACAGGGCAGGGCAGGAAGCCGGGAGTTGTTTTAGGCAGTGACAGCCTCAGTCTGAGCCCTGGGAGGCTCTGGAGTGTCCATTAAACTTGAGAGATGTCCTGACTTGAGGAAGGGACGAGGCATTCTTACCGTCACTCTGGTCAGAAGAGTAAGAGGAGAGGTTCTCTGAAGAGAGGCCCGAGGTCCCTGTGCAGGTGTGACAAGCAAGGTACCCTAGGTTGGGGAGGGGGTGTGTGGACGGGGGCTGGCAGCTAGACAAGGGACTCTCACTGGAGCAGGAGCAGTGTCCCCACAAACCTTTCATCAACCAAGATTTGTGTCTAACCTAGTGGGTACAATTTGACATCAGGAGTTTTTCTTCCTTCCTTTCCTTTCCCTTCCTTCCTTTCTTCCTCCCTCCCTCCCACCCTTCCTTCCTTCTTTCTTTTTTTTGGTCTCACTTTCTTACAAGATATAGGCCCTTGAACAAGGTATTTAAATTTTCTCACACATAAGAGCTCGGTTTTTAATTTTATAAATCAGAAGTAAAATTATTGCTTCCCTTCTAAGGTAGTCGTGACAGGAAGTATGTACTATGCACAGTCAGTGTCCGATCTTGTAAGTAGTTAATAGATGTGAACAGTAATGAGAATCGAATTTCTTATGCTTAACTAGTCATCCCTGACTAAGCATTTAACCAGAAAGATGCAAACAGTGTGGATAAGAAAACTACAAATAAACTTCGTCCTGATACTCAAGGACAAACATATATTCAGACTTTTTGATTCAGATACCTCAGCTTCTTTTGATCTGAATTATTCGGGGAACCCATTCAACTTTCTGCCTTCATCCTGTTTTGCTTGGAAAACAAAAACGCTACTGACATTATGATTCTTTCATTACAGAAATTATAGAACTTCTCTGGGCCAAACTTATAAATAAGATAGTTTGACAGAATGGTCTCTAAGTTTTTTCCCAAAGTTTAGTATAATTCTATTTATTTTTTATTTTTTTGGTGCTTGCCATTTTGGACTGAATTAATCCTAGAAAAAGAAATTTTCCATTCTATGGAAGGTTTTGAACAAACTCTTAACATTTACAATCCAAAAATATTATGCTAACTTATAAATTAGACTTCATCTAGAGCTAGGAAGATAGGAACATTAACTATTTTGTTTAGGTGATTTTTGATGTCTTGTTATTTGGGGTTTTGAAAACAGTGTAAGGTGAGAGAGAAAGAGAGAGTTACTGTTAGAAGGGCTCAAACAACTGTTATCTTTCTAAAGAAAATTTGCAGATGAGAGAAAAAGTTGCATGCCAAGTTTTGACTGGTGTGGAGAGAATGGTCAAAACGACAAAGCTCTTTACAGCAGAGTGTTATTATGTTAAAGACACTTAGGGACAGCAGTCTTTCTTGAGATACAAGATATATGATCTTTGTAAAATACACAGATTCTGAGTTAGGGAGCCTCTCAGGCTAACATATCTTTATTCCCTTTAAAAGGCACCTAAGAATAAATTACAAGTGGGGTAATAAGATTTGATCATTGAAATCATTCTAGAGAAGTTTAAGAAAATATGTAAAATAACATGTTAAATTATAATTGTGATGATTTCAGAAACTTAGTATTTTTCATGGTAGTTCATTTTACTTTTAAAAAAGTCCAGTCATGGAGGGATATGAGATGAATAAGAATTTCTTCACGGATTGAAATATGAGGCTTAAAAACATGAAGATTAACCAACC
Organism: Martes martes; assembly: GCF_963455335.1. Classification (NCBI taxonomy): domain Eukaryota; kingdom Metazoa; phylum Chordata; class Mammalia; order Carnivora; family Mustelidae; genus Martes; species Martes martes. The sequence goes on from NC_137896.1 coordinate 55,904,645, forward strand.
ATATCTACAGTTAGGGTACTAAATGCATATTCTTAGGTTGCTCTTATAGTAATTACATATATGTTGAGGTATATGTTTTTAAAAAAGAAGTTTCAAAACATGAAAAATTAAAATTATTGCAAAAGCTCAAAACGCGATTGTTTCCTAAACTCCTCCATAGTCTGCCTTCTTCCACAATATGTCCCACACACAGCCTCGAGGATCAGTCTTAGCTAAGTAAGCAGCCACCTTGAGCGTGAATATCAGCTCTTCCTCCATAGATTCCAGTTAAGATGTGCAGAAGAATATAAAAACCAGATACAGGGTGGGGAGGAAATCAATGCTACAAATTAAGGTGGTATTATAAACATTTTTAAAAATTCAAGTTAGGTATTATGCAGCTGGATTGCACTTGAAGAAGACACTGACAGAAATCTCTCATTTGCCTTCCATGGAAAGAAGTGTGCTTCCACAGATATAAGTAGTGATTCTGTTAGAAATCTAATTATGACAGTTTGGAGAGGCAGAAGCAGGTCACAAACAGGATGGGGAGCACATTACTCAGAGTCTGTTTTTCCCATTTTGAATTACCTCATCTAAAATGGAAGTCAGGCATGGCTACAACAAGCAGCTGAGCAGTAGGTTTCACAAGCCTCCTTGATACTTGGTGGAGTCAGTGTCAGGAGACCAAGGCCAGAAATGTGTCTAAAAGTCACTTACTAGCACCATTTAAACAGGATCTATAACTTCAAAATTGCTAGAGGAAAGCTGACCAAATAGATCATAATTCACATTGCTAGAGAAAAAAATAAAATAAAATAAAAGGAAAAATATGAAAATGCCATAATGAGAAAAAAGTTCAAGAATATCACTTAATGATAATAGATGAAAATGAATTAACACTTTAATATCAGATAAAACATATTTGAAGGCAGAAAAAAAGAAAAAAAATGACAAAACCAAGAGACTTTTTTTCTTTTAAAAATTAAAAATAAAATCACCAAAAGAAATAATGTTCATGAAAGTTTACATGTAGAATTACATAGCATCACACTATTTAAATAAATGTTAGAAGCACAAAGGGCAATTGGCAGAAAATCAACAAAAGTGAGAGAATTTGACATACTTTTATGAATGCTTAGCAGATGACAGGCAAAAAAATTAATGGATATATAAGATCTAGGTCATGAAATCAATTTGATGTGATTAAATAAATACATTAATTATACTACACATTTCAGTCTCTATGGACAACTTAAATATGATTTTATGATTTACAAAGACAACCTCAAGATAGTTCACAAAAAAAGAAATTCTCTCACACATTTTCTGACATCAAGTGATAAAACTAGAAGTTAATAACAGAAATATAAATAAATACTCATTAAAATCATACTTTTTATAACAAATAAAAAGGCACTTACTTATATAGTACTTAACAAAGGAAAAAGAGGAATTTTGTTTATGGAATATTTAATAAATAATTACAATAAAAACTTACCTATATTAAAATATATGGCATGCAGCCACACTTTTAATTAGACATAAATTTGTAGTATAAATGCCTTTAATATTAACAAGAAAGAGTAGAATAATATAATTTAATCATGCATGTTAAGGTTAAAAAAATAAGAGCAAAACAAAATGAGGAGTAAAAGAGAAAGAATCTGCTACTTTCAGAAAAGCAAGTTTGAAAAATAAATCTGACCTTTTTCAAAGAAAAATGTTATTTACAATCTCTAGCTAGTCTTTAAAAAATATATAAGGAAACCCATATTCCCAGATTGAAAGGAAATCAAATTTATGAAAAATAAAATATACTCTTTTATACCAATAGTTTTGGAAAATTTTAATTAAATGACCAATTCTCCCACTGTTTTGAAGTATAACTTCAGTAATATACAAAATATTTATGTATTTTATGTTTTATTTCTGAAGTTTTATGCTATACCTTTAATCTGCCTGGCTAGTCTAAGGACCAGCACCACACTGTTTTAATTATCGCAGCTTTTTAAGACACGTAGTGGTACATTGGTCAAGTCCTCTTTCATTATTTTGCTATTTCTAACTTTTCTTAGCTCTTCTTACCCACTTTTTACAGAAGAATAACTTTGCTTGGTTACAAATTTCATTGAAATCACAGTAAGTATGTTATTTGGTATTAGAAGTATTGTTATTTGTAAATATTTAGCCTTTTAATAAAAATCATAGTATGTTCCACCACTCTTTTGGATTTTATCTTAGGTCAGTAAAATTTTTAGGATTAAAAAATAAATATATTAATAAATTTATTTTTAGGATTTCTTTGCTATTCTGAATTTTATATTTTCTATTTTTTTAAAACTGTAGATAGCCTTTTATTTACATATGTTTATTTTGTAGTTTGTGGCAGAACTGAAATACCTGTTACATTTTTTCTTTCATTAGATTTCTAAGAAGTCAATCAAATGATCAGAATATAAGAATAAAATCATAAATTCAAAACTTCCACACCAGGTATGATCTCTTTTATTTATTTTTTTGTCCTACTGCACTAGCTAGAAGTTTCAGAAAATGTTCAATATTAACAACAATAATATGCATTCTTGTATTTCCATGACTTTAAGAAGATGTTTTTCTTTTCTTTTTTTAAAAAAATTATTTGTCAGATTGAGAAAGAGAGAGAGTAAGTGCACAAACAGTGGGGAGTGGCAGGTAGAGGGAGAGGAAGAAGCAGACTCCCTGCCAGTGTGGGGGTTAGTACCAGGACCCTGAGATCATGACCTGAGCCGATGGCAAACACTTAACTGACTGAGCCACCTAGACATCCTTTATAGAATGTTTTTCATGTTTTGCTGCAATGTCTGAATTTAATTGTTTTAAGATTTTTGTATTATGTTAGGAGCACAGCCTTTCAATTTCATTTTAGTGTATTTTTAGAAATTGAACTTTGATAGGACAACCACTAAGGAAACTACACAAAGGGATGTACTAAAAAACAGATAACAAATCAAGATGACATCCTGAGAAATGTACAACTAACCCACAGGAAGGAAAGAAAAGAGAAACAGGAGGAAGAAAAACTGGGGAAACAAATAATAACATTTCAGGCTTAAGGTTTATTATATTGGTAATTTGCTTAAAAGTAAATGATCTAAGTATATTAAGTAAAAGATAGAAATCAGTAGAGTGGATTTTAAGAGGAAAGATCCAACAATAAACTGTCTACATGGAAATCAATTCAAATACAATATATACAGGTTGAAAATAAAAGAATGAAAAAATGTAGCATGCAAACATTAATTTAGAAAAAGCAAGAATGACTGCATTAATAAAAAAGTGAACTTCAGAGCAAAGACAATTGCTGTGTCTCTATTACTAGAGAAACAGTTGGATATTATATAATAATAAAAGGATCCAATCCACAAGGAGACATGATGATCCTAAAAATAGGTATGCACCAATAGCATGAAGCCTCAAAATGTATGAAGCAAAACGGATAAAGCTGAAAGGAGAAATAGAGAAATCAATGTTTATAGCTGCATATTTCATCACTCTATTCTCAGCAATTGATAGAACTATTGGAGCGAAAACCAGCAAGAAATATAGAAGAATTAAACAACACAATCAATCGAAAGAAAAACATATCAAGAATCCACAGGATAGGCACCTGTCTGGGTCAGTTGGTGGATTATGCAACTCTTGATCTCAGGGTTTTGAGTTCAAGCCCCATGTTGGGTAAACAACATTAAAAAAAAGAGGAACCCATAGAATATTCAACAAGATAGACCATATCCTAAGATATAAAACAAATCTAAGAAATATTTTTATCATAATAAAATCATACAGAGTATGTTCTCTGACCACGATGTAATCAAACTGGGGAGATAAACAGGAAAACCTCCAAACACTTGGAAATTATACATTCTTCTAAATAAATCACAGGTAAAAGAGAAAATGTTAAAGAAAATTTAAAAATATACAGAACTTGATGAAATACAAATAGGTTGAAAATACAACCTATAAGATACACGGGATCCGGTTAAAACAGCACTGAGAGGAAAATTCGTAGTACTAACTGCTTACAGGAAAAAAAAGAAAGCTCTCAAATTAATATTCCAAGTTCTTGTATAGAGAAACTAGAAAGCAAAAAAGCAAAATAAGCATCAACAAAAAGAAGGAAATAATAAAATAAGAGCAGAAATCAATGAAATTAAAACAAAACAACAGATTAAAAACAATGAAACAAAAAAGTAGGTTCTTTGGGGAAATTAACGAAATTGATAAATTTTTAGCAAGACTGACAAAAGTAAAAAAAGATAAGATAAGAATCACTAACATCAGGAAAGAAACAGGATATTACTACAGATTCTTTAGCCATTAAAAGGAACAAAGGGAATACTATATAGTACTTTATGCTCATAATTTCAACAACTTAGAAGAATGAATCAATTCTTCAAAACTACAAATTACCAAAACTCAACCAAGATAAAATAGATAACCTAAAAAGTCATAAACCATTACAGAATTTGAATTTGTAGATTAAAAAGTTCCCAAAGAGAAAATCTCTAAGCACATATGGTTTCAATGGAGAGTATACCAAACATTTAAAGAAGCAATGCCAGTTCTACACAATCTTTTTTTCAGAAAATACAATAAGAAGGAATATTTTGCAACTTATTTGATGAGATTAGTATCAAATTCTGATATCAGTAGTAGATAAAAAGAAGACAAAAGAAAAGTACAGACACATATCTTTCATGGACTTAGTCATAAAAATCTCCAACAAGGTTAGCAAATTGAATCCATTGTAGAACAAATTATATACCAGAACAAATTATATACCATGTACAAGTGGGATTTTTTTCCCCAAGTATGCAAGGTTGGTTCAAAATTTGAAAATCAATCAATGTAATCCACCATATCAATAAGCTAAAAAGAAAAATGAAGTGATTATATCAATTAATGCAGAGAAATCATTTGGCAAATTCCAATAATCATTCATAATGAAAATGCTCAGAAAAATAAGAACAGAGGGAAACTTCTCCGGTTTGTTAAAGAGCGTATGCAAATGATGCATATCTATCATATTACTTCATGGTGAAATACTGAATTCTTCCCCTTAGATCATAAACAAAGAAAAATGTCTGTCCTCATCACTTATATTCAACATAGTGCTAGAAAGTCTTCCACAGAAATAAGAAATAATGAGCACGCATTTCTAAAAGAAAAAAAAAACTATTTCTATTTGTAGTTGACATTATAATTTTATTGTCTAGATAGAAAATCGCAGGACATCACAACAATATCTCCTAGAACAAATACAAAATTTCAGGAGGACCTGGATCGCTCAGTCTGTTAAACATTTGACTCTTAATTTCAGCTCAGGCCATGATCTCAGGGTCATGAGATCAAGCCCCACATGCACTCCTTGTTGGGTGTGGAGCCTGCTTAAGATTCTTTCACTCTCTCTGCCCCTCCTCCACCCCCACCTGCACATGTTTTCTCTCTCCCTCTCTCTCTCTCAAAAAAAAAAAAAAAAAAAAAAAAAAAAGATTTAAGCAACATTGCAGGATACAAGATCAACACAAAAAAATCAATTGTATTTCTATAAACTAGCAACAGACCACTAGAGACCAAAACTAAAAACAAAATACAACACATAATTGAACCAAAGAAAATAAAACAGTAAATTATAAATCTAACTTAATATATATGTAGAATCTCTTTGGTGAAAATTACATACAACTAACCAATGAAATCAAAGAAGAATGGACTAATAGAGAGACTTACCACTTTCATGGATTGAAGACTTAACATAGTAAGGATATGAATTCTTTCCAAAGAGATAATGGATTTAATGCAACTCCTAACAAATTTTCAGAAACATTCTTTTGTAGATAAAGACAAGTTTAATTTATGTAGGAAAATATAGACCCTAGAATAGCTTAAATAATTCTAAAGAAGAATAAAGTAGGTTTCACTCTACCTAATAGTAAGGCCTACTATATAGTAATTCAAGACATGTGGTATTGGCAGAGGGCTAAACACATAAAAGTGGAGCACAATACAGAACCCAGATATAGTCCCACATGAAAATATTCAATTGATTTTTCACAAAGGGATAAAAACAATTCAATAAAAGCAGTTCAATAGGTTTTTCAAAAAATGGTGCAGGAGGAATTGTAGATCCATATGTAGAAAAGGGAACCTCTACTTAATTCTCCCACTTTATACGAAAGTGAACTCCTATATAAAATGGATCATACGTTTAAATGTAGTAAAAGTGTAAAACTTTTAGAAGAAAACTCAGGAGAAAATCTTCAGGATCTAAGACTTGCCAAAGAGTTCTCAGATAAGACACCACAACCACAAATCATAAAAGGAGAAATTGAGAAATTGGACTTTCTCAAAAATAAAACTTTTGCTCTGCAAAAACCCTGTTAAAATAATGAAAAGACAAGCTACAGACTGGTAGAAAATATTTGCAAACAAACAATCCAATTAGAAAATGGGCAAAAGACATGAATAGACATTTCACAGAAGAGGATACACAGATGGCAAATAAGCACATGAAAAGATGTTCAATATCGTTAGCCATTAGGGAAATGCAAATTAAAACCGCAAGGAGATATTACTGCACACCTAAAAGAATGGGTGAAATAAAAAAAAAATAGTGATATCACCAAATGCCAGTGTGGAGGCAGAGAAACTGGAAAACTCATACATTGCTAGTGGGAACGTAAAATGAAAATGCATGTGACAGTTGATTGGAAAACTAAACATGTGCATACCATATGACCCAGCAATGGCATTCTTTAAAAAAAATTAAAAAGGCATTTTGGGAAAAATTGGACAATTTATCCAAGAGAAGTTAAACTTATGTTCACAGAAAGACCTGTATATAAATTTTTATAGCTGCTTTATTCATAGTAACCCCAAACTAGAAACTAACCATAAGCCCTTCAAGAGGCGAATGGTTAAAGAAAGCAAAAAAAAAATAAAATAAAATAAAATAAAATTGTGGTACATCCATACCACAGATTAATGCTCATCAATGAAGTGGAACAGAGTACTGATGCATGTGATAGCTTAGATGAATCTTATGGCATTATGCTGCATGAAAAAAAAAAAAACACTCTTAGAAAGGTCACATACAGTGTGATTCTATTTACATAACATTCTTGCAAATGAAATGACAAAATCATAGAAATAGAGAACAGATTAGTGGTTGCCATGGGAAGTGTCTGTGGCTATAAAAGGTAGCATAAGGGATCCTTACGGTAGAGCTCTTCTGCATCTTGACTGTGGGAGTAGTTGTGTGAATCCACACTTTGAATTAAATTCCATAGCATTTCATTTACACATGTACGAGTGTATGTACAATGAGTGAAATCTGAGTAAGGTTAAGAGATTTCATCAATATAAATTTCTTGGTTGTGGTAATGGATTATAATGATATAAGAGGTGACATTGGGAAAACTGGGGCTATTACTTCCGTATTATTTTTTATATCATTTCATACAATTGTGTGTGAATCTACAATTCTCTCAAAATGAAAAAAAAAATTTTTTGCGGTAGTATTGTTTTTCTCCATTCATTTAATATTAATAGAATTCTCATAATGAACCATCCATGACATTCTTGAATAAAGCCCAAATGAGTATGGCAATTTTTCTCTGTACTTCTGGATTTGATTGATTTCGTCTTCTAAAATGGTTTAGGATTTTTTACATTCATATACACAATTGAGATTAAACCGTAGTTTTCTTTTTCAGTATTGTAAGGGTAATGTAACCAGGAAACTTTCAGTCTTTTCCTCTGCTTTGGTTCAGTTTACATACCATGGAACTTCCTTGAAATTTTTGGAAGAATTCACCCCAACACCCTTTAGACCCTATAGCATTTCATGTAGTTAGATCTTTGAAAATTATTCCAATGTCTTCCATTTTATTGTTATATTTAGTTTGTCAACGTTTTCAGCCAATCTTGTCATTTTGCATTTTCTTAGATTCTTCAATATTTCAAAATGTATTAGGATTGAATTTGTATTTGATATTATATTACCATTTTTATATCTCTTTGATGGAGTTACAGCTCCTGACTCAGATCTGCCTCATCCTAACACAAACTTATGGGTTCTTCTTATGCTTTCAGTTTTAGTTTTCCACGCAACCTCTAAAACTAACTGGAACCATTTTCGTGGAAGGAATCCCCTAGAGCTCTAATTATCTAATATACATTGCATATATACATACATGTATACATATAAACTCTCACTGTCTACCACAATAAATTCCAATTGGATTAAAACACGGAATAGAAAAAAAATAAAGAAATTTTAAAGTCCTGGAGAAAATGTAGTCTATTTAATCTCTGGTTGGAGAAAGCTTTTTTCATTGTAAAAACAAAAGAGGGAAAAAAAAGTATGTTTAACTGAACCAAAAAGCTAAAAGAAAAATTCTATATTTTATTATTTTTTTAAAGATTTTATTTATTTGAGAGAGAGAACAGGAGTGGAGGGGAGAGGCAGAAGGAGAGGAAGTAGACTTCCTGCTGAGAGGGGGCCTGATGCAGGGCTGATCCTAGGACCCTGAGATTATGACCTAAGTTGAAGGCAGGCACTTAACCAACTGAGCCACCCAGGTGCTCCTCAAAATTATTTTAAATACATGGTGCAGGAACTATGAGATATTCATAATCAACAAGGTGAACTTTGACCTTATTACGTGAAAAATATAACTCACAGACCTAAATATAAAACCTAAAAGTACAATTTCTATAGGAAAACACAAGAGAAAAATCTTTGTGTCTTTGCCTTATATAGAGCTTTTTTAGATAAAAAAGCAAAATCACTATTCATAAAAGAAAAAAAAATCTAAACTGGACTTCATCAAAATTAAAAACTTCCTCTTTCCAAATTACACTATTGCTAAGAAACAAGGACAAGCCACATACTGGAGAAAATATTTTTAAAAGCATTTTTCTGAAGAAAGACTTGTAGCTGGAATATAAAGAGTTCTCAAAACCTGATAATAAAACAAACAAACAAACAAACAAAAAATTCAATTAAAAATGGGCAAGATATTTGAATAGATACTTCACCACAGAAGATATATAGATGGGAAACAAGCACATGAACAGATGCTGAAGATCATTAATGATTAGGAAATGCAAATTAAAGCCACAATGAGATACCAGTACATACATATTAGAATGGCTAAAATTAAAAACAATGATCATTACATGTGTTGAGGTGGATGTAAAAGAGCTAGAACACTCATACTGTGCTGGTACAAATGTCAAATGGTACCAATGTTTGGAGAGTGGTGGCATTCTCTTAAAAAGGCAAATGAAGTCCTGCCATGTGATCTGACCATCTCACCACTAGGGATTGATCAGATAAAATGACATGGAAATGTTAAGTCCATACAAAACCTTGTACACAAATGCTCATCCAGGTTTATTTGCTATAGCCCCAAACCGGAAACAACCCAAATATCTTAAGGTGTTTTAAGGGAACAAAATGTAACATATTCATACCAGGGCATAGTATTCAGCAATAGAAAGTAACGAACTCTTGATACATGCAACAATATGGGTTTTCCCCATATAATGCGGATTCATGTTATATGTGTAATGTTTAAATCATTCCTTGTGGTTGTTATGCTGCTCATTCTTCTTAGATTCAATTTCCTAAGTGAAGAAAATCAGAATTCCTCAGTAGGAATCTGTTTTTGAACCTGCACAGTTTGGCAATGCTCTACTTCTTATCAAGCTCTTTTTTTTTTCTGATAGCACTCGATGCCTCTGAACCACACTCCCCTTTCTGCTGCAAGTCACACCCCAAATCTATTTGCCTGTCCAGGGACTATTCTACATTTTCTTTCTTAGCAAAATAAGTACCTTGGTTTTAATGTCCTTCAAGGAAATCTCTGTATAAACTCAAGCAGTTAAGAGTTTTTCCATCTGAAGTAACTTTTTGTGTATAAATGTAAGTGCACTGCTTTAAGAATCTGCTTGATTGGTGTTGGTTTACCCCTGTTGCTTTGACCTGCCTCTGTATTATTCTTTATTTGGCAAGCATTCAAAAATACCCTTCCTGTGTGCTTGTCATTGCTCTGGGTTGTAGAGAAACATAGTGGTGTAGAGCATGGTTATATTTTTGGAAGGTCTACTTGGGTTGAGAGAGAAGGGTAACATCAATGCCCAGGAAGCTGCAAAGAAGATGCACACAGGGGGTTCAGAATAGGGGTGGAGGGGTTCTTATCCTGAAGTGTTCTACTTTCTAACCTTTGAATGCAATGGGCAGTCAACAAATGCCATTGGCCAAATATTCAGAAATTGTTTCATAAGTAGAATATAATACTCATGGAAATAAAAACATGTATCTGAAGTATAATTATTAAATATTAAAATAAGTTTCAAAGATAGGACAGAAGAGATTTTATTCTTTGAAAATCCCTTATTATTTTCATTGGTTCCCTTGCAACATGGTACCTGGCTAAGATCTGATAAGGGAATTCTTAGATTTCTGGCTTTTGGAGTATGGTAGATTAGACAATGTGAATGCCCTCTTGGTACAAACACCATAAAAGCTAGCTATAACTTAATGAGAATTCTTTCAATGCAGCCGGCCTTGAAAATGGAAACTCTCCAGGTACCGGAAATTAAGAACAGTATCTAAAGTGGCCTGAGAACAACATAACGAAACTGTCTGCGTAGAATGCCAAAAAAATAAGCATTTGCGACCAAAGTTGCAATTCAGACATTTTCAGAGATGCAGTGTTTGTACCACCCATGGGCATCACTGAAGAAGGGCTACTTTAGGAATAGAAAAACTGAGCCTTACAGTAAGCAAAGTGCAAGAGAAAATTTACAAACACACAGATGAAAGCCATATATTGATAAAATAATCATTAAAAAAAGAATCATAGCAGAAGAGGAAAACAGGTATCCAGACTTATTATAAAGCCACAGTGACTAAATCATTGTGGTACTCATGAGAGAATAAACAATTTGACACCTAACATCAAATCAGGAACTCAGGACCAGATGTATATACGTGTGTGCGCGGGTGTGTGTCTGTGTATCTGTCTGCCTCTGTATCTCTCTGTCTCTGTATCTAATCTATATCTGCATCATCTATGTCCATATCTGTTCTTGATTATGTATATATATGTGTGTGTATGCGTTTGTGTGCGTGCGTACACGCACATGGGAGCAGAGTATAGTGACTTTGTATTAAGCTGGGATGACAAATAATGAGAGTTACAATGCACTTGTCGATGAATGGTACAGGCACAACTGAGAGGTGGAGAGATTGAAAAGATTGGATTTTAACCTTACACTATGGTTTCTTCCCCCCCCCCATTTATTTATTTATTTATTTATTTATTTATTTATTTGAAAGAGGGAGAATGAGCAGTGGGGAGGTGTGGACAGAGAGAGAGGGAGAAGCAGACTCCCTGCTGAGCAGGAAGCCCCATGGGGGGCTCCATGTGGGGCTGGATCCCAGGACTTGGAACTCATGACCTGAGCAGAAGTCAGCCGCTTAACTGACTGAGCCACCCAAGCACCCCTACCTCACACTATTTTCAAAAAAACATATTATGGATGGTTAAGTGCTCTTAATATGAAAAGTGAAGCTAAAAGTTTTAGAAGAAAATACAAGAGACTATACTTTTGACATGGTGTTTAAGTATTTCTTAAATGACAGTGAGACAGGACCTACTACCAGACTGATTTGTCTCTACAAAGACAGTATAAAAGATTAGTTCAAAAGCCAAATTTGAACAAGCTAGATCTTCATTAAAAATAAGCATCCATGTTATAGGACGAATACCTTCAAGTAAAGAAAATATGTAAGACTTAAAAATAAGTAGGTGTAGAAAGAAAATTTCCTGATGAGAATAAATTGAAAAAAGATGGTGGTGTGATTTAGTAGAAAGAACAAAGCTGCAGCATCAGGTCTCCCTACAATTAAAGGCTCTATTCACTGTGTCACTGCACCGGGACAGAACGGCACATCTAAGTCTGAGTTATTACTTCGTCACATTGTTGTGAGAATTATCATCATAGTGGCATTTTTTTTCATTTGACAAACAGAGCTTACCATGGAACACAACAGATTTACTCTTGCTTCCCTTTATTTCACACGCAAAGAAACTAAGGTATAAAGAAGCTAAGGAACTTCTCCGAAGTCTGATGACTAGTTAAGTGTCAGGATTGGGACTCAAACCCCGACTGCAGACTTGGACTTCAGAGACGCTACTCCAACATGCGCTTTCTCAGTTAAAAAAACAATTGTGTATATGTATGTTTGGGTTGTGTGTGTATGTGTGTATGCATATATGCACACATACAGATATACACATAACATGTACACACGTATCTATGTATGTAGCAGCAAGATTAGAGCAGCTTTGCGGAATAATAAGGATTTTTTAAGTCAGAAGATTTGGATATTGGCCCTCTGAAAATGCTGTGTATTTTTAATTTGTGAGATGACTCAGAGTAGTTTTGGGGTTGCAGTCCAAAAGGATTCTATCAAAAATATAGAAAAAAATGTCCTGAAAATATTGTTATCAAATGGGAATCAGTAGGAGTTCAGTCCTTGAGAGCAGATTTTGCTTTTTTTTTTTTTTCCTGAAGAAAGGAAGTTGGCAATTTGCCTCATTAATTAAGTCAGAAAAAATTCTTGTGCTGCAACAAGCACCAGACAGCATACTTTTAAGGCCTTTTCTTTTCAGTATAATGAACTAGTGTAGACAAAAATGCTCCTGTAGACTAAAGGGTACACGTAAATGCCAGTTCGTGGTTGAGAAGAATTGATTTTCCGGCTTCGTCTTTCTCCCACTCGAGAGCAGTTCCCTCTCTCTTGCCTTCCCCCTCAGATCACGTATGTTTTAGGACACCTGAGTTCCTGTCCTCCACCCTCCTCAACCTGGGACCTAATTTTGGGTCTTCATTTAGACTTTAAATATAACATTTCCACCAATCCTTCAAGCTCACAGATATTTAAGTTTTAGTGGCTTGCACTTTCATTAGTGGGATGAATATCATGTTCCCCCCCTCCTGATCAAAGAAATCACAGACAGAGCTGTGGAAGCTGGACTGTGGGGTCTACCTTTGGCTCTGAAACAGTAAGGATATGTGGTTTGTTCAGGGAACAATGTCTTTGAAAAATATACAAAATGTCTGGGCCAGCCTCTTCCCTTGAAGCAAACATAATCTCCATCCTTTTCACCCAAGATGCCTGGATGCCAGGGTCTTGGTGAACATTCCTGAGGTCGCACATCTCCTGTACATCTCCATCGTCCCTGGCTTCAGGATCAGGCTCTTCCTTGGGTGCCGGGCACCCTGGGAAGGTGCGGTGGTGAGCTAGAGCGAGTTCTCCATGCTCACGGGAGGAACGGGATGGAAAGCTGCTGACAGGAAAGCTGGCTGGAGACGCTGGGCGCTTCAACGTGAATGGACAAACCGAACCTGTATTGACAGCTCTCTCTGTGAGCAGCTTTCGTTCTTTCTAGTGACATTGCAGGGCCACCGTGAGTGTGCAGACCATGTCTCCAATGTGTCAGCTTCATGGTTTGGGGAAGACTGTTTGTCTACACCAGCTAGCAGTAAGTGGGCAATCACTGTACGTCATCTCCCCGCTCTCCTCTCCCAGGTGTGAGCAGGTGGAGGTGAGGGGAAAAAACAAAAAAAAAACAAAAAAACAACATGGGACATAGCACAATTGTTACAAATACATGTGCTGAGTCAGAAAGTGCTGGGTTTGCATACCCTTCCATCTCCTCTTGTGTGATGTTAGAAAGTCGTCTAACCTCTGCTATGAAATAAGTGTAATAGTAACTACCTCTCTAGTGTTCTTGGGAGAATTAACTGGAACGGTGTACGCCATGTGTCTGGTGCATAGTAAGTCCACGATAATGATAGTTGCCCTGAGTAGACAATTATAAGAATTTCCTTTCTGTGATGACATAAAGCACTCAAAAAAAAAAAAAACCTCACAAAAAAACAAAAACAACAACAAAACCCATTCCTTTGATTATATATTCTGACATTTAAAAATATAATGTATTAAACTATGAACTCTCTGAAACTGCCATGCGATTAAAAAGGTAATTGGTCATCATCAGGGAGTCAAAAATTGCTAAACACATAGAGTTTGTAAATTTTAAATGTCGTGATATTGGGAAATCACTGGAGAATACTGAAGAAGTAGCTCGTTACAGAGGACAGGATAGGTTTTATCCATACAAAGACAATCTAATTCTTAATTTAAGTCAGTTTTAGTATTAGGATTTGTAGTGATTCACATTTTCTGGGCAACTGACATTTATTGTACCTCCTACCTTTTTTTTTTTCTCCCCCACCCCACAAAAGGTGAGATTCACAAACGAAGAGATGTTCGCTGGGAAGAAAACAGTACAGAAAACTGAGGGTCTGAATAAATCGTCAATTGGGATAAACCAGTTACTTACATTCACAGATACAGTGTCTTGTGGTTAGAGAGAATCCATTATTCATGGGCTATTTATTGGAACAAAGTTTTGGCAGTGCAATTTTCCCTCGTAACTGCCCAAATGAACTATTATGCCATCTTTCCTCCCTAAAAATCACATTGTAAAAGGAAGGCAGAGAAGGGACAGGTAAAGGTGAAGCCGATGTTCAACTAACATTTTTGTTTTAAAAGTAAAAAGAGCAGGGATTTCTGTAGCTTGTTTGAAAAGCTGGAACTTTCAGCTCTCTGCCAACAACCACAGCTGAAACTGACAAGGTCTGACATCTCCCCTGCTTTTCCTGCTCCCATTTTCTATGAAAATACTGTAGACACTGGATCAGGAAAGACAGTGGAGCCTTAAAATAATCAGTCTTTCAATTTGCCCCGTGTTAGTTTCCATAGGAAACAAAAGTGGGAACCGTAGCCGGCAGCAAGCAACTGTCTTGTTAGAACCCTCCCTTGTCGATTCAGCTGTGGTTGTTGGCTGAAATCTGAAAGTGGCATTTTTCAAAAGGCCCTTTGGCTTCTGAGTCTATGGAGTTTTCACTTTGGAAAGCAATAAAAACGAATGGAAAGAAGTGAAAATTACTTCCAACACCAAGTTTTCATATACCTTAGGATACTATTTCTCATGCAAAGAACTTTTTCATTTCTCTGCCTTGTAGTTTATGTATGAGAACTGAAACACATTTTATAAAAGCAAAAAAGATACATCAAAAATGAAACCATGCATCTTTGGAAGGTTAAATCCCAGATTTTGGATGTGTGCTACCTTAACCGTCAACCTTATCGTGTGAAATTGCTTACATAAACATTCCATTTAGGGAGGTAGCTCGGTTTCCATTGGAACACCATCCTCGGTTCCTTCATATTTTACAAACACATTCCAAGTTACAGATGCTGGACTGACCTCCACAGAAGAAAAGGGGAGAGGATTTATTGGAAAACACCGCCAGCCCATGGAATTTAATTTTTTTTTTAATATATTCACTCGGGAGAGAATATGATTCCAAACTTTATGGCTGAACAGGACCTCAAGCACTAATTCTTATACCAGTTTAAAATAAAGAAGCCTCAAAGCCATCATCATCTTGTGGGGTGATGATTTCATTGGGGAGAAAGCATTTCACAAACATTCACTGCTCTGAATTAGAGTCCAGTGGCGTAGTCATTCTTAGACAAAAGTTTTATGAAAAATCTAGGAGGTTTGATAAATGCCACACAAAGGTAACTGTAAATGATGGGTCATGGCTTCTCTGCTGTGGTCATCAAATTTTTGTGTGTCCTTAAGAGGGGAAAAATCCAACTGTACTGAGAGGTAGAAAGAGTGGGAAAAATATAAGGAGGAAAAGATTGGACATATTTACACAATGTGAGTGGAGAGTCGTGCATCTGATACGTGCTTAAACCAAGGAGTAATCCGCCAAATCCGCCTAAGTATGTTATGTAATACATCTGTGAAAACTCTGTACTTTCGCTTTCTCTTTGATTTTTCACCTACAGCAGCAACAACAGCAAGGACCACAGTAAGAGGACGTGGCTCTGATTCTACCTTTCAGTTCAACATTGAAGCACACTGTAATTTTCGCATTTAACCTTTTCTGTTTCACTTTAGAATATTTATGCATAAAAAATAATGTTCTTTAAACTTATTTCCCACTCCTATCACCTGGGGGCATTAGTGTTCACATATCTTGCCTTTTTTTTTTTTTTTTTGTCAAAGAAGAGACCATGTTTTTATATACATTGAGATATCTCTCTATTTGACTGAAAAATTTTCTGGCAATTTTTTTTTTTAAATAACAAGCAAGGCTTGATGGGGAGCAAAACTAAATATCAGGATTGGCCTGTGAGAAAGAGCCTGTAAATTGGAAGTGAGAGATTTAGAAAGAACAAGACCATTCTGAAGGAAAATTCTCTGCTTCTGTACATCAGGTGTCTGGTGTTCCTTTCAAGTGATGCTGAACAATTTGCATATAAGTAGGATTGTAATAATCGAAACACTGTTCAACTTGCCTACTCTTCCTTCATAACTCATTAATGCCTGTGCTATGGGTTCTTTATAGGATATCCATTAGGACTGTGCACTAATAATAGTTTAATGCCCCTACACCCAATTATATATCCCCCTGAACCAGTGTCTGCCTCTCTTTCTCTCTCTCCCTACGAATTACGTCTAATAAAATAGAATATTCTAACAGAGAGGATTAAAAAGACAACAAACGCCTCCCTTCCCAACGTTAAAAATTACAAAGAGGAACTGTAATGCAACAGAAATAACCAGAGTGGGTTGGGGTGGATAAAGATGTAGGTGGGGGTGGGGGTGAGTACCAGCCCCTCAGTCCATCTTTTATCATTAATAACACACACCCGACATAAGAAAAGACACTGCCCGCCAAAACAAACCCACATAAACACCCAAGATTTTATTAAACAACCTATTTTAGAACTTAAATCATTAAACTGCATCTCCATGGGCTCTTCAAAAGGGCCGTCTGTGAGAAATAATGGATTGTCTGCAAACTTTTATCTTAGCTATTGCCTCTAGAGTTGTGCTATTTAATTATTAAAATGTGGTATTAATGAAACATGCAATCCTGGAAAGGAAACTACTTTTATCGTTGCACATGAAAGACAAAAATTTAATATACTGAGTACACTGTATACACATTACAAATATATTTGCATCCACCTTCCAAATAGCGAGCACCCCCATCTTCCCCCTCCCCTCCTTTACAGCTGCTCAATCTGCAAGAATGTGCAGAAGTAATTTATCTGAAATGGCCACTATTGTTCTTGATTCTGATTTGATTCCAAAAAAGCCAAATAATAGAAACCATTTTGAACATCTATTTTGTGCACCTGTTGTGCGGCATTATGATACGCTGCGGTTTTCATTTACGTCACATCTCTTGACATGCTTTTGATACACCATGCTGCTTTGCTCAACAAAAATCCGGCGTGCTGGAAGCCAGTGCCATCCTATTCTATTAACAAAATGGCCATGGTGAATGCTACTGCCTGAGAGCTCTGGAAGGAAACAGGGGCACACGAACCTAGCTGCTAGCCATTTAACTAACGTTAAGTAGACTGAGAATAGCTGAACAGCCTGGAGGGGCTCAATATACAAAATATTAATACCGCTAATGATGGTGATACTCAGGCAAAACAAGAGGACCTCGGTAGTTTCATCCCCCCCCCCCCCCGCCCTTGTTGCTTTGGTCTTTGAATGCGATGCCAGGAGAGAATCCGAATGGTTTTTCAGCTCCACTCCATGTGTGGGCTGGTTTCTTTGTGGATCAACTCCAGAAGGCATGGGATCCCGCATTTGCTGTTTTTCAAGGCTGCAGCATCATCTCCATTTACATTTCAATATTATGGCTCCCACTCTTTTAAATACTTCTATAGTAGCTTCTTACCTTAGCTTCCCTGGCTAATGACACCATGACTGTATGAAGACTTAACGGCAACCAAAAAGGGTTGGCTGTGACATTTGTGGGCAAGGGGACCACAGGCTTTGCGTTGCACCGCAGACACATGGATTTTGAAGTAATGAAATACCCAGGCTGCCTTGGCTGGCTGCCGTGTTTATCAGCACTTTCCTCTGTGCTGAGTGTGATCGTGCCCATGCTTCCGTTGTCCAGGTACGTACCTGTCGCCATCTTTACTTATGTCAAATGACCGTAATGCCAGGATTCTATGGCACTGAGATTTGATCGTAGCCCGTTAGGGTGAAAGTGTCAGGAAGTTGGTGTGCTTCACAGGTGGTGTTTGTGAATCCTAGAAAGTGACTCCGTTCAAAATTCTGAAGAAGATGGAAGCTGTCTAACTCACAGAATCTTAGCGTGAAAAGGGACCTCTGAGGTCACACCCAGCTTTGTCCTAATGGAAGAATCATCCCCCCTTCAGCGTCTTTGACAGATGGTCTTCCAGGTTCTGCGTGAACTTTCCCTTGAAGGGCAAATTCTGCTTAACAAAGCAGTCTGCTCTATTTGTAAATAGCCCTAATTGTTGGATAGTTTTCCTTTACGTGTAGCTGAAATCTGGTCTTTTCCCAGGAGAACTAGATAAGGTGTGCAGAAGAGTCGAAGCTAACCAGGGCCCCCTTTGTGCCTGTGGGACCTCCTTAGTCATGTGGGGCCCCATGCTGGCATTGTCTTGAAATTCTTCATCATTTTTCACTCGGAATCTCCTTGTGAAAGTTTCATGTTGTAGTGTGTCCTACAATCTATGTAGTTGATCCTGCCAATGGTGATTTGAGGTGAGGGACCAGTAAGCACTCTTACAAAGCATGCTTTTGGGGGCTACTGATGTTATTTTATTTTCCTATCTATCTATCTATCTATCTATCTATCCATTCTCCTATCTATCTATCAATCACCTATCTATACATCTTGTCAGCACAATTATGCAATATTCTTTGGACTTCCTTGTGCACCAGTTTTTAATTCATGGATTTTCCCCCCATTTCCAAGTGCTTCTTCCCTCACGTTGCCCTCATGCCCCTTAATTCAGTGGGGTGCCAGAATGGGTAGGAATACAAACTTGACTAACGCACCATCTCTGAACTTTAGCATTATTAAGCTTCTCTCTCCTTCGCTTTTGAAATACTAACTCAAATCTTCCCTGTCAGTCAAAGGAGAAGGACATGTTTTGGCTAAGTTAAGTAGGGTCTAAGCTAACAAGTAACATCATCAGAACACTTGGTTTGAATGCTGATTCATGCTTCTTGCTGATTCTGTGACTTTGAAAATGACACTTACCTCAAATGCCTTCCTTTCCTCCTCAGGCCTGCCTGCCTCCCAGGGTTGCAGCAAAGCTGGGCTGGGAGGGTTGAGATGCTGAGTGAGACTGGGGTTTTGCTGAATTCAGGTGTAGGGTTTCCTGGGGGGTGTGGGAGGGAAGCCACCCTGTTGCAGAGACCCCCGAGGAACATCTTGGAACCACCCCCATCCCCCCATCCGACCACTCGCTCACAGTGAATGCAGGCTTGGTGTTTTTCTCTTGGTTTTGCCTGCCATTCTTCAGGGACCCTGTATCTTCTGGGGTATATGGAAGAAATTCTGTGAAAAGTTTTCAAGGAAGAGTGAAACTACTAGAACCTTTTGAGATAGCGAGAACTGAACATAAGTCATTATTGTAAGTCATTATGGGTGGGTTATTTAAAGCCTGAGCAGTAAAGTTGGGGGAGTCATCCAATAGCAAGAGAGAGATAAAGCGGGCACACTCTGTTCCAGCCAGGATTGTGTGTATAGCGTGGACGTGTGAACCGCACGTGAATAACTTGAAGAAGCCAACATTCTGAGAGATTGGGATATAAATTATCTCCCGAAAAACTGAATCCAAACTCTCTGCTGGTCAATAAAACAAAGAATATTGGGATATCTTTAATCTCTCTTCTCAACAAGGACACATCATTTTTATGAGATATAAATATTCCGCTCTCATGAAAGCCTACTTCAACAGATATGATGGAAAATGCATTAAGGGATCACAATTTGTTAAAACCTATTATTATGGCCGAGTTGATTATTATATGTGAATTTTATAACAACTCTGGTTTTCTTCTACTAGTTAGTGAAATAACATTCAGTTATAATTAAATCAAAAACTTTTTGGTAATAAAAATTGAACATTTCTTAAAAGATAAATGAAAGTGCTTTAGAAAGATGTTTACATATAAAGTATTATTGTCTTAAAAGTAAATAGTAAAAAAAAAATTAAATAGCCATGTTTGGATTAAGAAAAAAAAATCCATCCCCTAATTTGACGTAAGAAGTATTTGGAGATTTTAAAATTGCACATACAGTTTTCAAGGTACATTTGAGTGACTTGGAAATATTTTCAGGAGAGTCGCACTTTTGGAGTGAAAACATTTTGGTGTTTATTTCAGATGAGTGATCTTGCTCAGATTCCATATTTTGACCTTAAGATATCCTAACTGGTGATCTGGGGACTTCTCAGAACAGGAGCACACACATTCTTTGGGAGGCTAGAACCCTGACCACAAGCAATCCTTTCCATGAAAGTAAATTACTTGCTTCCTTATCCGTAAGAGTTTGACAACTATCAAGGCCTTTTGTCAAGAATGGAAGAGAATAGAGGGGAAAAAAGTGAGCCTGGAGTTTCTGTACTCTCCCTCTAAGATGGTATCTTCCCTAGGCTCCTGATTTTCTGAAACTGTGCTGTGGGCCATGGCGCCCCCAGAAGGAGACCACAGTCAATAGCACCATTCTCAAAGTTGGCTGCAGCCTAGTGGTTAGGACGCATTTGCCAATTGTTCAAGAACCTTGAGCTCACAACAGTGGACCCAGGTCATTGCCAAATAGCATTCTGGTTAAGTAAGTGTCAACGCAGATCTGTTTCAGGCAGAAAATTGAAGCCATAGATCGTGTGTAAGTGTGTGAACTCCGAAACATACAATTCTTTGTGTACGATCACAAATTTCTGAAGAAATTTTTTCCCACAAGGGAAAAAAAGATATTTTTATTTTTTTAAAGAAAATGTCCATTTTATGTGTGAAACCCAGTTGGTAGGAGTGAGGTATTTTTATTGATGTAGACAACAGTGATTTTGTAATCAAATAAAACATAAACTTTTAAAGACAGAAAGAATTTACCATGAGGAAGAAATGGGGAGCTAGAACAGCATATGTCATATGGAAGATACAATTTGAATCTTTTAACTATCTCCTTTCTTGCACAACAATTATCCAAAGGAAAATGGAAAGAAAAGCATTCTACTTTTTTCTTCACTTGCCCCAAATTATCTTCTCTGAAGACCAAGAATTACCTTGGTAGTCACTGTCTACTAGAAAGGTAAGAAGAACAATAAAAGACGAGTAAGTCTGTTGACATTCTACTTGGTTCTACAGTAGAGGAGGCTGGCTGTACTTAATACAGAGTTTCAGGGCACCGTTCTCTCTGCCCTCACCTTCCCATGGTGTCCAGCCTCCTGTGTCACCTCCAGCAAACAGGGGATGTTCAGCTCTGGATGCTTGATTGTGACGGTCACGTCTCTGACTCTCTCTGTCCTGTCAGTTGGGCAATTTATATAGAGAGATACACAATATCTCCTGCCTCACTTTTGTGAAGCCTTTTGAAAAAGCCTGGGCATGTTTATTTAAGCCAGAACAGAGAGACATTCTTAGGGAAAAAAAAGAAAAAGCTAATCTAATACCACATGGATATAATATTTAAAAAAATTATTATGATTGACAGAACCTTTATCAAAGAGTGTGAAACAAGATTTCATTAAAATCAGAAGATATAACCACATCTTCTCTGATGTATCCATTTCCAGAAATGTTCCCCTTCGACAAAAGACCCTTTTCTGATGTGGACTTCCAGGTACTGTCATGGGCTCCAAGGGCATGAAAGGGAATGCCCATTTTCCTCACGCAATCACTTTTCCCTACTTTCGCCTGGAATCTGGCACCATGCTCATTAATGGCTAATCCGATCTGTTCTCTCTCAGTCTGTAGCTCTGTTTCTCATCTCCCATTTCCTCCATTTGTCTGTCTTTCTACGATGAGAGAACCTATATGCCCACAAATGTCATGGTAGCCATATTACTAAAATGTCATTGGCCTCCTTGCTCCAATCTTTACTTGTTTGAAAAGCAGAGTACCTCATGACACAAGATACTGGTTTCTACAAATGTCAGAAAGATGTGGTGTTCCTAGGTAGGAAACATGTACCTTTGAGAAAATCTTTCTTGTCAACAGAACTGTCTTTTTGGGGGGGAGAGGGAGGGGTTCTGTGGAAGTGTTAGAAGGACTGTTCCAGGTGAGAAGAAGAAGAGAGATTTTTAAAGGATTCGCTCAATCACTTGGGCATGGTCAGTCTGTGTGGGACAGACAGGGGTCGTTTTTCTTCCCTTCTCTCCCCAGGTCGTGTGGAAGCTTGAGCCTATAAAGGCAACCAAGGTGAACTCGCTCATTCCACACAACAGGGTAGATCATTCACCACAGGGTGTTCTTGATAGTGCTCTGTCCACTCTAATTTTAAGCGTCTAAGCAATGGGAGTCCTACCACTTCCCTTGGAAGATTACCCTACAGTCTAATAGGCCCAACATTAAGAAGATTTTCAATTGGTAATCAACCTAAATTTCCCTTTTCTTAATTTCATCCCATTACCCCAAACCCTAATCCCCTTGTTCCACCTAGCTCCTCACCCTCATTAGTGTTTACACTCCCCAAATACTAATAGCTAGCTGGCCAAAAAAAAAAAAAAAAAAAAAAAAAAAAAAATCTGCTCTCAGTCATTACTTAGCTAGTCCTCAGATAGTTACTTCTTGAAAAATATGTCTGTTCCTCCATATACTGCTCTCCTTAAAGGCATTCTTTAATATTAAGAGATTCAAGTATTTTTTAATAAGCCAAAAAACGTGTGTAAGTGTAAAGCACAGCAGTCTGTAATGGGCTAGAGGAGAATAAATACATTCTTAATGCGGGCGGGCGATAATGGTATAGCTGAATTCACCTTCTTTTGCCCTTTACACAGACACAGAACAAACCATTGAAAGCAATTGGTTGAAGCCTTTTTCCTCAAAGTTGTCGATTTCTATACTATACTTTTTTTCTATACTATACTTTTTTTTATAATACCATCCTTGCATGTTATAGATTAAGAGAGTGTTTTTTCTGCTCTATGAAAACATTTATGATAATATATTATCTATCAATAATCATTATTTTAATAAAACCACTGACATTAATATGAATACTTTGTGTTAGTGTATAGGGTCATAAAATACTACAAGGTAGGAGCTATGTGAAAACCAAGCCTTAACTTAGGTCTCATTCATAACACGCACTGTTCTTTTTTATTTTTAGACCACTTTACCAATTTGATTTACTGGTGAAGTGAAAAGACTACATTTTAACAGCAAACTCTCAAAACAATATATGTTTTAAAAGTTGAGATTTCTATTCCTATTCCTGTGATGTTTCAAAACTCCCTCCCCATCTCTGTTTAGGAAATAATTAGATCGCTATAGTGGTGGCGGGGTTCTGCCTCTATCTTTGAATGCTGTGATATTTCTTGATTCTTTTGACTTTCATCTTGAATTTTAAGCTGGTTTTCTACTTATATTTACGCTAACTGATACATGTCTTACATGAATAAACAAGCCAATGGAACAGAGGAATATTACATAACTTTTGGAAAGTTATTCTGTGGACCATACTCTAGGACACTTAACTCTATAAGATAGTGTCCTCATGCTATCAACAGTTGGCATTGCTAAGACATTTATGTGCCTTTCTAGAAAACTTCTGGTGGATATCAGGAACATTTGTATCCATCACCAGATTGAATAATTTTCAGTTTCAACACATGGCTGCAAGTCCAAGTCTAAGTAAGTGTTCACCATTTCTATGCTTCCTTCCTTAGGCTACATGGTCCAATGTTGAGCATGTTTCACTGATTTCTAAGAATTTCTTGTTCCCGTATTTGCTGGCAGCATGTAAGTTGGAAAAAAAACCAGCAACTCTAGAAAACTTAAGTGAAAGAGGTGAATTCATTTAGATAGCACTGTGACATTTCAAGGCATTAAATGTAAAGAGTTGACCAAATAGGTCTGCAGAAGGAGAAAAAAGGTGGCCAGTTTCTAGGTCGTCTGAAATATGACATACAGTATCACCTCTGCCCTGTCCTCTGCCCTCTTGACATTACTGTCACTCAGATCCAACAACCCCCAGCAAGTGGGCTTCTTGGTTTTAAATTTCATATTCTGGCTTTATTTGCACCCCTTGTTGAGATGAGCTTATGAAATGTGTCAGGGACTTGGATTCAAGATATTTTCAGTGCAGCAAGGGCCCCAGCCTTGTACATCAAGGATCCATCCCAGAGATGGAGAAATTGTTGCAAAAAATCCATACATAAAAGAAGTCTAATCTTCTAGAGTCAAAGTTATATTGCATGGCAGGTACTGAAGATTAATTTGACACATTGCAATCAGTATTTGTTCAACATTACTTCCCCCTCTTTTTCTGAGATTGGCATATGAAGTTTCTAATATTTCTTTGGGTTATTGGTGGTAGACATTTATGTGAAAATCTAGAATCTCTAAAGTGTAGCTGGTTGCAAAACTGTCGTCACAATACAAGTTGTATATAAAGTGAAAATATAATTTATTTTCTTTATTTTGGTTGCAGTTCACCTTGGCTTCTTCCTGAGCCCTCAGTTAGTCGTGAGTGAGGGTAAGGGAGAGAAATTAATTAAATGTCCAATCAAGTTTGGAGCTGTCAGGCCTGATCATTTCAGCCGTCTTTCTTAATTGGTGTTCATTCTTCCACTTGGATAAAATGCCCATTCTCTTCTGTATTTGTCCCCTTCGTGCTTTTCTCCCTAAGATGACATTCTGCTGTATGGGGAAAGGTGGCTACAATTTATGAATTCTACTGGCCTTGGGAATAAAGTAGGAATTCTCGGATTCCCATGGTAGCTTCGTAATTTCTTCCAGCCTTCTCCTTGCTGAGTCCACTGTGTGTCTGGTCCCTAGATGCCTGCTTGCGTTCCTGGAAGGAGTCTGGAGTTAGTGAACACATGATTCTTCATTTCGGCTTGGACAGAATTGATAGGGGAAGGGTGTGTAACTTCTCCTGGTCATATGACCCGAGTTCATCCCTGTCTGCCTAGAGAATTGCTTCCCTGCCATGTACTCCAATGAGCTCAGGGGCCAGTGCCTCCTCTGGGGCCATCTTGCCCTGTGACAGCAGCATTCACCTCTTACACAACCAGGACTAGCCAGGGAAGCTCAACCACAGGGCCTCCCGCTGTCTGATTAGGTGACTAGGGCAACTGCCATTTTGATGTGGGTTTTATAAGAAACATTATGTCCATTCTTCAGTGTTTTAAGGACAAGCATCATATGAAAAATGTCCAGCGCTGTACCTTAAACACTCGGGTCCTGTGTATTCTGGACATTCAAATTTCCTGGACACCTTCATGAGATAAAAATATTGAGGCCTAAGATTATTTCCATGTACATGAAAGTCACAGTGTACAGAGATTTTTCTGACCATACCACTTTTGATTTCATAGGTCAAGTAGCAGTCTTCTCTCCAATAGTAAATTTAGATTTCAAATTGGTCAGGGACTAATTTACTTGACTCTCTCCCCTAGTCTGCTGCACTGTGGGGATTTTTCCAGAGCTGCCTAAGTCTTAATAGAAAATCCAAATGTTCATAGTTCTTGGTGGGTTTTTTGGATCTATAATGGTCTTTAAGAGTATCACACACATCTAAATAGAGGGTTTTTTTTTTTTTTCAGATTAAGATCAGTATAGTACATTGCCTCTCTATTAAATGTAACTATTTTTATAAAAACAACATGAACTGTTTTATTCCAGATCTAGCATGATGCTTTGGGAAGTCACTCCAAAGATATTCTTTTCAGTGGTACCTCCTCAGTGTCTGGATGCTGGCTTGCATTCTCTTTATTGTTTCTGGTTTTCATTTACCAAGTCTACAGAAATGAAAAATAAACTTTCCATACCCGGGAAGTCGTTACAGAGTATAAAGAAATTGAATCTCTTTTCTTATTTTTGTCTGGACCTTTCCAGAGAATGCTGCGCTTTTCCTTCCCCTGCTCCTTGTGATGCTCCTCTAGCTAGATCTTCTTAGAACTCTTGGGTCCTCAACATCTGGGGTTCTATTTAAACCTGTTTGAGACGGTTATGTAATTTATTTCTTTGGACAAATACACATGTGTTTTCAGTAGATTCACATGCCTAGGAAGACTGTGGGCCCCAAGTGGAGAGCCTGTGGCTTTCAAACGTCTTTCTCTCCTCCACGTGTGATGACTTCTAGGTGGCACAGAGGCAGGCTCCAGCCAGTGAAGGGGTCTCCTGTTCTCCTCCTGTGCTCAGCAGGAGCATAGTGAGTATGCTCACTATGAGTAAATAGTGAGTGAGTAAATTTACTCACTCATTTGTTCTCTCAAGAAAGATTCCTTGAGTGTCCACTGTTTCCTAAGAGTTAGGAGGGGTCAACAGAAAACAGCAATCTGTCTTTGGCCACAATGTACATTTAGCCTCAGTCAGTGTTCTTTCTCTTAATTGTAGAGGGATCCAGATAATGAGATATGGAAGGTCAGATTGTGGTCATCACAAACATTAGCAAATAAAATATGTATAAACTCAACTCACAAGCCGCGCACCACCATTACAGTCATTATCTTCAATATTTTTATCAAATTATTATATTAAGTGCTTGCAGACACACCGAGTTCTCATGGTTATGGAGTACATGAACTAAAACATAGAGGGAGAGAGACATGGCAGACACCAAAGACACAGATGCATAGACTTATGGAAGGCAAACATTGGTTCTTCATTGAGGTCCTTTCCAAATGACATGATACAATAATTTGTTTCCTGCAGGTGAAATCCAGGATGAACTCATGAATTAATAAAAATATCATACGGCTCAATGCAAACTTTTGGTATATTTGACATGTGTATGATAAATCAAACCATAGTGCAGAATTCTGTCTGCTAGATATAGGTATCGATTTTTATCTTCAAAATAAGCTTTGAGACTCTTCTTCTTTTTTTTTTTTTTAAAGATTTTATTTATTTATTTGACAGACAGAGAGAGAGCACAAGCAGGGGATCAGAAGGCAGAGGGAGAGGGAGAAGCAGACTTCCCACAGAGCAGGGAGCTCGTTCCTGGGATCCTGGGATCATGACCTGAGCCAAAGGTAGATGGCCAACCGACTGAGCCACCCAGGTGCCCCTGAGACTCTTCTTAATAGCATAATTGTTTCAGTCTCTCTTTCTTCTTCTCTGTATGTATGTGTATAAATATATATATATTTATACACATACATACATAAGGTAGATATATAGGTCTATGTATTTTTATGGACACATGGATCCTTTGTGAGTACCTTGTTTTCCAAAACCAGTGTTTGTGTTGAAATTTTTAAAAAGGTTTTTGTTCTTAGCTAAATGATTGCATTAAAAAAAAAAAAAAAAGCTTACACAGCAACGTAACAGATTCACTTTTTAAAACAGTCATTTGGTTATCCAAAAGTCCCTATAATGCCAATAAGTGACCCCTATAAGAACTTGTACAAATTAGACAAAATACAAATCTGGGCTTTTTAATATCATCAACTAACAAGCTATAAAATAATCGAGTGGCTCTGTTAGCAAGGGTAGAGCAAAAAGACTTCCTATTGGGTAATATCGGAAATTATCCGTCGGTCAGTCCAAACTCTACCAGTGGTGCCCATCCTGCCATTTTCCTCTTCCTGGTGTAAGATTGCACCATCTTTATCGAACAACATCTTATGTTGTTTTCAGGCCACTTTTTTTGCCACATCTTCTTTAACTTTTACTTTATTCTTCAACCTGTTGTACCTGGTAAATAGGGGAGCTCTCAACAAATTACTAAAGCTTTTGAAGAATCTCCTTTCCCAAGGATCTTGGCTAACAGGTACACAATGGTGAACTTCAAGATTTTGTGGTAAAAAGAAAATGTATTGTAATGACAAAACCTTCACTCACCGAATGTCAAAAATGGCATCAAGAACTCACCACAGACCATTGGGATGGCTGAAACATGGCTTTATGAAAGTTAATTTTCTGACCGTCTACCAAGTTATGTGACTTATTTTGTTTCTAACTTCTAGGTGGGTGAGTGGATGGGATCCCTATGCTAATTAGTATTTTTAAAATTATTATTATTCCTCTAAATCCTAGGTGGAATGACTTATGCTGTGCCCAGAGTGAGCGAGCCCTTCTCTTAAGCAATTTATTTTCATTTACTGTCTATCCCTTTTTACCAGTTTGCCATAATCTAATTTAGATTAATAATACGTCAATAAGTAAGCCAGGGGAAAACTTCTTTTCCTTATGGGACCATATGAAGGGGTTCAGGGCAATGACAACTCCAAGGAGAACCTGACTGGGCTTGAAAGGAGAGCTCCTACCACCGTCAGCCTCCCTGGCACTTGACCATTATATCCAGAGCTGTTTCTGAGACCATCACAGCAGGTTGTCCCCAATTGTCAGTACATTCTTCAAAAGGTGGGACAAGTGAAGGAGAGCATTTACCACGATGCCATCTCTAGTGAGATGACTCCAGATGAAGGTTGTCCCTTTAACAGTCATCACGTTTAGCAGCTCTTTAGCAAACACCACAATGCATTTTATAAAACACACCAAGATGGCAAAACAGTTCAATCCCATTGGAAGAGAGTCTTTATTTTATATTTTCCCCCTTATCTAAAATGGGCAATTGCTATTCTGCCAAATAGGCTCAAAAGGGCCATGAAAACTAAAGTCCTTCAAAGCTGTTAAACGCATCCTCAAATTTACAATAAAATGCAACATGACAAATCTTCCAGTAAAAATCTCTGGAGCATCATCGCAGCCCTTAAACAATTTTTCTTTAAGTTAGTATTTCAGTATTCAGCACCTTGAGGAACCAGGAAGGCAAACGTGGGCAAGGAGAGCAGAACAAAACAAAAACCAAAACAGGAAAAAAAAAAAAAAAAGCCACCACCAACAAAGACAGTGGGAAAAAAAATGCAAACAGCCACGTAAGCCATTAAACATATGCCAAAGTAAACAATCGATGTGGGTTTGCCACGGTTGTGCCCTGCAGGTAGACGACAGGCAGCAGGGGAGCAAATGGAAGGGGAAAGAAAAAGAGGAGTGGAGGTGCCGCCCCGGAGCCTAAGAGCAGGACGGCCTGATTGTGAGCCTCAAGACACACCATCAGCCATGCAAAACAGGACATACCTTTCTGGCTTGCTGGTTCTGTCGGCTGAGACAAAGCAGTCCTATTCACAGCGGGAGGCCAAATCAAAATGAAATTTTATTTAGTCTGCACTGTCCCCAGATTGGGTTTCAGAATGACTGCTTTAGGAGATAGCATGGATGTGGCTGATGCATGCTTTGCATATGAAACTGCAGTAGGAAAAGAAATCTACATAATCAAAAAAATCTGTGCTCTGTGTATGTGACAAAAACCCCGGACGCCAGTGATTTCACCGCAGTGTGGGTTTTCAGGCAGGCCCTTTTGGGGTGAAACGCATTTAAAAAAAAAATGTCTCATACAATATTAGCAACAAATAGTAAGAAATTTGTAATGCTCGATGAAAATATACAGATTCCTGCTTACAACTCTGCCACATCGAAATCAGCGTGATTTTTCAGTACGATTATGAAGGCATCAAAAATTTGTGGGGGAGACCAGATCGAATTTTAAAACATGAACAGATTATTTTGAGGGGGTTTGTTCTGATGCTTACTCTACCTCTGAACCTCCACAAAATAATGAAAAGCTGAAGTCTGATGCAATACTGAAATTAACACTGAGAGCCCCCTTCGACTTTTCTCTGGGAAGACATTTAACTCATTCATATTTAAAGACTATTTTTAAGAACAGGGAATATCTTTCAAAATGCTGTTTAGCTGTTGGAAATATTTTTAAAAATCAGGAAAAGGGATTGTAAAATGTATATAGAATGCATATCAGGGAATCTTTGAAAAAATAATAATATATATATTCTCTTTGAGAAGATGATATATAATCTTTGAAAAAATTATACACACACACACGCAGATAAACTATGTTCTTAATACAGGGTTATCACTGGCCTTGACCAGGAAAGGGAAGTGCTATGCAAAGTACAGTGAAACAAGGGGGCAGAATAGAGCTTCTTGATAAATATATATTATTTCTCAAAGAAATACTTATCCCAGCTTGATTTTGATAGATCAGTTCCTTGAGGTTGGATACTGCCAATCATTTTCTCCAAAGAGGAAAAAAAAATGAAAATAAAAAAGAGATTGAAAGAAAGAAAACCTACCTGTATAAAATGGTAGCAAAAAAGACCAGGCAGTCTCTCCCACTGCACAGTGCTCTGAAAAACATGGACAGTCATCATTCTGTTTTACGAAGTATTCCTAAGGACAGGAGGAATAAGAAATCTGCCCATCTGAGCTCTGAGGAGGTCGTCTCCAAGCCAGAACCCAGAGCAGCAGAAAAACTTCTCCCAATAATGAGATACAAATAGCTCAAATAGTATGCCGCCACACAGCCCCAGCAGAAATCCCCAACTACGGAACTATGGACCGATCCCCCCCCCCCCTTAGAGAAACAGTCAAGACTAATTCTGTGATTCAGGTTTGGACCTAATTTCTTAGAAAAGCTTTCCCCTGCTCCAGCTTAGATTGGCGACCTGTCAATAATAATATTTACAAATGTAAAGGTCTCTTTAAATTGATAATTTTGCATTCGGTAAGATGGCATCGTGTTCGGCTGTGCACGCCACTAGCATAATTAAAGCCTAAAATCCAAATAGAGCAAGGCATTTGTTTCCTTTTACGCTCCAGGACCACCGCATCCAGGTCTTCCTATAACAAGGGCACTGCAGTCCTTCTCTGTTGCTTGCAGGCAAGACCCTCTCTTGCCTTGGTTTTCTATTATATCATAATTATGCAGATAGTTATGAGGCAGGAGTTTTGCCTGCGTAGTATTTTTAGTGACAAGACACCCCTTTTCTGAGGAACGGAAAGATGTTAATTCTTAACAAATCCTATATCCCCCAAATTCAGTGCACCTGGCATTCACTTTCTACCTAATAAGCATCCGTGAATATGCAAATGTTCAGTGTCTCAGTAACCTCATTAATTTATTCCTCAGGCAATCATAGAATGTGAACCAGTCCTGTGCCACCAGTGCTAGAAACGGTGCGGATCAGGGCGATGAGAATCAGCTGAAAGCTCAGGCTGCATATTGAAACACTGTTTCATCTTTATTCCGTCCTTTGGCACTCTAATTCAAACAAAGGCTCTTACCTTCCTCTACTTAGCTGACAGCAAAAAGCAAAAGTAGAAAAAAAAAATGCCGAGGGATAATCATTAAGATCTCCCCCTTCACCACCAAATACAAACCAGAGGTGATTCATGGTTGGAGCAAAATCTTCATAGCAAAACAGTTTCCAAACTGCCCAAGTTCTCCGGTTTTGTTATTTATTGGGGGGCGTGTGGGGAGGGGGTAGAGGGCGACCTGCTTTCCATACTGCAATGCAGTTGAATCATCTTTCTCTTTGCCCACATTAAAAGCCCTGAATAATGTTTATAAAATGTTAGGGAATCCCGGTAGGTTTCCTATTTAACAAGCCATGTATGACAAATCACAGTGTAATGTACTACGTTCTTAATCTTTAATTAGAATGTGAATATCTGCTAGAGAACGCAGTTAACTTTGACACGTTAAATCTTCTGGTTAAAGTGCCTTACAGGGAGAGCAAAGATGAAACACTGGAACAGTCTCCTGCTTCTCTCCATTCACCCAGACAGTTGGGGAAGGATGATAACATCTTGTAATACCTGCTCTGTAGTAATTAATCGCTGTGGTATTTAGGACCATTCAAGTAGACAAATATGACAGAGACAGGGACAATTAGGAACCTTGTTCAAGCTACATTAACTTTTCCAGCTATTACAACACAGCAGCTCAAGTTTGCTTGTAAAAGCTGCAGAGGGATTGCTATGCATTAGCCGTGCGATTATTAATGAAAGAAAAGGAGAATTGTGTTTATTGTAGTTTGAAAATTGCAAATAAATTTCAATTATCTGCTATGTCATTTTGTTAAACATGCATTCTGGAAATGCCTTTGTACTCTAAATCATGAGCTACTTATAGCAAACTAATACCAGAAACCCTCAGGGAGCTAGGAAGTCAATATTTTTGTTGAAATGCCTTTTTTCCCCTTTCCTTTTCCTTTTTTTTTTTTTTTTTTTTTTTTGGGTAAGTGAAACCGGAGATGGGCAAATCCACCTGAATGGGTTTCAGGTAGCAAGCTCTGTGGCATCCTGACATTCATTCGGCCCACCATTTGCGAATAGACCTTGAGTCAGTTGTCCCAGGCAGACATCAGGGCAATCAGAACCACACTGTTAAAAGAAACCAGAGTAGCTCTCCTTCCTTTGGGAACATCCTCAAAACAATTATAAGAAATCAATTATGATAAATAAATAACTTCTGCTATCTTGCCATCTCTGTCCCTTCCAATAACAAAGCCAGTTTTTTTGTTTTTTTCTTTTTTTTTTCGGGGGGAGGAGACACCTACAGAGGGGGTTTCTCAGCTGTGGAGGTGATGGAGAGTCAATGTTTCTAGAGAATGGTTCATGTCTATTCTCTTTCACGAGGACAACTGCCAATCACTTTGAATGGCAAACTTGATCTTGAGAGGAAAAAAAAAAGGAGAAAAAACAATAACAACAACAACAAGCCACACTTGGGAAGCAGAAATAAACACACCCGTTTCTCTGCTGCCTTTTGTGAAACTATTCATTTCTCAAAGCACTCAGACATGTATATCTAGTACCAAACCTCCCCTCGGTGTCTCCCATCCAAACCATCCCGCAGGCGCACTGGCAAGGGGCTGGCAAGATGTGCGTCCGGTGGCCCAGAAAAACGTCTCAAGTCTGAACTTCCCATGTACCCCGCTCTGTTCCTACAACCCAGGACCGCCCATGCCCCATTTCTACCCAATTGTGCAAATTATCCGATTTTACTAGCCATCAGGAACTGAACGTGAAAGAATATTCTGGGATGTCCAGGAGCTGGGGACCTGGTCCAATTGTCTTCTGTAAATCAAAGAAAGACCAGCTTAGCATGGCACAAATCTGCATCCCCACCCCAGAATCTGTTGTCACACACACACAAAAAAGCCGCTCAGTGCTGAGGAACAATCTCCCCTCTCAGCCGAGCTGCGATGATGTCAGCTTTCTGATTACAAACTGCTTATTTATGCTTCAACAGCTGCCAAGAGGAGCAAATAAGTGGCTAAAAGAGTGTCTAGACCAGGCTTTCAGTCCGCTATTGTCTGGGGGTTGTTACCTGGTTGACAGCGATGGGTCCAGCTGCCTGGTGTGAAAGGGAGCAGGGATGGGGAGGCAGTGATTGACAGAAGGGCCCTCCGGGTCAGCCCGGATGGCCCCACGTCTTTATATTCCCAGCTCCAAAGGGAAAGCCAGGGCCCTGCCTTGAGGTTGGAGGTGAAAGGAAATGTTGGAGGGTAATGAAAAAAATCTTTTGGCCAAATTTGCGATCATGAACACTTCCCCGGGGGGATCGAAGCCAGTCCAAGTGGCCTCCGAGTAGCCAGCAGTGGGCACCTGGAGCTAAGGGGAGCGGGCCATTTCTGATGAAGCTCACAGGCCCCTGGGGGGGGGGGGCGTGTTGGGGGAGGGCTCAGGGACACACATACGTTCACTTTCTTCTGTTTTTTAGCTTCTTGTTTTCATTTTATTCTCTGGTATGGGGTACTTGGTCCCCAGCAAATGCATCTGGGGCCACCTTTTAAATTCACCGTCCCAAGAGTTCCATGAGGGTTTCAGAAACCTCCCCTCTTTTAGGACTTTCAATTGAAGACTGACAGAACAAGAAACACTCCAACATTTGGGAAAAACAAGGAGCTTTGCAAGCTGACGTAAATGTCTAATTAGAATTTTCCACCACCACTTGCAACCTTTGAATCTTGCTTTCCCATTTGTTTCCAGCCACGCTCTCCATTTTAACACTTTTCAGGGTAGATTTGAATGTACCAAATCGCTCCCTTCATCCCCGTGTCTCACGATTCACTGCCGTTGATTGGCATCAAACATTTGTGGCTTTCAGGCTGCTCCTCCCCTCGCCCCCATTTTATAGTTTGGGGTTCTGGCGGAGGAAAGAATACTGTTCCATATTGATCACCAAGAGGCACTCATTTGAATATAATAATAATATCAAGAATGAAATCTCTTCTTCCATGATGCCCAGCCCCTACTTACTGCTACTCAGATACCGTGTGCCTTCTCGGGGATTGGATAGCATTGTTGTTTCGACACCACTGTTCCTATAAGGACAATTAAGAAGTAAGGCTCCCAGGGGGTGACGACTGATGCTTCCCCTTCCACATTTATATTCCTATTTACTTTTTCCCAACCACTTAGAAAAAAAAAAAAAAGATTCCTTCCAAATGTTGGCCGTGATCAGTGAGGCAAGGAGTACAAATCTGATGGTTCTCTAGCCTTAAAAATGGTTGCATTAAAGAAAGAAAAAGACGAAGAGTCCGCCTTCCACCATGTGAAAAATAACATCCATTTAACATCATGGTAATCCCTAGAAGTGCCAGACTTGAATGAAATGCAAGAGAGCACCTGAGGAGTCAAAGCTTAATTTGTGTATACAGTTGGCTTTCTCTATAATATCTGATTCAGACTCTGTAACGAAAATGAAATCACGTTAAATTAACTGTAAAAAATAAGTTGATTTAATTAAGCACAGAAAGACTTAATAGATATAATAAAATGTTAAAAAGTCAAATGATGTGCAGTTACATTTCAGTTAACACTGCTCAACAAATATACTAAATTTATTCCTTTCAATAATGATGTGTTTTGAACATTTAATTAGATAAATAATGTCTAATCACTTCAGCAAATCTGAACTGGAAGAATCCTTGTCATCAAAGGTGACTCATGCTCGTTACATCTACCTTTTAAGGGAAGGTAAAGCGGCAAACTTCAGCTCTTTTCAAGGAGATGCGTGGAAACGAAGGTAAAGTCTGTCTTTCAAGCCTCATTAAAATTCAGGGTTTGCTAAACAAACTATTATTTACAGTAAGATGAGTGTTATTCGAAATAGACTTCTACTTGTTTGCCTTTTTTTCAGCATCAGAAACTATAAGCAGCTGATAAGAAAAGGTATTCAGTGTTAGATGTCCTATAATTCATCATAATACTGTTTCCTTTAATAACTACTTTGCTCAAGTGATTGGCATGATTACAAGAAAATTACTTCAAATTATTCATCTCTTATCTTTCCTCTAAGATGTCCTAAGTTGGATGATAGTTAGCATAATGGGGCCCTATTAATTGCTAATGTGGAAAGTCCTTCACAATTTGGATAGAGTTTGTAGCCCAAATAAAGAAAATAGTGCCAAAAGCAACCTTACATCATCTGCTCCTTAAGATGGTGCCACCCACTGTCTATTAAATGGAATGTCAAGGACATTTATTTCTTCATTTAGAATTTGCTATGATGAGCCCAGCCGGCTTATGAAGCGCGGACTCGCAATTAACATCTATCTATGCACACTCACACATATGCACACGCACAGATACACACACACACAGATACACACACAAGAACACATTTGTGCATTGCACGGAAGTATCGATGCACTCTGAGATGTGGAAGATCATTAACATAAAATTACCATTTCAAGCTTATGGTGTTAATTCATCCATATATTTCTGGGGGAAAAAGAAAAAAAAACCTTGGTACAGAAACTTTCCACTTAGGATATTGCCTCAAATGATTTGTTTTGAGAAATCTACCTATAAATCTATGGAGTTCATCCCAAGCCATAAAGTCATATGAAATTCTGTTAAACCCTGAGACTATTGTGAATTTATTGAGAGATCATGGTTAAAAGCATTGTTAAAAACTTCCTTTACTTGGAGGGAGAGCGGCTGCATAAATAGAACCCAAAGTAAACATAAAACTCAGAATTTTCATCCGTATTCATTCCAGTCACCCTGTTTTAAATTCTGTTTTTGTGTGTGTGTGTGTTGTTGTTGTTTTGTTTTGTTTTGTTTTTTTCCTACACTGTGTTCTCTGAGATATTTGTCTTTTAGGACTGCTTATTTTCTATTTTTAAAAAAGTCTTTATTTTTCCTCTGATTATATGAATTTTTATAAACCAATGCTGAGCATCCAGGAGCATGGAAGGTCAAACCCAATAACGTTGGCAACGGAAATCTAAAGGCTATTTTGTATGTAAATAACGACGTTGGCTTTTGGGGGGTAATTTTATCTGCTTGTTAAGTTTGCGACTTAAAGAATCCTTGGAACTTTTCACCTTTTTAATGTGTACTTAAATATTCTAAGTGGTTTCTCTTCGCATTTGTAGTACCTAGAACAAGCATACTCACAGGTAGACAGATTTCAACATAAAAAACAGAGTCATGATCAACATCCACAGATAACTAAAAAGAAAAACTAATATCACTGGTTATACTTATTGGACTTTGAGTGTTTTCCTCTGTTATTTCTCACCACAGACTTCATTTTGCCTGCTCCGATCTTCTGGCAATCGCTGGGCTTTTCATCTCTGGGGACGCTTCTTGAGGTCTCTCCCAGTGTCCTGTCTTGCCACAGTGTTGCTCAGATTTGGGGCTAGAAATGGAAAGCTGTGGGATGTAAAATGTACTTTGGTGTACACATCGTGATCAAATACACCATACGGCCAAATGTTTGAGAAGTTGTAGTTTAAGACACAAACACGACTCCCAGTATGGCTGATTTGTTCAGATGTCTGTCACATAGGTAGCATTTTTCCAAGAGTCATGGGGGAGACAAGAAAATGTTAACAATAATTCATAATTGATGGGGCATCTGGGTGGCTCAGTTAGTTGGGTGATGGACTCTTGATTTCCGCTCTGGTTGTGGTCTTGGGGTTGGGATTGTGATCGAGTGCCCCTTGGGGTTCCATGTTCAGCAGGGTGTCTGTTTTTCTCACCCTTCCTCTCCCTCTGCTCCCATTCTCTCCCGAAAGTGGATAAATAAGTCTTCATAAAAAAAAAAAAAAACACCCCAAAACTCATAGTTGAGCATAAAACACAGACAAGGGAAATAGTCACACATAATTATACCTTCATTGTACATTGGTAATGCAGACCACAAAACCTACACACAGGCAAAAATATTTTTATCTCCTAATATGCACAATGCATCCTACAATGTAATTTTAATGTGAAAAAGGTGTTCTTTTTGGTTTCATTCTAGTCATTTGCCTGCTTATTTGTCCATCTGTGTGGCTATACTATAGGATTTTGCACAGTAAAAACTTGGAATTTTATGCTTACTTGCAGCAATTTAAGACTTCTATTTAAAATTCAGGAAAGTAGTCTTGTTTGGGTTGCCTTTTCATGTGTAAGTTGCATAGTCTGGAACTTGGCCCTTCTCTGGAATAATTAAGTTCCAAAGTCCAAGCGGGCTTGTGCTCAATCATGAATGGCCCCAAGCAAATCACTAAGTCACTCTCTACCTCAGTTTCTTCCTTTACAAATGATTGTGTCTGACCCATCTTTTCTAGCAAAACTATTTTTAAAACTCACACTTATGAAAGAGTAATGTGCCTTGGAAAAAAGACAGTATGTATTGCTAAAGCTCACTATTTTAGAACATAAGAATATGAAAAAATATAGAAGGAAAGAAAAACTGAATTTTATGTATTCTTTGAATGGCCTGATTTAAACTTCTTGGCATTTCTGTTCATGGTGTCCATTAACTAAAAAAATAAAATAATAAATAAATAATAATAATAGGAAGAAAGGAAGGAAGGAAAAAAGGAAGGAAGGTGAGAAGGAAGGAAGGAGAGAACAAAAAAAAGAAAAGAAAAGAAAAAAGAAGGAAGGAAGGATGGAAGGAAAGAAAGAAGAAAGAAAGAAAGAGAAAGAAGGAAGGGAGGAAAGAAAGAGAAAAAGAAAGAAAAGAAAGGAAAAGAAAAAGAGAAAGAAAAGAAAGGAAGGAGAAAGAAAGAAAGAAAGAAAGAAAGAAAAGAAAGAAAGAAAGAAAGAAAAGAAGGAAAGAAAGAAGAAAATGTGAACTGGGAGGATTTAGGGCCAAAAGACTGGGTTGACAACCAAAAGCCCGAGAATTCTTCCCTAGTAACATACACTTGTGTTGTCCTTGGGAACTCATTCCACTCAGGGCACATCATTCCTCCACCTGTACATTCTGTTCCAATAGGGACATACATGACACCCAAGCTTGAACTAAAAACAAAGCATAAGGTAACAAAGAGGTGTAAATTTAGACTTTTTTTTTTTTTTTTAAGAATACAGCTGGTTAAAATATCATGCTTCTATTTCACAAATGGGCAAACCTTAGCAAGGCCACAGGAAAAATATTTGTGCAGCCCAAATCAGGAAAGTAGAATAAACACAGGATAGTTATGAATTTTACAGAATCTACTAAGAGTACTTTGAAATATTCA
The DNA here is from genome assembly GCF_963455335.1 of Martes martes. Lineage (NCBI taxonomy): Eukaryota > Metazoa > Chordata > Mammalia > Carnivora > Mustelidae > Martes > Martes martes. The sequence continues at coordinate 55,943,130 of NC_137896.1, forward strand.
TTTCAAGTTCATGGTATGAAGAACTCTTCAGAAAGCAATGCTAAATAAGACAGTATTTCAAATGGGATCCTCGCCAGCCACCTCAACTGGGCAGCTTTGGATCACCACTATGACCCATAGTTAGGATTCCGTTAAAATCTGTCTTTGGGTAGAAGGCATCCAGTGAGATATTACAACCCTCCTAAGCAAAGAATTCATAGTAAATTCCTCTTGGTGGAGAGTCTACACACTACTTTCATTTGCCAGTGGCACTCCTAGTGTGGTAACAGGGATGAATAAAAGACCCCCCAATTTTTTTCAATTATAAAGACCCAAAGGGGTTATGACATTGGTATGAAGTTTTATCTCCATATTCCTTCTCTACCTGGGAAAACAACTTCCTTAAGTCCTCCCTAGGAAAGGAAGAACACCCCCATGCGTCAAAAGGAGTCCATTTGTTTCATTTCCAAGAATAAAAAAAAATGTCATGCATATCAAATATTATAATGATTTAGAATTTTTAAGTCTGTACATTTTATTATCAAATTTATGCCTCCATTACTTTATTAACGAACACATCTGGATAACCATCTTATAGATGGTAAATAAATAATAGGATCTCTGCATACATTTATTCATCAGGATATAGAACAGTCACTTAACATAGAGTTATTAAGTTAAAATTCAGAATGAGTATGATGGCTAAGCTTTCATCTAACATCACTAGTGATCTGATGTCATAGATTTATGTTTATAGTACACTAATACACCTGTATTATCAATATATAATATATTATATATATAATATATGACAGTGTTATCCAACATTAGCCAAAATGAGAGAGCTGATTTAAACAAAATTTTATCTGTGTGTTTGGCCAATTAGACACAGAGATATGAGTATTGAAGGGAGCTGGTTACATAAGGTCCATAAATCAGGGTATTAATAGCCTCTTGTATATTTCTGGGACTACACTTCTTATTTTTCCTATTTTCCTGTTGCTTGTGTTTGTGAAGTAGACTGTAGCTTAAATAAATCTTGATGATGTAATCTGATAAGTAAAATCAGATGTACACCTATGGCTCTGTGACACTAGAGGGGAGGGTCCTGAGGTTTGAAGTCAGAAAAGACAGTCTCCTGGTCGGCAAGGGGGAAAAGGGACTCCAGGCTGAAGTCAAGTTTAGAGAGGTTGGCCACCAAAGAGAGAAGTAGCCAGATGTCTTAGACCTGGGAAAGCCATCCCCAGAGTGTAGGATATCTGTTTGTGAGTCATGATCCTGGTTAGGAAGCTGGCATCCAAAAGGTTGGGCCCAGTGAAAGGTCTGGGCATCAAAACTGAGAAAGAAACACATGGGAGTCAAGGCAACAAGGAGCTAAAATCTGGGTAAAATGTCTAGGTCATGGTCATGAAGGCACTAACAGGAAGAATGCAGACTAACACACTAGAGAACTTCAAGTTCTGTTATATAGAGAACCTTCCCTCACAGAAGCCCTGCTTGAACATATTTGTTGAAGTCTGTCTATACATGGCAATCCCCCTTTCTAGAATGGTGTCCTTGCCCAGAACTATGATTATGGCTGAAGCGGATCTTGTTCCAAATACAGGTGTAATCCTACAAACTAGGTGTTTGCTGGTCTCTCTTCCCTTACCCCACTGCACATGGCATTATTGCCCAGACACATGGACCACACCTACAGAGTGGGCCCCCTAACCCTCCAAATCAGACCTACGTTCTTTAAACCTCTCTGATAAAATCTGGACACCCACCTATGAATATCCCTATAGAGCTACATCCTTTTGGCCTTATTAAATCTGCCTCCTCCCCTCTTCCTAAAGGGTCAAAAGGAAACAGGGAAGAAAGATTCCCTGAAGATCAGGAGATTTGGAGATTGTGTAAGAAGCATAAAGGGAGTTGGGGGAGCCAGGTAGAAGAGACTGTAGGCAGATAAATGATAACAGTGATCATTGGCTTCCATCCAATGACAAGTGTGAAGGAAACCTAGCTCCTAAGATACTGTTCTAGGTAAAGATCTGAAAATAGGTAAGAGTTTGAAAAGGCCAAGTGGAGCCCACTGCTCTGTATTGAAATTGATCAAGGTCTTTCATGACCCAAGATTAAACAAGCGTGGCTGGCAGGCTTTGTCTGCATAAGAGAGATGCCTGCTTTCTGCCAAACTGTCTACTGTCTTAAGAGTGTCAAAAGATTGGGGGAATGGGACAGAAAAGACATTTTTGACAGCATAATGATTTTAAGGTAACAATATAGCACAAAAGAGAAGAGGTAAGGCAGACAATAACATGGGATTTCTTTAAGGATCTATGCCTTTATTTCTTTTGGGTAATTTGGTGGCATTGGGGGCTGTTGTGTTTCCCGTACAAGTCAGATAGGGAGGGCGCCATTCCCATGTATCCAATTGTATGAAATGCATAGTGAGTCTCTTGTGCTATCGATAATTATCCTTGGTTGTTAATGTAACCAAGTCACATCATCAGAAAGCCATGTTTCTTGCAAAGAATATTTAAAAAGTGAGTTTAGTTATTTAACTAATTTCTTCAAATTATAAGATATTTCAAAGTATTTATTATTTTTTAAGAACAATACTTGTGAGTTTTAAAAACAGTTATTAAAATGTATAGGGCTATAAGGTACAAACTTCCAGTTATGAGCTAAGTAAGTTCTAACATATACAACACGATAACTAAAGCTAACAATACTGTTTGGTATATTTGAAAGTTGTTAAGGGAGTAGTTTTTTTTTTTTAACAATTTATTTATTTGAAAGAGAGAGAGAGAGCCCATGTGCATGTGTGTGTGTGGCAGGGGGAGAGGCAGAGGGAGAGGAAGAGAGAGTCCCCAGCAGGTAGGGCTCGATCTCATGACCCTGAGATCATGACGACAGGTGAAACCAAGAGTTGAATGCTTAACAGACTGTCCCATCCAACCGCTCCGAGAGTAGATTTTAAAAGGTATTATCACCAGGAAAAAAATTTGTAACTATGTAAGGTGATAGATATTAACTAAGCTTACTATGGCATTAGTTTCAAATTAGATAGATAGATGATAGACAAATGCTGTATACCTTCAATTTATACAGTTATATGCTGATTATATTTCAACAAAACTGAAAAAAGAGAGCAATTAATACAAAAACAAATGGAGAAAAAGAAACTAATGGATAATGGTAGTACATTATGTATTTCTAAATGTTTTAACATGAAATCTTTCTCTTTCTGTTCAAATTCAATTTTCATGTAAAAATGGCCACCGCTGTCAGGTGGGTGGGTGTTTGTATGTATGTTGGGGAGGAAGAGAACATGAAAAATAACCGTTTCTTTGTTATATGGCTCTATGAGCCTATACCACATTAATGAAAATAATTTAATTTAGTATGTTACCAGGGCGATGTCAAGGTCATAATGAATATTGCAGTGAGTAGAAAAGGTATGCCTATAAACTAAAGACACAAGTAGACTGAATGTTGAAGAATAGAACGTGACTTGCTGGTTTTTTAGCTTTCTTTCTTAGTTTTTGTTTCTTGGCAGTGCCAACTGGCTAGCTTTCCTCTTAACTTAAAGAAGAATCTTAGTTTTAATCTTGTTGGTCTAGCAAAGTATGGTGTCCTTTTAGTCTCATGGTAAGACAGATAGGTCAGGGAATTGCCCAGTGAGAAAGGCCTTCTGGGGAGCCCTGAAATGCTCTGATGTCACCTTTGGTCGATCAGACCTTGTTGGATGACAGGAATAACAATGGAGGTAGTGTGCTTCTAGAAGGAGAAACATCTGGAAATCTTCTCCCAGCTTATATTCCTGCTTATTAGAACCTGCAAATTATGATGGAGGTGGATGTTTGATGATAGATCATAATGGTTTTCAGAATTTGCCACAGAGTCAGAAATATGTTGTTTCTCCAGACATCACTGTGGGTATTGTTGTTGTTGTTGTTTTATTTAGTTTTGTTTTCAGACATTGTTAATTCACAGAACCGCATAATGGATCTGAAGGCAGGTTTTTGATAAATGTTACTCCATTGCTCTTTTCCTTGTTTTCTATATTGTTCCTCACCATATTTAAGAATTAGCAAAAAAAGCACGTTATTCTTTGCTTCCTATCCTTTCCAGACCACCCTTGCATTGTGGGCTACATCTGATAGGTGCCTAGGCACATCTGAAAAGACTCTACACTGTTCCTCCTACGTTAAAGTCTACTTCACCATCTAGAATGATGTCTTTTGATACCTTGGCCAACTCTGCTTTCCCAAACCCCAATACCAGCGAGGGTTCAATGTAGGGCTGAATGTGCAGAGTGCCCAGTGAACACTTGCAGCTGAGGGAACAAACAGGGGTTAAAGTTCAGCTCTATTGTACTCTCCAAACTGTCAGGTCTTCCCAATTCACACAGAAGTTCCCTATAGGCTCATGGTGACTCCCAGATGAAAGAATATGGTCCTCTACACCCATGCTTTTCAGATTGAAGTCTGGGACCATTTAGAGGTATGAAATTAAGAAAGAGCCCCACTCAGAGGGAGACCAGATCACACCTGAACCACACCCCAGGAAGCCAGAGCTCTGTGACCTTGCCGAAAACAGGAAGAAGAGAAATACTACATTAAACCAGCTCTTGCCTGAATTCAATGGAGTCACATCTAGGTCATGTAAGACCAGAAAAGACCCTTAGAGACAATGCCGCACACTCTCCTCATCTTCTAGAGGAAGAAACTGAGGCTCAAGCGCTCACATCTGTGAGTAGAAGTTAGATACCTCTCCTTGGGCTTGGCTTGCTCTCTTCGTACCTTCCTGTGCTCCTTGATCAGAGGTAAAAATCTCCAGTCTTTCTCAATGCTGGACACCGTCTGAAAGGTAGTGTGTGGCACTCTCCTTGATGCCTCACATTAGCCTCCAGATTAGCACTGCCACCAGCCCACTGGGGTGTCCTGGCGTCTCCCGATGGCAAGTTGTCCAGCTGCCCAGCCCCACTCAGCTCAAGGACGCGCACACCTGGCCCGCCGGCCTGTCACCTGCTTACAGCCAAGGGGACAGCGCTTGCTGCTGACACTCCAGCAGGAAGAGGTGCCATGGAGGGGAACTTGCCAGCGGACACACAAATCACAACCCCCTCTGAGGAGTTGAAGAATACCAGGGAGGCCATATTTTATATTTTTGAAATTAATAAGTGAATAAACAAGATTTTTTTAAAAGCCTACAATTTTGAGGTGGAATTATATTTCAATCCGCTAAAAATAATTTCCTTAACTTTAAAGAAAGGATTTCAGGTTACCACTTGCTAAGATCACCATCATTCTTTCCCAGCAATGCGTTGAAAGTCCTTTTTTTTTTTTTTTTAAATAATTTGAACATAGTTCTCTATTCTGTTATCATGGGATTAATCTCTTTCTCAGATTGGGGGGAATCTCCAGGACTTGGTGAAAACATCAGTTTCTTGCTGTTGAGAATATTTGTTTTCCCTCTTTTCCACATTCTTTAAGAATAATTAATTTTGTAACGATTAAGAGAAGAGGTAACTAAGTGAAGAAAATAGCATAAAACACTGGCCATCAAATGTACATTTTGATGTAGCAGGTTCCTCCTATGGGTTCTTCGACCTGGAATGAGAAGGAGGTTTGTGTCCCTGCTCCATTAGCTCTCGAACACAGATAAGTGGACTTTCTAATATTATTTTACTCAAACTAAGGTCACTTTTTATTTAATGTTCCAGCATCAAATGAACACTGGGCTCAAGAGATCTAAAAGTCATTTTTTTAAAAATTAATCAATGATTGGTGAAAGAGATATGCTTTTATTTTAAAAAAATATAAGTTTTCTATTATGTCTCCTACAATGATACCTCGCCCCCCCCAGCCCCCCTCCTCCTGGTTGGAAATGAAAGCCCGGGGCCCACCCGTCATGGCGGTGAGCAGGCGGGGGATGTGGAATGCACGCCTGGAGCCTTCACCAAGGATGATAAGCCTGCATGAATTTTACGAGTCTCAGTATCAAGGTTGCCCTCGCCCAAGGGATTTAAGAATAAGGGGGGGAAAAAAGAGAAGGCAGATGTATGAATAACTGGCATTGTAAATCTTCACCGTGGCAACCTACAGCTAGAAAAAGTCTGTGATGGGTTCATGACTTAAGAAGAAAGCGACATAGCAGAATGTGAATGGATTTTCTTCAGCTACTTAATACACTGCTTAGAGCAGCTTAAGGGGGTGCATGTGAGTGTGTGTGCGTGGGGCATGTGTGCATGTGGGGTGCGGGGGGAGAACGCGTGTGTAAGAGGAGGAGCTCTCTGGAAATTCGTTAGAAGGAATTACTAGTGTTATACAGCTTGCCAGCTTTGGGGGCAAAAAGAATACCGTTTAGCCTCGGAATATAAATGACTGGATTTTGCTTGGGGGGAAGCAAAAGGCCGTGGGGGAGGGGTACGGGATTATGAAGCGAGTAACAATGAGCAAATTGGACCCTCCGCAACACAGCACAAGGTCACGGCGAAAGTCACGGTGTTGGTTGGTGGAGGTGGTTGATAGGAGAAAATGGCTCATGATAAATCGCTTCCCATTTTGCAAAATCTGGCAGTTAATGAAAATAAGATGCATTTGAGTAGTCTATATGAACACCTGATTTTTTCCTGCTCTCTCCCTCTCTCTCTCTCTCTTGCTCTCTCCCTGCACACATACACACGCACGCACGCACACGCAGGGCCTGCTGATGTATGAAAGCAAAGCCCCGGCTCTAATTGTGCAATTATAAAACGGAAATGATGCAGGTTTGGCAACACGGGGAAAGAAGGCAGCTCAATAACATTGTTTAATAACAAGCAAATAAAGCTCAGAGGGGAAAGAGGTGACTATTTCTGCTTTAGACTCATTAAGGAGCCTGAAACATATTGTAAAAGAGTGATATTTAATTATGGGCTGGACTGATAACAGAGAGCAGGGCCTCACTGGGAGAAAGAGACCCCGTGCTCCTAGGAGCTCACAGCTCCAAACATCAATTACCGTGATTATCTACCCGGTGCTTACAAAATGCACGGGCTCCATGTTCCATCAGCGACCCGTAAACAGGCATTGCTTAGGCAAATTTATGGGCACAGGCAGCCAGGGCCAGGTGGGAAAGCAAGCCTCCCATTGGTGGTTTCCCGGCAAAGGAGGAAAGAAGCAAAGGAAAGAAAAATCTGTCTTCTGCATTGCTGAAAGAACAATTTATTACAGAGCATTTGCAGAAGACAGCATTTGTTGCCCTGCTTTTTTTTTTTTTTTTTTTTCCTTGCCTCTGTTGCCTGTCTGAATGAGAAATGGGAGTATCTTAACCAAGTCCTGGTTACAGGGGGCCATGTGCCGTGGTCCCATCAAACTTTTTGGTGCTCTAGAGGCCAAGGGTCCAAACCACAAGGAATTAGGAGTGAAATGCTTGTCTCTCCCTTTAACCTTAGCTGCAGGGACTGGATAGGACAACTTCTTTGCTGGCTGGCTTATAACAGAATTTCGGAGAATTACAAGGGACACGGGAGGGGTAGTGTCCTAGCTTGTATACATCGACAGGTGTCTTTTTCTTGTGTCGTCCCATTTTCAGTGGGGACTGTGGAGTTCCAAGATTCAAGAATGCTTGGAGATGGTTACATTATCAAGACTGGTCTTCACAAAACAATGGGATACTAAGGTGTTGTCTGTCTACCCATCACCAGTTCAACTAAAAATCCAGTCTTTTCAAGCGCGAATCCCTCCAACCACTGGAGGAGATGCTGACAACATGGCTCAGATGTTTTTTCTGCTCCGTTTTTATACTTCTCTCTCAAACCAGAAAGCGTCTTCCTACTTCAACCCTGACGGAAAACTTTTTTTGCCGCATTCGTCCCCCCTGCAGACACGTGCTCGAACACAGACAATTTGAACTTGGTCAAGCCCGTCTGCAACCACTTTTTTGAGTGCGATTGTCCACAAGCAATTTCTGATGAATGGCGGGCCCCCAGACCACAGGGCAGGGCGATGAGAATCAGGAGTCTAGATGGTCAACGGGGCAATGCTCGCCTGGCCCGGCTCTTCTCCCACCATCTGCCATCTGGAGCTAGAATTTCTCAGTGTCTCACTAATTGATAAGGACGGAGGAATACTACTGACTGCCAATGTTCTTGTCAGCCCCATCCTGAAGAACAAAGGAAATTTGGGCTACTTTTTAATTCTACCCTCTCAGCTCATCAACACTTGGTTTACATTAAAATGTAAGAACATTACACCCCACACTCTGCTAATAATCAGAAAGTACCGCTTTGAAGTTTCCCTATTTCTCAGCTACTACCCATGACAGATGTTTGCCAGAGAAAAACTCAGGGGGCATTTTCTTGCAAGCATTTTGGCTGAGAACGGTAACCATTGCGCCACTTAATATTTCAACAATCTCTGGAGTAATCAGGAAATAGCAGTGACTTATTTATCTCACGTCTTGCTCCTTGCTAGCTCCCCACCAGTCCCGCCACGACCTCTGAAGACGCACATTAATTTCACCTCAGTATTCCTGTAGCATCAATTAATAAAAACTGACTACGTTTTCAACAAATGCACATGTTCTGATAAATGAGGGTCCTGACTTAATTGCTCTGTAAATTAAGAGCTCACAATAGATAGTGTAAGTAGTGACAACAGAGAAGTTTTAATATTTAAAAACTCATTAAATTTGTGTACTTTTTGAATAACGAAAGTCATGGGACTACTTTTAAGGAGCTGATTTTAAGTTCTGTTCTTAAATGTATGTCACAGATGAGGACAAGCCATCTACCTGCCAAAACAGAAAAAGTTGGGCAATTTTCCGAATTACTAAATTGGGTTACTTTTTGAACGGATTGGTAATGGACTCTGGTTTATCTCTCCCCCTCCTCCTCTTCTTCTTCCTTATTTTATTTTATTCTATTTTATTTTTTTAATCTTCCAGTGACAATGACTGTGCTGTGGATTGAGGCTGTTTTCTGTTTACCCAAAGAGAAAGATACAAAGGCAAAAGGCACGTGGTTGGCGTTGGCATTACCTTTCTTTTTTTTTTCTTTTTCTTAAAAAAATCTGAACTGGACTTTTTTCATTTGCATTTGCTTAGTATCATTTGAAGTATGTTCTAATTTTTAGGTCTAAATATTTTTTCAGGGAGAAAGTTCTGTTGTTTTTGTTTATGACTTACAGCTGTGTAAGATCTAAACGCTTAAGTATGTGTCATGATGACAAGGCTTGAAAGGGTCTGTGAAAACCACAAATCCTGATGATTACAAAAGGGAAGCTCTCTCGAAAGAGTTCACATCTAAACTCCTGAATAACCACTAAGTGCATGGAGTGGAGATTTTTTCCCCTTTAAATCAGAAGTTTGACTTAAAAAGCGATGATTTGCTCTAAGAATGATATATGATTTCCCAGCCCGGTGTTAACAGTTGGAAAGGGATCTGATCCTAAACCGACGGGGCTTCTGTGTCGTCTTTGCACATTTCACATTTCTTGTTCCTCATGTCCATGTGTCAATGTTAGCATTATCATCGATATTTAGGCAGTGGTGGAGCTGACACGCACGGTCTGCTCAGTTTTTGGAGTTCGCTGGACTTTCTATAGAAGGCACACATAAGAAACCCTGTCTGGCATTTGTTGTTGGAAACTTACGAGCTATTTTGGAAAGAATTATTTCATGTGAACTTGATAATTCTGAAAATGAAAATGAAAACGCCTGGTGTGTGTGTGGAGGGGAGGGGGTTTGATTAAAATAGAGCATGGATCTATCTTCCAACAATGCTGACCATGGAAAAGAACTGTGTCCAGAAAGGGAGACAATATTTCTAAAGCATTGTTTTCTCAGGGCAGATGAAGTAGATTCTCTAGGATATGGAATGAGATGAGGGGCACATATATTATTCTTTAAACAAGTCCTATTCCCATTATTGTCTCTGAAAAGAAATAGATGAATGTGGTAGCGATTCCAAGTCTGTGTTCCTGTGCCCCTCTAATAGAAGAAATTGTAAAAATGCAGTGGAAAGTGGGTAAGAAAAGCACGCACAAGATAAAAAATAAACCATTTTTATGCCATCAGTTCATTATCTCAACCCTGCTTAATGTCCCTCTGTCTTAGACTAGGGGCGATCATTCTAGAGTTCTCAACTATAGGAAAACTATTATATTAAAATGCTCTCACAATGAATCCCATGGGATTGGGGAAAGCTATGTTGCAAATGGGATTTTGCACCGTGTGAATTGCCAATCCCAAAAGATCGTGAAATCCTGTGGCTAGGCACAGGTTCTACAAAATGTGCATTTGTGAAAAGGGAATGTCATCACTACATAATATTTTTACCTTTGGCAAGAATTTTATAAAATTTCAGAGTATATCACACTCAAAAATACTTCTATAAGGGTGACAAAATTAAAGTGAAATCTCTCTGGGTGCCATGCCATCGTGCGCTTATTAATTTGTTCTAATATTGTCTTTGTTGAATTTGTCTTGGAAAATAAATAAAAACTTGAAGTTGCTAGTCCTTTAAAGTCATCAATCTCTAGAAAGCAACAGTGTAGCAAATACTACCACTCACTTCCGAAAGGAAAAGATAAGAAAAAGGAGTAAAATTTAAAAGGATGGATGCCAGGAAAAAGAAAAAAATACAGGGAAGAAAATAATGGGAGATCAAAGTATCCTTTCTGTTTTTAGCTTCTGTTTTGGATATGAACAGATGAGAAGGGAAAAGAAATTGATACAGAGAGAGAAACACATGGTGGAGAATAACTCAAGACCACAATACACAGAGCCACTTGTCCCAATCGAAATGTCACTTCACATATTAAAGGACAGAGGAAGCACAGAATTGCCCATATTAAATGGTTACTTTGTTACAAAGCGTTCCCTAAAAAGAAAATTGGTTAAATCTGACCACATTACAGTTTGCTTTTTCAGAAACCTACTTTCAGAAACCCATTGAAGTCACCGTTTCACAACATAGTGGGCATGTGGAAATGCGTTTCCATCCACCAGGGGGCAGAAAGGAACCCTTTGATTGGCCAGAGATCTTGGACTTCAACTTTGATTTTGAATAGTTGTAATTTGCATAACCTTTTCACTGTCAGAGTTCACTCACCAGGGATGGAGCCATATAGACTTCCCTAAGAACCTCCATAATTCCGCCTCACGCTCTGAACTTCACTTTTCACTTTCGCTGTAAACTTGCTTTACATTAAAGAGATGGAATGAAGGCGCTGGTGTTATCGTTTGGTGGTCTTCCTATCTCGGTGGATTTGTCTTTTGAGCACAGGGTGCGGAGCCGTCAGTGTCTATAAGACTTCTCGGCCTGTGAACTCTGCCACTCTTACAAGAACACAGAAGCAGGACTATCAACGCTTTGAACGCCCGCCATCTTGTACAGCATTTTTTCACTGATACCGTTCTCTTAAAAAAGTCGAATTCTTGGTCTCTCTGAAGTCCTCAGAGGGTTTTGTTACTGTTTGTTGTTGGTGGTGTCTATATCATGTTTTGGTTGGGATGTGAGCAGCTTCTCAGGATGTGTAGGTTCGGTACATGCCCACTGCCCTGGGGGGATATAAGGTCACCTTGCGCTCTTGAGCAAGATGGGGTACCCAGGGCTCATGGCCTTTCTTAATGGAGGAATCCAAGAAAGAGTGGCCATTTCAGGGAAAAAAAACTAACTGTTGGAGATAATTAAAATGACTACAAATGATATATGCTCAGGGGAGCTGTAAAATATAGTTTTCTATGCTTGTGCCAAAAGTCTAGCTGAACTGAAATATAATCTCTCAGCATCTGAACAAGTAAAAATAAAATAAAATAAAATAACCCAGAAAACAAAAACCTGGCTCAGGAATGGTCATTACAGTAGGTTGTTCTCCACATTTCTAAACAGTTTACATCTGTTGACCAGCCCTAAATCCTACTTACCATATGAAATCTGATGAGAGATCACAGTCTTGAATGAATAGATGTGAAATGGATTGTTTAATTAGCACATCTTTATAATTCCAGTCGAAGATTTGGCATTTAAAGGAAGCTAGCGCAATATTCAGTAGCAGAAAAACTCTAGTACAGAGGATTTAAGAATAAATCATAATAAGAAACATAATGCCCATTGAACTCCACTAAAAAGCTAAACCACATGGAAGTAGCCAGTCAAAAAATATAGCCCTTGGAATTTAGTCCAAAAGCCTGCCAAGGCAGCCATGTCTCTTGCTGAATCACATATGACATCACTGTGATCTTTGCAGAAGAAATAGAATAATAAAACAAATCCAGGTGATGTCAGAACCATCCTTATTTCTTTCAAAAATGAGACATAAAAACATGCTCTTGAGAATGTTGGTGATATTTTTCTGCCAGAGATGGTTTCTTGTCTCAAGCCCCGATGTCCTGGAAATGGACCCCAGATGCATTCATTCGCATTCCCTTTGTGGTCCATTATCTGTCCCTTGGAGGCTCTGGTGACAGAGCTGTTCCTTAATGACTCCCTGGGATATGCATGACATTGATTAGGCACATGTACTTGAAGACCATAGTAAAATCTGCTGGTAAATACCACGGTCAAACACATAATAAATAAATCCTCTGATAACATACATAAGCAAGATGGCTGTAGCTCAGTCTTTTCTAAAATTCTGTACTTAATAAAATGTTTACCTCATTCAGAGCTTGTCTATATATCATTTTAAATTTCAATTCTATTGCTTCAATATTCTATCTTCTTGAAAATATTTCTATTGCTTTTCTAACTCTTAAAGCTGTCTAGCTTTAAAATTTTGATCAATCGTAATTTGGGTTTTCTTCTAAAAATAACAACGAGGGGGTTCCAAGAGCCCTTGCTTTGTATGCTAAAACAAGGCTACTGGTTGGGCACAGGTAGGCTATTTGGTTTGAGTTGTTTTTCCAGATGGATTGATACTGATTATTTTACTAGTCTTGTACCTGGTCCTGCCTGTCCTCCCTACTACTATTTTTTCCAACAATGATATGTATTGTGTTGACATTTGGCTTTGGAACAGACTGAAATAGGTCTAGTTTGATGAGAATGTTCATGACTGGTGCCCCAACAGCCCAGTTCTCTATTCAAGGATCAAGCCACGGGTGCCATATGCATCTGATCTTCTCCAATAATATCATACTTTCACTTGGATGGCTATTAGATACTGCCGAATCATAAAGCATCCCATTTCTTAAAGTTATCTGTATAATCAAAAATGCATCTGTGGAATTTTGAGAGGTAGTTTCTCAGTGTGGAAGAACACAACAGGCATGTCAAACCCATTATAGTTACAGGCATCTAATTGCTTGCACATTGAAGCCACTAGAAACCGTCATTGCACAAGGCAGAAGCAAATCTGGCCTTGGGTGTCCTGTGACTACAGTGAGCTCAGCGCTCTGTTGGGGACTGACCTCTTTGGTTTTATGGCTCCAGAGACATTTGTATATTATTTTGGGGTGCTGCTGGATTGTTGGTGTCGAAATTTTAAGTAGCTTAATGTTCCCCGAATATGACAAAATTGAAGAACCTTAGAAAAGGAAATGTTTCTTTGATCGAAAACACAGATCCACCTTGAACTCCAGGAATGTAGTTCAACTCTATAATAATAGAACCAAAGGTGATGTTCTGATGAAAGTCAGAAATTTACAAATCACATTCAGGTATGGATTTCAGGGACACATCTTGGACTTTTCGACATGAAGGAAAATTGCAAGCACCATTTTAAGCTCTATGTAAGTTAAAGGTAAATGGCCCCAAATTCTATTTAAGAAGAAAACCTGGTCAGCAGGAGCTCTGAGCCTAAGAACAACTCCACTATAACTCAGACAATACTAAGACTGCCTTAGAAGCAAGGAGCTGCTCTCACGAGAAGTTCTTTGCAAATGCTCAGCAGGCTGAGGAATTTTTCTAAATCTCGAAGCCAGATTTTAATGGCTTCTTGAAACTTTTTTTCTGAACATCACATGCAATGGCATTTTGCTTTTTCTGAGATTTTGCTATGTCCAGCAGCCTTGCTCACCTTCCCCCTCTTCTCTGATCACACACTCCTAATAACCAAAGGACTGTGCTTGAAATAACTAGCAGAGAGGCTCAGAAGCGATTATTAAAGTTCTAAACTATTATTTATCTCATCTCTGCTTCTTCACTGTTCATCTTTGGAGTCTCCTGTGTCTTCCTTCAACATAAAATTTCTGAAGAAAACAATCTGCAGATTATCATCTGTAATTAACTTAAATGCAATGATTCGAGTACTCTCCTTTGATTTCTTTCGGTGGCATGATCAGTGACTCCATTAGTAATCAATATAATTAATAAGTGTGTGTGCGTACTTGCCATCACACCCGGAGTTCGAAACAACATACCATGCAACTCCGGCCGTTTCCAAATCTTGATTATTTAAACGAAAGCAGATTTTACCTCGCAACTCTTCACAAAGATATCCAACAACCCAAAGAAACAAAACAAAACAAAACAAAACAAAAAAACAAAAACAAATGGTTACTTGGTTTCAGTCTAACTCGGGGATCTTCCTTAATAATTTCCCTCTGTCTATTTTTCATTAAAAAAGGAGATAGCAATACAATCTCTCGTGGATATTAACAAAACTTTAGAACTTTGTTGGATCGCATGGACATCAGTTTATACTGCTTTCATCCATTCGGATCCTGGTATTATTTCTGATACGAATTGCTCTGTAACTTTGTTTAATTCAGCAGCTGGGGTTGTGAACACTACCTGCTTTTCTCGGGGTCTCCCTCCTGTCGGGAATTTCGTCTTCAGATGCGCTGATAAAATGTTGATTGCTTAGAAAACAAAGTTGCAATATTCATCACTTTGTGAGCACCATGACAAATTACAGAGCATTGTTGTTTAAATTAAATGTTAAAGTAGGTTAGTCCAGACATTTATAATGGCGCATGTAATTAGCCCAAACACCGATGAAATATCAACAGATTAACTGTTTTTGAAGAAAAAAAAAAAACACCCAGAGTAATATTCAAAATACTCCAGCATGAGCACTTGGGCCTTTATACAAATGATGTCACATAGTCTGGGAGGCTTTGTCATGTTCAGTAAATTAGCATGGTCTAACCACAGCAGAAAATTTCCTTGAGCTGCAATAAAGACTAAATGCTTTCAGACTCCCATGATCCTTTGTAGTCATCATTTTAAAGCACTGCCTTAGTGAGCTAAACCTGTAAAGTTTTCTTTTGAGCGGCTGTGAGTTGATTAGATCTATTTCAGCCTCGTAGTGGTAATAGGCTC
Organism: Martes martes; assembly: GCF_963455335.1. Classification (NCBI taxonomy): domain Eukaryota; kingdom Metazoa; phylum Chordata; class Mammalia; order Carnivora; family Mustelidae; genus Martes; species Martes martes. The sequence goes on from NC_137896.1 coordinate 55,958,350, forward strand.
CTCTCTGCGAAACTGCTTACCCTCTGCTCCCCCGGCAGCTGGAGAGACTGGAATTAATCAGGTCTGCTGGGGACTTCCTCAGCGTCTCCGCAGGCCAGCGACTCTGGAATCATTTACCACAGAATCTGACTGTCAACTCTTTGTCATTTAGGCTTTTGATTACGCTTTCTTTCTCTCTCCCCTTCTCTTTCTTCCTTTTCTTTTTTTTTTTCCAGAAAAAAAATGGAAATATATGACAGATTATCTAATGCAGAATTTTATTAGTTACTTATACAGGTATCTGTGATCACCTTTGATTTGTCCTTTAAAACATAGAGGTATATGCTAAGATAGCGAAGACCTGCTATTAAAATTAACTTTATTTTTTCTTATTAAGATATATATCCAGCCAAAAGAAAGGCAGGGACTCATAGGTACATTGTCTTTTGATCTGAAGAAGGATATATTTGGAGATCTCACTTGGAAGGACCTTTATGATTTCCTTCAGCAGCATTCCAGAAAACGCTCTGCCTCTGTCTCCAGCTCAAATTTGTCTGTGTTTCAACATGTGCAGAATCACTACTTAAAACACAAAGCATATTAGCATTCATGGCAAAACACTTCCAAGTACCCATTGAAATTACAAAGAAACAGATTCAAGTCCACATAAAAATCTATGAGTCTAATTTCAGTATTTGATTTTCTTAGATGCAAATATCTTGATAATTGAGTTCCATGATTTTATGCTTAAAATTCAAAAAAATTGCCCATAATGTCATAACAGAAATAAACCACCCAAATCCAAGTACAATTTTACATTAAGAATTTTTATCCAGGGGCAACTTTTTCTTCAATTTAGCAACCAAGAATATTTTCTCTTATTTCAGCATTCTAATTGTTTGACAGGGTACTCTTTCCGAGGGAAACATATACCCAACAGATAGGGTAAAGACATTTAAATATCTTCTCTAGGGTATAGCCATAATAATTATATGTAAATGCTGGGACTTAATGTTTCTAAAATTGTGATACATAATATTCTAGGATAAATGTAATCCCCCTCAAAGTATTTTTGCAAACAATATTTTCTTTCACCTAATTGGTATGAAGGCTGTAATGAGTCAAACAGAGAAACACTGTATATTGTAAATGCCAAGATGTAATGAATACGTCGGTATCACGTAGCCCATACCAACGAAAGTGTTACTGAAACAGACAACAGACTAAATGTGTTTACCTTCTGACATGAATGTCCTGCTTTCTGTATGAATTTTCAGAGCCCTGCACCAAGTTTCAGCCAAGGAATTGTGAATTATGTAGGGCTTGGGGACCCTCCATAGAACGGAGCTTTCTCATTTGTTCTTTTGACACTGTTTATGTCTGGTTGAGCCACATACAGACATAAATACAGCGCAGATTTGAGGGCGCACTGGATGTGTGTGTGTGTGTGTGTGTGCGCGTGTGTGTGGGTGGAGAGGGGCACATGCACCTAAACTTTCTCTAAGGAGGGGAGGGAACAGGCACTTGATGGCAGAGGCCTCAAATAAACAATGCTAAAGTCCCATAGCCGATTTACATCGCACTGGCATTTGGGGCTTACGTAGTTTCGAGAATTACATTATTCTTTTTTTTTTTTTTTTTTTTTTAAAAAGGCCTTACTTAAGACCACGCCGACCTGAATGGGTCGGCAAAGTTTTGCCTCCTGGCCTGCCTGCCCTCTTTCTCCCCAGTCTTCCTTGCGCCATTCCTCTTTGTGGTCATGGGCTGGGGCTCCCGTTCTGGCTGCCCCTGCCTCACTTTCTTCTCTTTGGGCGGGCAGGCTGCCCAGGTGCCTCCAGAGGATCATCACCTGCGTAGCTCATTAGTCACACTTCCGGAGGAAAACCGGTGCATCCATGATCCGTGCTGTTCTCTGCTGCCTCAAGGTCCCCACAGGGCCTGGGGATCGTCATTTCTCTGCTGCTCTCAGGTGTCCCAGACATCGGGTCGATAAAGGGACGTTGCTAGGCTAATTTGGCATTGCCCCTTCCAACAATGCAGCAGGCACTTGGCAAAATTCAACGAGAGGAGAGGGAGAGAGAGATGGAGGCAGAGAGAGAGCGGGAGAGAGAGCGCACTGCTCACTAATTGAGCTATTTAACAGACTGGAGAGCCACCTGGAAAACAGCCAATCATTACTCAGTGTCTTAATAGTATAGAGACTCTTGAATCATTCCAAGTGAGAAGTTTCACATATTTGTTTGTTTATTTTCGTTTGTCTTTTGGGGTGATTGGGAAGAGGGGCGGTTGGGAAAGAGCATAGAAGGGCGGTGGGGGCTTAGGAAGGGAAAACTGTGGCGCATATGCAAATCCGGATCCCGAAGTAGGAAAAGCCAGCCTGGGTGCTCAGAGGGGCGAGAAAATAATTCACAATGGAAAAGAAAAAAAAAATGTGGGGAATTTGACAGGACTCTAATTGTCTTTACAAAGTTTCTTTCTTCCTTCCTTTTGAATAGGTCACCTTGCACTAGAGTGGGACGTTCAGTTCTTTGGTCACTTTCTGAGTGGGCCCGGAGCTGTCTCGCACTTTCCTTGCGGGAACTCAGGCCGCGATGGTTTGCTTCGGGAACCGCCCCTTGGATTGGGAGGATTTGTTGATTGGCAAGATGGCTGGAGTGGGAAGACTCTGCCAGCCCATACCCCTCTTTTCTTTCTGTACTTGGCTCTCCATCTCCCTTTTCCTGGAAGCTTCTGGGACGGCTCCCTCTCAATTTTCTCCTTTCAATCCTTTGTATGCACATTTTACCTCAGTGGGTTCCCATGGCATGTATTTCTATTCATTGATTTCTTTTTGAGGCATGGGTGTCTGCTTGATCTTCTTGATCGAAAGGAAGCCTGCTCCGTGTGGGAACCATATCCTCCAATTCTTTTCATTTTTTTCCCCTGCAACACTTTCCCTTAATACTTTGTGGGCTTGAAAGCATTGAGGAAGGTTTGTTTCCTGAACTGCTGTGGAGAATGGTAGCTGTCAGATGAAGCTTCCATTTTGCTGAGATCTTGGCCAAGCCGTTAGAATTCTCTGAGCCTCATTTTATCAATATTAAGAATAACCACAATGATGCATTTTCAAATGTTCTATGAAAATTAATGGATAATTAATGGCGACAGTGCAAGATAGTGATTAAGAGGGCTGGCTCGGGAGCCAGGCTGCCTGGTTTGAATCCTGGATCTGTACTGACTAACTGTTCAATAATTATAATGCTCTAAATTTACCATTCAGTGTAAGGCTTAACAGTTATTGAATGTTTACTCTGTGCCAGGCACCGTGACAAGCACTTTAGAAGCATTTTTTTTTTAATTTTATTTTTTCAGTGTTCCAAGATTCATTGTTTATGCACCACATCACCATGGCACCCCAAAGAAACAGATAGAGCCATTATTCTCATTTTGCACACGAGGAAGGTCAAGTGCTTAACTTAGTGCTTGACATATCGGACATACTCAATAACAGTGCAACGAAAGCCCTTTGATGAATCCCGGGTTTGCCCAAAGCTGAAATTGGCAGAGAGACCTGACTCAACGTCTCCTTTCTCTGGTCTTTACCGGCTGATTCCCAGGTCTGGGCAGCAGGCAGCAATGCAAGCCTGGTACAATGTATATTCAGCCCCGAGCACAGTTTACAGTGACGGCAGAAATAAACAGAGTGGAGCCTGCCTCGTGTTCTCGCCAGCTCCGCCTTCCCTGCACACCACATTCCTATCTGAACGTCCCAGCCAAGGGCCCGTAAAAGGGTTTTACCACTGAGATTGGCTTCTCCTCAAACTGTCACAACTATTGCCAAGTGTTACTGTCAAATAGTGGCACATCTTTCCCTTTTAGGATTCTGAGATTTTTCTATGGCATAAAAAAAAAAAAGTACATTTGTATGTGTTTGTGTTGTTTGTGTTTGTCTGTGTCGCGTGTGTTCTCAGACATGGGAGGTGACTGATGGTTTGGTCTAATTTATAAATGATTACATCAGTAATGGGACTTGTCTGAACACTGAAGACGCATCTAAAATTTGGTGAGCTTTTGGTGTACCTTAGAAACTCCCAGAAAGGATTTCTCATAGTTTAGTACTTTTGTTGCAAGGCCCTCTTGTAAATATTACAATGTTTTTATTTTAAACTTGAGGAACATTTTAATTTTTATGATTAAAATAGATACAACAACATCTTCTTTATTTCCAGATCACTTGGTTCAGTCTTCTGAAATTTTTAAGATGCCCAATATAAGACCTTTTAAGATTGAAACCATTTTAAGATTTAAACTCATTAAAAAAAAAAACCCAACTCGTTCCCACTTTGATTAACTTAAAAAACTACCAAGATTCCAAGGTAGTTAGGATGGTCCCACAACAGTTAAATGGGGTATTATTGAATACTTTCGATATTTTCAAACAAGAATGTTTTCTGGAAGAATTGTATCTTCCATTTACAGGGCACTTATTATTTCATTAAGACCTAATAAAAGTTGGAAGAAGAGATAAAATCCTACGTTTTACAGATGAGGACAATGAAACAAAGAGAAAGAGTTCCTTCTGGGCCCCATGGTGGGTTTCACCCAAGGGCTCTGTGACTACAGGCCAAGCTCTGTAACCATCCTGCTCTCGGGCATCCTGCTTTCAGAGTGAAAGTCCACCAGCTCAGACCTTGAGTACAGACAAGCCTGGAGGTCTGATTACCACTTCTAGGCAAAATTCAGGGCACTGGTCAAATCCCAAGTTTAAATAAACGTCAAGTAATTTTTCAGTAGTATGTTTAGTAGCATCCTGTATGCAACATACACTAAAAAAAAAAAAATTATTCATTGCTTATCTAAAATTCAAATTTCACTGGGTGTCTTGTATTTCTATTTGCTACACTGGCAATCCTAGCCAGAATGTACTCAGAAAGGGAGTACTTAGCAAAGCCAAGGTCTCCATCTCTGCCTCCTTGAAACTCTCTCTTGGCATTACAGGGGTCTGGGGGGTTTTTGCTTTATTTCCTGGTTACCCTTTGGAGCCTGGACTTCTCTTGCAGGCCTGTGCTCACTTGCTGTGATAATGCCCCTGGGCGCTCCAGATGTCAAACGCAGCCTCTCTGCAGCTGGAAGCCATCGCTGAGGACACCCAGACCTTCCCGAATGCCTGCTCTGGTGGGGGCGGTACCCGGGCTGTTTCACCAATGATTCTCCTTCCACGGGTGTCATGCGATCAGAGTCTGCAGAGATTTAGGAAGCTGCTTGGGTAGGTTCTGACTTTGCAGCCCTAGGTTTTGCGTGGGGGTCCCTGAGGCCGGAGCTGGAGAAGCGCTTGAGTATTAAGCATGATGCTCTACTCAGATGATCTGTCCTTGAAGCTCACGCAGAGGACACCTTCCTGCAGGCTCCCCGGCTTCTGTGTCTGTGACTTCCACCTGCCGGCCCACAGATGTGCCTGTGCATATCTGCGTGTGGCAGGCCGTGGTGTATGCTCTGTCTGAGTTCTCCTACAAGCCTGCCCTCGGTTCATTTTGGGATCCTCTTCCCTACCTTACCGAGCAAGGGCTTTGCTTCACTGGGGAGATCACTTGTGATTCATTGGCATTTTCTTTTCTTTTCTTTTCTTTTTTTTTTTCAAATTAGCAAGCCGGATATGAATCTCTGAGGCACAGATCATAATTGGCGGATAAAGGAAGTTGCTCAATACAGTGCACAAGGCGACAGGCCCGGCTGTAAATCTAAGTCTTGCAGTTATCATCTGCATGACATCAGACAAAGAAAATTACCGGGTACTCTGAGTGCACCCCATGGGATCAGGATCCCTAGCCATTCCTGAGGCTTTGGGATAAAGGACCTTGCTGACTTGATCCATACTGTCAGCCATTCTATCAGAGACGATTGAATTCCTGAGAAGCCATACCATCCCTCATTTTGCAATCATGAGACATCCTCTGGTCACGGCTGCACGAAGTCCAGCCTAGATTCACTTGAAACCCCACGGTGCATCCAAGTGTTTCAGCAGCCAAGGCCAGCCATCCCCCAGTGGTGTCTGGGACCATGTGCTGGGATGAGTACCCGTGTGGTGTGTGGGCAAGAACACAGATATGGAGGTAGGTCTGGATTCAGTCCAAACTAGAGACATTTTTGGCACCCTCGTGCCATTGGGCAACTTCTATTTTTTTTTTTAAGATTTTACTTATTTATTCAATGGGTAACTTCTGATACTCAGTTTCCTCACCCATACATTCTAAATCATGGTTACTTTGCAAACCCTGTGTGCTATCCTAGAGCTTTAATCACAGCAGGGATTAAAGGCGTTCCAGTGCTATCAGGATTAGAGTTATTATTACTAGCTTACCAACATAGGCATGCGTCTGCTTACGTATATGTGAGCAGATCTTTTGCACAGGTTGTTATATTCTTTAGAGCTCTGTGGGCCCTGGGTAGCCACGAGCCTCATGGGACTCTCGAGCATTTATAATGCTACGTGCTGTCTCTGTGCAGTTCACATGAGAGTTTGAAGGCATAACAGGACAATAATAATTTAAGGTATCTCAACAAATGGTAATCATTTGAAAACACTGGCTGGAATAAAATACAGCATTAAAGTTAATTTCACCTATGTATTTTTACTCCTTTTGAATGTGGCATCTAGAAAAAGGAAGATTACAGATGTGGTTCCCGTTTACGCTGTGTCATGTTTCCATGGGACAGTGCTGCCCGAGGGAATTCAGGGTCGAGGCTTCAGTGGAGTTCTTTTCATTTCATTGCATTTTTTCCCCATTTTTCTCCAGGTTCTAGAGCGACTTTGTCCTGTACAATATGTTTTTTTTTTTTTAATTCCCCCCACCCTACTAAACAGAAGAAGTTTAGGCTACCCAGGGTGAGATATGTAGGAATAACCAAAACAAATGAGAGAACAGAATTTGACCCATGAAGAGATGCTTAATGTTACTTGGAAATATTTGTAAAGCTCTTCACCAGGCCAAAAGAGCATACAGCTAGACTTCTCAATTCTGACATAGCTAGAAACTTTCAGTGAAAAGACAAATGAAAATGCGTAGCAAACAAGAAGATAACACCTGGACTTTTGCCGAAATATTTGAAGAGTTCTAGAATTCACCCAGCTGCTGAATTTTTTGTAGAAAAAGAATCAAATATTGTATAGATATAACTGTGTGATTCCTAATTAAAATAGTCAAGATCTGCACTTGTGAGCCGAGATCCAATACTTTCCCCCAGTTTTATAGAAAAGTGGAAAAAACCTGAAAATACCTGATACAGATTACACAAGGCAAATACGTGCTAAAATTTCCCATTATTTACTAGGAATGTGAAATTCTGAGGAAGGATTTTTTTTTTAAATATAAACAGGAACACTACAATTATTTTTCTGCTTCACCTCTCTGCTCTATGCAATGCGGTTGAACTTGCCCTTTTAAAGATTAATCAAAGTCTGCGTTTGCAATTGGCTTAAAACTGTCACTATCATTCTGAGCTCATGTCATGTGATAGGAATTAATTTGATTAAAACAAAATTAAAATGTGTGCAGTCCACAACAGTGGACCACTGTTGCGGGCTTCTTAGTGCCATGGCTGGTGTTGAAAGACTTTCAGGGGAGTGGTTTTGAAAAAGAGAGGTGATCTTACCAATTAGTAGATGTCAACACTAAGTGGTGGTAGCTGCGTATTTTTCCTGGAACATCCAATACTCTCTTGATAACTGAGTTTCATTAAGAAGCATGAAAAAAAAGGAAAGTGGTAAAATAGTTTCAAGAAGCCCTACTCTTTAACTCCCCGACACTCCAGCCACAAGGAGTGGGTCCAGTTCTGCTATACATGTCCTCCTTTTCCATTTCCTGAGAGCAGGGGTGGGGGGGCAGCTCCTCTGAGGTTGGGACAGAGCAGTGGAATAAATGTGTCAGAGATATTCTTACATACGTGGTTGGTTCTGCCACTTCTTAATAAATAGAGGATGGTGTCTGGCTGTATAAGTTGTATTATTTATCACACGTTGTCAGTTTGGGATCTTAGAGTACATTCCAGCTCAAAATTAAAAGTCTACTCATCATCTTGTTGATGTACTTTGGAAAATCATTAGCACCATTTATCAAATAGTCACAGTTCTCCTTTTGGGCACATGGTAGAATCGCATTTCCTTACCTCCTTAAATTAGGTATTATGCAAGGTTCTCCAGAGAAGCAGAACCAAAATGTGTGTGTGTACAACACACACATGTACACACAGAAAAAAATTTATTGGAAGGAATTTATTATAGGAAATCGACTCATACGATCACGGAGGCTGACAAGCCAAGATTTGTAAGCTGAGTCAGTAAGTTCTAGACCCAGGAGACGCTGGTGGTATACTTCCAGTCCTGAAGCCAGCAGCTTGAGACCCAGGAAGAGCTGATGTTTCAGTTTGAGTCTGAAGGTAAGAAAAAGCTGATGTTCTAGTCTCAAGACAATCAAGAGGAATTCTCTCTTACTGGGGAGAGGGCCAGCCTCTCAGTTCTAGTCAGGCCCTCAGCTGATTAGATGAAGCCCACTCACATTGGAGTGAGCAATCTGCTTTACTCAATCTACTGACTTAAATATTAATCTTATCCAAAAACACCCTCACAGGCACTCCCACATAACGTTCGACCACAATGTGCAAACTTAACCATCACAAGCATAGCCATGCCTCTGCCAATAATTATCTCACTTGGGGAGGGAAGTTTTCAGATCTAGTGTGAGATTTACTGCGTTTGTGTTTTCATATCTAGGGGATCATGGAGGAAAGTGTCTGCTTGGAGTCTTGATGAGGCTGTGTCCTCAAGTGCCTATGATAAGCAAAGCCTCCCTGCTGTCTTTGGATTAGCTATGTAACATATAAGAAATAAAGATTTTTTGTATTAGTCCACAAAGATTTGTCACAGCAGCAAGATATTGCTTATCCTGACTAACACATGTATTGTTGTATAAAACATGAGGAGCCAAGACAGGAGCTGCTGAATCAGAACTAGAAGATTGAAATCCTCTCTATGTGAGATGCTAAGAGGTGCCCACAATGTACCTAGCATTGCTCCTAGAAGGGCAGGACCATGTGCAGCTCTGGAGTCAAACCCATATACGAGGGAAGTTACAGTCTTTACAGGACACCTACTTCAACTCTTCACATATCTTGGCTCACATTTTCTGTCCTTGTGGTATTTTCTTTCACTCAAAGTTATTCCTACCACGGACACAAATTTAAATATTCTTGTTTTTCAGCGATCTGTGTTGCCTTTGAAGAACTGTATTTGGGATCATAGTTTCTTCACTGGGTTCCGACCGGAAGTAATAGACATGTCCAGGTGCCTGAATAGAGCAGGTTGGATTCTGATGGGATGAATGTGCTGTGATCTAATGGCCTAAAAACAGTCAGTGATATATCTTGGCAAGCAAGTGAGTGGAAGCAATGGCTCCCGCCATGGAATCAGAGCACACATTGTTCTTTGCACGGCATCAGACTGAATGCGTCTGTACTAAGTACATATCTGATTGATTATGTGTGGAAATGCCCTGGATCATTATCTCTCCCCTTTATAAAACAGTGAAAACAATCATGTGGATGTATTTTCAAAGCATTTTAAGAAAAGGATGTTAGAACCTGCTCACCTGTGGTCTACATTCTCAGGGTGGGCTAACCAGGGATCTGCTGGGGCCTGGGTCTATTCAAGGCCTGAGTTTAGTGTTGAGTTTATCTGCTAGCTAAGCCAGATGTGTGGTAGAAATCATTTGATCCTTCAGTTGGCCAGATTCCTGAGGGAAATCATGTCATACAACATTCAAGAATTTTTTACATGCATGTTGCTCTCTAAATATAAAATCATGGATCCCACACTTGTTAATTGTTCTGAATATTGGCAGTTTAAATGGAAGGTGGTTTTGAACAAAAACTACCTACTCCAAAATAATTAGTGGTCCAACGAGCATTGGCCATGTGGAACTAAATCTGGGAGAATCTCAGGTCTCAAACTGCTACTTAAGTGCCTATGGGCTAAAAGTTGCAAAATTGAATGGGCGAGTAAGTATGGTCATTAAAATTTAAGTAGATGAAAATTGGATAATTGCATGCTGCTTTTTATCCTGACACACATTGTATTACAAGTTACTGTGTAGAACCATCTTCTTGGGAAATAAATAGATGAGATGATTAAAACAGTGACTATTTCTAAATCCTACCAGGGAGAGCAGAGCAGCCAAACCACATTCTTTCACTGCCCCATGTAATGCCCAACTCAGGGGCCAACATGTGACAGGCACTCAATAAATATTTGTCGAGTCTATTAATGTATGAATGTAAACAAAAATCTTATCTTTCCATTAAAATTGAAGTGAGTACAATGGATGAAATTATTTTAAAATATAGCCCAGAATCAAACACAAATCATCTCAATTTAGCTCTTAATGAGCATGAAGAGTTCATTGCTGCCATTAGTTTGCAAAATTTGTTTAATGATCATGAGAAAGTTGGGAGTATTTGTGGTCTGTTCCCTAGGTTGCATTAATGGAAAAACGATATTATTCTTCTCCATTGCATGCATGTATTTGGCACTCTTTTTCAGAAGGGCCTGAAATATCATTTTTAGGGTGCATTTTGGAATGCTAAGGGACATGTCTGGGCTGTAAAATCCAAACCAGAATTTCCTTTTTAGCTTCAATCTAAAGAAAGTAATTCAACATTTAATATACATGCCTCTCAAATCTTCCAGGGCCTGCAAATGTTGGAGATTGTTTACGTAGTGTATGTGGTTTAATGCTCAGTAAGTGCTTTCAGACTGAAAGATTAACAGTGAAAGGACTCAAAGTAATAAGTCCATTCACTTGTGATTGTCTCCATGATCTGTAGAAAGTAAGAAAACAAAACCCTCCACTGGAAGGTTGGGTGAAAGATGAGTAGTAATAGTGTTTATTTTATTTATTTATCTTAAAATATTTTATTTATTTATTTGAGAGAGAGGGAGAGAGTATGAGGTGGGTAGGGTCAGAGGGAGAAGCAGACTCCCTGCTTCGGACTCCATCAGGGACCCAGGGATCATGACCTGAGCTGAAAGCAGATGCCTAAAGACTGAGCCATCCAGGCAGCCCAAGTAATAATAATGTTTAAAAATTAAAAAAAAAAAAGGGGGTCCCTGGGTGGCTCAGTCAGTTAAGCATCTGCCTTTGGCTCATGTCGTGATCCCAGGGTCCTGGGATCAAGTCCCATACGGGGCTCCCTGCTCAGAGGGGAGTCTGCTCCTTCCTTTCCCTCTATTGCTCCCTTGCTCTCCCTCTCTCTCTGTCAAATAGATAATTAAAATCTTTAAGAAAATTAAAAAAAAATTATTCAAAGAAGGAAGACTTGCTAAGGTATTTTTTTGGAAAGAGAATCTCTAGAAATGAATAGGTACATGAAGAGATACTTGACATCTGTGATGATCAGGGAAATGCAAATCAAAACCACAATGAGATAGCACCTCACACTAGTCAGAATGGCTATTAGCAAAGAACAAGAAATAACAAGTGTTGGTGAGGATATGAAGAAAAAGGAGCCCTTTTGCACTGTTGATGGGAATGTAAACTGGTGCTCCCACTATGGAAAACTGTATGGAGGTTCCTCAAAAGATTAAAAATAAAACTACGCTATGACCCAGCAATTGCACTTCTGGGTACTTACCCAAAACACTTATTCGAAAAGATACACGTACCTTTGTGTTTATTGCAACCTTACTCACAATAGCTAAGATACGGAAGCAACCCAAGTGTCCGTCAATGGCTGAATGGATAAAGAATATGTGGTGTATATGTGCGTGTGTGTGTGTGTGTGTGTGTATCTATCTGTATAGATCGGCACACACACACACACACACAATGAAATATTACCTAGCCATAAAAAAGAACAAGATCTTGCTATTTTTGACAACATGGATGGACCTAGGGAGTCTTCTGCTAAGTGAAATAGGTCAGAGAATGACAAATATATGATTTCACTCATACGCATAATTTAAGAAACAGAACAGGCAAAGAAAAAGAGACAAACAAAAAATGGACTCTTAAATACAGAAAACAAACTCATGGTTGCTAGAGGGAAGGGGCGTGAGAGGTTGAGGGAAATAGATAAAGGGGATTAAGAGTACTTTTACAGTGATGAGCACTGAGTAATGCATAGAATTGTTGAATCACTATATTGTACACCTGAAACTAGAACAACACTGATACAATGATCCTCTCCCTTGATTTACTTCTCTGTGGTCTCCTCACTTCATCCTTATTTCCCAGAATTTTGGTATTCAATTTAAGGTAAAAGCACCATTCCATTTTGTCTTCCCCGGCAAAACAGCATGGGCAGCTTTAAGTCCTCTTCTTAGATCTGGTGGTTATACCACTGTTTTTCCTCATCCACCCAGCAGCATTTCTCCTTGACCATTTGGACTGTTCCTAAGAGGCAGGTCTTCACACTGCCAGTCTTGAAGCTCTGGTACCAACCAGCCCAAAGCATCTTTCCCAGAACAACCCCCAACCATCCTTCAGGTCTCAGTTTGGCATCTCCTCCCTATGGAGACCTTCCCTAATCATTTAAACTAAAGTAGGGCCCCCTATCGAACACTCTCGGAGCACTCTTTACTTTCCCTTTAAGGTTTTGTTCAGGACTTGAGGGTAAACATTGGAGCTGTGGGTACTAATATTAGAGAGCATCTCCCTACTCCACCAGAGGCTACAGGAATAGGAAGGCCTCAATTGCTTTGTCCCCCACTGAATGACTGGCACAGGGCAGAATACACCGCCCTAGAGTAGGGGTCTGTGCAGGCTCCCCAAGGTAGGGAGAGGCAGGCTGTGACTCGACAGAAGGTCACCAGCAGCTGTGTGAGGGGTCTTCGTGGGAGTGGGCAGTGGAACAGGCATTGTTGGACCAGCTGCAAAAACAGCAGGAGAGCTGGAGCTGGAAAGGGAGAGCAAGGGGAACCCACAGTGGCAGCAGAATCATGGTTGACAGTAGTGGCCAAATCCCATTCCACCGAGCTGTAACTCCATGTCAGGCACTGCTACTTTCAGATGAATTCCCAGATAGTCCCATATCATTGTTTATAATCCCCATTTTGCAGATGCAGACACTGAAACAAAAACAGTGGAATGAGGATTGAAAACCAGTGACTCCATCACTTCCCTAACTCCCTCTTGACCTGGCCACATGGATAGGAGTCGTTGGCATTCAGATGGGAGTCAAAGCCCAGGGGGAGGTTAAAATCTCCTAGGAGGATATAGATCGAGAAGACCAAAGGCCAGGTCTGATTCCCGAGGAATTTAACATTTAGAAATGGGGTGAATGAGGCACCAGGAAGTGAAGCCACAGAGGAGCAGAGAACAAGAGGAAAACAAGGAGAGACAGACATAAAGAAGCAAAGAGAAGAGAAGCGCTCGGATGGAGTGGTCCCACGTGCATCCTGGCAGATAAGTAAGCTGAATACGAAGAAGTGTCCGTCAGCTCCAGGGACATGAAAATCACTAGTGACCTCATACATCTGATATTTTCAAAATTCATCATACTGAGATGCTTGCAAACATTTACCTTGAGATTTTTAGTCTCTAGATTTCGAATTTTAGAGCGTATCAAATTCTAAAATGGTAATTACTTAATGTACACTGATATTCTGTTTTCATTTTATCATGCATCCCACTTATAAGCTGAAATATACTTATGCACTTAAATAAGATTTTCCTCTGACTAAATTGCCAATCTCCTGAGAAAAATCTGATAAACTAAATTTTAATTAATCTCTGTTATACTCTTCTCATCTTTCCTCAAATGAATTAATTTTTTCCCATAGCAACTTAATACCTAGTTCACTTAAACATTAAGTTTTACTTTAGGCCCTTCCTTGTTTCTTACATTTTCTTTGCATTAATTTTTTTTCCCCAAAGGTCACATTCTTAACATAGGTGCTTCTTTCTTAAGATCTGGATAGTGTTCTACTTTTCTCTATTTTTTACCTTTAATTAATTCATTGAGGAGATATTTATTAAGCACCTTCTAGGTGCTGGGTCCTGGAGCACAAAGATTAAGAAGACATAATTCTTGCCATTAATACTGACAACCAAGTAAAGAGGCCAGATATCAGAGTGCATAGCTGTAATAAAATGGTTAAAACAGGGACACTGAGTCTTAGAGAAGTTTCTAATCCCACCGGAGAAGCTAATGCTGGGTACCATGTCTTTTCCTTTTGCTTCCTCCCTCCTTCCCTCCCTCCCTCCCCTCCTTCCTTCCTTCCCTCCTCTCTCTTTTTCCTTCCTTCCTTCCTTTTAAAAAATGCTTTCTTGACCTAGAGCCACTATGTACTCACCCACATCTCCCTGAAACCAGATTCTAGACAATGAGGGAGAGCCCCCATATCCAAGAGCCTCGGAAAGTATTCAAGTTAGCCAATGTACAGGGAGCCGTGAAACCTAAGTAATCCTCCCCTTGGCCATACACCACTGCCCCCTAAAACTCCAGCTTGCTTTTTCCGCATCCTTGGGGGCAAGTCCCCATGTGACTGTGCCTTCTCCAGTTTGAAGCTCTAAGTGAGAAAGAGTTCCATCTTTCATCTACCTGTGTATCCTTGTGTTGTGTGCCCCACCATCCAAAGAACCCTTACATATTATAAGATATCTGGATGAATCTTAAATCTTAAATCTTAAGTCTGGGCATCGGACAGGTTAGGAAGCAAGGGCCAGTAGGGAAGATGGTCCAGGCAAGAAGGAAAGTGTGAACAAAGGTGTGATGAGAACTTGGGTGGAACAGAACTGGGGATGCAGGTACGAACATCACCAGGACATTGGAAGTCAGGAAGACTATTTACGCAAGAGGAGTGTAGGCCAAGGGAGGAAGCCTAGGAATGGTAGCATCTGAAAGGCAGGAAGAGAACTAAAATTCAAGGAGGTGAGAACAGAAGGACATCCTGAGAGGTGTGAGATGGCAGCATGGTAGAATCGGAAGGAATGAACGAGTCTAAAGTGGACAGTGACTGCAGTATCAAATGCAGGGAAGGAGCTGAGAAAGGTCAGCGTCAGGAAGTATCTGGAGAATTTGGCTATTAGGAGGCGGTTGGTGGTCTTAGGAAGAGCAGATTCAGGGTATGGTTGCCGCTTGAGCCAGATTGTGGGGGTGTAAAGCATAGGTGGGAGGAGGAAGACTGGAGTTGGTGAGGGAGAACTAGTATAGGGAGAACTTGAAGTCAAGAAGAGAGGAGAGAGTATTTGGGGGATGGCAACTCATGACAATGCCTGTCTCCTTCCCCTACCTCTCTCTCCTGTCTTCCTCACTCCCTCCATCCTTCTCTCTTTCTTTCTTAGAGACCTTTGAGAAGACTTGCCAAAAGAAGGGCTGGAGGTAGAAGAATTGACTTGGAGCCAGAACTGCCGAGGCCTTTCCACCTTACAAAATGTCCGTGTGTGTGTTGTGTGTGTGTGTGTGTGTACAGTTAAATCTCATTCATGGAGGATTCCATATTTCTAAATCTGCCTACTTGCTAAAATTGACTTGTAACTCCCAAATCAACACTCATGGTACCTTTTCAGTCATTTGAAGACATGCGTAGAGTCCTCTCTATTAGATGACAAATTAAAGCCATCCAAGGAACATGTTTCCTGCCGAGGTGGAACAAAGCGACACTCTGCCTTCTGGTTTCAGCACAATGTCACAATGTCAGCAAGTGTCTTTTTCACAGTCTTGCTTAATGACACTCTGGGTGTCTGTTTGCTGTTTGTTTGTCATGTTATTTTTATTTTATTTTTTAAAAAGCTTTTATTTATTTATTTTATAGAGGGAGAGATTGAGCACAAACAGGGGTTGCTGCAGGCAGAGGGAGAGGGAGATGCAGAGTCCCCGCTGAGCAAGGAGCCTGATGTGGGACTCGATCCCAGGATTCCGGGATCATGACCTGAGCCAAAGGCAGATGCTTAACCGACTGAGCCACCCAAGTGTCCCTGTCACATTGTTTAAAATGGCTTGTGAGTACAGTGCTGAAGTGCTGGATAAAGTTTTTACACAGATGAACATGGTGTATCTGTTTCTTTTTACAGAGAAAACACGTGTCTTAGATGGGTCTCATTCAAGCATGAGTTCTAGTGTTGTTGGCTGTGAATTCAAGGATAATGAACCATTTGTATAAGGGTGTCTTTAAATTAAACATACTTAAAATGAAGTTAGGTGTTGACCAGTTGATGAAAATGGTGTGACCAGAGGCTCATAGGAACCCAGTCCTGTATTTCTCCTAAGAGCAATGATTCGGTATTTGCTCATTCAATATTAGCAGCAACTTTGTAGAGCATAAGTACTGCAAATAATGAGAGCTGACTGTACACACACACACACACACACATAAACGTGAGTATATATGAGCTGTATATATTAAATAATTTCATGACTTAATAGCTCAGTTAGTCCTCATACCATCCTTGTGCAGTAGATCCTTCTATTTTCCCAACTATCTAAATGAGGATGTGGAGACTCAGAGGTTATCAGTTACCTAATGTTACAAACCTGGAAGTAGCAGGACGAGGATGTGAACTTGGTGGTGCGACTCCAGGGTCTGTGTTATCAGTCACTTTACCACATGCCTGTTTGTGGATGGGTCTAGAATAGGAAAGGGGCCTAACTAGGGCATTTTGTCATCACCTTAGTAATCTGGTGATACAAAGAGAAAAGATGACTGGATCAGTGGTATGAGGAGAAAGTGAGGTGCTTCCAGGGTGAGACCTCTCTGTTCAATGTATTGTCCAGAAGGAGACAGAGTGGAGAGCAAGAACTTGAGCCAAGGGGCAAGAATTACTTGCTATTTAGAGAACCAAGACCAAAACCAAACCAAAGTGAAAAATGTTTGAGCCCCTACTAAGTACCAGTCACTGTTCACGGCCCTGGGGTTATAATGGTGGATAAAAAGTGATCCCATCCTCAAGGAACATAGAGTATCATCTGGGGTTGCTAATGACACAGAGATATCAAACAGTGACAGTCATGCCCTACTCAAGGCTTTCCTCATCCTGCCAGGTGAGAAGCAGCTTACTGTAAGAAAAGCCACCGGAGTTCAGTTAAGAAGGATGAGTAAGGTGTGCGACTTGGAGCCTCCTGAAACTTCAAATGCCTCAATTTTAAAACGGGATCAAAATAGTCAACCAGAGACTTTTATGAGAAGAACTTGGGTAAAAGCAATCAGCATGGTGCCTGAGACGTAGTCAACCCTCACTGGATGACATTAATCATATTCTTTACTAAGTGAAGAGTGGAAGGAAGTATATCTAAGGAGGGTGAGGAACAAAAGGGAAGACACAACATGGTTCATGACTGGGGGGCAGGAAGCAAGTAATGCTTTTGATGAGGACAGGAGGTGACCTGGAGTAGGGGACAGTGATGGGAGGCAAAAAGTCATGGTGTCAGATTTTATAGGCATCCAGGAAAGATTCATCTTTAAGTGAAATAGGATTCTAAGGCGGAATGTCTGAGTAGATTATAAGTGCACGCTGTTGGTAGTGACTTGCTCACGATAACCATGCTGGGTTTTCACAGATTTCCATGACCCACTCCTCTGTGAAACACTGTTTTCCAATGTAATCTCCTACTGCTGCTTTTCACTATGTCATCAGATTCCGTTTCAGTCTGGATCCTCAGGAAGAATGAGTGGGTCGTATCATCTCTGGACACTCATTTATTCATTTATCCATTCATGCATTTGTTCATCAGACATTCATGGAATAACTGCCGTGTGCAAGACTTTCTTCTCCATGCTGAGGAATACAGAATGAGTAGACATAAAGGCAGTCAGAACCTTGGCAGAAAGAGAGGAAAATAAGAATAGCACAGCTTTGGAAAACACTGCCACAGTCATAAGAACAAGCTATTAGAGGAACCTACGGGAAGAACTTGACGGAGGGTCACGTGTAAGGAAGCCAGTCAGTTGGGCATGTGTTTGCGAGTTTAAGAGATTCGTGCTTGACCAATGCGACTGACCTGCTGCTTAGGTTCTGGCAATCCTTTTCTGATGTGATAACATCTTACATTTGGGGGCAGTAGGGCAGAGCATGCCTCATGAACGTATGCAAGGCAGAGTTTCTCATCATTTTTTAAGTCACCAACTAGAAGCTGGAGAAAACTTAAACCTTTTCTATGGAAAGAATAAGCATATATGAGCACAAACATTTGGATATAAAATTTAAAAAAATAACTGGCTTCCTAAAAAGCATTCATGAATTTTGCTTTAAATGGTAAAGTTATATGGCACGTTCTGTCTCTTGAGAGACCAACATAGACTTCATCAAGCCAAGACTTGACATTTTAGGAAGAAGTGATGTAGAGGGGAGTTTAGGCCAAGACCGCCATCAGTGATCTCTATCCACCTCAGGTCACTATGACAACTGGTCTTGGAATTATTGGTGCTTTAGTTGAAAAATGTTTCTGAG
Source organism: Martes martes (assembly GCF_963455335.1). Lineage (NCBI taxonomy): Eukaryota > Metazoa > Chordata > Mammalia > Carnivora > Mustelidae > Martes > Martes martes. Next base: position 55,976,745 of record NC_137896.1, read on the forward strand.
TAATGGGAAGGAGAACTTGTATGACCCATTGACTTCTGAGAAGGTATAAGCAACCACTGTTGATGAAATAGACTAGTTTGTTTTGATGTGAAGGATTCAGCATCTGATTGCTAGGGTAGTGACCGTTACTGTGGCTGGGTTGGAAGTGGGACTTTTTTTTTAGGAGGGATGAGACAGGGAATAATTCCGAGAAACATCAACTCAATTTTATGTTAATCTATTGACAAGATACAGTCAAAATTCTTTAAGGAAAGCAGCAAAATATTCCATACTTTTTGAAAATGACTTTATGTTGCAGATGGTAGGAAAGAATAAATTAACCAAAATATCTTTAATGTTCTTTCTATCACTGTGACTAGTAAAATATATTTCAAGCCTTGAATAAAAGAGTTGGTGTGAACGTGGCCTATCGCATGTAACCAATGAGTGTTTCAAGCCCCTATGTCAAGGAATTTTTATGATTGTAAAAGGCATTTCTTAAGACAGTGAACATTCACTAGCCCCACCTGCCTCAATAAGTGTTGCTGTAAATCTTCTGCCATCTTTCTAGAAGCCTATAGCTGTTATCTAGAGCTTTAGAACCAACAGTTATTATATTTACTAAGCAGTTCTGAAAATCAATTCCGAGATTGGGAAACAGGGAACATTACAGAAATTTTATATGATGCCAAGTTATCAACTGCACTGAGTTCAGTAATAAAGGACATAGTGGGTGCAAATATATTTGTCATGACAAAATTCAATGTGGCTTTTATTTAAATTTAATATTTTCCCCAACCTATTTACTCTAGTGACTAGCAGCTCCAGACTCCAGTGTGCATTTGAATCTAAGACAGTGTCTTTCCTTAGGAAAGGAAAGTCATCTTCAGGAAGAAGCTTTGTCTCTGCAAGTAGAATAATTGACTGAACAGGCATAATGTGATTCACTTTTAAAGTATGTTCCTCGATATGACACTTCAGTAGTAATAGTAACGATCTTTCTTATTTTATGCTCCACTAGGGCATATGTGGCCAATTGTATCGCCAGTGTAAGTCTGGATTACTTTCTATTACTTTCTATTGATAATTTTTAATAACTGAAGACATTTGGAACTAGAAGGCAGTCAGTGGTGCTTGCAACAAAGCAGGGGCAATTAAGATGGGTAAGGGTTTTAAACTCTGCTTTGGTCTGTGCACATCGGGAGAGGCAGAGTCAGCCATTAAAAATATTAAACCATTTGGGTCTGGGGTTAAGGTCTGTGAACTGTTTAATGTCATAATTGCCTGCTGCCTCAATCATCAAACTGAATGAACTTCTAAGTTGAAATGTCATAAACGTTCAGCATAAAGATTTATATAACCCAGGTATCCGACCTACCGCCATGCCATGCCTGTGGCAGGAAGTGTTTGTTATGTCTTACTCAACCTTTGGGGAAAAAAATAAATAAATCCGGAAATATGCTTGTTCTGGCAATGATCAAAACATTAAGGACCAATTCTGTTATCTGTATGGTGTGTTCAGAATCCCCGAGAAACATATCCATTCCATATAAAAAAATAATTTAGATCCAAATTCCTTTTATGGATAGGTGTGTGTTTATTAAACAAATGAAAATGGTTGAAGTCATGTTTTCCTGCTGCACATTTTGCTAAAATGAGAGAGGAATGTTTCTTCTAGTTAAAGTGAATTTTATTTTCTGAAGAAGTACATTATTCTGTGATTCTCACATTTTGCTCCTCCTTTAAAAAAAAAAAAAGCCCTGAAATTCCATCATGCGTATATCATAAAATGCATGCTACATGTAAAACAATATTTTCTAGTCAGATATTATTTAGAATTTCTCCTTTCTATACAATGCAGTGTTATTTTAAAGTCAGTGATTCATTTAACTCATAATAATGGCATACTTGCCTATTATAAAAATTTAAAATCAACCAATGTCATAGAGCCTGTTACAAAAGTTCTCTTGTGAAGTTTTAACAAATTTAATATAATGCCAAGCTATTAATTGCACTTACCAAATTATCAAAACTCTGTGGATTAAACTCTTACAAATCTATCATAAATAAACATAAATTAAAATGGGCAAAGAACTGAGTGAACCTTTGACAAAAGAAACTCTATGAGTGGTTAATGAGCATGTCAAAATATTTTTGGTATCATTTGTTTCCAGGGAAATGCAAATTTAAATGACAATGGAATATCATTACAAATCTATTAGTATGGCCAAAATTTAGGGCAAAAAACCCGCTGGAAATACTAAGAGTTGGTAAGAATGTAAAGCACCTGGAACTCTTACGCAGTGATGATGGGAATGTGTATTGAGTGTCTGGTGTAAACCAACCCCCATGTTGGGTCCTGACAAAAAGGAGGAAGTGTAAGAGTGTGTCCTTGCCCATGAGATTGCTAGTTTGGTGGTGGAGCTTGTCAGTGGACCAGTGGTCACTGCACTATAGGGATAGTGTAGGGATTTGCAGCAAATGCTACAGAAGCCTATGGGGCAACTCTTTAGCCAAACAAGGTGAGAGATGGAAGAGATAGAGGTTTTTAGGTGGCTTATCAGCAGAGACCGAGTAGTCTACATGGGGTGAGTCAGGGAAAAAAAGGAAAGGAGGTAGAAGCCCATTACAGACAGAATGCCAAACCCAGAAGTGTTGAGCTATATAAGATTATGGCAGATTTGGGATACTTGTGGTTTCCAGAGGGAACAGTAGTGGGGCAGAAGTAGCAGACAGGTGACCACAGGTAGGAACCACACATTTGAAGTACTGGCTAGAATATTTAGTTTTCATCCTGAAAGCTATAAAAATCTAATAAAGGTTTTTAAGTGCCATGATGAAATTTGGTTTTGGGGGCAACCAATCTTTCAGCGGCATTGGAAATTGATATCTGAAGGTCTCCAACAAACATGTGAGTGAATTTTCTTTAGATGTTTATTTTCCTTCCTGAAGGGTATGCAGTCTGTGATAAAAATGCTGAATATCCCTCCACAATACTGCTGAGAAAAACTCAGGCAGATGATGACATTATTTTGCTAAAAGATTGTCACCTTTAAGACAATATTTTTTTCACAGAGAAACCACCTTCCGGAAGAGACCATCATAAGCTAAAGCTTGGGGCAGCCTGCACACTGCTAGCTCCTTCTTAGCATTTGCAATCTAGAGTAACTCAGTGGGCCCTTAACAAAGAGACCTACTGAGGCTGGAGAATAAAAACAATCTGAAGCCTTTCTCTGACAGCATTAAAGGTGGTCTCTAAAGAGCTTTCAGCAAGGTAGCTTACTCTGAAAGTGCAAACCAAGAAGAGCTACCCCGTGTGCATAACAAAGACTGTATTGTAACTTTGGCTCTATTGGTCAGGATCTGTCAGGAAAACAGCTCTTGCGCCCTGGTGCTTTAGACCCTGGGGTCTAAAACAAAAGCAAATGACACAGGTGTTGGAAGATCTGAAATCAGGGCTAAGTGAAGCAATCCCAAGATTAACAACTGTGAGAAGTAGCTACCATCACAAAGATTTGGAGAGGCTGGGTGAGAGAGGAGATATGTACCACTATGGACCTATGTGCCAGGTCCTAAGACAGGCATGTTTGGTGGGAACAGATTTCTCGTAGAGGCAAAGCCATTGCTGGAGAAGCTTGTGAAAACAGAAACAAGGTAGAAATACTATGGTTTCACTTTCCCTTTACCTGCCTGCTAATATCCCGTCACTGTTTCCCATTAGCTGAAACTAACAGGAAACCAGTGGTCAAGAGATTCTGGGAAATGTAGTTTTCAGGAGTCCTTGGTGCAACAGAGTGGAAGGAGGGGCGGGTGCCGGAGGGCAGAATGGCAAGTAACCTATGCAGTATTTGGTAGGTTTGCAATTGACCTTTGTTCAATTTGCTGGATTCCAATGAGTGACCTGCTAAGGTTTCTGCTTCCAATGAGAAGACAGTGAATATATTTCATAGTGAGATCAGAAGGTTTCAGAAGTTTCCCACAGCTCTACAACATGATTCAAATTTATTAATGGAGTTCAAACAAGTCATATTTAATTTATTTAGCAGGAAACATGGTTCTGCTCTCCTACTCACAGTAGGTGCACAATAAAATCTTCTAGAAGAATAATTTAAACATGATTCGGATATAGAGGACCTCTTAGTGACTTTCTGAAATCTGAAAGCAGATTTAGAGTTCAAAATTCCTTTATCTATGAACAGAAATGACCTCATTACTAAGGAATACATTTAATCTTTGAAAAGGGGGCACTTAGCAAGGAAGCAGGCATCTGGATATATCTAGAAAGAGGGAAAGAGGTAACAGCAACCCTCAGATATGCTATGATAATTAAAGCAGAATTGTAAAATTTTGAGAAAATAAATGATTCAAATAATGATAATGAAGAAAATGAGCAAAGAAAGCGACCATTAGTACCCTCCTACCACCACCTTATTCAGTGCCTTATTCTGCAGCCTGCTCTCGGTTGTGTATTATGAGAATAGAGACTGCTTCACTCAGAGGTTCATAGATTACTGGGTTCAGGGCGCTGTGCTTAGCTCTCTCTCCCACCTGATTTTATTTCTCTTTGTGTTTATTCCCTCCCTGAATTTGAACTTGCCTCAATATTATATTTTTGATCTAGCATTCAACTAACTACATGTATTTAATTCTTATTTTGAATTTGGCATTGTGCTGAGACTATGGACCAAAAAATTAAAAAATCATCATCATTGTCATCATCATCATCATCATCATCGTAATCAATGACAAAGCCCCGATAAACTCAAGGCATGATTCCTAATCTCAAGGAACTGATAGATCTTGATATCCTCCTGTACTTTTTCTAACAATTTCTTCATTTAATAAGCACAAATAGATTAGCTGATAACAGCATTCCTTAAAGAGTTACTGCATATGAGGCCCTGTATTAAGCATTTTACATACTGTGCTTTTTAAATTTTTATTATTTCATCAATGTTTTAGGTGTGTTATATTATCATCACTTGATAGAAGATGCAATAGGAACATAGAGAAGTTGTACTGCCCTGAAGGTGGTGGAACCAGCATCAAAGCTCCAAGAACAGAGAATGGAAAATAGGGTATGACATTCTCATGGCTAGGGAATGGGCACCCTGCTCTATATTGCCCCGGTCTACCAAGTGCCAGGCACTGTGCTAAGAACTAGAACAACAGCAGAGCCAGAAACCTCTCTGGAACTTTAAGAGTTATCCTCTAATTCATGAGATTACATACAGAATGTATCATATGGTGCTATAGAGGCTGAGCGATGGGAAATGGTAAAAGTTGTTTAAGGAAAAATAAAGAAAAGTAGGGTTAGGTTAGTTCTACCTGGGCAGTGGAAGAGACTTGGGGCAAGTGATGTTATAGCTAAGTCATGGAGCGTAGCTCCTTGGGGAGTGGGTAGAAGATGATGAGGGAGGGAAGAACATCAAGAGAGCATTAGTAAAGATGGGGTGGGAATCAGATGGCACTTGAAGAACAAAGATCATGCAACACACCTAAATGTTAGGTGCCAAAAAAAAAAAGCAGAGAAATAAACACCAAGGAAATGATGAGGCTCTGATCATGTCATTAAGAAGTGCAGATTTTGACTTGACAGTAATGAGGCAGCATCGAAGGATTTTAAGCAGCACTTGTTTTTAGAAAGTCCACCAAGGTCAGTAAGAAAAAGATTGTAGCAGCACATAGCAAAAGTAGATTAGTGATATGGTGAGGACATGAAATGAGTCAGTGGAAGTGGTAATGCTTATGGAAGATGCTAAGGAAGTAGAAACCATAGCACTAATGTACCTAGGACCTGAGAAAAAAAGAGGAAACAGGGGTAAACAAAACAAAACAAAAAAATCCCACCTGATTTGACTAATGAAAGGGATTTCAGTACCATTCTCAAAAATAAGAAAACAGGAAAAAAATGGTTTAGGAAAGGCCTTTTTTTCTTGTCCTCCTGTCTTTTCTTTCTTTGCTATTTTCCTCCCTTTATTTGTTAAATTTGTATCTCATTTTCCATTTTCTTTGTCCCTCAAAGTCAAAGTAGTGAGAAGGTGGGGTTTATGTCATGTGATTTGAAATTAGCAGGGCAAGAATCTTTGTCCAAAAATTGATACAGAAAACCAAATATTCCCTGGTTACTTTAAATAGTGTTTGTTTTTACTATTCACACAATGAAATAGAAAAATTTAAATGAATAAGAAGGTAGATTTGAAGTCTGTGATGAGTAGGTATGTGGTAATCTGTGTAAAGGTATATGTAGGCAACGGATTTCCGGCTTGGATGTCTGGGTGATAGTAATTAGGCTTAACTATTTAGGAAAAACAGTGATTTGGGGATAAAGATGAAGTTTTTATGCTGAATTTGTCTGCATTTCTACCAGATAGGTTAGGTGCTGGGTTGCTCAACATAGGAGCAAGCTGTGGCTGAGAGCTTGACTTAGGGGTGGCCTCAGCACACAGGTGGTCATGAGAATCAATGCAACACCCAGAAGATTATGAGGAATGAAGAAGGAAGAAGATGAAAGTTCAAAGGGTGCATATCATAACGCTCAGAGTCAGGCAGAGAAAGAGGAAGGAGCAGAAAATATTGGGAAGGAAGGTCAGAGAAACAGGAGAACCAAGAGAGCTTGGTTTCTGTAAACCAAGAGAAGGGAAGGAAGAGGTCCATTTCCAGAGGCCAATGTCATTGAAAGAAGACATTGTGTTTGTGATCCTACTGAGGGATCATTACCGACTCTTGACACAGGGATTTCAGGAGGTTGTTGGCGATGGGAAGTCAACCGCGGTGAGTAATAAGGAAGTTCATGAAATCTGAATATGTGGGAAAGTGTTGCCTCTGGGAAAGCTTGCTTAAAAATCAAGCAGAGTAAGAGGCAGGGAATCCTACTCTCCATGAATACAGATTGCTATGATCGTTGGGGGTGGGGGTAAAGAAGTAGAAGTGTCTTGTGCATTGGGCTGTGGAATTTATGCAATGAAGCTGGGGGCTGAGGATGGGGCGAACCCCATCAAAGTTTAGATAGCAAAGCTGATTGTCAATAATTCCGTACACTGCCCCACCAAGATCCCAAAATATTTTAGTCGGTCCTAACAGTTCCAAGACCCAAACCACAAAATAGCCTCGGGACGTAATGGCAATCCAAGGCCACGTACAAATGAGATTAGCCTATGTGCCACTCTGTTCCTGCTCCCATTTACTGACCCCGCATCTCTTCAGTAACACCAAATCCCTCTAATATCAGTGAAGTAGGTTCCATCTGGGAATGTTTAGATGTTTTAGTGATAGCCTTAGGCTGAGATAGATGGTAATATCTACCAAAATGAGATTCACTGTCACAGGAAATTCCAACAGCCATGCTTTCATGGGCCCCACATTTTCAAGCTGGAACAAGTATGTGATAACTATGTGAACAAATTAGTCACCTCACCCCAATAATATAGAGAGAGTTAAGATCACATTGGTTGTTGGCCAACCTGAACCTCCACCTTTAGGCACGCTGCTCGGTAGGACCCTCTGGTGAATCACGGTTCATGGTCTACTGATCTGCTATTAATACAATTTCTGCCGCCCTTTGAGCTTTCAGCTCCACATGTGTAATTCCTCTAAGAAATTCAGTACGTTATCTGAAAGGTCTCTCAATGCCACTGCATCAATGCAAACCAGACTACTCTAAGATGAACAAAGGGAATTTAACTTTCATAAGTTGGTTTTAAAAATGCATTTACTTTGACTGCACTGAAAGAATCTAAAAAAAGATGAAAAGCATCTTTAGCATGCCAAAAACATCTGGTTTCATATTTTCAGACCAAAAGGAAATTGCACGAAGACTAAAATCTTATGTTTTTTTTTTTTTTTTTTTTTTTTTTTTTTTTTTTTTAATTTTTTATTTATTTTCAGCGTAACAGTATTCATTGTTTTTTCACCACACCCAGTGCTCCATGCAATCTGTGCCCTCCCTAATACCCACCACCTGGTTCCCCCACCCTCCCACCCCGCCCCTTCAAAACCCTCAGGTTGTTTTTCAGAGTCCATAGTCTCTCATGGTTCACCTCCCCTTCCAATTTCCCTCAACTCCCTTCTCCTCTCCATCTACCCTTGTCCTCTATATTATTTGATATGCTCCACCAATAAGTGAAACCATATGATACTTGACTTTCTCTGTTTGACTTATTTCACTCAGCATAATCTCTTCCAGTCCTGTCCATGTTGCTACAAAAGTTGGGTATTCGTCCTTTCTGATGGAGGCATAATACTCCATAGTGTATATGGACCACATCTTCCTTATCCATTCATCCGTTGAAGGGCATCTTGGTTCTTTCCACAGTTTGGCGACCGTGGCCATTGCTGCTATAAACATTGGGGTACAGATGGCCCTTCTTTTCACTACATCTGTATCTTTGGGGTAAATACCCAGCAGTGCAATTGCAGGGTCATAGGGAAGCTCTATTTTTAATTTCCTGAGGAATCTCCACACTGTTCTCCAAAGTGGCTGCACCAGTTTGCATTCCCACCAACAGTGTAAGAGGGTTCCCCTTTCTCCACATCCTCTCCAACACACGTTGTTTCCTGTCTTGCTAATTTTGGCCATTCTAACTGGTGTAAGGTGGTATCTCAATGTGGTTTTGATTTGAATCTCCCTGATGGCTAGTGATGATGAACATTTTTTCATGTGTCTGGTAGCCATTTGTATGTCTTCATTGGAGAAGTGTCTGTTCATATCTTCTGCCCATTTTTTAATATGATTATCTGTTTTGTGTGTGTTGAGTTTGAGGAGTTCTTTATAGATCCTGGATATCAACCTTTTATCTGTACTTTCATTTGCAAATATCTTCTCCCATTCCGTGGGTTGCCTCTTTGTTTTGATGACTGTTTCTTTTGCTGTGCAGAAGCTTTTTATCTTGATGAAGTCCCAGAAGTTCATCTTTGCCTTTATTTCCTTCACCTTTGGAGACATATCTTGAAAGAAGTTGCTATGGCTGATATCAAAGAGGTTACTCCCTATGTTCTCCTCGAGGATTCTGATGGATTCCTGTCTCACGTTGAGGTCTTTTATCCATTTCGAGTTTATCTTTGTGTACGGTGTAAGAGAATGGTCAAGTTTCATTCTTCTACATATAGCTGTCCAGTTTTCCCAGCACCATTTATTGAAGAGACTGTCTTTTTTCCACTGGATATTTTTTCCTGTTTTGTCAAAGATTATTTGACCATAGAGTTGAGGGTCCATATCTGGGCTCTCTACTCTGTTCCACTGGTCCATGTGTCTGTTTTTATGCCAGTACCATGCTGTCTTGGTGATCACAGCTTTGTAGTAAAGCTTGAAATCAGGTAACGTGATGCCACCAGTTTTATTTTTGTTTTTCAACATTTCCTTAGCAATTCGGGGTCTCTTCTGATTCCATACAAATTTTAGTATTATTTGCTCCAGCTCTTTGAAAAATACTGGTGGAATTTTGATTGGAATGGCATTAAAAGTATAGATTGCTCTGGGCAGTATAGACATTTTAACGATGTTTATTCTTCCCATCCAAGAGCATGGAATGGTCTTCCATCTTTTTGTGTCTTCTTCAATTTCTTTTAGGAGTGTTCTGTAGTTCCTCGAGTACAGATCTTTAACCTCTTTGGTTAGGTTTATTCCGAGGTATCTTATGGTTTTTGGTGCTATAGTAAATGGAATCGATTCTCTAATTTGCCTTTCTGAATTTTCATTGTTAGTGTATAAGAAAGCCACTGATTTCTGGACATTGACTTTGTATCCTGCTACATTACTGAATTGCTGTATGAGTTCTAGTAGTTTGGAGGTGGAGTCTTTTGGGTTTTCCATATAAAGAATCATGTCATCTGCGAAGAGAGAGAGTTTGACTTCTTCCTTGCCAATTTGGATACCTTTTATTTCTCTTTGTTGTCTGATTGCTGTTGCTAGGACTTCTAATACTATGTTGAACAAGAGTGGTGAGAGTGGGCATCCTTGTCGTGTTCCTGATCTCAATGGGAAGGCTGCAAGCTTTTTCCCATTGAGGATGATATTTGCTGTGGGTTTTTCATAGATAGATTTGATGAAGTTCAGGAATGTTCCCTCTATCCCTATACTTTGAAGCGTTTTAATCAGGAACGGATGCTGGATTTTGTCAAAAGCTTTTTCTGCATCAATGGAGAGGATCATGTGGTTCTTCTCTCTTCTCTTATTGATTTGTTCTATCACATTGATTGATTTGCGAATGTTGAACCATCCTTGTAACCCAGGGATGAATCCTACCTGGTCATGGTGGATAATCTTTTTAATGTGCTGTTGGATCCTGTTTGCTAGGATCTTGTTGAGAATCTTAGCATCCATATTCATCAGTGATATCGGTCTGAAATTCTCCTTTTTGGTAGGGTCTTTGCCTGGTTTGGGGATCAGGGTGATGGTGGCTTCATAAAAAGAGTCTGGAAGTTTTCCTTCTGCTTCAATTTTTTGAAACAGCTTCAGGAGAATAGGTATTATTTCTTCTTTGAAAGTTTGATAGAATTCCCCAGGGAATCCGTCAGGTCCTGGGCTCTTGTTTTTTGGGAGGTTTTTGATCACTGCTTCAATCTCGTTACTAGATATCGGTCTATTCAGGTTGTCAATTTCTTCCTGGTTCAATTTTGGGAGTTTATAGTTTTCCAGGAATGCATCCATTTCATCTAGGTTGCTTAGCTTATTGGCATATAACTGTTGATAATAGCTTCTGATGATTGTTTCTACTTCCTTGGTGTTAGTTGTGATCTCTCCCTTTTCATTCATAATTTTATTAATTTGGGCTTTCTCTCTTTTCTTTTGGATTAGTGTGGCCAATGGTTTATCGATCTTATTGATTCTTTCAAAAAACCAGCTTCTAGTTTCGTTGATACGTTCTACTGTATCTCTGGTTTCTACCTCGTTGATCTCTGCTCTAATCTTGATTATTTCCCTTCTTACGTGTGGAGTTGGTTTGATTTGTTGTTGATTCTCCAGTTCTTTAAGGTGTAGAGACAGCTGGTGTATTCTGGATTTTTCAATTTTTTTGAGGGAGGCTTGGATGGCTATGAATTTCCCCCTTAGGACCGCCTTTGCTGTATCCCATAGGTTTTGGAGTGAAGTGTCTTCGTTCTCATTGGTTTCCATAAATTGTTTAAGTTCTTCTTTGATCTCCTGGTTGATCCAAGCATTCTTAAGCAAGGTGGTCTTTAGCTTCCAGGTATTTGAGTTCCTTCTGAACTTTTCCTTGTGATTGAGCTCCAGTTTCAAAGCATTGTGATCTGAGAATATGCAGGGAATCATCTCAGTCTTTTGGTATCGGTTGAGCCCTGATTTGTGACCCAGTATGTGGTCTATTCTGGAGAAGGTTCCATGTGCACTTGAGAAGAATGAGTATTCTGTTGTTTTAGGGTGGAATGTTCTGTATATATCTATGAGGTCCATCTGGTCCAATGTGTCATTCAATGCTCTTATTTCTTTATTGATTTTCTGCTTCGATGATCTGTCTATTTCTGAGAGAGGCGTGTTAAGATCTCCTACTATTAATGTATTCATATCAATATGACTCTTTATCTTGATTAATAGTTTTCTTATGTAATTGGCTGCTCCCATATTGGGGGCATAGATATTTACAATTGTTAGATCATCTTGGTGGATAGTCCCTTTAAGAATGATGTAGTGTCCTTCTGTATCCCTGACTACCGTCTTTAGTTTAAAATCTAATTTATCTGATATGAGAATCGCTACCCCGGCCTTCTTTTGAGGCCCATTGGCGTGAAAGATGCTTCTCCATCCCTTCACTTTCAGTCTAGGTGTATCTTTAGGTTCAAAATGGGTCTCTTGTAGACAACATATGGATGGGTCCTGTCGTTTTATCCAATCTGCAACCCTGTGTCGTTTTATGGGTGCATTTAGGCCATTCACATTGAGAGTGATTATTGAGAGATACGTTTTTATTGACATTGTGTTATCTTTGAAGTCTTTCTTTCTGTCGATTGTCTCTATATTTCTGTTCAATGCTATTCTTAGGATTTTTCCTCTTTTATAGAACCCCCTTTAATATTTCCTGCAGTGTCGGCTTGGTGGTTGCATAGACTTTCAAGCCTTGCCGGTCTTGGAAACTCTTTATCTCTCCATCCATTTTGAATGTCAGTCTTGCTGGATAAAGTATTCTTGGCTGCATGTTCTTCTCATTTAGTGCCCTGAATATATCTTGCCAGCCCTTTCTGGCTTGCCAGGTCTCTGTGGACAGGTCTGACGTTATTCTGATGGGCTTTCCTCTGTATGTAAGGAGGTTCTTTGTCCTAGCGGCTTTCAAGAGATTGTATCTACAATTATGATTCCTCAATTTTACTATGAGGTGCCTGGATGTTTTTTTTGAATTTATAATCTTGGGGGGGGACCTTTCTACTTCTAGTACATGAACACTTGTTCCATTCGCAAGGTTGGGAAAATTTTCATGAAAAATTTGTTCCACTATATCTTCTAGACTTCTTTCTTTCTCCTCCCCTTCAGGGATTCCAATAATTCTGACGTTGGAACGTTTCATGGCATCATTTATTTCCCTGATTCTGTTTTCGTGGCTTCTAAGCTGTTTGTTCCAGGCTTCCTCCTGATCCTTTCTCTCTATTTGTTTGTCCTCCAGATCACTAATTCTATCTTCTGTCTCAGTTACCCTAGCTTTTAGAGAATTTAGATTAGATTGGAACTCATTGAGAGCGTTGTGAACCTCATCCCTGGTGGCCTTCAGCTCTGCCCTAACATTATGAACCTCCTCTCTGGTCGCTTTCAATTCTGCCCTAATCAATTCTGTTTGGTCATCCATAGCTTTCTCCAACCTAGCTATTGCCTGGATAATTGTTAGCCTGAATTCTCTTTCTGACATATTGTCTATGTTGATAGCCGTTAGCTCTGTTGCAGAAGGCCCATCCTCTGTATTTTTCTTCTGTTGGGGATTCCTCCTCCTAGTCATTTTGGTGAGAGATGACTGGACAGATGTAGCTGGGTGTATTGACCGTGGTGCAGTCAAGGTGCAACCTGGAACGCTTCTGAGCACTCAGGATTCCCCACCCAAATGAGAGAAAAAAGAAAAGAAAAAGAAAAAAGAGGGAGAGAGAGAGACAGGAAAAAAAGGGAAGATAAAAGTGAAGGTTCAGCCCAAATGGGCCCCAGGGTAAGGTTTATGACGTATACAAACAAAAACAGACAAACAAAAAGACTGATAAAAGTATATGACGAGAGAAAATATATATATATATAAGCAAAAAAAAGGAGGAGCCTCGTCAAGAAGAACCCCAAGTATAAGATTTATATACTATCCAGACAAACATAAATACACAGAGACACTGGCTGAAGAAAAAGATGGGAGCATGGTTATAGATTCTCGGTGTGGGCGAGGAAGGTTATTTTGATTCTTCCTGGATGTATCTTGATATCTTTGTTAAAGGACTCAACTTTCCTAAGAAAAAGGGGGATTAAAAATTGGTTCACCTATAGGGGTAGCATTGCTTGGAGAAAGGGGGTTACCTTGAAGTTTAACTCTATATGACTATTAGAAAATAAAAATAAAAAAGGAATAAACTGGACTAAACTAAATTAAAAAATTTTTTAAAAATTAAGAAAATAGAAAAGCAAAAGAAAAACACATGTGTATGTATCAAAAAAATTCAGGTTAGAAGTTTATCATGGAATTTGATGTACTGGACATCTCACTGTGATGGTAAATAGGTTAAAAAATTATCTATATAAAAAAAGAAAAAAAAATGAACCAGAATAGTGGGAAAGAATTAAAAATAAAAGTTGTATCTATGAAGTAGTGGTGGTTGTTCTCTTGTAGTCTTTTTTTTTTTTTTTTTTCCTGATTTGTTTTCTGGGGGAGGGGGCTGCCACGTGGGTTTTCAGTCAATGATGTTCCCTGAGTTAAGTCCTCCCGACCCCCTCAAGGGGGTGGGCTCTGAGAAAAACGTTTTTTTCAGGTTTTTGTTCTCTGGAGGTTTTTATGTTTGTTCACTTCTTTTCTCTCGCCTTGACAGCTTTTGATGGTTTTGGGAGGTTTAGAGGAAAGAAAACTGCACCCCAACCTCCCTCTCAGAGAGAAGCCTCAGTCTGCTCCCCTGCAGGTGCTGCAGCCGCTGGGCCGCTGGCAGAGCAGGTTCTGAGTCGCGGTCCCTGGGGACGCAGGATCTCCTGCTTGTACGCAAAACCAAGGCAGCTGTGGCTGTCTGGGCAGCTCCAGACCGCCAGAGAGGTTCCAAGCAGCAATCGCACACTGAGATTTTCCCGCTGGCTGGGGCTGAGAGCTCAGGGCTTGCGCGCACCTCTCCCAGGGGATTTTTTGGGGCGCGGCGCCTCCAGCTCTATCGGCTCTATCGCCGCGTGGGTCTATCACCGCGTGGGTCCCAGAACACCAGGCTGGGCGTTCGTGCACCTCTCTCAGGGGAGGTTGAGGCACGCACGCATCTCCAGTAAGGTGCGCGTTCTGCCGTCTGGTGTGGCTCCCAGTCCCTCACGGGAGCCGGACTCCACCCGTTCTCGGGCGCACTGGCGGCTCCGGGACAAAGACCAGGTTTCTCCGCCGCACTCTCCGGCTCAGCGCCAGGGGATGCTGCCCTGGGTCTGGGGACTTAAGCCCCTATCCCTATCCGCCCCGATTCCCACAATTTCCCCGCGCGAGTCTTTGCTCTTTTGAGTGCTTTCAACAAGACTCCAAGTTAATGCTGGTCCCCAGATGCCGGGCACTCTCGTATTGGGGTATTATTTTCCAGTCGGTCGCCTCTGGTGGCTCCCTCCCCCTTTTGTTTATCTTCCGATATCAGTCCGACGTTCCCACTCCACTTTACCTGCCCACTGGCGTCTTCTGGCCCCCGTAGAGATCCAGACGTGTATAATTCTGATCTCAGGCTGATTTCATGGGTGATCGGAGTTCTTTGGTAGGTAATCAGCTCACTTTAGGGTGCAGGTTGAAAAGGCGCCTCCTCCTACTTCCCCGCCATCTTGTCTCCCCCTAAAATCTTATGTTTTGATTTATATTATTATTGGAGGGCTGAGAAGCTGCCAGTCACCAAGTAAAATTTTATGATGATAAATAAATAAGGAAAACAATCTGACAAAACATGTTGTGGAACAAAGCTGCATTTCAAGTTTAATTAACTGATAACAATGTTTATGATGGAAAAACTGTGCCACCAATTATACAGTTAGTAAATGTATGCTCCCAATGAGAAGACAAGCCCGTAAAACCATAGAAAGGGCTCTTCCTCGACATTAACATTTCAGCTTATCCAAGTGAAGTTTTGTTTCATGTAGTAAATTGTGCATCAATTAAGACCCTCACTGAACGCATGCGTAAGTTGGTCTCCTAGAGGTGTTAACTCCAAGCGCACATTTAAACCGGAACAATAGTAGGAGGGATGCTTTCCTGGTAAGCTGAGTGATGGTGTCTCCCGCATGTGACAGGCAGAAAAACAGCAGAAATACAGCAGTCAGGAAAGAATTGGAGGTGGGAGGAGGGAGGAGGGCGGCGCAGGAAGCAAAAAAGAAAAAAGAATGTTTTCATCTTTTTAGCACTATGCTTCTCCCTCCCCGCAAAACCTCAGACAAAATTCTGACAAAGTGTTCCCGCAAGAAGGCTTTCAGAGAGCCTGCCATCAGCAGCGGGGCTGTAGGTAGAACTGTTCCTTAATGGTGCATGGGAGAATGCAGTCCCTTTGCTGTTCTGACTCTTGCATTTAAAAGCATTGCCTTCTCAGTTGTTGCAATTCAAAGAATTAGGATCAGAGCCATTGTTTGTTCTCAGAGTAAACTGTTTGCTTTCACTTTGCCATTGAGACTCGCTCTTGCCATGTTTTAACATTTATTATATGTTTAAAGGGGGACTTGGCTTAGCAGATCTCCTAAGTTGATTTCCTCTAACTACTGAAAGGGACAAACCGAGGCTGATATGTATTAAGATTTAAAGTCCGGTCTTCCCTGGTCTTTGGAATGCTGGACTGTTACCAGATTTAGGAAATATTTAAGTCCCTTGACTCCTGGCCCATTAACCATTCCGCTCACACCCCTCCTAGAATCCTTTCAACAGCAATAACTGTCACTGTGCTTCTGGTCTCCCTGACAGTGAGCCGCACACGCAAATAAGATCAGTTAGCACATTAAGCAATGCATTCTAAATATTAGGTGGTTTCCCAATGGAAGCCTAATGGAATTTAAAATACATATATATCTGATATTAAGGGGGATAGTATTCAATCAAATGCTTTTGTTGGTAAAACTCAATATTCTGTAGTCAGACAAAAGGTCCCCAGAATGCAGAACAGTTGTGGAAAATTCCTGGAACTTTGAGCTTAGATACAGTTGCCATCAAAAACATTCTGAAGTGCATTTGTTGATTCAGGAGGAAGCACAAAGCATTTGGAATTTGGGTTTTCCTAGAATCCATTCACATTTGCACATGGCAATTTCCTGTGTGATTTCTCTTTTCTTTCCTCCAGTTGTGTCCCCCCATGAGCTAATTTCATGCGATTTCTCTCTTCCTATGAGAATTATTAGCATTCGACTCAGTTGTTTGGTCAGCTAATTTTTTTTGTTTCTCTCCTTTAGCTCTGGGTGGTAATTGCCACCCCTTCCAGTAACGAAATGAACTTTTCCATATACGGTAGGCTGTATTGGTTCATCTCGTGGCTGTCTGCGTGCATATATGTGCATGGAAAAGTTAACATCCTGTCTTCAACACTGTTGGGAATTACTACTGGCATGTTTTGACTCATTATCTTGAATCTTAATCAGCTGATGAAAAAAAAATTAGTTTCATCAGCTGATGAAGGCTCAGGGTAATGAGTCAAAACATCCTGATAGGGCTTCTCAGCCGCCAGATCTGTGACTCGAGGAGCTCACCTGACAGAGCTGTCTCTCAGCGCTGTCCAACGAATGATTTATCCAGTCTCTATATTTACCCGGTGTAACAACCACAATGTGGCACGAGAAGCAATTGGCAGAACACGAGCTCTATCATCTCCCAGGAGGATGAGTTGAACTTGTGTCATTTTCTCTGTGTTGCCGCAAATACGCATAACGTGAAACTTACCGCAACCGTCCCCACTGTCTACTCCAGGATTTTGTCAGCTTTCCAAATTGAAAATCTACCCCATTAGACAGTAACTCCTCATCTTCCCCAGCCCCCAGCTCCTGACAACCAGTTTCTGCTTCCTGTTAGTCCAAGCCCCTCACGTAAGCGGAATCGTGCACTGTTGTGCGTTTTCTGTCTGGCTTCTTTCACTTAGCATGATGTCCTCAGGGTTCATCTGTGCTCTAGCCTGTGTCAGGATTTCCTTCAAAAGGCTAAATAATAGTCCGTTCTATGTATGTGTCATATTTTGCTTATCTTTTCATCCACCGATGGACACGTGGGTTGCTTCCATCTTTTGGTTGTTGTGAATATCACTGCTACAAACACGGGCATACAGACATCTAAGACCCTGCTTTCAACTCTTTGGGGCAGGTTATCCAGACATGGAACTGTTAAACCCTATTCTATTTTTATTTTATTTTATTTTTTCAAGAACTGTGTCATTTGACTTTTCAAGCAATGAGAGCCACCCAACCTGGGGACCTTCTGAGGGTGTCTGTTAAGTCACAAGACCTTCAATACTTCTGTGATTCACGGGCTTCCCATTAAGGAGAAAATGTCACCCATGCCACAAAACTGTACTGTGTGGGGGATCCTTGCTGTTTTGTAATCGGAAATTGTGGTGAAGAAAAGCCAACGGGTAATCCTTGGTTTTCAAGAAAAATAAAAAGGGAGAACCACCTTCACAAAAAGGTAAGCCAAAGTTGAAAACTGTACAGTGTTCAAAACATGTTCTGGAAGAGTGGGTAATCGGCCCCGTAAACGTGCTTGAAGAGGATATACTGAAGAGTAGAATATAAGGGGGTTTCTTTCGCACGCAGCTCAATTAAAGCAGAGACTGAACTGTCCCCCACAATACTGCATTTGCTCATTATTCATTTATGACTGTCACCATTCCTCCCTTCTCCTCATGTTCCTTTCCCAAATTGGCACTTTATTTAGGTCAAATCTCCTTGGTTCAGTAGCACAACCAGAAATGCGCTAAAAAAAAAAAAAAAGATGAAATAAATGAGAACACAGGGGGACTTCACTTACACAGGAGGAAAGTCTCAAGAATAAGTACTGTAAGAAAATAAAAGCGGTTGTCAGTTTGAAGTAAAAAAAGATAGCAGCGCGCGGTCTTAGAGACATTGAAATGGCAGCATAGATGCCGATGATTGGGGGAATGGCTGCCTATAATTTTTTAACGTTATAAATACTACCTTTGGAATTGTCAATGATAATGTGACATTTGGGACAGTGAAATCTTTGAACCTAAGGGGCTTTCAGGAGCACCAGACCTCTTGTGAAGGGGAGGAACCAGACACCTTGCAGTCACATAACTTCTCCACCGAGCTGGAGTTGGGAGATGCTGAGGATTTTTAAAAACCTGCCCAAAGAACAAATCGATTGCTTTTCAGTCTTAGTATGTGACTAGAATTTTTTTTTTTTTTTTTTTTTTTTGCGGGCTTTTCTTGTATGTTGTGCTTCATTCTCCTGCCTAAACAAATCTGCATAGAAACTTTGACTTTTCCTTTGCTCCTGTAACAGCTTCCTGGTGAGGCACTCATGCTCCACTTAGATCTTTCAGAATCCTACCCATCACAGACGCCTCGTACTGTCCCATGGTCCATTTTCAACTCTTCCTAAGTGACTGTTCTCTCTCTCTCTGCTGGATTTCCGTGGCCCTTTGTTTAGTATTATTGAATTAATATCTCAAATTTCCCTGCTACTCATCCTTCTAGGAGGATCACGGTCTGAAATGCACTTATTCTTACAGCTCCCGACAAATGTAGTGTTTAGCGGGCATTTGATGAACTGAAAGAGATATTGTAAAGTCAATGAGAAAGACACCGAGATTCGTTACTATCCTCAGTGCTCTAATACGGTGTGAGGGGGGGAAAAAAAGATCCTTCCCCCAGGTTATCTGAATGTATCACTAAATTAGATTTTACAGAGAAAAAATCAATTTCAAAACAAAGGTTATAAACTCTACTTGTCCCTGTGTCTCCATGCCATTTATATTCTTTATAAGTATGATGGTATCTCTAACCCTCTAGAACATACGTGACTTTAGAACTTCCTTCAAGTCTTAAACGTGACCTTCTTGATGGGGTCTTCCCTGAGTACCTGTCAAAAAATACAATCACAGTCTGTTGACTTCCTCTGCCTGACACCCACCTCATTATTTCTCTCTGTGCACACGGTGCACAAAACCTTATAAACTTCTGTATGGTTCATTTTATTTTGTTTTATTTTACTTTATTTTATATTTTTGGTTTCATGTTGTTGTTGCCCATGAACTTCAAAGTAAATGAAAGTGAGAGTTTGTATTTTTTTCTCCTGCTTTGTTTACTGCTATATCCAACATATATGTTCAATAAATCTGAATGAATGAATGGATATGGTTCATTATATGTCCTTTATATTTAAGTCCATTCTAACACAAACTATATCTGCTCTTTTTCTGTATAAAATCTTTGAAACAAGCCCTCTCTCCATGTCTAAAACACTTTCACTCTTGGACTAGAGAAACTATCTTCTGTCGAGCTACTCTATTCCTTTCTCAAGCTATTTCTATATCCAAAGTGTCACCTTTTTTGATGTCTGTAAGACCAAGGTAGTTCCTCTATCCAATCTTTCATTAATACTCAGTTAGTTAATGAATCAAATTGAGATAAATTTTTGGTGTTTTTAAGTCCCCCCCCAACCTTGTGCTCTAATGACTGTTTCTCAATGTCTCAGGCAGACAGCCCTCCCAGATACTTTGTCCTCCCATGCCACTCACATTTTCTGCTTATATATATAATTTCTACCATTTCAAATACATTCTCCCTAACTTTCCCACCAGACTTTGTCTCTCCCTTCTTTCCCAGCTGCCAAAACACGACTTCAACTGAACAATTTCAGTCCAAAATTACCTGATTGTATTCACTTTGACCATTCCAGAAATGAATGCCAGTCATTCTTTCCAAATGTATGTGTTGGGAACCTGTTGGACACTAGGCACTAGTCTGGGTACTGGTTATATACTGGAAAACCCAGAAAACAAGTTGAACAAACAAATTGAAATGGAGATGAAATTCCAATTCTTTATTTCTGCCTTCCCACCAGGTGTTAGGATCTGCCATTAAACACAACGTGTCCCATGCCCCTGTGGCTAATGCCTAGGTAAGGACCCTAATCTCAGGTATGGTTTCAGTCTCAGTTTCTGGGAGTTGCACTCTCTTTGTACATGCATATCTGTGTGTATAAAAAATATATTTATTTTTAAACTGAAACACACATTCCTTCCTTACTATATATAAATACATGCTCCCGGACTATATCCTTGCTCACCTCTTCAGCTCTCCATATTTTCATTTTGCCATATCCTTAAGCAGTGTGGGACTCTAAGGTTTGGGAGCGGAGTAAATTGCTTGCCAGTCAGAGTGATTGGTCTCTCTACGAGGATAAATTAATCAAGCAAGTGAGAAGCTTTAAAGCAAATGCCAGGTATCACTTTTCACATGGTTCCTTTTTGGGGGAATGATGTGAAGACATTTTCATAACTATCATGTTACTACGCATCAGACCGTGCCAACAAGCCAGTAAGTGGCATGGTCAGCTCAAAACACGTTTAGGCCTTGAATTAAAGCTTGAAATTTAAAGTGTAATAACATATGAACAAGGTGCAAAATTCCTAGAGAGAAGATTCAGTTAGTATAACATCACCTATAACCTCTGAGCTGCAAGAAGGTGTTCTGGGAACTTTCCTGTAATGCCATGAAATTTTCCAGGTCTGCTCAGTGTGTGTGTGTGTGTGTGTGTGCACGCACGTGTGTGTGTGTGTATGTGTATGGTCACCCATGTGAACACAAAGCCACTCTCCACCAACATCACTGCCCAGCCAATGCTTCTATCTTCTCTTATATATTAAGTGTATTTTTGAGAAATACAGAATAAAAAAAAAATGGATTGCCTTCATGGGCCAATCCAATGCAGTATCTGGAAGCTTGGAAGCAAGAGGAGCACGAATGTGAGGGCCATATTGAATAGTTGTCACAGTAAGTTGCCACAATCAGTTGAATCAACAATCTTGGATAAAGTTAAGCTTTTTTTTTTTTTTTTAAGATTTGTTTAATTTTGAGAGAGTGAGTGTGTGTGGATGCACAAGTGGGGAGAAGGGGTAGAAGGAGAGACTCTCAAGCAGACTCCCCCACTGAGAGGGGCGTTCCTGGCAGGGGCTCCATCCCCTGACCTTGAGATCATGACCTCAGCCAAAATCATGTATCAGACACTTCACTGACTGAGCCACCCAGACGTCCCCAAAGTTGAGCTTTTCAAGTTATAGGAAAAATTAGAGTTCTGGGATTTGCACTAAATTTGCATCATGTATATTCTTGGTTGTTCTGGCCATTACTACATATGATGGCTCATTCAATTATTTAAAAAGTGGATCTAAAATTTGTTTCCATTTGCAAAATTCATTCTCTAAATATCCTATATTTCAATTTAGTAAAGTGACCTTCAGTGTTCGGCCAAGGCCTTTAAAATTTTAGCCCTTTTACTGATGGTGTAGTGGGGGAGAAGCACCACCATGATATATTTTTTCCTTTAAATTCTTTCCTGTTGAAGGGAAATGGTTCAACATTAAAACTCTCAGAAGTCATTTTTGGCATCATTTCTTTGTCCTATCCCCAAGTGATTTTGCTGTATCTATTATTCTTATCAGATTATGAAAATGGTACCTTATTTCTCATTTTGAGCCAAAAAAAAAGGAAAACAAAAAGAAAATTTATCCATAGATCCTGAAGTAGTTGGGATGAGACCATACTCTCTGTTAGCTCTATTAAATTCATAAAGTTAATGATTCTTGTTTTTTTTTTTTTTAAGATTTTATTTTTTATTTATTTGAGACTGAGAGAGAGAGAGCACACACACAAGCTGCGGGAAGGGGCAGACAGAGAGGGAGAAGCAGACTCCCCTTTGAGCAGGGAGGCCGACATGGGGCCCAATCCTAGGACCTTGAGATCATCACCTGAGCCGAAGGCAGACGCTGAACGGGCTGAGCCACCCGGGTATCCCAAATTACTGATTCCTCATAACGTACCACCCAGTATTGTGCATTTGAAGAAGTACAGGCCGAACTTTATGTTATTTCTTCTATTTCCTTAAAAATATTTGCCAATGGTCCCTCCCAACCCATACACACATATGTATGCATATATCCGTTAATATGCATAGAATATTTAAAGAATAAACAGTCTGAGAGCATATCTGAGTCTTCTGTTTCCTCATAAGATATCATTACTGTTAAGTCTAAAAGATATGTTGAAAGCATGTCTACACACTTCTGGCTCTCTTCCTCTCTACAATTCATTACAATTCAACCCCATTAAAATTTCTACTCACATTTTATGATAATGTAGCCTGGCCACAATGTTAGTAATATTAATTTTGATTTACAACAGATAAGTTTTGTATTGTGTAAGATGCTGTCAGTCATATCTTCAGCCCTGCTAAAACTTAAGAGCTTCTTTTTAATTAAAATAGTCTTTGATGATTCTGCATATATCTCAGACAATCTAATCTTAGTTTATTGAACACGGTGAATCAATATCGATCTCATTCATAAGGTTCTGAGATTTCTAAATCTTTATTGTTTAAATGATTTGAGTTTGAACTTGCGCATTTTGGTAAGAACTGATTTAGGAGCTCACACCTTGAAGTCCTTCTCTTTAACTTTCATGGTAATTTCTAGTAATGCCAAACTTCCTCTATACCTAGATAACATTCACTTATCATGCCTTCTTAATCATAAATTCTTTTTCCTAGAAAATAAACAACTATTAATTTCAAGCAAAGTCTACTTTGCTGATCATAACTTAATTGAGCAGAAGATAATTTGTCAGCAATACCTATGTAGCATTGGCTCTAGTATTACAAGGTTTCAAATGCATTCTCCTTTTCATGATTTCTGAAAATTTCCAGAGCCATCAACCAATCAGAAACTCCTTATGCAGTGAGTAAGCCCTGTTTACAAGTGAATTTCTGTTGGGAGAACAATCTGCCTGGGAATTTTGTGCACAATCTTTATAATACTATAAATGAATCACTGAAAATGGGAAGCACAGAAGTCTATCTGAAACCTTGGGATTTGCCTTAAATTTTTTTCTCTTACATTGAAATTACATTTTCCTGGATGTAAACTTTTTACAAATTTGATGTGCATTTTTACAATTCCAGTCATGCACAGGAACCTGGTTTGCAGATGCTTCGTTCTCTAATTATATTTTCACATTGCATGAATTAATTACTATGATGATAAAATGCTCTGTTGTTTCTACACTACTTCCATTAGCACCATACCTTCACTCTCCTGGTGAACAATTAGAGATCTTTCTGGAAAAATATGCTAATACCCACTTTTATTTAAAAAAAAAAATTCCAAACAATGGAAATAAGAAAAAGATAAACTTCAAGCAGTCATACCTGAAATACTGATCAAGTGGAGATGAGTATAAAATTGTGTGTGTCAAACAGTGAAAAACTTTGCAAGTATTAACATGAAAAGGGATGTAAGTGCAAGAAGTTGAATCTAAAATCACTTAGGAGGGAAGTGGGTGGGGGGTGGGCAAAATAGGTGAAGGGCAGTGGGAGGTATGGGCTTTCAGTTAGGGATTAAATAAGTTAGGGGGATGAAAGGTACAGCACAGGGAATATAGTCAATAATACTGCAGTAGTGTTGTATGGTGGCAGATGGGAGCTACTTTTGTGGTTAGACCAGCATAACATAGAGAGGAGTTGAATCACCATGTTGTACACCTAAAACCAATGGAACATTATGCATCAGCGATATTCAAATACAATAAACAAGCCAACAAATAGATAAAGTCAATTCGGAAGAGAGGACAAATTTAGAGATTACCATGAGCTCGGTTTTACCTAAGTGCTTATGGTTTTCCTTTGCTTTCAAGTTGTTTTTATGAAAAAATACATTTTTATAGCATCAGAAGACAAAAATAGAACCGTGACGCATTTCAATATTTATATGGAAAACTTCACAGTGTTTTTACCATTTAACTACGTTTCTACTCTGAAAAGTTGGCAGAGGTCTCCGTGCCTGCTGTATGAGTCTTGTGCCCGCGTGGACGCAGCGCTTCTGCCGTACGAAATAATGTGCAGTTCCCACAAAGCTGCCATGTTCTGCTTCCGGTTTTGGCTTCCTGCCTTTATTCACCTAGAAGTTGGGCTTTACCTCCTCCAGATCACTTTCCTTGGTCCCCCTTCTGCCCAACCTTGGAAGAAGATGCACTCAGAAGAAGCGGAGGAGGAAAGGGACTGCTTCCCTTCCAACTCCATGCGCCCAGAACTACAAATCCAGACTCTGGTGGAGCCCAAGGATTGTGGGAATGCTTTGAACCAGAGGGCATGTTCAAATTCTTGATTCTTTACTGGAGTGGACTAGGGTATAAGAATGACCTGGAAGTTAGAAACTCAGAAAAGAAGAATTTGACAGACAGTAGTTGAAGCAGTGGTTGAAGCAGGGAATGACCCAGTGAGTTGAGAGTCCTCAAGGAAACAGATGGCTTGTGTAATTGTATGTGGGGTTGCATTGGATATATATTCCAGGAGATCTTTTTTCTTTTTTTTTTTTAAGATTTTATTTATTTATTTGACAGACAGAGATCACAAGTAGGCAGAGGCAGGCAGAAAGAGAGAGAGAGAAGGGGAAGCAGGCTCCCTGCTGAGCAGAAAGCCCAATGTGGGGCTTGATCCCAGGACCCTGGGATCATGACCTGAGCTGAAGGCAGAGGCTTTAACCCACTGAGACACCCAGGTGCCCCGTATTCCAGGAGATCTTAAGAGTATGTGTTCTGTATTGTAAGATGAGGCTGGAGGAGTTGATACAGTACTGTGCCTCGGGGCCCTTGGCCCTTGGAGTCTTGGGCCATTAGGTCCAGAGGCAGTCAGTCGGGTTTATGAGAGCCACCTTTATTTGCAAGATATTGTCACTGATTGTGGGAGGAAGTGAGAAAGTGAGAAAGGACAGAAAACGGGGATGAGGTTCTACAGCTACATGTTAGAGGACATGGAACCAAGATGTGGGCTTGGATAAGTTGAAGGTATAGTTTATTGGTATTTCCCAGGTAAACAGAGTGAAAACTATCTGTTTTAAAGTTCTCCGTAGTATCTCTGTGGAGCCCTTACAGGATGAGATCGCATTAGTTGATCTAGTTTGTCTGAGATGAAAGGTGATTTTTGCAGTGCTCCTTTTCAGATACCCAGGGAGCTCCTTGCTGGACTTGGGACAACTGGGGAAGTCTACCATGTTTAATTTCTATATTTGTTTTATTTATATTATTTATTTATTTATTTAAAGATTTTATTTACTTATTTGATACAGAGCGAGAGAGGTCACAAGTAGGCAGAGAGGCAGGCAGAGAGAGAGAGAGAGGAGGAAGCAGGCTCCCCGCTGAGCAGAAAGCCCGATGCGGGGCTTGATCCCAAGACCCTGGGATCATGACCTGAGCTGAAGGCAGAAGCTTTAACCCACTGAGCCACCCAGGTGCCCATAATTTCTATATTTCTAATTTTTGTTTTCCTTTATTTTCTTCCTGACAAAGATTTGGATTAAAAAATTATGGAATACATTCCATAAATGAGGGAGAAGTTTTCTTAGAGAAATGCAATAGTTAATAAAATTGATTTTTTAAAAAATTTATTTGACAGACAGAAATCACAAGTAGGCAGAGAGGCAGGCAGAGAGAGAGGAAGAAGCAGGCTCCCGCTGAGCAGAAAGCCCGATGTGGGGCTCGATCCCAGGACCCTGGGATCATGACCCAAGGCAAAGGCAAAAGCTTAACCCACTGAGCCACCCAGGTGCCCCGAATTTTTGTTTTACTGATCAGATTCCCAAGCTTCAGAATGATGTAAGTCTAAAAACGTCAGACGGTTCAACCCCTATGATAGTTTTATTTTCCTCATCCTTGATCAATTGCCCTGCCCCAAGCCATCTAGGCACACATACACACACACACCCAGGGTCAAGTCATCACCACAAATCTCAGTTGGTAATGCTGCATTGTGCCATAATGATTTTTATAATCAGGATCACAGAGAATGACCTATTTTGGGTGAGCATTTATATGCATTGTAAGCATCTTCCTTTAAAACGTTATTACCTCCATTACCTGTTTTGGGAGACTAACTGAATAATCTCCATATGAGAAACCAACATTGTATTTTGGATATGCTGATTGGTGATTATATAGTTTCTTTCTTCAGTCTCTTCATAGGCTTTCAACACAAAACTCAGGCACTAAGCAGTGAACCCATAGGCAGACATTCAAAATTATTTGTTGACTGACAGTCTTCCAAGAACAGACATCTTCATTTGACAACACTGCTTTGTATGACATTTGTCCTCCTCATCCAGGCACCAGGCATCTGCTCTGTATTCGGTGTCCTAGTGTCTGCACACTGCAATACATTTCTGACCATAAGACTTCCCTCTTTTTTAATAGATACATGGCTTGATTTGGTGTTAAAATGAATACTCCACAGACACCTGGGTGACTCAGTCGCTTAAGCATCTGACTCTTGATTTTTGCTCAGATCATGATCTCGGGGTTGTGAGATGAAGCCCTGAATCAGGCTCTGTGCTCAGCGTGGAGTCTGCTTGAGATTCTCTCCCTCTCCCTCTCTCTCACCCTCTGCCCCTCCCCCCTCACTCTTAAGTAAATAAATAAATCTTTTAAAATTTATTTTACTTTTTTAAAGATTGTATTTATTTGACACAGAGATAGAGAGCACAAGTAGGCAAGAGTGGCAGCAGAAGGAGAGGGGGAAGCAGACTTTCCACTGAGCAGGGAGCCTGATGCTAGGCTTGTTCTGAGCCGAAGGTAGCCACTTAACTGACTGAGCCACCCAGATGCCCCAAATAAATCTTTTTATGGGTAACTTAATTAGATAAGAGTGAAGGCTGTAGGTTTGAGGAGCTTTTGCCTAGGCTTCATTATGTCAGAGAAGTTTAATCAGAAGGTTCTGATGAATCTGGGATCAGACTAAGGTCTTGGGGAGAGTCTCAGACAAGCCATGGTTTGGTCAGCTGAACTGTGCCTTTTCTCCCCACAGGAAGGCTCAACCTTGGAGCATAGGAACACTTCTGTGTGGGCCCTGTACCCCATGATCTGTGCTGCTTTTCTGGCAACAGCTCCTGTTGGATTCCCTATGTAGTCTTCTTCCCTCTCTTCACTTAGTCAAATCTAGTATCACAATGAGCAGTTGGTCTTTAACTCATCACTTGTTCAAAAAATGCCTACTCCCTCCCTTTAAAGATTTATTTATTTATTTCCAGAGACAGAATGAGAGAGCACAAGCAGGAGGACCAGAGGGAGAAGGAGAAGAATCTCAGGCTGACTCCATGATCAGTGCAGAGCCTGACTCGGGGCTCGCTCGATCCCACAACTCAGAGATCACGGCCTGTCCTGAAACCAAAAGGCCGACACTCAACAGACTGCGCTACCCAGGCACCCCTCCCTCCTTTTAAAGAAACTCAGTTACTCCATTATTTTACCTGCTCTGGCCCTGAGGAATGCCCCCTGTCCCTTATAGACATTGTAATCCTATGCCAGTTCAAAGGGGGCTGGAGCTGTGCCTGGGCTACAGATAGGGGGTTGGGGACAAAAGTAGGCACTTCCAGTGGCTCTTGAAAGGGGCTCTGCACCCCCCAGCCCCCACCCCTGCAGCCTGCAGGCTAACCACACCATCTTGGAAAAAGGATTTTGAGACCCCGCCATGTTTCCATTACTCAATGTGTTTGAAGGTGGCCTAGAATAATCAGCCGTGCCTCAGCCAGAAGCCCAGACAGCTGGGTTTACTTCTGTTGGTTTTCTTTCGATCAGAGTCATCTCTCCAGGCTTTGAATGCTTCATCCCTAAAGTTTGTGTAATACTAAGTTCTGCTCAACTATGCTTTGGGACTGGGGAGGATTACAGAAGAAAGAGGCAAAACCTCTGAAAAAAAGAAAGTCGCCTTGAAACTGCTTATATCCAGGTTGGATTTCAAGAATTATGTTCAGGGATCTACATTTGCAGAAGATGAAGAGGAATAGGAAAATGGGTTTAACTACAGAATGATGAAGACAAATCTGAGAAGAAATAGGAGGGAAAGTTGAGGTGGAACGAAGTATATATTTCTTCAACTCTATTTCATTTTGCTGACTTTATGCATTAGACTAAGCGTGTAAGATGAGAAGTGACATGGACGTCTTTTCTTCCCGCCCCCCCCCCGCCCAGTATGTTAGTTTGCAGTGCAAACTGGAGGATTCTGAAATGATCAGTCTTGATGACAAAGTTGCTATGATTTATGATTAATTATAAGATTTTTCAATCACCGTGGATGTTACTATTTTTTTTTTTTTTTTTGGTTTAAGGAAGAGTTTCTGTTAAGTCACAGATAACCAAAAAGTTTACCTATTACAGCAGTTAAAATTTAAGTTAGGCTAAAAATCAGACGGTTTTAGATATGACGACTTCGTTTGCAAAATTTTATTGATAAATCTTTTGTTTTACAAACTATCATTGACTTCAGAGAGTTTTCCTTTCAGGGTATAAAGCAAAATGATTTCTCAGAGAAATACTACCCTCACTAGAGTTTCCAATACACATATAATTTATCTGAATAGGATTCTACCCAAACTGAAATTACTGATGATAAAACAGCTGGACCGATATTAAAATAGCTAAATTATGGTTTCATTGAAATCATCGTCAACAAAATTTAAATTCACATACCTGGTAGGAATTCAATTGACAACAATTGAAAGATGTATCACATTTTGGTAAACATGAGTTGGTTTCTGTGTTCTCTTAAATTATGATAATTATAGCTAGTTTCCTCTGAAGAATATGTTTTCATGTATATTATCCCATTTGTTACCATAAGATCCCTGTAAGGGACAGATGTAACAGTCTTCAATTTACAGATAAGGAAAGTGGGGTGCAGATGGCCAAATTCGCCTAAAGTAAAGTTGGACTACCACACTGGCTTCCACTGAGACTTTTATGGATTTTGATGTTAAATGCTTTGTTTAAACAGAAGGAAGGGTGTGTAGAATATGTAGCAAATGGTAATTGTTACCCAATCCCTACCTTCCTTCCTTCCTTCCTTCCTTCCTTCCTTCCTTCCTTAAGACCTTAGTAGATCATCATATACCTGTCCCTCCATAAGATGGAGGCCAGCCAAATATATGTTGCTGCCCACCTGATAGTATAATTAAGGACAGATGAATTCACAGCAGAATTCCCTTGTCTGTTAAAAACAATCTAACTCAGACTACATGTTGGAACTACCTGACACTTAGGTTTACAATCTTATTCAAAATCTTGTCTGTCTCAATTTAGACAAGAGAAAGGGTGATCTTATTCAGGGATGGCAAAGTTTCCAACTTATATGTCAGCTCCTATGATTGGAAAGAGCTGACCAGAGAGAGTCTTCGTGGAAAGGTTTGTGAAGTTGAGTCAGAACTCAAGGTGAAAGTGTCGTGACCCATCAGGCGTACCTTGTGATGAAGGGAAGTCAGCTGGAGAAGCAGGTGGGATAGGAAGTAGTGATAGGGATGTGTGTCAATTATAATAAGCTGCTCCTAAACCTACTGGCTTAAAACAAAATCCATTCATTTGCTTATAATTTTGTATTTGGTTTACATTAACTGGGCAGTTTTGGCCTTGGCCTGAGGTTACTTGACTTCTCTCAACTGGTATCTGGTCTGAGGCTAATGATTCAAGATGGCCTGACTCAGAGGTCTGGAAATGAAGTGAAGTTGTTGACTAGAGTAACCTGGTATTTTTCTTGTGGCCTCTTCAGTTGGATAGACTGATTTTTTTTTTTTTTAAATGTTGGTGGTAGTGTCCCAGGAAAGCAAGCCTCATTGTACAAGTGTTTATCAAGGCTTTGCTGGAATCACATTTGCTGATGTCCCATTGGCCAAGGAAAGTCACATGGCCAAGCTCAGAATCAACGTAGGAGGGAACTATACAAAAGCATTGTTACTGGGCACTATGGGTCACCAGATGCCATGGTAAAAGAGCATCATCACTTCTGCTCTTGCATTTTAGGATCCTTAGTCATGCCATATCTCAGAAATCTTTATGAGAAGGGAAAACCCAATTATAATAGTTCAGTTTACTGAACATATATTAATTGCAGAGTATTTTATAGAGAACACTAAAGCACAAATGTCAAGTTCTGACCTTTTAGGAACTGATGGTAGAATGAGGAAGGTGAGTCATGTACAGAAAACCATAACAACAAAACATACAGCACAGGTGGGTTTTCATAAATGTTTTATGAGTTTTATAGACAGTGAGTGCTATAGGACTTCATGAAAACGAATGCTATCTTTGGGGAAATCAGAGAGCAGTTTCTGAAGATCATATGTAAAAAGGGCTTGGAAAGATAGATCAGATAAAGATGCATTTGTTTTGTTACAAAAGTAATACACTTTTATTGTATAAAATTTGGAGAGAAGGGAAAAACATGCAAAAACCCTTCATTTTTACCATGCTTCTATGCATACATGCATATATATTTAAAATGTATTTAAGAACAGAATTTTGCTAATAACAATGTATTGCAAATATTTTCTACAAAATTAAATAGTTTCATTACTTTCCACTTAAATGGTTGCATTGCATTCCAACTAATGTTATGCACCATAAATAATTTAACTGTCTATTGATGAATATTTAGGTTATTTATTTCCCTGTCCTTAAACAATGCCGCAATAAAAATCCCCGTGGGGAAATCTTGGCTAATGATTTCCTAAAGAGAAATTCCTAAAGGAGAAATCATTAAATCAAAAGGTATATAGATCTATATTTAAAACTTTTTAGGGTAATGCACATAATGCCAAATTGCATACTTGGAAAAGCTGCACCAACTTATGGTTTTATTACTTAAAGAAAAAAAGATTTTATTTATTTATTTGAGAGAGAGAGAGTGCATGTGTGGGGTGCGGGGAGAGAGCATGCACAGACAGGGCTCAGAGGGAGAAGCAGACTCCTTGCTGGGCAGGTAGCTTGACGTGGGGCTCGACCTGAGGATCTGGGATCATGATCTGAGCTGAAGGTAGACTCTTAACCAGCTAAGCCACCCAGGCACCCCTATGGTTTTTAAGAGTTTGCATTATAGTAAAGTTACAATACCTCACCAACATGGGTATTATGATTGGGTTTTTAACTTTTTGGTTTGAGGTTAAAAAAAAAAAAAAAACCTCTTACCTACTTTTAACTAGTGCTTATTTAGTTACAAATAAACACTGACCTTTTCATATATATTTATCAAAAATTTGCTTATTTTCTGTGAATTAGCTATTCTAAACCTTTATCCATTTCCTTGGTGCTTTTAATCTTTTCTAAGGCATATGAAAGCTCTTTGTGTATTAAAGCTAATAACCATTTGTCTTACATATGCCACAATATTTTGAGATTTTTTTAAGTGATTTTCACATACTCAATCTGTACGTTTCTCTATAATCTTTCTTTTATGGTTTTTGTTTTTGGTGCCGTGGACCAAACACTTTCAAAAGGTCTTATCTAAACTTCATATTTATTTCTTTCTAGAACTTTGCCATTTTATTTTTTTATATTTAAAATTTTATCTGTTTGGAATTTATAAATCTTTATTTGTTTATGGAAGCATAGTTGACACACAATATTACATTAATTTCAGGTGTACAACATAGTGATTTGACAGCCCCACCCATTATGCTATGTTCACCACAAGTGTAGCTCCCGGCCGTCAGTACCGTTGACCATGTGTCCTGTTGTTGTACCTTTCATCCCCGTGATCTTGTTTTGATGTGTGGTACTTTTTTTTTTAAGATTTTATTTAGTTATTGGACAGACAGAGATCACAACTAGGCAGAGAGGCAGGCAGAGAGAGAGGAAGGGAAGTAGGCTCCCTGCCGAGCAGAGAGCCCGACACGGGGCTTGATCCCAGGACCCCGGGACCACAACCCGAGACAAAGGCAGAGGCCCCAACCTACTGAGCCACGCAGGAGCCCCTGTGTGGTACATTCTTAAGTGTAACCCGTGTGTGTGTGTGTGAACATGTGCACGTGGGCATGCCCACACATACACATGGCTAGGGTGTGGAACTAGCAACATTTATTGAACACTTTCATGGGTAAATAAAATAATTCTAAGCAGAGAGACAGCATAGAGCATTGAATCATACAAAATACAATAAGAAAACATAGAATAGGTAGGAGGTATGCAAAATAAATGTAGCGCTACTCATGGGAATCTGTCCATTCTTATAAGTTGATTGTCAGAAAACCAAGGGGAAGGGATAAGGTGGTAAAAAGTCTTGGATGACTAGGAAGCATAGATAAATGTGACTGGTGGCTTTCTTCTCTTGGAATTTGGGATGGTTAAGGTACAAGAATGGGAGGGGAGCAGGTTGACAGCACTTGACTATTGAAGCTCCTGCTGCCTGGCCCTGAACTTCTTTCCTAGTGCTGAAACTGAACATTTGTGTTTCCTTCTTATGTTTGTAAGCCCTCTGAGAGACACTATGGCCATATGAGTGCCCATCTCACTGCTTCCAGAGCCACATCAAGAGCTCCTGGGAATGTTTCAGAGCCTGGGAGTTCCCTCTTTCCTGAGTATGGCAAGGAGGACCTCTTCCTTTCCTCCTGCCTGCTGGCCTCACTCTCTGTGGGTGCCACTCCCGTTTTCTCAAACACCAAGGGAAGCTGCAAGGACCTTGTGTTGTGGTGGTCTCTTTCTGGAGTTCAAGCCTTCAGGGATGATCTAGATTATTTCTTGGGGAGTATTAGAAATTTTTAAAAAACTGGTTTAGGGACATCTGGGTGGCTTGTTGGTTAAGTGTCTGACTCTTGGTTTCAGCTCAGGTCATGATCTCAGGGTCATGAGATAGAGCCCCAGGTAGGGTTCTGTGTTCAGTGAGGAGTCTGCTTGATGATTCTCTCTCTCCCCTTCCCTCTGCCTCTTCCCCTGCTTGCTCACTCCCTCAAATAAATAAATAAATCTTTTTTTTAAAGATTTTATTTATTTATTTGACAGTCAGAGATCACAAAGTAGGCAGAGAGGTAGGCAGAGAGAGAGGAGAAGCAAGCTCCTGCTGAGCAGAGAGCCTGATATGGGGCTCGATCCCATGACCCTGGGATCATGACCTGAGCTGAAGGCAGAGGCTTTAACCCACTGAGCCACCCAGGCGCCCCTAAATAAATCTTTTTAAAAAATGCTGGTTTTACCTGTTTCAAAGAGGATAGTCTTGAAATTGTGCCATGCTTCGTATTCATTGAGATCTAGCACAGCTTAGTTGATGAAAGGGTTCTGAAGTCATTCAAATCAGGTTGAGTTCAAGTCCCACCTCTGCTACATCCTTGCTATGTGACCTGGAGCTGGCGATTTAAGTTCTCTAAGCCTCCATTTCCTCATTTATTCAATGACAACACTGATAGGATCTCCCTGGGGCAAACAATACTCCTCCAAGAGATTCCTCCCAATATCTTCAGCTAAGAGAATCAGATTTTGTTCAGGTTTTGAGGACTGAGGTACTCTAGGGAAGGTGGGTTCTTCCCCCAGTGTCAGGGGATGAAACTCCATAGGACTAAGTTAATTTTAACAATCCCATTATCCTTCACCCGGCATTGGTTAAGAGGGGGAACACATGATTACATTCTGCCTGATGGGGCCTTGAAGAAGTCTGTCTGGGTTTCTGGGGAAAAAAAAATTCCCTTTGATAAAGAAATGAGATATGTCTAGAAAAAAGCTCTCACCTTAATTTTGAAGGTGTCATCTGAAGGCTGGGGCTATAGCAGCCATCTTGGAAGCATGAAGGGAAAGCCAAGAACTGCACAGAAAAATAGATCCAAGAGCTTGATGTTATTTTATAAGTGAATTATTAACCTTGCACCTGCCTCATTCAGCATTTTGTTTTCCCAAGGTAATAAAAAACCTATGTGTCTGAAAGTCCTCAGTAGATATGAACCAGTATTATATCATTACATCCTATTACTATAATTAATACAATGCACCGAATCTGTAGTAACTACCAGGCTCTATCTTCAGTGTTCAAGGATACCAGGGACTCAGGTAAGAGAGAGAAGATGGGGAGATGGATGGATAGACCTGCACAAAACTATTTGCAGTGTAGGCAATTACAATTTCCAGGCAAGGCCATTGCTTAGTTGAGGACGCTGTCCCATCATTAAGTATCAAAGAGCAAAGATGAAACAATGAAGGTGTGAAGTGACTTATTTTGGTTTAATTCATGGTCCAGGACAGAGCCAATGCCACCACTGGAACCCACTGGAAAGGAGAGAATTAACAACAGCAGAGTGAAATAAAATGTAACACTGAGTTCAAGATTAACATCTGTTAATGATGTTTAATCTGACAATTTACCCAGTTTTTTAGAAATGATTTTTTCAAAATTCTCAACTACTCAGCCATTATAAGATCAAAAAGTAAAGATTAGACATCAGCCCCTTTTCCAAAAATACTTTTAGTGTATTTTTCTTTAAAAAAATTATTTAACAGAGAGAGAAAGAGAGAGAGAGTATGCACAAGCAGGGGGAGTGGCAGTGGGAGAGGGAGAAGCAGGCTCCCCCCTGGGGCTCAATCCCAAGACCCTGGGATCATGACCTGAGCCTAAAGCTGTTGCTTAACCCACTAAGCCACCCAGGCACTATAAGTGATCCACAAACTTCCATAGAAAATTGGCTATTGGTGATGGGGCATCAAAGGAACTCAATTTCTAAATTATTTTGAGACAGGACACATTTGGAAATACTGGTATTCAAATTCTTTAAAAGGGGAAGAAAATAAGATGAAAAACAAAATAACTTTTCGAAAAAAATCTCAGTAGGCATATTTTAATAGCTGTGAGAGCTAAGTGTGTGGTTCAGCATTAGTTGTAGAAGCCAGTGACTAGGGTCTTTCCACAGACACTCCAGTCCATCTCTGATTCCTTCCTGAAGAGAGGCTACAAAATAACTCACGTTTGTTTATTTACCAAATTACACTGTTCCTTCTCACTGCCTCACGCAGATTTACCGTATTTCTCCACGTAGATCACCAATTCTTGTTTTGTCAGTCATTAATTTTTCCTATTTGGATCACTGTTGCCAGCTTCCTATCTACAGCAGACTTCTTAGCACATCCATGCCTACCGCAGATGACCACAGTTCTTTTGTGCCCACCTACTACTTCAGTGAATTCCTTTTGACGTTAAGATTTGTCAGTGGTTTTCTCTGTGTAATGGGTCCATATCTTGCCAGGGCAGCCCACGTACCACTACTGGGCGGGGGGTGGGGGTGCGGTTTAATGAATTCTGAACGACCTATTCAGATCATAGCTCCTGTCTTCAGGGTTAGAGAGACTGATAAGATGCTTCTCGTTAATTTTGCAATTGAATTTTTTTTCTTTCCACCTTTTTCTACCAAACCCTCACAGAGACCACGGATGAGTTTTAATTAGGATTCCTTGATTTGCATTTCTGAAAATGGTTCTGTTTGCTTTGAAGAGATTGTATAGGAAACAGTGAGTCTGGAAACAAGGGGGGGGGGTGCTTAGTAAGCAGTGTGTGTAAGGATCATGATTTAGAAAAGAGATGTGGATGGAGCGGAGACGGAGTTTGGAGAGCTTGTTGATGGATTAGATGCAAGTGTATCACAGCGAGGAAAGGAAGCTTGAGGATGTGGATACATAGATATGTCATGTAATGACATTGGAACCCTTAGAGAGAAAACGCAGGATCTCTTTTCCTGCCCCAAAGACTAGGATAAGATGTTAATCAAATTAAAACATGAAAAGGAGGAAGATTAAAAGTGAGATTAAAGATTAAAACCTCAAGTGAGGTGGACGGTCCCTGTTCGTTTTGAACATGAGACCTCCTAGGTAGGCACTGGAGTGGAAGAGGGAGATGAGGGGACAACAGTGGCTCTTCATCACCTCAACCAGGAAGTGACAAGCTTCATTTTGGTTCAGAATTCTTGTGCCACAACTAGTTTCCAGCCCCCAACTTTACTGAAAGAGAAGGGGGAACATACGAGGGAATTCCTGGAATATTTGAACAGTCTGTCCATACTAGGTGAGTCAACAATGAGTCAATGAAATCTGAAGGCTGATGTAGTAGACACAGGGACAGGAGCAAGGTAGGGAACCAGATGGCTGAACCCTGCATTCATCGCAATGGTGGGATCTTCCTCTGTATCGAAAGACTAATTTGAGCATCTGGGGACCATACTGAGTTGGTGAAGTTTCTCTCCCTAAGAGGACTTGGTGATGAGACCTTTAGCACAGAGATTAGGACACTTGGGGATGGAGCACAACTCTCTTCTTCAAATACCTACAGGTGTATTTTTCCATCTTACTCTAGAGGTGGTTGGAAGATTCCATGTAAGTGGAGAAAGAAAACTTCTACTTCCAACTAGAATGTTGTTTCTCAAAGTACAGTGAGCTTAGCATACTCTAAACCATTCAGACAGCAGCTGGGCCATGATTTGTTAGCAATATTATGAGTGCATTTCAGCAGTGAGCAGAGTAGATGACCTATGAGTATTTCCGATTCGAGGATTCTTGGAGTCATTTATTTATTGTTGTCTCTATTAACATGTTTAGCATCTTTGGATTCGAAACTATGAAGCAAGGGGAGGTCAAAGATGAAAAAGAATGGTGACATACATCTTTTCTTCTAACTTTGTTATCTTTTGTTCTCAAAATTGCAATTAGCTCACTTCAATGACTGGGAGTTTGCTCATCCTACATCTTCATATATGTCTGTTAGAGATCTTGGAGGGCAGTGAGACTGAACTGCTCATTCACCTTACTTAATCCTACATTGACAATGATGGTGTCTGTGCAAAGTATCCTTTCATACATTTTTAACATCTGTGACATTGGACAAAGGATACTGTGTGAGATGAGGACATCATTTTCTTTTTCTTTTCTTTTCTTTTTTTTTTTTAATTAAAAAGTCTATTTCTTTGGGCCTCTTTTTAAATTTTTTTAAAAGATTTTATTTATTTGACAGAGAGATAGAGAGCACAAGTAGGCAGAGGAGCAGGCAGAGGGAGAGGGAGAAGCAGACTCTCTGCTGTGCAGGGATCCCGATGTGGGGCTCGATCCTAGCACCCTGAGATCATGACCTGAGCTGAAGGCAGCTGTTTAACTGGCTGAGCCACCCAGGCATCCTTGGGCCTCTTTTTTAAAAAATCCTGCAAATCTATAGCAATTGTCTTAAGTTAGAAGAGCTCAATTGTTTCATCACATTTCAATCATTTCAATGCCTGAGGTCCATCTTTGTATATTCTTTCCTCCTTATCTCCCGTCTTGGAGAAGGAAGCATCCTACCTTTCTCCAAGTCTATGTGCACCACCTGAATTTTGATTTTATTTTTTCCAGCTTCCTATAGGATTATTCCCTTGATTCCTTGCCTTCTTTCCTCCCATCACTGACTTTTAACTGGCTTCTTTACTTCTTTGTGGCAAGAGACCAACTTTCACTGACATGTTTAGAGTAAAAACTAAATATCTTCCCTCAGCTTGACTGTTCCCTGGAGATTCCTCTCACATAGCTCATGCCAAAGTCCCACCGTTCCCTCAGATTACATATGCTCAAAGTTTATCTCCTTAATTCCTCCCTCCCTCTTGATCTTCCTGGGAGGCATCACTCTGGCCATCTGACTTGCGTTGCCATCATCAATCCAAGTCCCAATTAAGTAATTCATGCACCATTACAAAGCCTTCTTTCTACTCTGGTTAGTGGCCAACTTCTGACTGTTCTGATCTGTTCCACACACATTTGTCAGATTAATTCCCTACCCCTCCCCAAATACATCTGATTCCATCATTCTCCTGACCAGAACCAAGTCTCCCCAAGAGACTATTACAAAAAATTTATAAGTAACATGGCTGCCTTGGAAGATTTGACACTTCTCCAGGCTCTTCTTTAATCACTATCCAAAATGAACCCAATATGGCAGCCATTCCCAAAAGACACTTCCATACTTAGTCTTCTTGCATTCCTTTAACTTAAACTACTCTCTCCCCACTTACATTCCCTTGTCCAAATCATGCTGACCTTAACAAGCCTTTTTCTGAAAAGCTGTAGCCTCTCTGACTACCCATATCATTTTGCTTGTACTCAGACGTCTTGCCTGTTATCTATGCTTCGCGATCCTCGCAGGCAAGAATGATGTCCATTCATCTGAAACACTTCTAGCTCCCAGGACAGGACAATGCAATTAGTTGATTAACCAAACACCTACTGGATGAAGAAGAGATATGTCCCATCTTTGTTTAATACAACTGGTTTATAAAACTGGGGTATATTTAGATTCTTTAAACTTGTTTTTGTTTGGTATACAGTCTCTGATTTTTGAATCTGAAAGATTTGTATACTCTTATTTCTTCCTGCTCTGTGAGTTGTTTTTATTGGTGGTATCATGGTTGTTATTCTGTAGGAGTGCTTATAATCTCATGTTATTTGGTGAAGGAGAACATTTTCAGTGTGACTTCCCAGGATTTTCAGATATTATCTAGAGTGCTTTTGTCATTATTAATGCTTGTTACAACTTTTATTTCCCTAAATGCCAGGGTTTATTTCCTTTTGTCTTTAAGCCTGGAATCCTGCTGTGAGGTTCTTCATTACTTAGAGCCATAAATATGTGGACTTCTACCTCTGGGTTTTAAAATTTAAGAGGAAAGTCAAAGCTGTGATTCTTATACTTCCCCAATAATGTAATGACAGTTGGATTTTTAATGTTAACTAGACGAAGCCAAAAGAATGCTCGGAAATTTGTTCAAAATGGTTAAGCCCCAGACAACAAAAGCTCCAGACTTCTATTTTCAACAAATCCGGATTATTCTGATAGTAAATATTTCATTTTCCCCCCAACTGGATTAACCCTGTTTGGCATCTCCTATCAATTTGCAGCTTTGCCTTCCTTGAAGGTGATTTCTAAGGCTTTAAACAAGCACCATAACCATGCTTCTAGTTAACTCTTTTACACCACTGAGAAGAAATTTGTAAATATATGCTGTTTCTCTTTAAAACGTGAGAAATGATAAGATCACATTTTTATTGCAACAGCAAAACAAGTTAGATAGCACAACGGAATCATCTAAGTAGTGTGGGCTCTTACGCACAGTGGGCTCACGATATTTGTTAAATTCAGTCACTCGACAAATACTAATTCCGCCAGTCACAATGTTCAGTAAGACTCCTTCCTTTCTTCTATCCTGTGGATTTCACTGTTCACTGGGTGAAGACAGGGAAATAAGGGATCATTTATAAAAGACTCTCCTGTAGAGCTTATGCCATAAATACATAATGAAGGACATGCCCAACTTTTCTACCAACTTCATAGAGAAGTAGAAAAAGGAAATGAATATTATTTATTTTTATTTTTATTTTTATTTTTTTAAAAGATTTTATTTATTTGACAGAGAGATCACAAGTAGGCAGAAAGAGAGGGGGAAGCAGGCTCCCTGCTGAGCAGAGAGCCCGATGCGGGGCTCGATCCCAGGACCCTGAGATCATGACCTGAGCCAAAGGCAGAGTCTTAACCCACTGAGCCACCCAGGCGCCCCAAGGAAATGAATTTTAAATGATAAACAGGGATTTTTAAAAAGTTGGAAAGGGTAGCAAGAAAAAGGTAGTATTAGAAAGCGTAGAGCACATACCAAAGTATGAAGTTGTGAAAATATGGCACTTTTTAAAAATGAATTCAATCAAATTACACATCAGACTGCAAACCATGATTAAGAGCCTTGAATATTTATTTAATTTATTTTTAGAGGAATAGGAGTTTGCAGATGAGACAGAAGAGGAGTGGCCTGACAGAGGGAAACAAGGAGGGTGAGCTGCTGTGGGAATCCAAAGAAGCCAGGGCTTCAGTTTAGAGAAATGCAACTGGTTTCCTAAGGTGCAAAACTGGTGTGCATACAAGACAGTGATTGTGGAAGGCTAGAGTCAGCTTCTGTGTCAGTCTTGAAAGATATATTCAGGTATTTTAGACTTAAGAGTCTACTATCACAGGTTCTTAGCCAGGGTGGACACTATCTGTGGAACTCTTAAACAATGCCCTCTGATTCAGATTTAGTAGCTCCAGCATAGGGCATCTGCATTCCCAAAACTTCCCAGAAAGACATGTGTCAGATCTTCCAAGCTAGGAACTAGAGGGGTGCCAAGAAGTCATTGTGTGCACCACGCAAGAAAGCACCGTGGTTTTGTTCCAGGAAGATTATTCTTCACTAAAGAGCACTGATTCTCAACCCTGGCTGCACTGTAGAAACTTCTGGAGATGTTTTCAACACCCTGAGACAAAAGACTCATCCCAGACTAAGTCAGAACCTCCTTTGAGCAAGCCTGAATATCTGTATATTTTAAAAGCTCCTCAGGTGATTTTAGTGATGAGAACCATAGAAGAGAGTTGACACATGAAGCGGAGAAAACTGTTAGGGTTGGTCATTGATAGGAAAGCATAAGTGTCCTAATCAATTTAAGCCTGTGAAGTTACTATTCAAGAATTGCTCACTATGTTTATAAACATGTAAGATACGATTTTGCTGGGGGACTTCTACTAAGGGTAAATCCTGTTGCATCTTAAAATTTCTTAGACAGTAACATCTATGTTTTGTGTCTATTAATCCCATTTTATCATGTAAATATATGGTGGTCTCCTCCCCTGCATGACAACTAGAGAAAGTTAAAAAGAATTTGAGATAAATTCTAAGGATCCTGACAAATGGAAATGTAAAGCCATAGTAAAAATAGTAGATTTCTCTTTAAGTCAAAGTTAGAAAATCTGGAGTCGGGGAATTCATGTGGAAGAACCAGCATTTGCTATGCACCCGCAATGTTCCAGCCAGTAAAGATGGAATGGTTGCAGGGAATCAAAAAACAAAAGTGTGTGATCAGGGACACATAGCAAGTTTCCTTCATAGGACTTCTCACTTATTTCTCTGAATGGCTTACACACAGGTAACCTCTCTTACATCCTATTTCCAATCCCTAATTCTTTTGTTGGAAGAGATAGGATTGTCAAAATGAGACTGGAGGTTCCCAGGAAAGTGCATGATGGCCAAGTGGACTTCATCTTGTCCATTGCTCTCACGTTGAACCAGTTTCAGGAGTTGCTGAATCCAGGGGGCCAAGAGAAGAATCATCTGTCAAGATTTCTTCTTTTCCTGTGCTGCTTTTGGGTAGGAGCAGAGTCAAAGAACTCAGCATGTCCTCGAGAAATAAGCAGTGGTGCAACTTGGAGCATGGAGGACACCAGAGTAGGCAGTAGGAGTTAGTGTCCTAATTTCACTAAGGGATCTCACAGTGGGTTTCTCACCAATACAATCATTTTCTTCCAAGTGATGTTGCTCCAGTGAATGCACAGAAATCTCTGGCCTTCCAGGAGGAATCCTACAGTTCTCACTGGACAGTGCCATAGATTGTGTTTCCAATGATGGCTGCAATGCCTTTTAAAATATTTAGGTATGTCCTTTTTAAAATGCAAATTAAACCATTTATTTTGATATAATCATAGATTCACATGCACTTGTAGGAAATATTATAGAAAGATCCAGGTAACAATTACACAGTTTCCCTGAAGGCTAATGTCTTGCAAAAGTATGCTATAATATCATAGAGTATTGACCTTGATAGTCAAGATACTGCAGAGTTCTCTCATGACAAGGATCCTGTGTTACTTTTGTATAAACACCCAAATATCCTCACCATACCCCTGACTCTGACTCTAGCAGTCATTAATCTGTTCATCTTTTTCATAATTTTGTCATTTCAGGAATGTTATGTAAATAGAATCATAGTATGTTGCCTTTGGAATTCATATTGTGAATCCTAGCCCCCGAAAGTGATGGTTATTAGGAGGTGGGGTCCTTGGGAGGTGATTAGGTCATAAGGGCAGAGGTTTCCTGAATGGGATTAGTGTTGTTTTAAAAGAAGCTCCGCAGAGCTCAGGAGTCCTGTCCATCATCTGAGGACAAAAGAAGTTTGTGATCCAGAAGAAAGCCTTCACTTGAGCTTCCTAGTACCCTGAGCTTAAACTTCTAGCCTCCAGAACTGTGAGAAATAAATTTTTGTCACTTATAAGCTACTCAGTCTGTGATAGTCTGTTTTACAACCCAAACAGACTAAGACATATCTCTCTTTCTTGCTGAGTAGTATCCCATTTTATGGATGTACCACAGCTTGTTTAATCATTCATCTCTTAAATCACCTATAAATACACCTGCTATGAATATTTGTATACAGGTTTTGTGTGACCATCAATGTTCATTTTTTCTGGAATAAATGCCCAAATATATAGTTGTTCAGTTGTATGGTAATTCAACTGTATAGTTTTATAAGAAGCTACTAAACTGATAGCCAGAGTGGCTTCACCATTTCCTATTTTCACCAGCATTATGAGTGGTCTGGTTTCTCTGTGACCTTGTCAGTGTTTGGTGCATCAGTAGTTTTTATTTTAGCCATTTTATAGTTTTAATTTGCATTTTGCTAACAGATAATGAGGTTGAACTTATTTTTATGTGCTTATTTGCCATCTATACATCCTTTATTTTTGGTGATATATCTGTTCATACCCTTTGTCCATTTCCTAATTGGATATTTTATTATTGCGTTGTAAGACTTCTTTATATATATTTTTTAAATATTTTATTTATTTATTTGATAGAGAGAGATCACAGTAGACAGAGAGGCAGGCAGAGAGAGAGGGAGAGAGGGAAACAGGCTCCCTGCTGAGCAGAGAGCCCGATACGGGACTTGATCCCAGGACCCTGAGATTATGACCTGAGCCGAAGGCAGTGGCTTAACACACTGAGCCACCCAGGCGCCCCAAGACTTCTTTATATATTTTTGACACTAGTCCATTGTCAGATACATGGTTTGCATTGTAAGAGTTCTTTTTATATTCTAGATACTAGTCCCTTATCAGATACATGGTTTACAAATATTTTCTCAGTAAATTGTCTTCTCATCTTCTTTACAGGGTCTTTTACAAACATTTCTAATTTTGATAAGGTCCAATTTATCATTTTTTAAATCATATTTTTGGTGTCAAGTCTAAGAACTCTTTGCCCAGTCTTACAGTCCCCAAACTGTCATCATCTTCTTCTTTTTTTAAAATTAACATGTAGTGTATTATTTGTTTCAGGGGTACAGGTCTGTGAATCATCAGTTTTACACAATTCACAATACTCATTATAGCACGTACCCTCCCCAATGTCCGTAACCCAGCCACCCTACCCCCCCAACACCCCGCAGTAACCCTGTTTGTTTCCTGAGATTAAGAGTCTCTTATGCTCCCTGG
Organism: Martes martes; assembly: GCF_963455335.1. Taxonomy (NCBI): domain Eukaryota; kingdom Metazoa; phylum Chordata; class Mammalia; order Carnivora; family Mustelidae; genus Martes; species Martes martes. The sequence continues at coordinate 56,020,136 of NC_137896.1, forward strand.
TCACTTCTTGTCTCATTTTTTCCCTCCCTACTCCATGACCCCCTACCCTGCCTCTCAAATTCCTCATATCAGAGAGATCATATGATAATTGTCTTTCTCTGATTGACCTACTTAACTTAACATAATACCCTCTAGTTTCATCCACATCATTGTAAATGGCAAGATTTCATGGTTTCTTTGATAGCTGCATAGTATTCCGTTGCATATATATACCACTTCTCCTTTATCCACTCATCTGTTGATGGACATTTAGGTTCTTTCCATAGTTTGGCTATTGTGGACATTGCTGCTATAAACATTCGGGTGCATGTGCCCCTTCGGATCACTACGTTTGTATCTTTAGGGTAAATACCCAGTATTGCAATTGCTGGGTTGTAGGGTAGCTCTATTTTCAACTCTTTGAGGAACCTCCATACTGTTTTCCAGAGTGGCTACACCAGCTTGCATTCCCACCAACAGTGTAGGAGGGTTCCCCTTTCTCCACATCCTTGCCAACATCTGTCATTTCCTGACCAGTTAATTTTAGCCATTCTGACTAGTGTGAGATGGTATTTCATTATGGTTTTGATTTGTATTTCCCTGATGCTGAGGGATGTTGAGCCCTTTTTCATGTGTCTGTTGGCCATTTGGACGTCTTCTTTATGGAAATGTCTGTTCATATCTTCTGCCCATTTCTTGATTAGATTATTTGTTCTTTGGGTGTTGAGTTTGATGAGTTATTTATAGATTTTGGATACTAGCCCTTTATCTGATAGTCATTTGAAAATATCCTCTCTCATTCTGTCGGTTGTCTTTTGGTTTTGTTGACTATTTCCTTTGCTATGCAAAAGTTTTTGATTTTGATGAAGTCCCAATAGTTCATTTTTGCCCTTGCTTCCCTTGCCTTTGGTGATGTGTCTAGGAAGAAATTGCTGTGGCTGAGGTCAAAGAGGTTGCTGCCTGTGTTCTCCTCAAGGATTTTCATGGATTCCTTTCTCACACTGAGGTCTTTCATCCATTTTGAGTCTATTTTTGTGTGTGGTGTAAGGAAATGGTCCAGTTTCATTCTTCTGCATGTGGCTGTCCAATTTTCCCAATATCACTTGCTGAAGAGACTGTCTTTTTTCCATTGGACATTCTTTCCTGCTTTGTTGAAGATTAGTTGACCATAGAGTTAAGGGTCCATTTCTGGGCTCCCTATACTGTTCCATTGATCTATGTGTCTGTTTTTTGTGCCAGTACCATACTGTCTTGATAATGACAGCTTTGTAATAGAGCTTGAAGTCTGGAATTGTGATGCTGCCAAATTCTTCTTTAATTTCTTGGTTGACCCATTCATTCTTTAGTAGGATGCTTTTTAGCCTCCATGTATGTGAGTTCTTTCCAACTTTCCCCTTGTGGTTGAGTTCTAGTTTTAAAACACTGTGGTCTCAAAATATGCAGGGAATTATTCCAGTCTTTTGTTATCAGTTGAGACCTGATTTGTGACCCAGAATATTATTTATTTTGGAGAATGTTCCATGTGCACTAGAGAAGAACGTGTATTCTGCTGCTTTGGGATGGAATATTCTGAAAATATCAGCGATGTCCATCTAGTCCAGTGTGTCATTTAAAGCCTTTATTTCCTTGTTGATCTTTTGCTTAGATGATTTGTCCATTTCAGTGGGGGGGGGATTTAAAGTCCCCTACTATTATTGCATTATTGTCAATGTGTTTCTTTGATTTTGTTATTAATTGGATTATATAATTGGTTACTCCCATGTTAGGGTCATAGATATCAAAAATTATTAGATCTTCTTGTTGGACGACCCTTTAAATATGATATAGTGTCCTTCCTCATCTCTTATTATAGTCTTTAGCTTAAAATCTAATTTATCTGATATAAGGATTGCCACCCCAGCTTTCTTTTGATGTTCATTAGCATGCTGAATTTTTTCCCACCCCCTCACTTTCAATCTGGAGATGTATTTGGGTCTAAAATGAATTTCTTGCAGACAGTGTATCAATGGGTATTGTTTTTTTATCCATTCTGATGCCCTGTGTCTTTTGACTGGGGCATTTAGTCCATTCACATTCAGGGTAACTATTGAAAGGTATGAATTTAGTGCTATTATATTGCTGGTAAGGTGACTATTACTGTATATTGTCTCTGTTCCTTTCTGGTCTGTTACTTTTAGGCTCTCTATTTGCTTAGAGGACCACTTTCAATATTTCCTATGGGGCTGGTTTGGTGTCTGCAAATTCTTTTAGTTTTGTTTGTCCTGGAAGCTTTTATCTCTCCTATTTTCAATGGCAGCCTAACTGGATATAGTATTCCAGGCTGCATATTTTTCTCATTTAGTGCTCTGAATATATCATGCCAGTTCTTCCTGGCCTGCCAGGTCTCAGTGGATAGGTCTGCTGCCAATCTAATATTTCTACTATTGTATGTTATAGACATCTTGTCCTGAGCAGCTTTCAGGACTTTTTCTTTGTCACTAAGACACAAGTTTTACTATTGGATGACAGGGTGTTGACCTATTTGATTTTGAGGGGGTTCTCTGTGCCTCCTGGATTTTGATGCTTGTTCCCTTCACCAAATTAGGGAAATTCTCTACTATAATTTTCTCCAATATACCTTCCGCCTCCCTCTCCCTTTCTTCTTCTTCTGGGATCCCAATTACTCTAATATGTTTCATCTTATGGTATCATGTATCTCTCAAATTCTTCCCTCATGGTCCAGTAGCTGTTTATCTCTCCTTTTCTCAGCTATTTTATTCTCCATCATTTGGTCTTCTATATCACTAATTCTCTCTCCTGCCTCATTTATCCTAGCAGTAGGAGCCTCCTTTTTTTTTTTATTGCATCTTATTAATAGCTTTTTAAATTTCAACTTGGTTAGATTTTAGGTTTTTTTATTTCTCCAGGAAGGGATTTTGTTTCTCCAGAAAGGTATTCTGTAGTAGCTTTCATGCTTTTTTTAAGCCCAACTAGCATCTTGATAATCATCATTCTGAACTCTAGTTCTGACATCTTACTAATGTCCATATTGATTAGGTCCCTAGCCATAGGTACTGCCTTTGTTCTTTTTTTTTTTTTTTTGAGGTGAATTTTTCTGCTTTGTCATTTTATCCAGATAAGAATAGATGAATGAGAGAACAAAATACTGAAAGGTTAGCAATGATCCCAGAAAAATATACACTAACCAAATCAGAAGACACCCGAAACCGGGGGTAAGAAGGAAGAAGGGGGAAAAAAAAAAGATAGATAGATAGATAAATCCATCTATCTTAAAAAAAAAAAAAAAAAAAAAAATATATATATATATATATATATATATATACACATACATATACTGGTGAATAGAAGAATAGAACAGGACCACACACTCAATTTTGGGTGTATTTTGGTCTGTTAGAAGAAACTGCCTCCCAAAATTTTAAAGAAACAAACAAACAACAACAACAACAAATATATATATATATGTATATACGCACACACAAATATAAGCATAAACATGATGAAAGGATGGAATATGACTGTAAAGATAAAAATTTAAAAAGATTCTAAAAAAAGAATTGATAAGAAGTTGGTAAAAAAGAAAAAAAAGAGAAAATGTGATCAGACAGAATGCTAGAACAAAGCCATGCACTAGATTTAAGGTATATTTTGATCTGATAGAAGAAACTGTACCCCAAATTTTAAAGAAAGAAAAACCTATATGTATACAAAAAATTAGGTTAAATACAATGAAGGGATAGAATATGACTATAACAATGAAAATTTTAAGAAGATTTTTAAAAAGGTATTGATAAGATTAAATAGTTTAAAAAGGTTAAATAGAAAAGAGGAAAAATTTAAAAAATAGAGTAAGAAAAAATAAAATTAAAAAAAATTTAAGTTTGAAAGGCTATAGAATCATGGGGAAAAAAATCCATGAATTCTATGTGTTGCTTTCCCCTGTAGAATTCTGCAGTTCTCACTGATGGATGAACTTGGTCTTGTCTGGATATTCCTGCTGATCTTTTGGGGGAGGAGCCTGTTGCAGTGATTCTCAAATGTCTTTACTGGAGGTGGAATTGCGCCGCCCTTGCCAGGGGCTGGGCTAAGTAATCTGCTAGGGTCCACTCTCTGAGCTTTTGTTCCCTGAACGCTTTCCATACAGCTTTGGAGGAGGAGAATGAAGATGGTGGCCGACCAATCTCTGGCCCATAGGAGCCGAGAGCTTGGGGCCCCACTCCTCAGTGGCCCTCAGAGAAAAGCAGTCAATCCCTTCTGTCTCCGTGGTCTCTGGCTGCACTCCAAGCTCACCTGGCCTGTGAATGAGTGTTTCTATCTCTGGTTCATGGCCCCATTTGGAGTCTCTAAACCCAGCAGATTCCTGCAGCATGCTCCTGTGCTGCTCCTCCCTGGTGAGTATCCCCAGATCTGCCACTTGTGGGATCCCTGCTCGAAGAGCAGTGGCCCGACTGGGCCTTGGATCACAGTTTAAGGTAACCCTGAGCTGAGAGCTCACTCCTTGACTCTGTCTCTGCAGCCAGTTTCCCTGCTCTGATACCTGGAAGCTCTGCCACACTCAGACACCCCTGGTCTTTCTGTGACTCTGAGGGTCCTGAGACCACACTGTCCCTGTGTGGGCTCCAGCCCCAGCTTAGCCTCTGGAGTGATGTCCCTCAGTGGAGCAGACTTCTAAATGTTCCAATTCTGTATTCTGCTGCTCTACCACTTGCCGGGATCTGGACCCTCCCTCTGTGGTCTCTCTTCCTTGCTATGTTTACTGTGAGCCCTCAATCTATGAACCCAGCCTGTCTTTCCATTCATTTAGGTCTTATTTGATCACTTTCATCAGGACTTTGTAATTTTCAGCATACAGACCATGTACATGTCTTAGGAAGTTTATACCTATGTATTTCATTTCTTTTGGTGTGATTGCAAATTGTATTGTTTTAAATTTTGGTTTTGGCATACTCATTGCCACTATATAGAAAATGTAATTACTTTTTGTATGTTGAACTTGTAGCCTGTGACGTCATCAAACTTAAGAGTTCAAAGAGATTTTTATAGAGTCCTTGGATTTTTAAGGAAATCATCATGTCATCTGCAAATAAGGACAGTATTGTTTCTTACTTTCCAATTACATTACTTTCATTTATTTTTCTTGCTTTATTAAGGTGGCTAGAATTTGCAATTCTTGTTGAATGAGTGATGAGAAGTGGTATTCTTGTTTGTTTCTGGTTTTAAGGGGATAGCATTTACTATTAGGTATATTGTTAGCTGTAGATTTTTTTGTAGTTGTTTATCAGGTTGAGGTATTCCCTGTAGCATCCTTAATTCTATGAAAGTTTTTATCATGAATGGGTGTTGGATTTTGTCATATGTTTTTGCTGCATCACTTGATATGATCATATGCTGTTTCCATTTCTAGCCTGTTGATATGGCAAATTATATGAATTGATTTCAAATGTTGAGCCAATCTTACATACCTGGAGTAAGTCCTACTGAATCAGGGTGTAAAATTTTTTTTTTTTTACCATGTTGCATTTTACTTGCTAATATTTTGTTGATTTTTTTCATCTAAGCCTATGAATACATCGTAGGTTTTTGTTTTGTTTTTTTGTTTGTTTGTTTGTTTTGTTTTGTTTTGTTCTGTTTTGTTTTGTTTTTGCTGGCCTTTCTAGTTTGCGTATCAAGATAATACTGACCTCATAAAATGAGGAGGAAATTGCTCTCTCTGTTTTTTGGGGGAAAATTGTGTAAAATTATATTAATTGTTCTTTAAATGTTTGGTAGAATTCCCCGGTGAAACCAACTGGGCTTAGAGATTGTTTTCTGGGAGATTTTAAATTATAAATTCAATTTCCTTAGTAGTTATATAACTATTCAGATTACCTTATTCACCCTTGTTGAGTTTTGGCTCTTTGTGTTTCTTGAGGAATTGGTCTCTTTCTTCTGGTTATCAAGGTTGTAAACATAAAGTTTATTCATATTCTTTAATAATTCCTTTAACATTTACAAATTCTACAGTGCTATTTCCCATTTAATTTTTAATATTAGTAATTTTTTGTTAGTGATTTTTTCCCTTTTTTAAAATCTTTGTCAGTCTTATTGGAGTTTTATCAACTCCATTTTTTTTTTTTTTTCCGAAGAACCAAATACCTCTTTCACTGGTCATCTTTACAGCTTCTCTGTTTTTCAGTTTCATAGATTTCTGCTCTTATTTTTCTTATGCCCTTCCTTCTTCTTGCTTTGGGTTTACTTGGGTCTTCTTTTTCTAGTTTCCTGTGGTGGGAGCTTAGATTATTGATTGAAAACTTTCCTCTTTTCTACAGCAAGAATTTCCCTTTCAGTACTGCTGTAACTGCATCCCACATATGTTGCTATGTCACATTTCCATTTTTCATTCAGTCTTATGTATGGATTTATTTCTTTGGAGATAATTAAGCTTCTGGACCATTTGTTATGGTGGGATTCCCCCTTCCTCTTCAGCTCAGCCTCTCTTTGTCCCTTGGTTTGAGCCCCCCAACTGCCAGGTATCTTTCAGCAGAGAAGAGGAGTTTCAGTCCAGGGACAGGGAAGGACAACATTTCCCTGGCTACTGATTTTAAGCAGGATCTTCACTCATTCCCCTTTGCCTATGCTGCTCTGCTCACCCAGTGTTGTTGATGGGACTCCAGTCCAGTCCTCTGGAGGAATGATCCCACCTAGACTGTCTTTTGATGCCAGGCTGGAGTTTGGGCTACGCCAGGCTAATTTTCACTTTTGCTATTTATTGGTGGTGACCCCAAGATGCCCTGCTGCCATGTTGTTCCTCTAATCCCGAGGTCACTGACAAGTTCTCCTTCCTCTTTGCACCTTTGAGAGTTCTCCTTTGGCTGTCCCTTGTGCTATTTCTGGGGATTATAGTTGTACTTTGAAAGGGAAAACTCAGAAAAAATGAGTCTGTTCCATCTTGTATGAACAAGGAGTCAAATAGCTTACATAAGGCCTTCATTAATACTTCTTTCTCATGTCCAGTTCGCAGATCCATCAGTAAAAAGGTCATTTGAACTGTACTGTTATCATGGGCTTATATTATCAGTCGATTATCAGAGAACGTGCTACAACATTCCCTCCATCAAAGGGTGCTCAATTGTTGTTTGGAACCACAGAGAATGCTGCAGGATTTTGGGACTAGGATAAAAATTTGCTGCTACCAAAGGAATTTTCAGCTAAAGAGAATGGCAGAGTCCTCTCATCCTAAGTACCCTGGCACCCATAATTGCAGGTCTCACTTTCAAGTTTGAAGGGATGTTCTCCATGAGGCAACATGTCTTAACCACTGCACCATTGTCCTTCACAGCAAAGATCCTGATTTTCAGTGTTGCAGTTTTCAAGTGGTTCAGACCTTCATTCACCAGGGCAGAGATAAAAATTTCATTTGCAAATAATGAAATCACCAAAGAGCCCGGCTTATTCAATGGCATGTCAAATTATAGAACTTGGTTCTTTTGTTTTGAGCATCTCCTAGGTTTGATTGGAACATAGAGTAAATGATTCAGACTAATTAAGAATGAGAAAAAGATTACACACCGGGATCTATTTGGCGAAAATATCCTGAGTGATTTTGCTTAATTTTGTACTCTATCAATTTACAAAGCCATGCCTCTAACAGGCTCCGATATGAATAAGATTCTGTGTGAGGCACACTGGTGACTCAAAAAACAAAAAACAAAAAACAAAAAACAAACCACCCAGACAAAAATCTCACTTTCAAGCCTAAGCTCTAATGAAGAGGTTTTACTAACACATTTTAAAAAGAGCCTATATACAACAGGATATGCATGCTTAAGGGTGAATGATTGGGAAGGAAATGGCTTTAAGGAGAAAGAAGTGCGAGTGGTCCCTGCAAAGTGGGTTGATAAGAGAAAGTTTCCAGAAGGTTGTAGATTTAGGACAGGTGTGCTTGAGTGAGCGGAGGTGGATGCCACAAAGAAAGGCATGAGGGTTAGTAGAGGCAAATGATACATAGAGCCCAGCTGCCAGGCAGTATTGTGGGAGGAGTGGATTTATTCCAGATGGGAGTTTCCTGGAGGCCAGGCTCTAGACTTGACTTTCAGGCTCAGGAGACCTCCGTTTTCTGAGAACGTGGAGACTTAGTAATATTCTGAACTAAGGAACAGTGCAAAATAATGCAGGGTTTGTGGACATCAGTTTGCAAAGAAGGCTGGTGTCTGGGGCATGGCCAGGATTGAACAAGGATGATGATGAATGTGGGAGGGCCGCAGACCTGGAAGTAAACACCTGAAGTTTTTTTGAAGAATGAATTTACTCTATCAGTGAAAGGATACATTGAAAAGTAAAACACATATGCACATGGACAGGTGTGAATCTTTTATTTTTTATTTTGTTTTATTTTTTTAAAGATTTTATTTATTTATTTGACAGACAGAGATCACAAGCAGGCAGAGAGGCAGCAGAGAGACAGAGAGGAGGAAGTAGGCTCCCTGTCAAGCAGAGAGCCCCATGCGGGACTCGATCCCAAGACCCTGAGATCATGACCTGAGCTGAAGGCAGAGGCTTAATCCACTGAGCCACCCAGGCGTCCCAGGAGTGAATCTTTTAAAATTATGTTCACTTATATTCTGTGGTTGGTGTCAATGTTCACACCGAATTGCCCCTCCCAGTAATACTTTAAGTGCGATTTGATGTATCCATGCACAGTTGAAAGTAAGTTATGTTAAGGCCAGAATAATGAAAGCAGTAGTTTGACTGTGGCTTTGCTTTCTGTCCCTGCATGATATAAACCTTTAGAAGCCTTGACTGAATATGTGATATAAGAGAGGGAAGGGAATCGAAGCTAACACCAAAGTGTCCATTCTAGCTGATTGGGAGAACAATGGCAAATTCATTGATTTTACTTTTAAAATTGTATATTCCTCTTATATTCATAAGAAGAGTTCCTATCTTCTGCCAGATATCTAAAATAATATAAGTAATGTGCATTATAAATCAAAAAGCCTAGATAAAATCTGTTAAGCACAGACTGGAAGTGTGAGAGGAAAAGCAGATAAAATAATGGATTTGTAGGAGAAATGAAAGCAGATGTTTTAGCCCAACAGTGAGATCTCTCTAACTAGCATACAGGTGGCTTTCAATTGAAGTGATAATTACCTTAATGCAATTCCCAAATATGAACAATATTGCCCAGTAGCACGTAAGTTATGACTCAAGTCTGACCTAACAGGGTTAAACACGTGTGTTAGATGCTGGCAAAAAACTCATTGAATATAATACAGTGTAATTTAAGAATTATATTCTTTATTCATTGTATCATTGGTCTAGTGATCATTTTCAATCCAATATATAGCCAATATCAATTTTTTTGTGTATTCTTATGGAGTGACAATGATATAAAAATGATAAGGGAGATATTGATAACTTTTTTCTGAATAAAAATGTGTTCATGAGTCAGTAAATGAGCATCTACCATTTATCTGAGCAACTGACACAGGAAGGGAAGTGAAGCAGAGGAGACAATCCATGGAAATGACTGTGAAAAGTCATCCCATCTTCAGTCTGGACTTAAATCAGATCATCCTGTCAGTTTTGCTTGTGACCTGAAATAATCTTACATTTTAGCATACAGTTGACAGAAAGCACAAGAGAACAAATGATATGAAAGTGAAATGATAAGCCTCACCTTCTGGAAATCATATGCATATCTCATTTAAACTCATTTGAGCCCTGGTAAACTCATTAGACAGAGACCAATAGGCAGGAGATTTGCATGAGGAAGCTCCAGGTAACTGTTATGTGATTCCCCAGGACAATGAAACCAAGAGTGTGCATTTTTTTTAAATAAATAGATAATGAGTTGTGAAATCATTATAATAATGTCTTTCTAAGTTAAAGCAGCCAACTTGCTGACATCAAGATTATGTCGTCCATAGTTTAAAATAAGGGGGATGCAGTTCCTAAAGCCTACCACTTTGCTATCTCACTTATTGGCTTCTTAAAAATGAAAGGTTTATTCCACCTCTTAAAAATAATTACAGGCTGAGAAGTCACTGCTGTGGTCTCCTACCTCCTTTACCTCTCATGCTCTGGTTCCCCACCACTTTACTGGCAGTCTTGCTGATGTGGAGAGTGCCAGGGCTTAAAGGATCAAAACCCAGCTGAGGTTACGATGTCCTGGAGTGAGAGGGGCCCTGAGTGAGTCAGTGAAGGTGGTGATTCATTCTCTTGTGGTTACCTTTTGGGCAGATTTTACAGCTCAATTAATACTCCATGCTCAAATCATGTGTGATCTTTGGTTTACCAGCTCATGACTTTTTTTTCTCCTTTCTGTAAAAATCTGAGGTTTAGGTATTAAAAAAACAAACAAACAAACAAACAACAACAACAACCAAAAGACAAAAACCAAACAAAACACCACAGAGAGGAAAATGTAAAGGAAGATCCCAAGTGAAACCTCTTCCATCATTCCCAAACCAACCACAAATACCCAGGTAATGTTAAAGAAAATCATTGATAACTGATTGGACAAACCCAAGCTCTCTCAAGCCGACATAGCCCTTAGCTTTCCACGTACCCACTCTCCAGCCATGGACTGAACACCATTCCTCTGGCTGGAAATAAAGAAGTGACTTCAAAAAACATAGCTCCTGCTTTCAAGGAGTTAGCTGCCTAGTTGCAGAAGAGAGACGGTGTTAACGTGTTAGAAATTGCTACAGAATAAAGCCAGGTGGTGTCAGATCACAGCGACTATGAGGGCAAAATCCCATGGAAGGACAGAAGAAGTTATTAACTCATAGAACATTCCATAAATGAGGTTGAATTTCTGCTGGCCCTTGATCAGAAAATATGGTTTCAATAAAGGAAATGGAAAGAGAAGGGGCAGAAGAATTAGCCCAGGGATAGGTGAGCCTGGTAATATTATGTTACAGATCTTGGAGTGAAAGTAATCAGAGCCTGTAGCAGGCATGGCTACTGCCTTGTCCCATTAGCCCTTGGTGCACTTGTGAGCTCACCCACAACCTAGAAGCAAGAGTTGCCATCCCTGGGGATAGTGTCCCACCTAAGCACTTGTGTCCCTCTGCTTCTCTGCCCAAGGGCTTTTTGTTTGTCACAGGAGCTTGATGAGCCCATGGACAAGACAGTTGGCAAGTGTCTGAAGGTTTCATGCCCCCATGATGATCCTCAGCCAATCAAGACTGGAAACCAATGGAAACACACCCCAGCTTTTCCACCCTGCATTCTACACAGAAGCTCCTCAAAGGCCCACACAAGAGAAAGGGATGATGGAATACCCAGAATAATGGCCCCAACAATATCCATATCCGAATTCCCAAAATTTGTAAAATGCCATCTTCCGTGGTGTAAGGGACTTCTCAGATGAGATTAAACTAAGGATCTCGAGATGGAAAAGTTATCCTGGATTTTCTGGGTGGGCCAATGTCATCAAGGGGCCTAGAAAGGGAGAGAGGGAGGCAGGAAGATCAGAAACAGAGATTTGAAGATGTTACCGCTGCTGGTGTTGAAGGTTGGAGGTTGGAACATGAGTCAGGGGATGTAGGCTGCCTTCAAAAGCTGGGAGAGGCAAGGAAACGGATTGTCCTCTGGAGACCCCGAAAACAAATACAGCCTTGCTGACAACTTGATTTTCCAGGGCCTTGTCACTTTACTCCCGAGTTACTAAAATAACCTAACTGATGTCCTTGTTCACTATTTATCTCCGTCCCAAATCCAGTGTGCACCAAACTAACAGGTTACTCCTGAAACCATCACAGAAACCTTGCGTGGCTCTTGTGACACTGATGACACTTAGCAGAGTTGACTTTGCTACATAGTCTCTGGAGCCCAACTATTTTATTTTATATTCACTCATTCATCCATTCATTCATTCTGGGGCTCTTAAACTCTCATGTGTAAAAGATTTGCTTATGCCCTAGTAAGCATATTAAAAAGTGCGTATTTTCAATCTCTACCCCTATGGCAGACTCACTATGTTGCCAGCCCCAATTAGAGACCTTGCTGTATCCAAGCCTTCACACTGTGACTTTTAAACTACTCCTACCAAGAGGTAGAGTCCATTTCTCACATTGGGAGTGGCTAGTTGTTACAACCTCCAACTATTCCGATTCCCTAGGTAGATGTAGGGAGAGGCCCTTGAGAACCCATTGTGAACAGGTAATTCTGTTTCAGAGCTGTCCAGAGAACTTTCTTGGGCAGCATGATGGGTATTACAGATCAGTTTGAGAGAAATTAGCCTCAGGGGAAAGGTACAGTCTGTTAGGGTCACATAGGCCTGACTTTGAGCTTGGATCATGAGAGCTGAGATTACTAGAATGACCTCTAACTGAATCAGGCCTTATAATGGAGAATGTCAGGTGCCTGTACGCCACACACTTAGAGGGTATTCAGCCACTGAACCATTAAACCAGCACTGTATCCATGAGAAGCTATTCTGTTTTAGGAATATGACTTTATAGATTTATGTATGTGTATTAATATGCTTATTGATTTATAGACACCAATATCTATATTCTGTTATTTTTGACATGATATCCTATAAAGAAAATCTCACGTGGAAACCCAGCATCTAAAGCAGATATTTGTAGTAGAAGCAGATAGCTGTGTACCCCAAGCGCTCTGTCTTCCCTTCCCGACCCTAGCCCCCTCGAGGCTGCTGAGGTGTCCTATGGACCAGAGAAAGAAAATCATTGACCTGAAGGATGAAATTAACATGCCTCAGGCTGGCATGCAAGGCTTCCACAATTTGGTTTATAGTTCCCACTATTCATTGCTGCATAAAAACCACCCCAAGCTTAATGGCATAAAACAACCACTCCTTCCTTATGCTCATGGAACCTGTGGGTCAGAAATTAAGACTGCAGAACAGGAATGCCACATGTCTGCCACTTTGGATGTCTGGAGCCTCAACTGGGAAAGCTCAAATGTCTGTGGCTGGAATCTTCTGGAGGCTTGTTCACCCACATGTCTGGTACCTGGACTGGGATGAATGGGAGTGTCAGTTCATCTGGGAGTGTTGACTAGAGCATTTCCATGTGGTTTCTTCATTTGGTTTGGGCTCTTTCTCATCAAGGTAGCTGGGTTCCAAGATGGAGTGCTGTAATCGGGATTTTGTAGACAGAGCATTTCAAGAAATCTGGACAGAAGTTGCATGAACTTTTATGAAGTAGCCTCAGAGGTCTCTTGTACTTTATTGATCATGGAAGTCCCAAAAGTCTGCTCAAGGCCCAAGGAAAGGGATACAGGCCCCATTATTTGATGATAGCAGTGTCTATATTACATCGTGGGATGGAAGACATTGTGGGATGGAAGACCTTGATGTGGTTGGAAGACATTCATAAAATAAAATCTACCACAGTCCATCCTTTGACCGTAGCCATCCATACTCATACGAAATACACAAATACCCACAAAATCTCATCTTATTACAAGGTCACTTCAAGGTTCAGGAGGTCATTGACTAGATCAGGTACAGATGAAGAGGGATCTTGCCACGCCAAAGTATTTGAGTGCAGTTCTTCAAGACAAGCTTTCTGCCCCCATGGTGGGGACATCACAAGATAGCCACAGTAGACACTGCAGAAGAGCACAGGGGGTGGAAAATGTTATTGTGCCCATCTCTGGAAAATACAACCTGCTATAGTTATCTTTCAACCTTATATCTGTTCATTTTTAAGTGAATCTTGCATCTTCTCCTAAACGTGTCAGACTTCCATAGGTTTCTTTGCCTTTGTTCACAAAGGTTTTCCCACCTAGAATGATCTCTAGCTCTTCCCTGCCAGTCAAAATCTACTTCTTCCAAGGTTGCCCAAATGGAGTGGGGTGAGAGTGGTTAACATGACCAGATTTGCTACCTAAAAATATTTTGTTGGCTGGGTGGTATGGAGAATAGATCAGGGTGAGACCTGATGTGGGTACCTTTGAGTAGCTTCGAATAGGGTCTTGGTGTTTGGAGTATTCACCATCCTCAACAAATTCAGATGTATCAACACACATTAGACACCTAGGCCAACCCCGCCTTTTAATATCTCAAATTGTTGTGGCTTTGGTTCATCATTAAATCCATTGACTTATCTTTTTACACAAACATGTTTGTTTTTTCACTGACTCCATACGGTAAAACTCTTGAAACTGGAAATTACATTTGTATATTTTTTAAATGACCAGTATATCAGACATAGTGGTTACTATAAAACATTAGCCCAAGGGATGACCCCTGGGTGGTTTTTAGCTGATCACCTTCTGGAAACATCAGAATCCTCAGGGCAGACCTCAGAATCACTGCAGAGGGTTAGATGACCCTAGTGCAGCTATCTCGGATCTAGTCAAGAATTAGGATATTCAGAAAAATTCAGTCAGACAAGGACACTTGCCTGCTCAGGAAGTACACTGTTGGACTATTTTGCATGAGATGCAATGACCCTTAGAGCTCACATAGTGAGAGGAATTGAACTGTGACACAGCCAAATCAAGACAAATCCCACCAACTCAGTGCTTGTGCTAACCCAGTGTATGCAAGCCCTGAATATACCTATAGCTTCTCCCTTCTCACATCAATGTCTTAGTGACCCTGGAGACAGGTGTGAGGATGGTTTGGATCAACACAGTTGCAGAGAATATTTTTTCTCTACTCTGACTTCCTCAAGCAGTTGGGGTTTCTGGATTGTAATCTGTACCTATCAATATCACTATCCTTTAGCTGGGGGCCTGAGTGAACTGTGTGTGTGAAGGTCCTCTCCTCTCCTCTCCCCTCCTCTCCTCTCCTTTCCACCCCCCTATTCCCCTCCCCTCCCTTCCTCTCCTCTCTCTTTCCTTTTTTTTTTTTTTTCTTTTTTAGGATGATAGAGGTTCCCACACCCCTGGAAAAGACTTATAAAGTGGTGTTTCCAAAAAGACCACAGATGTTGGCCTTATGACACTTTCTGGGAAAGTGTTTATATCCTAGCTTGTTCTTAGAAATGACTATCTCCTGCCTGCAAGGTGCAGCCACCCAACCATGCCTTTGTGTCCTCTGTGACTGTGTTAGTTCATGGCCTCAGACATCTTAGAGGTTTAAGTGGTAAGGGTTGTTGATGGGTTGAGGGACTGTGCTTAAGGATAACCTCTGGGTTTGCAGCATAGGTGTAGGGGTAAAAGGTATCTTACCAAAGACTGAAGTCTGAAAAGAGTTAGCCAGTCCTGGTCCACAGCAAGGTTGGACCCCAAACACCTCCTCCCATGCTCCACCTCTGCACCTAGTTCCAGAGAAAGAAGTTAATGCTACTCCCGACCACAGCCATTGAGCTGTTATTATAGGGCAGGAGTTGATGCTCTGTCATGTCATATCACTTTTATATCCTGGCCACTGATCATATCAGGCGAGGAGCTGGCACTTTCCTACCCACACATCATAAAAGGTGCACAGTTCAAGGGGAAGGCACCTTCTTCAGTGATGACATTAGTCCTGCTAGATCCCAGGGGCTTTTAAGATCAGGCTCTGAATGGGCAATGAGCAAGCCCACCTGTTCCCAATCATGTCCACGAGTTTCCCCCAAGTTTGCTGCCCCGGCAGGCCTGAACTGCATGCTGCCAGACAGTGTGCAAGACACCAGAGGCTGCATTTGGGTTCCTAACTACTTCCACTTATGTCAGGTTTACAAAGGCAAATACTTACTAACAGGGAAATTGAGCCCAGGCTCTGAAACCTGGTGGAGCTTCTCAGCTCAGGCCATCAGAAGGTCAGGGGTGCTGTCCAAACTCTAAGATGCTGTGGAAACCCTACTGAGGATATCTGAACCCTGGAAAATGTAACCCCTTTGATGCAACCTAATGGTTGGCCTGCATTTTTGCTTAATCAATAGAAAGGACCCCTTCGAGTAGCCTGATGATTCTTTGCGCTGCATTTTTAATATGTTAGAACCTGCCCATGAAACAATAAAACTGATTTCAATATTTTCCTCTTTGGGGACCTGGTCAACAAATAGTCGGTATTAAGCAACAGGAATGCCATGTAAGCGAGCTATGTATCACGCAGCGTCATAGTCCAACACTTGAACTCTCTACCACCCTAGATGGCTCCACTCTCTGACTTTTCGGAATGAGGAACTTGGTGCTCAGTATTAAATACTCATTTCTGCTGTCTTGGCATGTGATAGCACTGAATTCTTCCTGGCTCTGGAAGATATTTTGTGATGTGCATGCTGGAAGGGCGATGACTTATTTTGTAACCCCTGGGGGACTGCGCGTTGAAAGCCATGTCCATCCATGGAAACTGTTTTATTTGCAACGACGGAGAGCTGTTCTAGGAGCAAAGGGTGAAACCACAGAGCATTAAATAAGTCTTTGGCTTTACAGGGGCTTACAATTTGACTGAAGAGGGCAAACTTGTGTGCAAAAGAGAATTAAACAAAGATAGAAATATTTCCAACCCAGTGTTGAATGGAGAACAAGTGAATCAGCGATCGAAAAGTTCTATCTATGTTGAAAAGAAAAAAAGAAATGATTCGGTGTCCCTTAGATGTAAAGAGGTGCACCAGCCAGCATGACATTGAAGCCTGTAATCAAACTATTACAGATTTCCATGTATACTATTAAACAGATATTGACTTTCATGAGGTTATATCAAGATTTATTGGCCCGAGAGGTAAATATTGACTGATAAGATGTTGAGGTCAATAATTACCTCCAGGGACAATAAATCTTTATACTCACAGACACACAAATTCAATAGTCAGTGTGGTTTGTTAGATTAAACACAAATTCCGAGTCATTAGAAATATCTGGAAATTCCTTTTCATAACCATGAATTCTGACAGTTTATAATTCATTTTAAAACAGCATATTTTAAATCATATCTGGTCTAACTCTAGCAGAGAAAGTTGGTTTTATTTTTAATCATGTCTTCATGGAAAAAAACAACACTTTGTATATGTCTTCAGGTTGACTAATTCTATTCCACTAGCTAACCCAGTAATTGCCACATGGTAGGTACTCAATATACATTTAAAAAAATGAAATTAGTCTCATGCAATTTGACATTTAAATTCTTAATCAACACAAAAGCTGATTAAAAAAATGTATGTTAGGTAACAATCATCAATGTCTTAAATTCACTTACTCTTTCATCATAAAAATATTTATTCAGAACTTATTTTAAGGTAAAGGGCATATCAGGTAAAAAGATTTATACCTCTAATGAAATTAGAAGAATCCAGATTATTTATATATATACATATGAAATAAATTTATATATGATATATATAAATCCAGCAAATAAATAAAAATAAATTATATATAATAAGTAAATTATATATAATATATATGAAATATATTTATTCAGAATTCCATTTTATTGAGAAATTAAAATTTCAGTACTTTTAAGTTTGATGTGATTGAGAATGAAATTTATAAAGCATGAAAATACACCACATGTTGTCATTTCAAAGAGCTAATTTTTATGTAGGTAGTCAATTATTTTGAGAGAATGTATGGAAACATCGATTATGTCTGGGTCATTATAGTACTGCCTTACTCCAGGGAGATAGCAGTGCGGACTGGCAAGTGGGTTTGGTCTGGTGTTGGGGACTGCAAGCAACAGAGGGGTAGTAACACAGATGAGTACTTTTGCTTCCTCAAAAAAGTCAGACATAGAACACTTTTTTACATGTATACGGTCTGTCTTTTCCATGTACCCTCCAACGTCCACACAGCTGACCACTCCCGCTCCATACAGCAGCTCCACAGACCCCTATTGTCAGCCTGCTAACGTTCTCCTGTAACAAGACATGAAATGGCCCTATGAAGCTGTGGCTACACTGGGCATTGGGCATCATGTGGGAGATACAAAAAATGTCTTGAAAAAGTACAAAGAATGATCAAAGCATATCGAAATGCCAACCTTCTGGATTAACAACTGTTAGCAACGTATTGAGTTTCTGCTGTCTTCTTGCAAAGAAATAAGGATTATAGATAACAATTTAATTTACTTTCATTGTTGTCTCTCCCTTATTAAGGGCAACCACTGTCATCAATTTGGTGTTGCTCCTTTCAGTATATTTTGTATAATTTAAAGCATACATACCCATACAATATTATTTTACTTGGGCTTTTAAAAATTACCTACATTTCTCATGTATATTATATACATTGTTCTGCATTTCTCTTTTTTCACAGATTTTTTTTTTAATCTATTCAAAAACTTATTAGAATAATTTGTGCATGGGCTGACTCCCTTAAAGTTCTTGGAAACAGATGGGGGAAATAATCCACATTCTACCACTCTCCCTGGCGCAACAAGAATCAGTCCTTAGAAAAGAATGTCTTAAACTGTCATGTATACGTACTGTGGAAAAAGAGATGGGTGGACCTTGGGGAGATGTGCCCATGAACTTATTGTGTGTGTGTGTGTGTGTGTGTGTGGTTTGTGTGCATGTGTGCTCATACGCTTCTCAATGTGTATTTACATAGAAGTGTATCATTTCTGGGAAAATGCTTCATATCTTCTATCTGATTCCAGAAGGATTCCACAAGTTCCACTTTTTTGGGAAACCCTTGTTAAGTGCCCTAATTAACTGCAGGGCTGTGACTGAGGTAACAATTTTTGGGTACTACAAGGACAAAAATAGGAGGTGATGTGTCTTATCCTATTTGGGCTGCTATAGCAAAACACCAGACTCGGTAGTTGACATTTATTTCTCACAGTCCTGGAGGCTGGAAAGTCCAAGATCAAGGTGTCATCATGGCCACCACCACCCAGGGAGGGCTCTCTTCTTGGCTCACAGTCAATGCCTTCTCACTGGGTCCTCACATGGCAGAAGGGACTAGGGATCTCTCTGGAGCCTCTTTGATAAGGCACTAATCCCACTCACGTGGGCTAGGTCCTCAAGACCTGAGCACTTCCCCAAAACCCCGCTCCTCATGCTATCATTTTGGGGGTTAGGACTTCAACATACGAATATTCGGGGGACACGAGCATTCAGACCATAGCACTATGCTAAAATCTCCCCCCGCTGGAAATGATAGAGGTGAGTTTTTGAGATCATGAATGCAGCTTTATTTTTATGTAGCTAGACATTTTATAAGCTACATGTAAACATTTAACCAACAAAACAGAATAATTAAATCAATGATTACATGTTTGAATTTTAGATTTAAGAAGCATCCATTACTAGAGGTCTTATATGGGGGATTCAGTGCTTCCAGAGGTGGTTGGTCTGATGGTCTTTTAATTATTCCTACAAATTACCTAGTCGAACCTCTTTATTTTACAGGAAGGGGAAGCTGAGGCCCAGGGAACTGAAGGGATTTATGGATTATCACTTTTTTTTTAGATTCAAGATCAGTGAAGTGTCATGAAGAAATTCAAAGCCAGTTGCATGGAGGGAGTGAAAACGATATGGTCTTTCTATTGTAATTATCCTTGAAAATTAACCTTCTTGTTAGTCTCTAGACCAGCTGGCTTCAGAAAACCTGAAGCTGTGAATCTGGAAGCATGTTGCAAAAGTAATTTGTGCACAGGATAGGCACTTTATATGCTCAGCTTTTTGAGCTGCAAACATCTAACAAGTGTGTTTTCAGGATGCTTCTGCTGGGAGTCTCAGAGGAGACCACAGATGGAGACGTCCTCATTGGTCCTCATTGGGCCACAATATGCTTTTAGTCCTGGAGCAATGGGTTGGTAGTAAGATATGGACCTTGTATTTTTGTTTTTTAATTGCTGAGGAGGAGCTTTGAGAGAGAGCATCTTCTCTCACACTCAGATCAATTACCCAGCTACTTTTGGAAAAAGAATTTAGAGATAGGAAGAGTAGGAGAAGTTCATCTGGTCCTATAATTTTTAGATGAAAAAGGAGATTAAAAGGTAGCTGAAAGATAGAATATAAAAAGAAGTTGAAAACTTTGGCAAGAATCATGGGGTTGATGGCGGTAGACCTGTTGTCTTTACTTCTCCGTTCGACAGAGTTTGGTAGAGCTCCGTGTGTCTGTTCAGAATGCACGTGTGTGTTAAGTGTTAATTTGTGTGGGTGGAGAAGGAGCTGTGCGCACAGTTAAAAAGAGATTGTGAGGGTAGAATTCTTAGCTAATGCTTCCAAATTCCCACTTGGAGGAATCCAGCGGACTCACAGTCTTGATTACTGTGATTAGTAATGGAAGGACTCCAGTTTCCAAAACAGAATGACCAGAACTAACAGCAAAGATGGCCAACTTTATTATGGCATTCACTACAGGCATTAGCCTCACTCTTGGATTTCTCTGCCTTACTTTCCTATCTATATTTCCCCAGACTCCTTTTTTTAAACTTTATGTTTTAGGGCAGTTTTCAATGTGCAGAAAAATTGCAAGGTTAGTACAGACAGTCGCCATGTACCAGTTCCATCCAGTTCCCCTGTTGGAAAAGTCCTGGCATGTGTGTTCAATGTATGGTACATTTGTTACATTTAATGGGCCCAGATTCATGCATTACTATCCAGATCAGTTAATACTTTATTTCCATTTCCTTAGTTTTTCCTTTATGTTCTTTCCTGTCCCAGGATCCTATCCAGTACACCACATTTCACTTTGTTGTATTGTCTCCGTAGCTCCGCTCGGCTGTGACAGGTTCTTGCTTCCCTTGTTTTTTTTTACCCCTTCACAGTTTGGATGGATTGGGGTCAGTTACTTGGTAGACTGTTCTTCAGCTGGGTTTGTCTGATGTTTTCCCCATGATTAGACCGAAGTTACGGCTTTGGGGGAGGAAGACCCAGAGAGCTAAAGTGTCATTTTCATCACATCCTATCCAGGGTATATGCTATCCACGTGACTTATTGCCATCAGTGTTGACTGGAGCACCTGCCTGGGGGTTCAGCTTTCTCCACTTTAAAGTTACTCTCTCCTCTCTCCTGTCCTCTTTGGAAGAAAGTCACCATGGCCGGTCCACACTTAAGGAGTACGGAATTAAGTTCCACCTTTCTGAGGGTGGAGAATCTGCTAATTTATATGGAATTCTTCTACAGGGGAAATTTGTCTCTCCTCTTTTATTTATTTGTTTATTATTCATGCAAACTTTTTTTGGGGGGGTATCAGGAGGGACTCAATATTTATTTTGTACTTGGGGTTATAATCCAGTCACGCTTTATTCTGTGGCTCAGATTGTCCCATTGGTCATTGGTTGGTCATTGGGGGGTTTTTCGGTTGGCTCCTGTGTTCTGCGGGCATACCTTCACCATCGTGGGTTGTTGTTATTGTGTTTCTGAGCATTTTCTTGCTTCTGGAACTCTAAGCTGCTCCAGGCTCATCTTATACATTTCCTGTCCTAGGCCTGAAGTATGGACTCCCCTTTCATAATTATTTAAAATTTATTATATAGTGTGTGTGTGTGTGTGTGTGTGTGTGAGATTAAAGCCACTGGCCGGATGACTTCTACTTATCTCTTCAAGTTCACTTTGCACCCTTTTCCACCTGCTCTGTGTCCAGATAGGCTGGTCTGTATGGACTGATAAAGGTGTACTTGCCTCTGGCTTACAGCTAGGCCCTGACAATGGGGCACTTCAGGCTGGCAGGGTGGGGTGGGGGTGGGAGCAGGGAGCACCGATAGTGAGTCTGGCTCTTTATTCCTTCCTTCTCCTCTGCACCGGGGGCCTCCCAGTACATGCTTGCTGAGGATCTCAGCTCACATCAGGCAATCTTCTCTATATGGGCTTCTCTGTCTCCAAACCCCCCAGTTGCCCCATAAACCTCCTTTCCACATTTAGAGGTAAGAAACCTTATTGCTAGTCCAGGGCACTGCCCTAAATCTTGCTTTTATAGACAATCTCTTTGTTAAACTTCCTGAATATCCTAATTTGACTGTATCATCTCTTTCCCACCAGCACATTTCCCAATGTGTTTTTGGAATAAGGCAAGAATATGTTGGAGGAAAATAGGAATAAATGAAAGAAGAAAAGAGTGAGTGAGAGAGGATCGGAGTCAAACAAGGGTGTCTGGTAAAGAGAGAAGAGAAAAGATAAAAAGGGATCAAGACATCCAAGTGGGTTTTATGCTAACTTGAAGGAAGACTCTTGGGTCAATGGAAGAGGATAGATTTCTAACTTACAGCCAATTTATACATCCTTATTCCTCTCACACTAAAGACTCATTTTAGGTCCATGTGAGGCTAGGCAATTTTGTTTTAGAATTTCACTTTAAAGCTAGTAATTTTAATATGTGGAGTTATTATTAATAACTCTCATGGTATCCTGACAATGTGTTAGACACCGAATTCTCAAGTAGATTAAGAGCAAACATTTCTTATTAGTACAAAACAACTGTGCAAATTCCATATTTATGCATTTATGAGGTTTTATATTTTCATTTTCATTGCTTTGGATATCTTCTTAATGAAGAAAGAACTTCATCATAGACAGTTTTTCAGATTTTGCAATAAATAGGATGAAAGTGTGTTCTCAGGTTAAAAAAAAAATCTTGACTCTCCAAGACATTTAGCATGCTTGCATTGCATTATAAAATTTCTGATAAATACTGAAATACACACACAGTTAACTACTTATAACAGTCTATCAATAAATCTTTATTGCATTCTAATGGTGTAGGTAGGCAGATAAGTATTACTTAATTCAATTCTCAAAACAATCCATCCTGTTAGAATGTGAGTTTTATAATGAGTAAATTAGCTGGAGAGACTAAGA
Source organism: Martes martes (assembly GCF_963455335.1). Lineage (NCBI taxonomy): Eukaryota > Metazoa > Chordata > Mammalia > Carnivora > Mustelidae > Martes > Martes martes. Next base: position 56,042,746 of record NC_137896.1, read on the forward strand.
TGCTTGCCAGAAAACACACAAAGACAGAAAATCACACCACTGGGAGTGGAACACTAGTCTTCTTAACTGTAAACCTGGTGATCTTAAAATTACGTTATTAGTTAATATTAGCATTTATTCTTGTGGCGATTAATTTATAAGTATGCGGTACACTAAAATATGAAGTTCACTTCTGTGAAGGTTTCATTTTACACTGCACTAAATTTTTACTTAGTATTGAAACAACTTTCACTCTCTGTACTGTGTTTTAAATACACGAAAACTTTTTCTTTCCTTGAAAACATCTAAAATAAGATAGTCTATTACTGATACTCACATTTCACTGAATGAGACAGAACAACTTGCTCGAACAGGCTTTCATGGTTTTGATTACCATTTGGTGACAATTAAATTTGTTAATTTTGGTTTTATTTCAGCAAAACAAATAGCCAAAATTATATTTGTGGGAACAAGAAGTAAAAACAACATCTTTTACTCCTTCCGAAGTTTTGAACTGTGGTCGTTTATTTAACCTGATCAAAACTTTCGCCTAGTGAAAGAGAAGGGAGACACATTGTTTTAATCTGAGGGAAGCAGCTAATTTGCATATACTCCCCACGAGAGTTCACATAGAGCTATTAAAATCAGTGTTAAGAGAGACTCTGTCTTGGACAACACCTTCACTCTAATTTAAGTAATGATATACCCACAGAGTTGTAACGAAGTTCTTTCTTTCATTCATTTCACAAATGGTTTTTGAATCATATAATCTAGCAGAGACTTTGGTGTGTGACGTGTTCCACCAGGCTCTGCCATCTTGTATGCAAACGCCACTTCAATGTAGTCAGTCCCAGTTATTATTGCGTCTGAACACACTTTTCAACTATGTTAAACATTTAAACTGGGCAGGACAGGAAGTTGTGAATGGCTCTCACGGTCCAAGAGAAATCAGACTGAGAAGGTCCTTTGAGAGGGGATGTCTTCCCCTCTGATGCCATCTTTGTGTATTCTAAGAGCCTGCAATTAGGGGGAGATGATGACTTTCTCAAAGCCACAGAGCCAAAGCAAAGACCCTTGTCCCTTGACTCCTAGATCTGTTCTCCAACAGGAGAACAAACCTGGTTTGCATAGGGGTGCAAGGGAGTCTGTCCGTCCTTCCTTCCTTCCTTCTTTCCTTCATGTGTTGTTTCGCTGGATGAACAAATATTATTTAAGCATCTTCTCCAGATGGGTCACAAGGTTGGGGGCTGGGTGTTCACTCAACAGAACAGAGCAGACATGCCCCTCACATGGTGGCACTTCTGTCCAGTTACTCACCAGATCTATTGTAAGATACTCAGTACTAAGAAAATACTATATAGCTCTAATCAAATTCATTAAATGAGTAGATTCGTCTGTGAGTATGGGAGAAACTGTAGTAAACTGATCCCTAGAGAACCGAAGAGGGAGACATGAGAGAGAATAACAGAGAGTGTCCAGTACTGTGTGGCAAAGGTGAGTGAGGGGCAGGCTGGGCTAGGCTTTTTTTGTGGAAATAATACTGAGGTGTAAACTGAAGGATGGGAGTTAAGTGGGACAGTGGGTGGGAGTGCATGACCATGTTCCATGTTTTGGGGTTTTTTTTGTTGTTGTTGTTTGTTTGTTTTCAAAAATATATTTGTTTTTTGAGAGACAGAGTATGAGCTGGGGGTAGGGGCACAGGGTGAGGAAGAGAGAATCTCCTGCAGACACTATTTTTTTAAAAAAATTTTCTTTTAATGATTTTATTTACTTGTCAGAGAGAGAGAGAGAGAGCGCAGGCAGGGGTAGCAGCAAAGGCAGAGGGAGAAGCAGGGTTCCCACTGAACAAAGAGCCTGATGCAGGGCTCGATCCCAGGACTCCAGGATCATGACCCGAGCTGAAGGCAGATGCTTAACTGACTGAGCCACTGAGGCATCTCCAGACTCTGTATTGAGTCTAGAGTCTGATACGGGGCTTAATCCCACAACGCCTGGGATCATGCCCCGAGCAGAAATCAAGAGTCAGGTGTTCAACTGATTGAGCCCCCCAGACACCCTGGAATAGCGTATGATCAGGCCTAGAGCTTGATGTCACGAAGGAATGGAGAGAAGGGATTTTCTAATGGAAATCCACATGTTTATGAAGAAACACATAATGACAGTGATGAGGAAGATAGTCTTTATTTCATGTTTACTTTGTGCCACCACGTTCCACATTTGTACAGACATTTATTTATTTAACCCTCACACAAATACTAAGGGATGATCCCATTTTAGACAGGTGGACGTTGAGGATCACAAAGGTTAAAATTCTCACCTCAGATTCTACATGAGGAGCTGAAGAGATAAATTCCAATGAAGGCGAGTGGGTCCATGGGCCTGCCCTCAGCCGCAATCCCACATTCTTCTGGAAAGCAAAGCAAGTGGTTGGTATTTTATGCTCTTTCAGTCCTTCTCCATCCTTGGAGTTCAGTTTGTGCAGTTGGGAAAAATTCCTCAAACCCCCAAACAATTTGAATTTATGCCTTGTCATACTGCATTCGCTTAATGAATGCAAGCCTCTATATTTTCTTTCATTTGTGGGTTTATGAATGTCAGCATCATACTTTATATGTGGTTGGATTTTCTTTTTTTTTTTAAGTGCCTAACCTGCCATAATTAAAGATACCTAATTTGGACAAAAATACTTCTCTCTTACTTACAACAATCCAGTACTAAACATCCAAAACAAAAACAAAGACAAAAAACAAAACAAAACCCATAACCCACGAGTTTAGACAAGCAGCTCTGTCTGTGTTTACGGTTCCTGCTACTTAATATGTGGACCTTGCCCGGTTCCTGGGCTGGTGCTCTTCCCGTAGGTTTTTCCTCTGTATCATTTTTGTGGCTGCTTCATTTCTGTTTAATATTTGATTATTTTTGTTGAAATCCCCGAGTCGAAACCCACAAATCAAACAAATACGAATGGAAAACACGGAACCGCTCAAACGCCCTTGGAGACACTCAATTTTGTTGTTGTTGTTTGTTTGTTTGCTGCCATTTGTCATCCTCTGCTCAGAGATCAACAGTTTTTAGCACACAGATCAATATTCTCTTAACCCAGACCTAATCTGAGGAGAGTCTCCCCGCCTTTCACCTTGGCCTACTCCTCTGTAGGAGTTGCCCTTTTTTTTTTTTTTTTTTATCCCCAGCAATAATTTTGTCTGAGTAAGACAGCAATTTTTCATCCTTTGGTCAAAACTGGTGACAAAAGAGGGAATAATGGTTGCTGACATACGAAATGATAGATTTGACACACGGCGTGCTGAGCTGGGAGCTTTCACGTGCCAAAGCAGAAAGACAGATAAGCCGGCTGATGGCTCTCCCGACACTGCCCCCCTCCCCACCCCACCTTCACCCCCGAAACAACCTCTCTCTCTCTCTGGTTTTGTGTTGTTTTGTTTTCCTTCCTCTCTTGGTAAGAAGTTTTGTCTCCGACTCTGGACAGGAAGCGAGTAAACCTACTGTTCTCCTGCCCAAAATAAACATTTTTCCCCGTCCCGCAAAAATGATCAATCTACGCCCTTTTCTCTAGCACAGGGAGGGCAATACAGCATGCTGCTTGAGGAAATATTAACAAATATAGCCAGTGAGAGGGAAACAGATGGGACGAAGAAATTGAACCAGCAGATTTCTGGACGGTGTTCAATGAGTGGAGTTTTATAATACTGAAACAGAACTGCTCTTTAATTTTTGTGAACATCCGTCGTCAAAAAACACCTCTCCGCGGCCTCCTGCCCCCCCCCCCTTAAAGACCTCCACAGAGGGGCACAAAAGGGTCCCTTTCTTAATCATTCTGGCAAAAGCAAATTAAAGCGTACAAAGGCGAGTGCCAGGAGGGAGGGCACAAGCGTGCTGGCCGCTCAGGAGCTGGTTCGCTGGGACAGACACGTTGACCTATATGCCACAGGGCAGCGCTCCAGCCCTGGGATCCCATTACATCTTTACACACAAAAGCTTCTTTCAGAATCTAAACTAACCAAACAGGAACATTTTTTATTCCTGCCTGGGCTTCTCCGGAGCATGTGTTCACATTTAAAACCTTGCCCCATGTGCCATTTGCCCGCATTCAGAGTTATTTGTATTCTTCGATTTGCAAAGCGACAGCCACCACGGCTGCCCTTGGCCACCAGTAGCCTGTCAACAAGAGCACGTACAATTTACCTTTGAAAATAAACTCAGCTCCACATTCCATGTCTTCTTGTCCTGACCTGCTGGAGCATTTGCTCCGGACGCGCTGGCTTTTTCACCCTGGCAACTTGGCCACGGACGTGTACATTTCACCCCTCTGCCCCCAAATGATAAAATGGATACATATTCTAAGGGGATGCTATTTACAAAGGTACGACCTAGTGACTTTTAACTTTTCTTTAAAACACAGTTTTAGAAAGAATTTTTTAACCTACGTCAAAAAAGTGATCTTGTTCTTTAAAACTGCCAAGCTTCCCAAGTACGAACATGCTAAATACATAAGGAAAAGATTATGGATACATGATCAAATGCATGTTTCAATCCCTGTGCCAGTTTTCTTTTCTTTTCTTTTTTTTTTTCTCCTTTTCTTTCTTTCTTTCTTTCTTTCGTGTGAGTGCACGTGTGTGTGTTGATGAAAAACATTTTTCTTGTGATACATTATTCGGCACATTCTATGGTATTTTTCACAGTTTCTACATGTTTGACATTTTAGCCAAACCTGTTAGGAGGGGAAATCAAATTGAAGAACTACAATATTTAGCTTTCAATAACCACTGCCAATATAATAATTGAGGGAAAGCGAAGTTCGGGGGCTATGATATTTTAGTATAAATTTTAAGAACTCAAAGATTTACCACCGACACTTAAGGAGAGATAATAAAGTGATTTTTTAAAAATATGTATAAATATTTTGAGATGTGTGTGCTGTAAGGAGAGAAGGAGGAGGGAAAGTTAAATGGGAAAAAAATGCCTGGCAGAAATCAAAGTTTTCTGTAATGGGAAATATTCTGTAGAATACAGGTCGGGAAGAAATTTTTGTTTTGAACTAGATGTCCCACAAAATCTTGAATTACCTGAAATTACTGTGTAGGTATGTTTGAAATTAATCTGAAGGTCATGAGTAACGGTATACTTCTTTAGTCTAGCGGCCCCTAAGTAAGAAGAGTGAATGGACTTCTGGCATTTTCTTTTTCACAGCAATTCCGAGTACAGGATTCCTGAAATGTAGAATCATTTTTGAACACACACCCTGAGGCCACAGGACAACGAAAAACATTTTGAAGGAGTCAATAAAATAAAATAAAACCCGCCACAACATTCTTCAGAAAGCAATACCAGTGCTTCTGGTGGCCTGGTCACTCAGGTTGGCCTGATTTTCCCCTCAACGAGCAAACTCCTCTGGAAGCTGAAGGGAGTCCCAGCTGAGCACTGAGCAGAGAGCTATCTCTGCCTTGCTTGGAGTTGGTTTGGTTTGTTTGTTTGTTTGTTTTTCATTTTTTTTCCTGTCTTTTCATATTTATTTATTTATTTTTCTGTAGGAAAAGGTCCCTTTTGTATAAAAGAATTTGCAGATGCTTCTTCACAAAGTATGTGTACATTATCATTCCCTCCCCAAAGAATCCCCTGATGCGTGTGATTCGGAAAAAGTACTCTGCTTGCTTCCAACAGTCTCGCTCGTTGTAGACTACGAAGAGTTAAATGATGTTTCTTGTTGTAGAATTAATCAGATTCATATTAGCAGTAGTAAATGTCATGTTGGCACCTTTTCCTTCTCACACATTACAGTTTCAAGTCTTTGCTATGAGGAAATAATGAAGTCAAGATATGCAGTGCCATATACCGGGCGTCTTTTTTGTCAGTCTGCATAAGAAATGAATTGTATCTGCTACTAAGGGGGTCAGAAGAGCAGCGAGTTAAGAAGACTGCTTAGAGAAATGACATGTCAAAGGAAACAAAAACTAATTTTTTAGTACTTTTCAGGTAGATTGCCATTTTGGAAATAAAATGTTCGCAAATACCCCCGTTGCTAACTACCAAGCAGTTGTGAAGTTCTCACAGCTGACTTTCTGAGATCAGTAGAGCACAAACAATCTCTTCCAAGGCAAACTTGAGTGCCACCAGGAGAGGGAGAACCTGCCCTCTGTCCTGCACCAGGGATGGTATGGTAGGGCCCTTATGGGTTTAGCACGGTGTTACTTTGCGTGGTGGGCACATCTCTCAGTCCTTCTGGAGAGCAAGATTTACCCGGAACAAGTTATTCAATCTTTTCCAACCCCCTCCTTTCTTCTTCTTCTTTTTTTTTTTTTTTAAACCATAAAATGAAGATGATAATGGTACTTATCTCAGGATCTTTGCTAAGTTTAAGGTAGTCAAATCACACAAAATGATTGAAATATGCTCCCGAGTAGACTGAGCATGGACTGAATGCCTCAATAAATGTTAGCTGTCCTATAGATTCATGAAATCTTTAGTTTGCTCAATGAATGTTTATTCAGCACTTGCTAGGTTGAATATTTGAGAGATTCAAGGTAAGAATGGGCTTGGCCAAATATATTGAGGTGGGTGATATTTTAAAAGGTGGTATTCTGTAAAATCACTCGATGTAGTACCACTCGATGTAGTAGAGAGTAGAGGAAATCATAGCTCATAGCTTGGTAAAAAAGGCAAAATAATCCTGACTTCTAAGCTCCTGCAAGTCTGAGAGTGTAGCACCACAAGAGACACATGAGAGAATTGCCTTGCATTCAGTTGGACCCCTATCTTCCACCACTCATAAACATGAAATCAAAGTGGATTAAAGACTTAACTGTAAAACCTGAAACTGAAAAACTACTAGAAGAAAACAGGGAAAATATTTTTTGACAAGAGCCTTGGCAAAGATTTTTTGGTGAGATGCCAAAAGCACAAGTAACAAAAACAGAATTAAATAATTGGGACTACATCAAACTAAATATTTTCTGCACAGTAAAAGGAAAAATTAGCAATGAAAAAAAAAAAACAACCTACAGAATGGGAAAAAAAAAATTTGCAAGCCTTAAATCTTCTAAGAGGTTAATGTCCAAAATATATAAAGAACTTATACAGCCAAATAGTAGTAATAGTAATAACAATCTGGTTAAAAGATGGGCAAAGTCTTAAATAGATATTTTTCCATTGAAGACATACAAATGGTCAACAGATGCATGAAAAGCTGGTCAGCATCACTAATCATCAAATGCAAATCAAAGCTACAACGAGATATCACACGATACCATTAGAATGGCTAGTCTCCAAAGGCAAGGGAAATGGAAACGTGTGCACTATTGGTGGGAACATAAATTGGTGCAGCCACTATAGAAAACAATATGGAATTTCATCAAAAATTAAAAATAGAACTACCAGATGACCTAGTAAACCCAGTTCTGGGCATATATCCAAAGAAAACAAAAGCACTATCTCCAAAAGATATCTGCGCCCCCATGTTTATTTCAGCGTTATTCACAATAGCCAAGACATGGACAAAACCCAAGTGTCCATTGATGAATAAATGGATATAGAAAGTGAAACGGGATATTATTTAGCTATAAAAAGGGAAGAAAAATCTGCTTTTTGCATATCTGCCTCTTGCAACAACATGGGAGGATCTCGAGGACATTGTGCTGAGTCAAATAAGTCAGAAAGAGAATGATAAATACTGCATCTTCTCACTTCTATGCGTAATTTTAAAAAGCCAAACTCGTAAAAGTAGAGAGTAGAATGGTGGGTCCAGGGGCTGGAGGTGGGGTGGGGTAAATGGGGAGATGTTGGTGAGTGGCTATAGACTCCCAGCTGTAGGATAAATAAGTTCTGGGGACGTAATGTGGAACATGGCGACCATAATTATCAATGCTGTATTCCAATACTTGAAAGTTGCTAAGAGAGTAGATCTTAAATGTTCACACAAAAAGTGGTGATTCTGTGAGGGAATGGGGGTGCTAGTCAAACTTATTGTGGTAACCATTTTGCAATGTATATGTATATCAAATCATTATATTGTACATTTGAAATTTACATGTGTTATTTGTCAGTAATACCTCAATAAAGCTAGGGGAAAAAAAGGAAGTGACCCAGGGAGACTTTTTCAGTCTTTTAAACACTCTTCACTTTATGTAAGGGATTTCTTTCATCCTTTTCTCTCTGGACTTTTCATGCTTTTTATAATATATTACTTAGTTTTCTATTCTCTCTCTGTCTCTGTCTCTCATTTCTTTCTTTTCCTCACTATCCTAACATTCAAAGGCCTTGTTGATCCATTAGGCAAAAGCAATTGTTCCTTCTTAGATGAAAATATCTTTTTATAATATTTTTTATTTTTTTAAGTGACCTCTGCACCTCATGTGGGGCTGGAACTCATGACCTTGAGATCAAGGGTCATGTGCTCCACTGACTGGGCTATCCAGGTGCCCCCATTTTGTAACTTTGCAAGCATATGGAGCAGCAAGTGAAACTTGGGATAATAAATGTTTTTGTCAAAAATGCATAAAACTGTGTGAGCCTAGAAAACACACCATTTGATATCTCCTAACCACACATTTTCTAGCTATAATTTTGAAGTCAGCTTTATTATATATAATAAAATTTACCCATTTTACATATCTGATTTTGTGAATTTTGACAACTATATATAGTTGTGAAATCTTCACCACAATCAAGATACAAAACATTATCATCACTCCAAAAAGTCCCTTTGTGCCCCTTTATAGTTAGTTTTCTTCTGTACTTCCAGTCTTACCACCACTGGTCTGCTTTCCACTCACACAATTTTGCATTTTTTTTTTTTTTTTTTACGATTTCACACATATGGGAATCGTGGATTATGTAGTCTTTTATACATGGCTCTCTGACATAGCTTAATGTCTTGGAAGTTCATGTGTGCTGTTGCATGTTTCTGTACTTCTTTCCTTTTAATTGCTGTATAGTATTCCATTATAAAACCATCACAATTTGTTTATCAATTCATTAATGGGTGGAAATCTGGGGTGTTTTTTTTTTCAGTGTTTGGTGATTATGAAGAAAATTATTATGGACTTTTTATTTTTAATACTTTATTTATTTGAGAGAGTGAGAGAGAGAGAGAGCATGCACATTTGTCAGTGAGCACTGGACAGAGGGAGAAGAAGAAGCAGGTTTCCTGCTAAGCTTGGAGCCTGATGTGGGGCTTGATCCAAGAACCCTAGGATCACGACCTGAGCCGAAAGCAGATGCTTAATCAACTGAGCCATCCTCCCACTCCTGTTATGGACTTTTCATTATGACTCTTTAAGTGGATATATGTTTTTATTTTTCTTGAGTAAATACCTAGGAGTGGCATTGCTGGGTCAGATGGTGTCTGCATTGACTTTTTCAGGAATTGTCAGATTGTTTTCCCAAGTGGTGAACTGTTTTATGTTCCCATCAGCAATATATGAGTAAATAATTTTAATTTTCCTTTAAGTAATCTCTACCCCCAATGTGGGGCTATAGTTCAACCTCGAGATCAAGAATCTCATGCTCTACCAAATGAGCCAGCCAAGCATCCCTATGGGTAAGTAATTTTAAAAGAGCAAAACAAAACAAAACAAAACCTCATATTTGAACTTTATGGAAGATTAATGCTCAATTCCAAGTTTTGAGATCACTTACTATGACTAGGTAATGTATCTGGTACTATTGGAGAATACCAGACTTCCATGAGGTCATAATTAACATTCATAAATGACAGTAATATAAGGCAGGTTGTGGCAATTGCTTTAATAAAGATATAAGCAAATGTCTATGGGATTTTATGAGAAGGAAGGAAGGATTTTCTTCAATAAACTATTACTTGAAAAGAAGTAAGGCAATCATCTCTCTAGGCAGTTCTGTTCAATTCACTTAACCTCGCCCTGGCAATTAAACCCTTTCGTGCTGTTTCTTCATGGGTAGTTGTAAGGATCAAGTGAGCAAATATTTGTGAGAGCTCTGTGAAAAACATCAGGTGTTACCAAAACATAGAGTTATATGTGTGCTTTTCATCATCCTGTAATCACCACCTTAAATAGCATGTGTAGAAGTGATCTTTACAGACCAGAATGTCTCATATTTAATGCGTACAAATCACATGGGGACCCTGTTAAATTCAGTTTCTGAGTCAGTAGATCTGGAATGTAGCCTGAGGGTCTGCCTTTCTCACAAATGTCCAGGTGAAGATGCTGCTGGTTTAGAGATCCAACCTTCTGGAACAAGGCTAGAGGTTGTCTTTTGGGTAGGACCCATGTTTCAGTGAAGTTTTGCCAACAGTCTTGGCCATCTTCATCAGTTCTATCCACCAAAACTGTGGGTTCTTTCCAAGAAACCTAGTCTCCTGTGTTGTTTGCCAAATACCAAATACCCTGGCTCACTGATTCTTGTAACGAAATGAGATTTTGAAATTCTCCTCAACATTTGCCCCAGAATTCAATTCTCATTGGATTCTCTGACACTAAGTATGGCCTCACACAACAGTCTCCTTTTGATTGAGTCTTACCTACAGCACTGCATCCTTTCTTCATCTACTGGGTCTGATTTGTAATTGTATTGACAATACTCAGTATGTCTCGAGGTCACTGATAAACCTTCAGGGTTACTGTTCACTTTGTATTTTACATGAATTCCATGTGAGTTTTGCTCAGAGGGCACCATTTTTGATGTAAATGGTGGTCTTTTGAGTTGTATCAGGTTTCAACAGTGACACATAAATTAACAATTCACGGAGCACTTCCACAGAGAATAATCTATCTAGACCCTGAAACAACCTTCTGAGGCAGGAAATCCAGCAATTAATCCCATTTCTCAGCTGAAAAAACTGAGTTTAAATGAACTTTGGGGAGTTGCTGTCATATGGATAAGAATAAGGGAGTTTAAAAAAAAATGCAACCACGTCTACCAATTCTCTTTCTCCATTTTCCATCCTTTTTATGTCTACACTTTCCACCTTCTCTACCTAAAGAAAAAAATGGATTCCAGCATAAACCATAACATATTTAAATTAAAAACACTTTGCTTTCACCTGGTTTTTTCCCATCAGAGTTAGTCACCTGACATTTCATACTTCCATTGAAAGGAGATTTTTCAGTTTGATGCAACAATTTGACCTCATACCTTTGTCTCCCTACTGTCTTAAGATAACTCCAAACTGGACAAAGGAAGTTAGCATGTGGAGTGGCTTCTGGAGAAGGGTTTCACCCACATTTCCCTAAGATCCAGCATAGGTGAGGGCAGACTGAAGATAAAAAGGACAGATTTGATTCTTACATTTAGGTGAAGCTAACGTTGGCCAGGGCAGTGGGTAGAAGCAATCCCTAGGGAGTGAAAGCAGGACCCTGGGCAGGAGGGTGGGGTGGGAGGCCATATTCGAATCCCCTAGATCCTTAGGAAACCCTGCTAGCATGCCCATGAGCAGCATATGGTGGAACATAGGGCTCACTTGGGCTGACCTAAGGGCAGGTCTGAGGCCAGAGAGAAAGCCAATGATTTTCGGCTGCCAACTCAAACTGAACCAAGAAACAGTTTGGCCCAGAATTAAAGCTCACACCTATAGCCACCCCCTTCCTGACTCCTGACAGGCCACTTGTCCTTCAGAGCAGTCAATATCAATTTTCTTTTGTCTTTGTACCTCTGCCTGAGAGATCTGAGTCGTCATCCACCCAATCAGAGGTAGGAACCATTTCAAGTGGTTCAAGAGACAACACTTGTTAAAGGTTACTTCCTTTACCAAGAACCATGGAACTGAAAAAAAAGTATCACTAGTTGTGATATGTATTCACATTGTTCAAATAAAAACACAAAAGGTATATTAGGACAATGTACTTTCAACATACATGACAGACAAAAGACAAAATTTCCAAATATACAAATAATTATAAATTCCTAATAAAAGATTAAATGTCCCTAGATCCTTCACCAAACTTCCCTTAAAGTTCACACCTTACCTACAATCAACTTTGGAGCAATGACATTAACGGAAGTCCTTATGCAAATTTTGCTCACATTTCCACTCATGTCCTTTTGTTCCAGGATTCTAACCTGGATCTCTTGGTTGAATTCCTCCTTGGTCTTCTTCATTTTGCAATAGTTCCTTGTCTGTACCTTGTCTCTCATGATCTTAACACTTTTGGAGACTACTTGGTCACTTGTTTTATAGACTGTCGCCCAATTTGGGTTTATCTGATGTTTTCTCAGTTTGGACCAAAGTCACACAGTTTTGGCAAAAATATCACAAAATGATATCATTTCCTTCCCAGGGTATCATATGGGATTCACTGGATTGGTATGTCTAATTATTTGTGATACTGACTTTAATTTGTTGGTTATGATGATGTCTGCTGAGTTTCTCCTACTGTGAAGGTCCTCTTTTTCTTTCTCTCTGTTGCTAGCAAATATCTTGGGAGAGATACAACCACCATGCAAATTCTGGGTCTCCTTAACTTTGGGACAATTTTTAAAAATTTATCATTTTCTAGGCAACAAAGTAAATAAAAATAAGCTATAGTCTTTTCCCACTAAGACAGAATTTCTGCCTGTCAAATTGTCTGAGAAAAAAACCCAACAATACAGTGGTTATTCCACACTGAAATTTATAGAAATTATATTCTAATTATTTTAGGGCAAATAAGTAATCAACCTGTAATTTCCTATTATTTAGAAAATAATGGAATTGTGAATGACACATATCCAAAATTAATTATGGAAATTTCCAAACTTAGAGGAAAATTCATATCATTAAATTTCCATTAATTAATTTAATAAAGACTTTTATATTTTGCTCACCATATTCTGAACACTACATTAATGGTAAGCAAAGCAGACATGATCCCTGTGGTAGTGATTATAATGAAAATAAATAAATTAACCTTTCATCTCAAGCATCTTTAGAGGAAATCATTAAATAAATCTAGGGAAAACAAGAGAAAAACAAATTAATGAAATAGAAAATAGAAAAACAGTAGAATTAGTAAGTAGCTTATAAAGCCAAGTTCTGTCCTCTTGGAAATGCAAGTACACGTGTCAAGGCTAATCAGGAAATTTACCAACAGCATCAGAACTCAAAAGCTCCATAAGAAAAAGACAAACTTTCTTTTGCCCCGAGGGAAAACATTAACAAAGGACACAGAGAGGCAGTTTATGAAAGAATATATAAAAATAGCCAATGAGCACGGTTAACTTCACTAGTAATTAACAGTTAAAACAGAGAGATCATGTTTTCCCTCCCCAATCAAGCTTACACTAAAGAAATGGAGACACCCAGAGCTGGTAGGCTTGCATGGAGAACATGTTTATACATGCTATTGGGGGCGTCCTGGCTGAGCGGGTCAAGACTTTTTCGATGGAAATTTTTCTTAATATCACATCAAACCCTCAAAAATCCTTGTATATTTGGCCCATCTCAAAGAAACCTAAAATTTTATCCTAAGGATATCTATTGATAGATTTAGGCACAATAATATTCACCACAGTAGAGTTGATAATAGAGGGAACAATAAAAAACAATTCAAATACCAGACAGGAAACTGATCAAGCTAGCTGTGATATGTTCATGAAATGGAATGATTGTGTATAATACATTAAAAATAATACTGTAGAAGAATATTTGTGATAAGGGTATTCACAAATTATTTCCAATTTTTATAGCTCTTCTTCTAAATACTATGCCTAGTATGATTTTTTATGGCAGTCATGTACAGTATTAGTTTATATATCTTTATATATAAGATTTTAATAGTGCTTATCAGTGTGAAGCAGCATTATGGGTGATTTTTACTCTGAGCACCGTCCCCTGCACCAAGTTCAAATAGAATTTTAAATGAACAAAGAAATTAATTAATTAATATTTCAAATCTAGTTTTAAGGTTACTTCATTAAGCTATATCAAACCAGCTGTATGTCCACATTTTGGAGATCATTTCAACTTGCTTTCTTACCTTTTCAACTTGTGCCAGTTGCCCTCCTTGCTGAAGTTCCCTCTTTTCCAAGAGAACTACAGCACTGCTTTTAAAAGTCTGTTCTTGATCCCAAGGGAGACAAACCATAAGAGACTCTTGATCTCACTAAACAAACTGAGGGTTGCTGGGTGGGTGGGAAGGGTAGAGAGAGGGTGGTGGGGTTATGGACATGGGGGAGGGTATGTGCTATGGTGAGTGCTGTGAAATGTGTAAGCCTGAGATTCACAGACCTGTACCCCTGGGACAAATAATACATTATACGTTAATTTAAAAAAATCTATTCTTGAATTCCTGGGCACCGGCTGGCTGAGTCGGTTAAGCATCTGCCTTCAGCTCAGGTCATGATCCTGGAGTTCCAACCTGGAGCCCCATGTCAGGCTCCCTGCTCGGAGGGGAGTCTGCTTCTCTGTCTTCCTCTGCTCCCCCATCCCTTGCTCATGCTCCCCCTCTTTCTCAAATAAATAAAAATAAGACCTTTTAAAAAATACAATAAAAATCTATTGTTGAATTATTAACATACGCTTTAAAGCAGGCAGTTCCTAACTTTTTTCCCGTCTATTGTGTATTTCTACATATTTTTCTTTCATTTTTTGCTTTCTTCGGCTTTGGCTCTTCCCTCAATGATTATCTAAAAAAAAAGAAAAAAAAAAAGGTAGTCCTTTGATGATTGGCGACTTTCACATTCCAGAAAACGAGCAAACAAAAACTCAAAACTTTGCCGTACACCCCTTTCCTTCTAGCAAGTTTAGGAACTTGGTTTTGAGTTTTTCACAACTCGATGCTCAGTGGCTTTTGATTTATATTTTACATTATGTTTTGAATTTTTTCGTTGTTGATAATTTTCCTTATTTACACTTGAGTCATTGAATTCTTATTAGCATTTCTTTCCACTGGCAACTCAAGCTTCTCTGGCTGTGGTGCGTTACATGGTCACATCTGCTCTCTTTCCACAGTTACAGACCAGCGCTTGACTAGCTGGTAAAGTCAGAGAAATGGCACCATTCCCATTTTAAAGATTTATTTATTTATTTATTTTTGTTCCAAATATGAATAATGGATTCTTAGCACCTTCCTGTTGCCCTACCTCTGCGCAATCAGACATTAAAAATCTCCTCCGTGCTGCTTATTAATTACTGCCATGGAGCAGACAGGCAGTGGCCCCCTATGCAGGGGGTGAGGGGGGTGGGAGCGTGGGGGGTTGAGGGGGGAAGACATCTCCTGGGAAATTCAGAGAACTGAAAATCTTATACTCCCTGGTAGAGAGAAAATAAAGGTATCAAACAATGATTTCATTAGAGAATAACATCTGAGAAAAGGGAGAGGTATATTTATTTATTTATTTAAGATTTTATTTGTTTGTTTGGCAGAGAGAGAAAGAGAATACAAGCCTGTGGGGCAGCAGTCAGAGGGAGTGGGAGAAGCGGGGTCCTGATGTGGGGCTTGATCTTAGGACCCTGGGATCATGACCTGAGCCGAAGGCAGACAGACGCCTAACTGACTGAGCCACCCAGATGCCCCGAGAGGTATCTTTATATTAAAACAGCCCAGGAGAAAATGAACTGGAGAAGCAAACATTTGGCTAAGTCTCAAAGTCTCCTAGCCCCAAAGTCTCCTAGCACGACCCCAGAAAGAAATATATGCTCAAGATGGCTTTCACTGCACAGATGGGTCCCAGCTTTGCATAACTAATTTTTGACCAAGTAGGTAATTATGAATGAAAATCTCAGTAGTAAAGAGTATTTTTTTATTACTCTCTTTGAAAATAAGTGTTAGTCTAAAGTCATATTGGAGTACCTGACAATTGCATGACTAATGTGTATGTGTGTGCACGTGTGTGTGTGCAAGTCTTGACTCATCCAAAATTCCCATGCCAAGGATATCTGGATTAGTTTGTCTATGAAGCAAACTGAGCTTAAATTCATTTCCTTTATAACTAAGTCAAGATTTCAAAGAGCTTAAAATTCCTGAGCCATTAGCTCCAGTTATATTCTAAAAACACTATTTATTAAATATTGAAATTAGATATTTTCAAATTCCTCACTAGGAAACATATTTCTTATTTCTGTATTTGGGCACGTATTGAGTTCCTGCTTTGCGCCTAGCCCAAACTTAGGAGTTACCTGCTTTTTGCTAAGTATTCCATCACTACTTCTAGGCCTTAGGGATAGGATTAATGGAAGCATTCGGAAAACATCCATTTTGATCATTCCTTTCACTAGAGTTGTTTCTATTCCCCTTTTACCTCAGTTTCCTCTTCTGTAAAATTAAAAAAAAAAATTGAACCATACTGTGCCCATTACCTCTTGGAAGGCACCAGTGGTAAATTTCCTATATATTTGCAGTTACAAATGCTATTGAACACTCAGGCCTCCCACAAGGAATGTGTAGCACTGTAGTTAAAAGCACAGATTTTAGAATCTGAGAGAGACTTTGATCTCAGTCTTGCCTCTTGCTGCTATGAGAACCTCCACAATACTCTGGACCACCCCATGCCTCAGTTTCCCCTGTCTAAAGTAGTGAAGGCACCATTACTATATCCAGTCATTGGAAGGATTAAAGGCTGGGCATAATACATATCACAAAACAAGTATTCCATTAACATTAACTACTATTAATATCATAAATGGTATATATTAACTAATACGGTTCAAACTCATCCATAATTATGTGACTTTTTTTGAGGCTTATGTATTTCAAGATCCAGAATAGAAAAGTGCTGTGGTCTTTTATTTTGGTCATTCATTCCATGTATACCACGTTATAATTAAGTATTTGACAAGGTTTCTATTAAGAAACAGACTTTGTTTTCCTTTTTGCTAAACCAAGTCAATATACCCTGTTTCTAATGGCCAGCCAAATTGGCTTGTTGTAAACAGAGCCCTGAACCAATAGGGAGAAATGTATGGTTTAGTTCTTTCATCATTTGACTTTGGGAAATTAACCTAGTCTCTCATGCCCTTATTTCTAAAATGGGGAGAGGGGTAAAGAGAAATGAATTTTTATGACCTTTAGTTTTTAGAGCAATTTTAGATTTACAGCACAGTTAAGTGGAAGATATAGATATTCCTCAGATACCTCCTACCCCAATAGTTGTACAGCCCCACCCATTATCAATATTTCCAACCAGAGCAGTACATTTATTACAGTAGGTGAACCTATACTTATACACCATTGTCACCTGAACTCCACAGTTTATATTAGGGTTTGCTTTTGATATTGTACATTCAATGAGTTTGGAAAAATGTGTAATGACATCTATGTACCCCTATAGTATTACACAGAGTAGTTTCCCTGCCCTAAAATCCTCTGGGCTCCACCTATTTATCCCTCCCCACCCCTAACTCCTGGCAGCACTGACCTTTCTGTTTTCATCATAGTTTTGGGTTTTTTCAGAATGTAATATAGTTGGAGTCATATAGTATGCAGCCTTTTCAGATTGGCTTCTTTCACATAATAATATGCATTTCTATTTTTTCTACCTTCTACATCTTTTCAAGTATAAATAACTCATTCCTTTTCAGCATAAAATAATAATCCATTATCTGGATATATCCTCGTTTATTCATTCATTTACTAAAAGACATCTTGGGTTGCTTTTAAGTTCTGTCAATAATAAATGAATAAAGCTGACATAAACATCTCTGTGTAAACCTCATATAGATGTAAGTTTACAACTGCTTTAGGTAAATACCAAAGAGGGTGATTGCTAGATCATACATAAGAGTATTTTTAGTTTTATAAGAAACTATCAAATGACGTTCCCAAGTGAGTCTACCATTTTGCATTGTCACCAGCAATGAATGAGAGTTCCTGTTCCTCCACACCTTCGCCAGCATTTGGTGTTGTCATATTTTTTATCCTGGTTATTCTAATAGATGAATAGTGGTATATCATTATTTTAATTTAAATTTCCCTTATGCCATGACATTGAGGACCTTTCAGATATTTATTTGCCACCTGTATATGTTCTTTGGTGAGATATTTTCGAAGGACTTTGGTCCATTTTGGAATTAGGTTTTTTATTATTGTGGAATTTTGAGAAGTCTTTGTGTAACCTGAATAGCAGTTTTTTTATTAGGTATGTCTTTTACAAATATTTTCCCCTAATGAATAACTTGTCTTCTCATTCTATTGACATTGTCTTTAACAGAAAAGAAATTTTTAATTTTAAGAAAGTCCAGCTTATCAGTTATTTCTTTAAACAATATATATATATATATTTATTATTTATTTATAGTGCTTGAATGGGGGGAAAGGTAGAAGGAGAGAATCTTTCAGGCAGACTCCCCACTGAGCACAGAGTGTGGCACAGGGCTCAGTCCCATGACCCATGAGATCATGACCTGAGCCAAAACCGAGAGTCAGACACTCAACTGACTGAGTCACCCAGGTGCCCCTCAATTATTTCTTTGCTGGATTGTGCCTTCAGTGTATTATCTAAAAAGTCATCACCAAATAGAAGGTCATCTAAAATTTTTCCAATGTTACTGGGTTTTATAATTTGGCTTTTTATAGTTAGGTCTGTGATCCATTTTGTGGTAGTTTTTGTGAAGGGTGTACGGTACGGTTTGTGCTTAGATTCATTTTTTTTTTTCATGTAAATATCTCGTTGTGTAAGCAATACTTACTGAACAAAAGTCTCCTCTCCATTGTATTGCCTTTTCTCTTTGTCAAAAATCAGTTAACTATATTTTTGGGTTTTCTATTTTTTTCCCATTGATCTGTTTGCCTATTCTTTCATCAGTACAATTCTCTTCTGATATTATGGCTTTATATCAAGTTTTGAATTCAGATAGTGCCAGTCTTTCAGCTTTGTTCTTCTTTTTCAATATTGTGTTTGTCTATTCTAGATCTTTTGCCTTTCCATATAAACTTTAAAATCAAATAATGTATTGGGATTTTGATTGAGATTGCATTGAATCTATAGACCAAGTTGGAAAGTACTGACATCTTGATAATATTGAATTTTCCTGTCTATGAACATGGAATATTTCTGTATTTATTCAGTTTTCCTTTTATTTCTTTCATCACAATTTTGTAGTTTTCCTCATACAGACCTTGTACATATTTTGATAGATTTATAGCTAAATGTTTCATTTTGGGAGGCTGTGAATGTAAATGTACTATATTTTTCATTTTAAGTTGTTTTTTTGGTTGCTGGTATATAGGAGAGCAATTGCCTTTTGTATATTAAAATTGTGTCCTACAGTCTTGCTGTAATCACTTAATAATTCCATTTTTTTAGTCAATATGTCTTGATTCTCCACATGCATGATCATATCATCTGTGTGAAAAGTTTTTATTCTTTCCCATTCTGTATACATTTTCTTTTCTTGTTTTATTGCATTAGCTAGAACTTCCAGCATGATGTTGAAAAGCAGTGGTGAGAGGGGGACATCCCTGCCTTTTTCCTGATCATACTGAGGAAGCTTCTTGTTTCTCACTGTTAAGTATAGTGCCTATTCTACAGTTTTTTATAGATATTCTTTATCAAGTTGAGGGAGTTCTCATTTATTTTTACTTAATGAGAATTTTTGTCATGAATGGCTGTTGGATTTTGTCAACTGCTTTTTCCACACTACTGATATGATCATGTTATTTTTCTTTATTTTGTTCATTAATTGATTTTTGAATGTTGAACCAGCCTTGTATTCTTGGGGAAAAAAAATCTCACTTGCAAATGATACATAATACATTCTATACATTTCTGAATTTTGTTGGTGGTTTTTGCATCTATATTCCTGAGAAATATTGGTCTGTAATTTTCTTTCCTTGTAATGTCTTTGGCTGCTTTTAGTATTAAGGTAATGCTAGTCTCAAAGGATGAGTTTGAAAATATTCCCTCTGATTCTGTCTCCTTAAAGGGATTGAAGAGAATTGGAATAATTTCCTTTTTAAATACTCAGTAGAGCTCACCACTGAGTTCACCTGGGCCTGGAGCTTTCTGTTTCGGAAGATTGTTAATGATTCAATTTCTTTAACAGATATAGGCCTAGCCAGGCTAATTGCTCTTGCGTGAGTTTTGTCAGATAATACTGACGGACAGTTCAAGCTTCAGCGTTCAAGGAACTCATCTTTCCATTAGGCAGAAATGTCTCCACAGGAACCAATGTACACTCCTGGTCTCAATTCTATATCTTCAGTCCTCAACACAAGATCTGGCACATCATTAATGTTGTTCAGTTCAGGTTTGGTCAATGAATTGCATCTCTAGGAGTAGGGATGGATCCTTCTAGCATCTAGAACAGATGGTGAGTAAATGAGCATACATTTTTTTTTTTTTTAAGATTTATTATTGGGGCGGCTGGGTAGCTCAGTTGGTGGAGTGCACAACTCTTGGGTTTGGTTCCAGTCATGATCTCAGGGGTTGTAAAATTGAGCCCCATATGGGGTTATGTGCTCAGCAGGGAGTCTGCTTAAAAATTCTCTTCCTCTGTCTGCTCCTCCCCGACTTGTGCATGGGCATGCACAAACATGTGCTCATTCTCTCTCTGTCTCTCTCAAATAAATAAATAAATAAATGTTTTTAAAAAAGATTTTAAAAAGCCATGCAGGCACCCCAATGAGCATACATTTTAAATGACAATGGGACTTTTTATTATCCAAGACATAGGGTAATCATTATGCATACCATCAGTGGACTACCAATCCCCTGGTGAAAAGGTACATTGTGCTTTGTGGACAAGTCCCTGCAATGGACACTTTTTTCAGTTCTTATCCTATCAGTAGTGACAATTTAGCAACAGGACTCAAGAGTATTTCTCAGGTAAACGTTTTCCAATGAGAGCTCTGCAGAATATTAGTTCTGTGGGATACTCATTCATATAGAGAAAAGGTCCCTTATAAGGGACCCTATACATCAGGGTCCTTAGAATTCAACAGGCTTCTTTAGCACCTGGCATCTCAGGGACTTACTTATGCTCATGATCCCTGGATAACAGCCTAGTGTCATTGACCTAGAAGTCTCAGGAGTAACCCCAGAACTAGTATTTCATGTCACACATTTTGACACATGCTGCCTCTAACATTCTTGTACCTATTTCCTCATTCTGTGTTCATGTTTGAATGATTTGAGTCGTCTGGTGCCGAGCTCTGGGGTAATGTTTTTTTAAGTTCAGGTTCAGCTAGAAGCAGATATGCAGGTACAGGGATTTGGTGTCTAGGGAGAACAGAAAAATCTTCTCTTCCTTAATGCAGATACCCATTATGTCATCATCTGAGGGTGTTATGGATTGAATATTTATGCCTCCCAAAAGGTAGATGTTAAAACCCTGATCCCCAGTGTGATGGTGTTTGGAGACAGGGCCTTTAGGACTTAATCGGAGTTAGATGAATCATCTGTTGGGGCCTTCATGATAGGATTGGTGTTTTTACAAGATAAAACACGAGAGAGTCTCTCTCTCTCTCTCCCTCTCCTTCTCTTTTCCATTTGAGGACACAGAGAGAAGGCAGCCATCTGTAAACCAGGAAGCAAGAGTGCTCACCAGGCACGTTAATCTTGGACTTCCAATCTTTCAGCCTCTGGGACTATAAGAAAGTTAATTTCCATCCTTTTAAGCCACCTTGTCTACGGTGTTTTGTTATAGCAGCCTGGGTGACTTTCCATTCCCATTGGGTCCGCTTGTCCTGATGGTGCATAGAAGGCATAAAAGAGAAGAGGCCTTTCTGGAAATTTACCTGTGGTGGTAGAATTCAATGTCAACCCCAGAAGTAAGTGAAAGGGAGAAGTATTTTCCCATAAGACTTCAAGAGATACGTCCTACTAGTCTAAAATAAGATGTTCTCTTTCTGTTAATTTTTCAAAGACACTTAAAAGGCGTTGTGTGGTGGTTCTCCCTCCCCTCTGTTGAAGGTCTTGCTCAGTTGAGTGGAATAGCTCAGGGCAAAGGGAGTATAGCCTGTGTACACAAATACAGTCATAATTCCATCATTTATTTTCCCCTAATCCTGTATTTGTGAAAACATAGAACAGGATTAAATGTCACTATCTTGCTGAGTAAATCACCTTTACATTCTCTCTGGGCAAATTCAAATGTAAACAAGATTACAGAAGAATTTTAAAATACTTTTGGGAACCTGTTTCCAAGGAAGCTTACGAACCTCCACATCATCTGTTTGTTCAAAGAAACCATCTCCTGCCACCCAAGGTAGGGGGTAATACTCCCCTCTAACCTACACGTTTGTCAACTCACAACTGATTCGTGATGACTATTCCACCGACATTTATTAAGGAACACTTATGTGCAGACATTGTCTGGGGCTCTGGATACGCAGAAATACTAAAATGTGATCTCTAACCTTGAGGATTTCTGAGTCTAAGGGGGAGCAACATATGCTAGTCAACAGATAAATTGGAACTCAAAGTAGGACACTCCTCACTATGCTGAGGAGGGTAGGGAGAGGGACTGCCATGGGAATGACAGTTTGCAAAGTGAAATGGAAGCTATTCCAAAGAAATGGAGCTTTATGCTAGCACTTTTCATGAAACCAGACTAGGTCTTGGGAAGTAATAAAGTAGGCCACCTTTGCCTGTGGTTGCCATTTTTCCTTTTTCCCCATTGCTTGGCCCACTCCCCACATTACCATTTCTCACTGCCAATTGATCCGGGGTCCCAGTCCTCTTTGTCACATCCTGATCTGGAACCCTGGGGCTCCTACCCCTGGAGGACTACGCCAAGGCTGGTTTCCCTGGTCTGTGCTCCGTACTCACCATGGTCATCCCTATCTGGTGCACATAGAAAAATCACCTGCTCTGATTCTCATTTCCTCAGGGCTGGGTTTATTGGATCTTAGAAAGTGTCTGCTTAGTTTCTATTTTCCTATATATATTCGTGATCTCATAGAAAAATGAAAGGTATTTTCCCCTTCTGACTTTCTCGAGAAAAAATGCTTGCATATAATCAAGGATACTATTAAAAATACTTAACAACCATTAAGACAAGGCAAGGCCACTGGCCATTAAGAAAGGATGCTATCTGTTGGGTTCAAGCAGGTTCCCAAGTGAAGATCTGCTGGATTCTTCTTGCAGGGGCCTTAGAGTCTTGGGAGGGGCTATTTCAGACTTACAATATTGACTGTTGGAATGGCTATAGTTATGTGTACCAGCTGAATACCAACCATGTCTTTATAGTAAATAAATAATTTGATATCTTTTTTGGAAACGAGAATAAAGAGCTTGGTATTTTGATTCCCAGTACTGGACATTTTAGGGAGCTTAGAAAGGAAAGGTAATGTCAGAAAAGGCCAGTCAAGGAGATACTTTGGAGCAGGCTTTCTGTTTTCCCTCCCCTTACCTCTTTCCCTAAAACAGACAATGACACATGGACAGCAGTAATTAACCATATCCCTATAGGACCGAGTTTGTGTTTAGGTTTTGGGTAATAATTTTGCTCAATTATGAAAGCATTGTTCAAGTTACAAAGATATCTTGAGTGCACACCTTAATCGTTTGCTTGGGCTTTATTTGATATAAAACCAAAGCATATTTTACCTTTTATTCTGCTTGAGCTGAGAACTCTGATGGCAAAATTAAGTATTTCTCCTGGAAATAACAGGTGCTTCTGTGTGAGTGTAGGTTCCTGATTTATATGGCCATTACCCGGAACTTTTATGAACAGAATCTTCAATGTCAGTATAAAGTGTAAAAAGTTGAGTACTTATTAGAAGAAGGCAATAAAAACGTTAGCCTTTGCAAACAATACAAAAGAGGTAGGAAGATGTATCTAAATTTGAATATAAAAGATCATATTGAACTATATTATTTGAATGCAAGCCAAGTACATGATGCTTTACTGCAGCTTAGAAAAGGTAAGACAAGGTGAAGAAATGTCCATGCTTCCCAGGGACCAGTCTGCAGTAGATGGTGATATAATACAAAGCAGCTTTAGCAACAAACAAAACTTTCTCTAATTTAGAAATTACTAGCAAGCTTCTGAATGTATTTACTTTTTTTTTGACAGCACTGGATTTTGCTTTCTCTACATATGTTTCCTTTCCTTTTCTTTTCTTTTTTTTTTTTTAGGTTTTATTTATTTATTTGACAGAGACAGAGAGAGTACAAGTGGGCAGAGTGGAGGCAGAGACAGAGGTAGAAGCAGGCTCCCCACTGAACAAGGAGCCTGACGTGGGGCTCGATCCCAGGATCCTGGGATCCTGACCTAAGCCGAAGGCAGCCACTTAACTGACTGAGCCACCCAGGTGTCCCATCTATGTTTGTTTCTAAATAAACAGGAAATCAGCTCCAGAAGGCAGGTTATAAGGACTATTTTCCAGCCAGGAAGAATTTGCCACATGCCCATTTTGGGGACTCCTAATTTTCCTGGACCACTGTCTATTTGCTTAGCATCACTCAGCCCATCAGTTGTGAAGGAATTTCTGTAATTCCTGGCATGTCTGTACCTGTACCTGGGCATGGCTACCAATGGAGGTTACATGAATTCTGTGGGAGTGATATTTTACGAAACTTGTGATGTCCTTTTGTTTCAAAGTTCTAAATAGGTGTTTCAGGCTCAGTGGAAAAAAGGAAGAGACTAAAAATATCTTTCCTTTTGATATGAAGCAACTATGACTTTTTTCCTATTGTCTTGGTGTAGACTTTTAATCTGTAATGTTAGCTTGCCTCCAGCAAATCATGTCTATAGGATGTTTTCCAAACTGAACTATTCTAGGGGGATTCTAAAATGTCTTTATCCAAACAGCACACTAAAAACTGTGTTACTTGAGAAAATTCAGACAGACATAAAAGCAGTAAAAATTCTCAACACATTTTAAGTAAAAAAGCCCTCTGGAAAAAAAAAAGTGGAAATTAAAGAAAAACTGCTCAACTAAATACTTTCTGACTAACTAAAAATAAGTACACTAGGGAAAAAGCAGACTGTTAACAATGCCAAATTAACAGACACCATTAGCAAAGCTGATCCATATGTCCAGATTCTGAAAGTTTTACATACCTTTCCAATTAGAACAATGAAATGATTCCTTTAATCAAATAAAAATCAGAACCACAATTTCCATTATTTTATGATAAGGAAAAATCACAACAACCTGTAAATCCTAGTATTCCTTCTTCCAGATGTACCAATTTAATTTGTAATTGCAAGACACTGCCTGGTTTTAATGAATGTGCGACATATGGATTAGTTCATTTTGCTGCCTTCGCCTGTGAGGTCCCCAAGAGCAGGCATAGATCTTGTTAAAGATGAACAAAATTCTGGAGATTTAATATTTTTAGGGATAATAATTTCTATTACTTCACTGAGCTGTGTTATATCTGTGCCTAAATTTTTGGGCCTTGTCTGTAATGTGGACATTTCTGATAATTAACCACAACTATATTAGTTGCCTATATAATTGATTATTTTCAGAGTCCTTCGTTCAGCTGCATGGTTAGGTCAAAGCAAACAGTACAAACTTTCTCCCGGGCAACGTCATTAGAGTAATTGTCACTGCAAGCAATGGTGAGTCACACTGATTAGTTTTACCAAAATTTAGAGGTTTTTTTTAATGATTCTGTCACCAAAGAATAGGCATGGACTTGGAACAAATTAAAGTAGAATCCAAATACTTCCCTTAATAAGAACATAAAGTAATCTTTTTCTCCTTTTTTTTTTTAACTTGACGACTTATTTTATTCATTTATTTATTTATTTATTTAAAGATTATATTTATTTATTTGACAGAAAGAGACAGAATTCAAGCAGGGGGAGTGGAAGAGGGAGAAGTAGGCTTCCTGCTGAGCAAGGAGCCCGATGTAGGGCTCGATGTGGGGCTCGATGTGGGGCTTGATGCGGGGATCAATCTCAGGACCCTGGGATCATGACCTGAGCCAAAGGCAGAGGCTTAAGTACTGAGCCACCCAGGCACCCCTTCATAGAGTTATCTTAAAGGGAAAAACAAAGATGGGCAGAGGCCCTGGAAGGATTTGTGCTGTTTGTGTGTTGATGAGCTACTTGTCATTTCTGGGATGGAAAATAGGATTTGGGGCACCTGGGTGGCTCAGTCGGTAATTGTCTGCCTTCAGCTCAGGTCAGGATCCCAGGGTCCTGGACAAAGTCTCACATCGGGCTCCTTTGCTCAGCAGGGAGTCTGCTTCTGACTCTCCCCCACCTCATTCTCTCTTTCTCTCTCGCTCGCTCTCGCAAAAATAAAATCTGAAAAAAAAAAAAAAAAAAGTGGAAAACAGGACTTTGGCCACAAGGTA
Source organism: Martes martes (assembly GCF_963455335.1). Lineage (NCBI taxonomy): Eukaryota > Metazoa > Chordata > Mammalia > Carnivora > Mustelidae > Martes > Martes martes. The sequence goes on from NC_137896.1 coordinate 56,068,891, forward strand.
GGGTCTAGGAAATTCACTGCCCTGTGGAATCCCCTGGGGAAGTAGTTTGAAGAAAAAGTTGTGGCAAAGGAATGAAAGCTGGCAGATCAAGAAGCTGACCGTTGAATGTTCAAGATGGGACACTTTTCTGAGTCCTGAGGTCATTTGTTTCTTCTACTTAACAAATGTGCTCTGTCCATGTGCTCTGTCCAGCTGTACGTTTTATACTTATAATGATGCTAGTTAGCCAAGAAATAGGATTCTTCACACCTGTAGTTTTATCTGACGATACATTTTTTCCTTTAGTTTGCAGAAAAATGCTTATTGACAGAGAGTAGAATAGTGAGATGTACCTTTAGATAGATTTATTCATCCACAAACAGTATCTTCCTGAGGACTAGTCAGCAACTACCAATGGGGGCCATTGCTCTTTCTTGTGTCATATAATGATTCTCCTGGCAAATTTCACACTCACTACATCCTTTTTCTTTCTTTTCTTTTTTTTCTTTCTTTTTTTTTTTTTTTAGATTTTATTTATTGAGAGAGAGATTGAGATAGCATGAGCAGGGGGAGAGGCAGAGGGGCAAGCAGACTCTATTACAGGGTTTGATCCCGGGACCCTGACATCACGACCCAAGCCAAAGGCAGATGCTTAACTGACTGAGCTACCCACTCACCCCACTTACTGCGTCCTAATTTAAGAATTTCATTCAGTGAACATGGAAACCACCCTGGGACTAGTAACTTTATTATGAATGTTCCTTTTTACGCTGTTGGTAGAAAGACTGGAGGTGAAGTTGTGTTGATTCAGGTAGAGTGTGACTCTGGTACCGCAGTGCCTACCTGTGGTGGACAGGAAGTGAGGAGGGTGCCAGGGATGTTGGGCATGCTGAAACAAACTATTCCTACTTCCAAGTTTTGATGGAAGACTTTCTGAGTTGCTAATGTACCAGCAAAGGTGTGGGCATTCAGGGGTTTAACTGTACCCTTGACAATCTCCAGATTTCTGGATTGATTGCCCTTTCTTTTGCCAGCAGAACAAACGATTTCTTTGACTAGGATTTCACTGCTGTGTTCCAGTTGGATGCTTCTGCCTTTCTCATGGGATCGTATGCTTTGCAAAGGCAGGGAACTTGTCCATCTTGTTCACCGGAATTCTGAGTACCTAGTACAGTGTCTGACATATAGTAGGTGCTCAATAAAAACTCCATTAAATGGGAGAACAGATGAATATGCTGCTTTGTAGTTTACCAAACACTCTTATGTTTATCCCATTTGTAGCTTTCTCTTGCTTATGACAAAATATGTTCTCATTTCAGTTTGCTGCCTTCCTTTATATTAATGAATAGGTATAAACATTTTTTGGTTTCTTAAGCCCATGAAGGTAAATGTCAAGTTTTATAGTGTCATAAAAATTTCTGTGAAAAGTCATTTGGACAAGGGTCTTCTACTACCAAAAAATGCCTTCCCAGTCTTCTGGGTGTGAAAAATCAACATCTCACTTTTTTCTCCCCACGAAAGGATAAGCTCTGAACGATTTAATGTATCTTCACACTCTTGAGTCCAAAGGCCCATTAGTAAATGTTTACCAAGAACAGCTCTCTTGTTTTCCTTAGGGAAAGCAAAGTGAAAAATTAATCTTTTTACCTCAATAACCAACTTTATTTCTCCAGCTGCTCCAAATACTGAAATTGTTCTTAAAATTAGGCAAAACAATAAGAAGGTTAACAGTTTGTCTTACTTCGATTGTGCATGTTATTTGTGCACAACTCACAGATTAACCCCTACTCCACTCCAGGATCTGATACCTTAATTGTGTTCCCAACATACAGTCATAAGTCAGTTGTTTGTAACTCAAAACGTGTATTCTCGTGGAAACAGAATTGTTAAAGGGGATTTGTTTCCCAGGCTAGATTCCTGAGGTTAATTTCAGCCCATGTAGCCTAACATGGCATAGTGCTGCCAAGACCCTCCATGACTGATGCCCTTGCAAGCGCTTGGCCTTGGGCTGAGTGCTGCACACTTATTGCCGCTAATCCTTTTGTCCCCATTTTACAGATGAGCAGCTTTATTACACAGACACCCAAGAGGGCAAGCTGTAGAGACAGAGCAAACAAATAGTAAGCTCAAATTTGACTTACGTCTGCTGGAGGCCAAAGCCCAGTCTCCCAATCATGCCTCTGAATGTGAATAGATGTGAGGACAACAAACAGCTCAGATGCATTCACTGAGAGATGACAAAAACCTTAATAGTTATATTGACTGTGGAGATCAGTAATTGCTAGCTTCCCACAGAATAATTTAAACCATTTTTAGTTGAAACGGGTAGTGTTCAAGGTAAAGCAAGGCTCATAAAAGCAGCCCTATCCAGAGGTTGAAAGTTGTAGTGAGAGATCAGATCAATTGGTCATGGCTGCCATTTTGAATGAAAGTGGAAAAAGGAAGTAGATAAGGAGAGAGAAAACTAAGCATGGAGAGAAAGAGATAGGAAAGGAGCACAGTGTGGTGTGAAAGGGAGAAAGAGAGCATTTCAAAAGTTGTCCCATTGATTAATGACTTCCAAGGTATTAGTGAAACATCATACATTAATCATGGATAACACAAACACATATTGTCTTACAAGCTGTCTGTATTATCACATACCAATTTCATGAACAGGTAGATGATCCTAAGGAATATTTAGGATATTTACAGCAGAAAACTATTATTAGCACGAGAAGAAACAGACCTTTGGTATGTGACGTTTTAAACTATTAGGAAGATAAAAAGACTGAGTGATATCTCCAAAAATGTGATCTACTTTTGTAGGAAGATGTTATAAATAAGGAGCCTGAAGTGAAAGTGCATACAGTGTTAACCTTATAGCTTTACTGCTAATATAAAGAAGATAAAGCATGCCTTTGGTAAAAATGGAAATATAATAAGATTAAATTAAAAGAGTGATATAACAGAGCCTATAAGAAAAATTACTATCACAAGTATTTGATTATCTATCTTTGCTTGCATTCCTGCTATGGTCTAAATTCATCATAGAAGTCTGTTTGATCTTCACATTAATACTGCATGATAGGTGGTATTACCTTATTCTGCACGTGAAGAAACAGGCTCAAAGAAATTTGCAATCCTCAAGTTCAAAAAGCTACTCGTGGTAGAGATAGGTTTCAAAGTTCTTCAGACTTCCTACTTGAACCCTTTCATTATGCAATCACATAAAGCAGAAAGATACTATCTATCTCTGTAGTCCATGAAAAGGAAAAAAAAAGGGGGGGGAAATCTGAGACATACTATAATAAAATTTTCCTATATAACCAAGGAGGACACATTATTGATTCAGCTCGAGCTCTGTTATTTGACTGGTTTTTATAAACTTATTTGGCATAACCTTGTGAATTTCTTGTTTCAGTAAATGCAAAAATCTTTCCCTGAATTCATTCTAACTGTATTTTTAAATACCACATAATTAAAACATGTGTAAGACAACATGCATCAGACACAGTAAATTTACAAAGGAATAATGAGCACACCCCACCTTACTCATTGAACTTAAAATCTCAGGAAATAAAATGTGACACAAATAAAATGTAACATTCTTGTCACTCAGTCCACTATTCTCATAAGATTGTAACAGAGTGATAAGATTTGCAAGGAGACCTGGATCAGTCTGGGACAATCACTGAGTGGCTTTTGGATAAAAGTAGCCCTTGAACAAGAGCTTAAAGCAGAGGTGATGGCATAGCATTTGAGTATGAAGGTCAGCATAGAAGTGGCCAAGTCTGTGGGGTAAGTCTCCTGATCTAGTAGCTTTTAGAGTGAAGTCAAAGACTATTGGGACACAGTGCTGGAAAGACAGATTTTTTTCCTGAAAAATAAAGAACTAAAGTTTCAAGTTTGATGAAGTAATATTTTATTCAGTAGTCGAGAAATAACCATAGAAGTTGTTTAGCCAGATAAGTGTACATATTTATTGAACAATAACAAGCATTTATGGACTATTCTATATCTATATGGTACTATCCTAAGTGTTTTAGAAATATTAATTAATATATTTCTATGAACTCCTGTGAGTTAATACAACGGATAGCCACAGTTTGCATGTGGAAAACCAAGAAAGAGAGGTTAAGTAATTTGCCTAAGATTACACAGTAAGTAGAGGAGCTGGGCTTTGAACGCAGGCATCTGGCTTTCAAATTTGTTCTCACAGCCATTGTGTCATGCCGTTTTTAAGGGGAGAGGTCATTTCCAGAATATTCAGTGCTGTGACTACCAACGGTTGCATTGGAGACACAGGAACGTAGAATCAGGGCAGTTAAAAGATCTCAGCCAGTCTCCTATTCATGAAATTATAAAAATTCAAATGAGTCAGAGGACTCTCTGTAGAAGTTACATAAAATCATTACCATTGAAGACTATACAGTTTCTCATTATTATACTTTCTGTGTTGTATCGGCTTTTGCTTGCATTTTTGCCTTGAATACACAAATATATGACCCATGCTTTCTCGCCATTTGTGTTTGTGTGGTATATTTTGTCATATTCTTTGTTTTTAGTCTTTCTAATTAATTTTATTTTAGATATAGCTTCACACACATGCTTTTTGATTTTCTTTTCTGATACAATCTGAAAGCTTTTTTTTTTTTTCAATTGGTAAATTTACTTTTTTTGATAACTTTATTTTATCTGAATTTATTGATAGGAAAGACAGCTATCAGTTGATTTTATGTATGGTTTCTTAATTCTTTATTAAAAAAAAAAACCTTTGCTAGGTGGCTTTGGCTGTTGTGTTTTTGTGTGTGTTTCTTCTTGTAAACTGACAGAAGTTTGGAAGATTGAAAAAAAATATCAATGGACTTGGTAACTTTGTAGATGTGAGTGCAAAAGAGAAGGACAAGTCAGAGTTAGGATGACCAGTGTTTTGAATGTGAGTGACAGTGATAACACCATTGAAATAAGGAGAGAGATCAGAGAAGGAAACATTTTAGGGGTTGAGCATCTGTCTTCTTAAATGCTGTGTATAAGATCCTGGTGTGTCGTTTTTGTGGAAGGGGCTAGGAGATACTTGGTTGGGGTGGGAGTGAGAAGAAATAAATTGGCCAGAGAAGCCAGATCAGAGTTGGCAGTTACTGGGGTGGCACAAGGCAGGGGCACAGTCTAGCACTTGGAAGCGTGGTCCCTCACTCAGACTCAGGTAGAGTTGGAGTCCCATCCCTTTACTCAAAACAGCATCATCCTAGGGAAATGCTTTCGCCCTTGGAAGCTCAGAAATTCTCTCCTTAAGAGAAAAAAAAAGGAGGGGGACACCTGGGTGGCTCAGTCAGTTAGGCATCTGACTCTTGGTTTTAGCTCAGATCATGATCTCGTGGTTCCTGGAATCAAGCCCCACATCAGGCTCCACTCTGAGCATTGAGTCGGCTTGAGGATTCTCTCCCTCCACTTCTCCCCCACATTCACTCTCTCTCTCTGTCTCTCAAATAAATAAATCTTTAAAAGAAAAAGACAGCAAGAATGTCTACACAGTGAGACTTTCTACCCTTTATGGTTATTGTAAAGATTAAATAAAATCATGGAAAGAAAGCATAAACCAATTAGCGTAGCACCTGGCATATAATGAGCCCTCAACAACATTTAGCTATTCTAATTATATATCTATAATGATTATTGTAAGCATTGTCCCAGCAGGTAAAATCATTGAGGGGGGATTGGAGAGAGTGAAAAAAACAAAAAACAAAAAAACAAAAAACAAAACAAAACAAAAACCCACATTTTGAGGAACAGGGAATTCAAAAGTGGAAGATAAGTAAAGGAGAAGGAGGAAGGATGAAGAAATAGGAGTAGAGATCATTCAAATGAGAAAGAAGTCGATTTTAGAGTGGCAGAAGGAATGGAGGAGAAGAGGTTTAAAAAGAAGCAGCTGGTTAAGTCTGCTAAATGTCCTGCTGTAATGAGAAATGATGGAAGATGAGAAAATGTCACTGAGCTTGAAAAGCAGATTGTTTATGGGGAGCAAAGAGAAGAGTGTTGTGTGGTTTGCCAAAGGGGGGTAAGAACAAAAAAGGTTAGTGATTACATTTTATCATATGAACCTGCTTTGGAGATTGTGCTTCTAGAAACTTGGCAGTGACAGGAAGGGAGCCAGAGTGGTCATCATACATGGCGTCCGTGGAACATTCTGGAGAGTCGGTAGAGAATGAAGGTTTGAAGGGAAAATCAATTGACATGATGTGTTTTCGTGGCCTCTGCATCCACACGAACTGGCATATTTTTAGTGCTCAATAAATTCAGTTAAATGAATCATTGAATGAATTTACTGCAAGAGAGAGGGATAGGAAAGCTAGGAGCTGGCGCTTCTGAAATTAGAGAAAAATGATTTAATCTAAAAATCACTTAATGTATTTTCAGGCTGACAGACTTGAATCTGTAAGTGGGAAAACTTTATAAAAATAAAATATTATTATAAAAACAATAGCAAAATATTACATAAAATTTAAATGGTGTGTGTATGTGGAAACTCCTGTAATTTCCATCATACTTATATAATTAAAGTAATTTCTGTATATTCCCTTCCAGTCCTTTATTCATATGCAGTCATATTTTTACATAATTGCAACCACAATATACAGACAATTTGCATCCTGCTTTTTAATTTAGTTCAAGGGAAGTTTAGCTACAATTATTTGAAAGGAAAAAAATATTGGGTATAAATATTCAGTTACGAATGCCGGCAAAGTTTCATTCATCAATTCTCACATATAGAAAGTGAAAGCAATAGAAACGAGGTAAACAGTGATTCAACAATGCTTTCCAGTACTTGCTGGGAAAAAGAAAAACTTTCAGACGTGTGGAACTGAATAAAATATTATAATAAGAGGCCCCAGTAGCTTTTGTAATATTGTGTTAAGCATTTCTTCATGCTAAATCTCGATGCTTTCTTTTGGATTGCTTTTAATGCTTTATTGTAAGTACCTGATTTGTAAGAGGGCATTATTATTAATTATTAATATTATGGATTTCTATTTGTAAGATGACAACCTGTTAAAAATCCTTTGCCAACACTTGGAAAACCCCACTTGCTCCTTGCCTGAGAGACACATTATCAACTGAATAAACGCGACGCGGGAAAAGGGATGGTGACAGTGGAGCTTCAGCAATGGTCTGGGTTTCAGGCTGGAATGGTTCTGCCACAGAAGCACTGTTGATGTGTTGTCTGAACATCATGGAAATTTCTACTCAATAAATTTTGCCTGTGATTCTTGTGAAGTCTTGTGAAGTTTATCACTTCTTTTTTTCTTGAGGCACCCCTTTGCAAGTTCTATAATTTCCATAATACCCCTAAAATTTAAAAGCTCTGGATCTGCAGTGAGAGGCAGCTGCAAGAGATGAAAAACCAAGGCAACTTCCTTCTTCCCGTTCAGTCGCTACTCTCTATTAATGTGTTGACAAAAATAGGCCCCCTGCAAATAGGCGGTTGGAGGTAGTCCAAACAAAGAGAAACAGGGGATTCATTAGTTGATTGATTTTTAATTTATTTTTGAGTTGAACAAAAGCAGGCTTCAAAAATGATTATGCTATTTTTAAGTAATTTTTCATACTTCGCCAGTAAGTCTAATATGACTTTTGAAAGTGAAAACAGGATGGAAGAAAGTCATGTGGCCAGATATGAGAAAATAAGCTTGCTCTTTTGATTAAAGGATACATGGCTCCTTCTTCTAAGTAAATAAGGTTCCAAACCATGTACAATCCATGTCCACATTTGCTGTTTAGAGAGCAAGAAGTACAGCTTAGTCAACCACATAAAATAATTGGCCAGAGGGAGAGAACTGCATGAAACTTTAGTAATTCTTTTCTAATTAGCCAGAATTCAGTCATTTCCCAGAGACAGGTGTCCCTAAGCACATTTGTGTGTTTACGTGTTTTCTTTTTCTTTCAAAGGAAGGTTGTAAGTTGGGAGTGGTGCGAGATTTGATCATAAAAATAGCCAATAAAAGATTTTTGTGAATTTTAGTGGCCTGAGTGCCAGAGGTAGAAATTATATAATACGTATTTTAATAAAAGAATGTTAGTCATATTAGCAGTAGCTAACATTTAAATATTTGTTATGTACCCGTCACTATCCTAACCACTTTGCAAATAATATCTTATTTAGTGCTCACAAACAATCCTATAAGTTTGGTACTATTGTTGTTATTTTAATTTTTAAATGAAAAGCAAAGAGATCTTATAGTGAAAGAGCAGACATTTGAACCCAAGTGGTGTGACCCTGCTCATAGCCACTAAGCAAAATAACTCAACCATCACAAAGGCTAAAATATAAACGAAACAGAAGACCAAAGTTAATTTTAACACGGTTCTACTTCATGTCATACTCAAGTAGTTCTTATCAAACTCTTCCTTAGAAGACAAACATAAATTGAAGAATGACCAAAACTAGGAAAAAAATAAAAAATAAAACAAAGAGCATTCTTTATTTGAAAGAGAAAATAGCACTGAGTGAGTTTCCTCAATGTCATAGCCTTTGGCCTTAGGGTAGCTCCCAGCCTTCCACATGTGACTGGACTAACTGAAAGACACAATCAAATGTATTGGCTTGAAGACCCCAAGGACAAAGTGACAGCCATTCCAACAGCTGGAAAGGAAAGAGTGATAGGAATGTTGTGAAGAGAAGACCACAAATACGGAGTCCCCAGTTCTCCATGTAAACTCTTCCCAAACCCTGGGCTATACACATATGGGACAAACTTCAAGCAGTGCGGCCACACCCAACAGAACATTTTGGCCTTTACCTGTCAGTTAGTTTAAAGTTTCGGTTCTGCCGAGTTAACTGTTAACAGACTCTGGAAGAATATGGCAGAACCCAGAATGCCCATGATATAACATTCAAAGTCTTCATCATGTGATCCTAAATTATTCAGTCTATGAAAAACAGCAGCACATGAGCCATACTTAAGAGAAAAAAAAATCAAAAGATCCACACTTAACTCTGATATGAACAGACAATGAATTTGTCAGAGATGGATTTTTAATTCAACTATTGCAATTATTGAGAAATACTTGTAACCAACATTTAAAAAATAGGAAATTTCAGAACAGACGTGGAAATAGGAAAAAAAAAAAAAGGATCACTAGCGCTATACATCATAAAATCTGAAATTTTAAAATTTACTGATTATGCTTCAGAGAAGATTTAAAAAGACAGACAGAAGACGACTGAACCTGGGGATAGAATAATACAAATTAGTATTCTAAAGAAAAAGGAGAAGAAAGTAGATATAAAAAAAGGAACAGTACCTTAGTTTCTGAGAGACAACACCACAACATCTAACCTAAGTGTAATTAGAGTCCCAGATTGAAGTCAGAGAAGAAAGGGCAGGAAGAAAATATTTGAATAAAGAATTTCCAAAAATTTCCCAAATTTGTTAAAAGACATAATTTTATAGATTGAAGCAAAGTAAAAAGAAAACATTTAAAGCAGGCAGAAAGAGACTACCTAGTTGGATATAAGAATGCAATCATATGTATGGCGACTGATGTCTCATCAGAAACAATGGAGAGCAGAACAGTGGTGCAACAACATAAAATTTTCTCCATCTTATGTGAAATGATAAGGTATTAATTTTAAGTACGCTGTAAACATTGCAGGCTGTGTATAGTATTCCTTAGAACAATGTCTAAAAGAATAATGCAAAGGTATAGCTAAATGCCAATAGAAAAATTAATATAAAATTAAAAAAATAAGTAAGAAAGGAAAGGAGAAAGAGTAACAAAAAGCAGGTGAGACATAGAAAAAAAGTTAAATAGTAGACACAGATCCAACCATATGAATAATTACATTACATGTAAATAGCCTAGGCATTCCAATTAAAAGGCAATAATTATCAACATAGATAAAAAGAACAAGACCTGTATCTAAAGAGAAACACTTCAGGTATAAAAACACAAATGGGCTCAAATTAATTAGATGGAAACATTATACTATTGAAATAGCAATAATAAGAATGCTGAAGTGTCTATGTCAAAATCAGAAAATCCAGTTTTTAAGGCAAAGAGTATTATGAGATAGAGTAAAAAGTTAATGGCAGAATTCAGATGGAATGTATGTGAGTATGCACCTGAGCGTAGAGCAGACCCTTAACAAACCGAGCCACCCAGGCGCCCCTTGTTAGTTTTTGTTTGTTTGTTTTAGTTTTAGTTCACTAGTATATATCTTTTCTTGTTTTAGATAAAAGTAGCAGAATGTGTATGCACATTTATGAATATTGATGACCTTTGAATCACGAAAGACTGTTAATTTAATTTTAGATTAAAAAAATTTTTTTAATTAAAAAAATTTAGATTCCGCTTTATTTTCTTTTAATGTTCATAGCCAAAGTCAAATTTGTCCACTACAATAAATCACTTTTTCTAATTTACAAGCACACTTAACTACGGTCATGTACTGCCCTCTCTCATGCTGCTTAAAACAGAAGGAATTAAGGAATCCTGTGAAAATAGAAACTGGATTTGGAATTCAAACTAGCACACAGGATCATAAACAAATATTCTGTCTTCTAATAAAAGCAATATCTTGCCTGTAGTCATTAAATAAATAATTTTAAATGCAGAGTTTTCCGGTAGCTTTGGAGACCAGCAGTGCCTGAGTCCTTTAGGGACAAAGTACATTTTGCAGTTCCACAAGATTTTGGGGCTTTTGACATTTGTTCCAGTTTTGGCTAAGCGAAGGGGGAACCTTAATGGGTCTCCACCTTTGGGTGGGCTTTAAGAGACCTCCACACCATAGACTCTTTTTCCTACTTTAGGCGACCTCCATGGGGGAAAAAAATCATGAATTTAAAAACCTGAGAAGCCCTTCGAAATGTTTATAGCAGGAAGAATAAATAGAGTATGGGAGTAGCCTTTAGCTGGGCTATGAAACACTTACAGCCCCACTATTTATGTGTTACCCCTAGGCTCAGTAGGAGTTAATGTTCAGCGGGCAGAAAAAAAATACATTGTTAAATTTTACACCCTCATATGCTATCAAAATCGTAGTATGTGCAACACCCAGACTTCTGCTTCCAATGGTATTGTGATTCAAATGTATAATGCAGTCTGATGGTATTCTGTAGTGAGCTGAGAACTGCATGAGTATTGGGGAGGGCAGTAAATCCATAAAAAATTTGCATTAAAGACCATTTCTTTCATGTTGGGAGAATATCGGTTATTAGGGAAGGAAGTGAGGTTTTCTCTACAAGCACCAAGCAGCAGCTTTTCCTACAAGCCCACATTTTGTTTTGCAGGTCTGGTACTCAATAGGGAAATTCCCTGAAGGCAAGATACTGGAAATGTACAAGCAAGTGTCTCTCATAAGATACTTATTGAAACAGGAGTTCTGCAGGTAGCATTTTCTTATTTTTTTCTCATATTACTTCACCACCTGTCAGTTTTACTGTTGTCAAGAGAACTCAGTTTAAACACTATGGCTTTAATAACTTTTAAGTCATCAAAACTTCAGTGATAAGTGGTTTGTGAGCATCTGAAAAAAATAATACAGAACAGTTCCCAGGTAAAAAAGAGTTCCGTTTGCATAGGCACCTTGTTTTATTTTATCTATTTATTTTTTTAATTTATTTTTGCTTTTTTGAAGTTGTCCTGGATTTTTTTTTTCCTCTGCAGAGTTAGTATCAACTCAGAGTAAATTGATGTTATGTTGGAAAATATCTTATGGCATAAATCTTTTTTTTTGCTGTTTCATAAATGAGAATAATAAGGAGTCTGTGATTTCTTAAAAATGGATGCCCCCAAATGTAGAACATGTAATTATAATAATATAACAAAATCCTGACAAAGTCTAACCATTAATACTCACACAAGAATAATGTTTGTCAGTAATTTGCAATCTAGAAGAGATGAGAGACTAATATATACTTCACATATGTATGTATATGAGCATATACTCATAGATAACTATGCATACGTATGTACACTGAAAGAGCTAATTATTGAAACTTTTTATTTTGATGAAGTCTCAATAATTTTTTGCTTTTGTTTCCCTTGCCCCAGGGAAGGGGATTTCTATCTAGTAAGAAATTGCTATGGCTAATGTCAAAGTGGTTACTGTGTTCTCTTCTAGGATTTGAATGGTTTCCTGTCTCACATTTAGGTCTTTAATCCATTTTGAATTTATTTTTGTGTGTAAGAGAGTAGTTCAGTCTCATTGTTTTGCATGTGGCTGTCCAATTTTCCCAACACTATTTGTTGAAGAGACTGTCGTTTTCCACTGGCCATTCTTTCTTGCTTTGCCGAAGATTAGTTGACCATATAGTTGAGGGTCCATTTTTGGGTTTTCTATTCTGTTCCATTGATCTATGTGTCCATTTTTGCGTCGGTACCATTTTGTTTTGATCACTACAGCTTTGTAATATAATTTGAAGTCCAGAATTGTGATACCTCCAGCTTTTCTTTGTTTTTTCAAGATTGCTTTGACTTTTCAGGGCCTTTTGTGATTCCTCACACAATTTAGTTTTGTTTGTTCTAGCTCTGTGAAAAATGCAATTGTTGGTGTGTTCATAGGGATTGCATTAAATGTGTAGATTTCTTTGGATGTTGTCGACATTTTAATATTTGTTCTTTCAAACCATGAACATGGAATGTCTTTCAATTTCTTTGGGTCACCTTCAATTTCTTTCACCAGTGTTTTATAGTTTTCAGAATGCAGGTCTTTTGCCTCTTTGGTTAAGTTGATTCCTAGATATCTCATGACTTTTTATGTAATTGTAAGTAGGAATAATTCCTTAATTTCTCTTTGTGCTGCTTCATTATTGGTGTATAGAAATACAACAGAATTTTAAATAACACAAATGTCCATTGACTGTTGAATGGATAAAGAAGATGCGGTATATACATACATACATACATACATAAATATATACATACATGAGGGTATATTACTCAGCCATCAAAAAAAATGAAATCTTCCCTTTTGCAATGATGTGGTTGGAACTAGAGAGTATTGTGCTAAGTGAAATAAGTCAGTCAGAGAAAGAGAAATACTATATGATTTCATTCATATGTGGAATTTACAAAACAAAACAAATGAGCAAAGGGGAAAAAGAAGAGAGAGGCAAATAAAGAAACAGACTCTTAACTATAGAGAACAAACTGATGGTTACCAGAGGGGAGGAGTGTGAGGGGATGGGTGAAATAGGAGATGGGGATTAAGGAGGGCACTTGTCATGAGCGCTGGGTGATGTATAGAAGTGTTGAATCACTTAATTGTACACCTGAAACTAATATTACACAGTATGTTAACTTGCCAAATGTAACCATCTAGTCGGTGGTATTCCAGTCTACTATAAATTCAAATCATTTCCAGGAAGAGTAAAACAAAATACGGAAATTGGTGTCCACTTCCAAAGACTTTGACTGCATTGGTCTGGTGGTGCTCAGGCGTCAGAATTTTCAAGGCCCCAGGAGATTCTCCTGTGTAGACAAGGCTGTAAAATATAGCACTGTGGTAGTTTATTTTATCTTTAAATAACTTTGTTGTTTCCTTACTGTCTTGTCTTTTCCTCCCACGCTTTGTCTTGCCCTTTTATTTTTCATTTTTCTCTATTCTTTTTCCTTCCTTTCCTTTTAAAAATTTATTTCATTTATTTTTATTGTTGTTGTTGCTGGACTTGATAGGGCAGGATGAGGACAGCTGAGGAGCCAGAGGGGAGAAAGCTGTCAGACCCATGACCGGTCTATGGTCATCCTACTCTTTGCCGTTTATCTCATCAGTTCAAAGATTTTGCATTGATAATGTTTCAGCTTCAGTCTAGAAGATTGTGAGTTTAGCTTTTTTGATGACCACAGAGAAAGCAGTAATGTATCATCAGGAGCTGGGAAGATGAAGTGGTATGTTCTCGAAGCAGGTGTTCATGACTGTCAGAGTCCATACAGGCTCTCCAGTTCACCCCGCTTCCAGCGCCATGGCTGGGGTGGTGCCCAGCAGAGCCAGGCAGCTGAGAGCACATTCAAGGAACTGTGAATTGTCTAACTGAAGAAAGGATTCGATACCTCAGTTTTGCCCAGTGAACCACCAATCTAGGCAGCTTATTCCCTGGATGGCCACCATGCAGGCTGAGAATGGGAACAATCTACACTGTTTTCACAGCCACTTCACTGACTACACACCTGCCTGTGGATAACTATCTATTTAAAAAAAAATGATCCCAGGGGCACCTGGGTGGCTCAGGTGGTTAATCGTCTGCCTTTACCTCATGACCTTACCAGGACCCAGGTCATACTCCCAGGGTCCTGGGATGGCATCCCACATTTGGCTCCTTGCTCAGCAGGGAGCCTGTTTCTCCCTCTACCTGCCACTCTCCCTCTTTGTGCTCTCTCTGTCAAATAAATAAATAATATCTTTAAAAAATAAAAAAAAAAAAATCATCCTAAATGCCCCTACTTACGTTAAAAGATTTAAACATTTAATTCCCTCAGCTTTGAATATTGGTTGTAGATTGTCTCAGAAGTGAGCTCCACGAATTTCACATACTATTAAAAGGACTCAAAACATAGTGGCAGATTTCTTTCTTTTTTTTCCTGATATTGTAAAATATATAGATGTTTTCTGATAAAGGGGTTTGCCTCATGCTTCTAAATCTTTCCTTTCAGAGCTCTTACCAGACTCTTTCTCTATCTTCCTGCTGAATGATGTGAATCCATTCTCCTGATCCAAGTTATAATATGTAAAATAGGATGCATGTGTGTACACACGTGTGTGCGTGTGCATGTTTGTGTGTGTGTGTGTGTGTTTAATGTTGACAAGTGCAAGTGTCAGAGAACTCTGTTGTCAGAGGGCAGGAAACCCTTTGGTTCTTGGATTTGGCAGGGAGAGTCAATCTCTTCTTTCTCCATACCTCGAGGGTATCATCTGTTTAAGTAGTCAGCAAAGTGTTGGCTCTCTTGTGAATAGAAGGCTCTTATTCAGCCTGTCATCTTGGAGATCTCACATCCAGAAATTGATACCTGCTCTCAGAGAGTGTTCATTTGATATAAAGAAACTGATTTTCTATAAATATATTTTAATTTATAATAATTTCAATTATGTTACATACAAAAGCAAGGCTGAGCAGAGAAGCAACTGAACTTGCAATGTATTTAAAGGCAAAGAATGCAAGAAAATACGTGACTGGGGTAGATTTATGGAATGCATGTGCTCAGAACATCAGAGTCCATGTCTGTAATATGACAATTTAGATTGTTGGTTAATAAATTTGTCATGCTCTCAAAAACATGGTGTCATGAAACAAGATCATAATTTGCACCTGAAAAAGAGCTGAATATTTTTCATTTTTCCTCCCAAATCTGCCCTGTCCTACTCTGTCCTACCTTGCGCCCCTAAGCTGTTCTCTATTGACCACATAGGGCCAACCTCCCCTGTTCCTGACTTGGAGTTGACTTTAGCTGTATAGAAGCACTGGCAGAAAATCAAGTGGTGGACAAAGAGGAGGGTAGGGAAATGTATTCCCTTTTCCTCACTGTGGGGGTGTGGGGTGGCTGGATTCCATTATGAAGTTTGCATTTCCTGCCAGGCAGCTCTCTTATAGCTACAACTCTTTGCAGGTTCCAGGAACTGTTCCTTCCCACGGGGTCTTCAGTCCGAGGGGCAGAAACAGATGGCATGCATCCTCATTCCTTGTGGTTTTCTCTAACTTTACCACCCTCTACACGTTGTTCCTTCACTGAATGCTCTTCCACCATCCCTTTTGAGTGAGATCCCAAATGATTGAAAGTAAATGGCTAAAGACATATTTTAATGAGTAGGAATGCATCAACAACTACTTGTTGAGTGCCATTTACATACCTGGCATTGGAGGTTATATAAGGAAGGTATTAATATTTTTTTTTTTGTCAACCAGAAATGTACAGTTTTGTTAAGGAGTGTGATATTTGCTCCTCATGTAATAGGCTGGACTCGTGGTTTAATGGCAGGTTATTTTTGTTTGAGCCTTTAACGCTGGATTCTGGGAGGTGACCCGGTAAGAACCATGCTTGCTATAGACTGAAAGTTCACGTCCCTCTAAAAATGATATGTTGCAACCTAGTTCACAAAGCAATGCTATTTGGAGGTGGGGCTGTGGGAAGTGAGTAGGTCATGAGGACTTTTCCCTAATAAAAAGGACCTCAGAGAGCTTCTTCACCCTTTCTGCCATGGGAAGATACAGCAAGAAGAGCTGCCCATAAGCCAGGAAGCAGGTCTTACTGGCCACCAAATCTCCTGCCATTTTGATCTTGAACTTCCAGCTCAGAAATAAATGTCTGTTGTTTAAGCCCTCCAATCAGTGGTAGTTTGTTACAATAGTCTGAATGGACTCAGAAAGGGATGTTGCTAGCTCAGTAGTCATAGCAAAAGTTATGTTTTATTCAAGACTCAAGGTAATGGAGAGATGTAAAAAACTTAAAGATAGAATCTAGTCTCTTTATTATTAAAATGCCAGAGAAAGTATGAATTCTTATTTACTTTTACATATTGACTTTAAAGGATAATATCTGTCTTCATAAATAGTGAGTTTAAATGCTCATCATAGGAAAGAAATGGTCTTTTTTTTTTTAAAGCTAATTTCTTTTCACTCTGTTGTAACTGCTTCGTTAACAGCATGGTATCTATTCAGGCTCAGTGAGAAATAATCTCTCTTTTTCTCCTTTTTCTTTTTTTGTGTTGTTTGCAAGTAGATTAAAAAAAAAAAAATTCCCCAAATGCTAACATCTACTCCCTATATCCATTCTGTGTAATTGGGAGGAAAAACATTTTTTTTCTTTTGTTTATTTTTAATCCATATGGGTTAAAACTCTGATTTACAAGTTACAAAATTGAACTCATACTACCTTAAGCAGACTAGAGGATGACTGGTTCTCATAAATAAAAATTCTAGGGTTAGCTTTGGCTGCTGGCAGAATGAAAATATGGAGTTCAGATGATGTCAACTGGTCTCTTTTCCTTTTTGGATTTTTTGGGTTGTTTCATTCTTTTCTGATGATGAAGCACAAACCCAACTCCACTCTACATTTTTCCTATGAGTTATGATCCCGGAGAAGGAAAGTATCTTCTCTGATTTCTGTGCTAGCAGTGTTTAAGGGAAGACTCTCATTGTTCATTTGGATCCTGTGCCCACCCCATACCAATCACGATGTCCAGGAGAACAGGTGTCTCTGGTTGTCAAGGATTGGATTGCACACACTGTTGGGGAGAAGGAAAAAGGGAAGCGAGAAGAATTGGTAGACGATGAGGGACGGGGATGATGAGCTACAGCTGGAGCAGAACTGGGAAGGGAGTTTTAGAAACACTTTGTTTTGATTGTGCTGTGGTCCGTGTTAGAGATGGAGCCCAGGCTGCATTAGATATTTACTTGGCAGCAGCTGCAATGACATCCTAACATATCTTAGTCCAGATTCCCACACAGAGGAACCCAATGGCTCACAAAAGAACAAATGAAATAAAACTCTTCAGTTTGTACTCACAAAACCTTATTGAGGCAATCGGGTCAGAAGATCCCACACCTTAATTTCCACTCTCTACTGTAGGAAGGCCTCTTTCATTACTATCAAAGCCTGGGTGTTGACCCCTGGCAAGCAGTCCACAACCTTATTTCCTATGTTTGGGAATCTTTAAGACCATCTCAGTCCAAAAAAGAGGTGTTAATACCATTTGGATCTCAAAAAAGAAGAGGTTGGTATCTTGATCCATTTATTCCCAGAACCTCCATTAGCTTATGAACACATTGATCAGCATTCTTCCCTGCCTAAAAAGCAAACACTGGAAGAGGCTTAGTTAATTAATCCACAAATACCAGTTATAGCAAACTCAGGGTCAAACGTACTCACTTGTGTCACATGTATCCAACTACAAGATCCTCTACAGAATCATGTATGGAACAAAGAGATGATAAATTATTTTAGAGCATCTTTTTATTGCTAAATTGCCACCTACAAGTTTACCACGCTATTTTTATAAGAAACCAACTTAAAAAACATTAATATAAAAATATCAATTATTCTTTTTTTAAAAAAGATTTTATTTATTATTTGACCGAGAGAGACACAGCGAGAGAGGGAGCACAAGCAGGGGGTGTGGGAGAGAGAGAAGCAAGCTTCCTGTTGAGCAGGAAGCTCAATGCGGGGCTCGATCCCAGGACCCTGGGATGATGACCTGAACCAAAGGCAGACGCTTAATGACTGAGCCACCCAAGCGCCCCTCAATTATTCTAAAATTCATCAGAAACCACAGAAGACGCTGAATAGCCAAATCAATCTTGAGAAATAAGACAAAGCTGGAGGCACTACATTTTCTGATTTCAAAATATATTGCAAAACTGTAGTTATTAAAACAGCATGGTATGAAGCCCGGTATAAAGACAGACATACAGGCCAGTGGAACAAAATGAGGAGTTTAGAAAGAAATCCACGCTTTTATGGTCAGCTGGTCTTTGACATGAGTGCCAAGACTACACAATGAGGAAGGAATGTTCTCTTTTAAAAATGGTGCTGAGACAACTAGATACCCATAGGCAAAAGAATGAAATTAAACCCTCATCTAACACCATACCCAAATATCAAGTCAAAAATAGATTGAGGGCTTTAAAATTAAAACAAACAAACAACAAACAAACAAATCTATAAAACTCCTGGAAGGAAAGAGACAAGTGAAACTGCATCAAACTAAAAAAGGTCTTGCATAGCAAAGGAAGCAACCAACAGAGTGAGAAGGCAAACTCGCCTGGGAGAAAATATTTGTAAACCTTATATCTGATTAGGACTTAATATCCAAAACATATAAGGAACTCCTACAACTCAATAGGGAAAAAAAAAATGTAACCCTGGTAAAAAATGGGCTAAGGACTTGAATAGGTATTTCTCTCAAGAAGACATGCAGATGGCCAACAGGTACCTGAAAAGATGTCCAGCATCCCTCATCATCAGGGAGATCTAAATCAAAACCACAATGAGATGTCACCTCACACCTGTCAGGATGGCTAGTATCATAAAACCAAGAGATAGCATGTGTTAAAAAGTATATAAAGAAATTGGAATCTTTGCACGTTGTTTCTTTTTTTTTTTTTAAACAAATGGCTGGCTCATTTTTTTTTTTTAATTTTTATTTGACAGAGAGAAGGATCACAAGTAGGCAGAGAGGCAGGCAGAGAGAGAGGGGGAAGCAGGCTCCCCGCTGAGCAGAGAGCCCGACGCGGGGCTCGATCCCAGGACCCTGGAATCATGACCTGAGCCGAAGGCAGAGGTTTTAACCCACTGAGCCACCCAGGTGCCCCTGCATGTTGTTTCTAAGAATGCAAAATTGTATAGCTACTATGGAAAATAGTATGGGTGGTCCTTAAAAATTAGAAATAAAACTACAATATGATCTAGACACCCCACTTCTGGGTGTTTACCCCAAAGAATTGAAATCGGGATTTCAAAGAGATGTTAACCTTCCCATGTTCATTGCAGCACCATTCACAATAATCAAAATGTGGAAACAACCTAAATTTTCATGGGCAGTTGAATAGATAAAGAAAATGTGATATATATGTAGAATGGACTATTACTCAAACTTAAATAAGAAGAATTCTGTACTATGTGACAATATGGGTGAACCTGGAAGACATTATGCTAAGTGAAATAAGCTGGTCACAGTAGAACAAATATTTCATGATTACACTTAAGAGGTGTATAAAACAGACAAATCATAGAATCAGAGAGTTGGAATGGCAGCTCTAGGGGCTGCAGGGAGGAAGAAATGGAGAATTGCTAATCAATGTGCATTAAGTTTCACTTAAGTAAGATGAATAAATTCTAGAGATCAGCCCTACGACATTGTACCTAGAGTTAACAACATTGTATTGTACACTTAAACCTTTATTAAGAAAGTAGACCTCATGTTAAGTCTTGTTATCACAATAAAATAAAAATTAAAAAAGTAATCAGAAGACAGATGAAGCAGTATCATATAGGACATTGCAAAGAGTTTGATTTTATGTTGACAGAGTGGATTCCTGTCTCAGGAAACAAGACTTCCTCAACTCAGTGAGCTATCAGGTCTGAGCTCAGACTTTCCCCTGGAGCAGGAAATTTGTAAGTAACTAAGCATCCCCATAGGCTCTCTGTGTCTTAAATGTGGCTCTGTGAATCCATGTACCACCAGGCCATCAACCTGCATACACTGCTTTTCCCCCCCATTTTCTATTCTGGTTCAGACTATTTGGTAGATTGCATTATTGTCCTCAATTATTTTCTTCCCCTTTCTGTGACAGTATTAAACTCCCCATTCCATTGATGCCATACTTGGCTATGTGACTTGCTTCATTCAATAAAATTATAGAAGAACCACTATATGCTACTTCCAAGGAGAAGCATTAAGAGGAAACTAGCACTACCATTGCTTTTTTCCCTCTGCTATAAGAGTGGCACATTCCATATTGGGGTTGCTTTTTAACCTTTGCTCCCAGAATGAAGTGGAAATGGAACAAAGCCGGAGCTTTCCCACAGGTGACATTTAACAGGAAGAAGAAATAATCTTTTGTTGTTGTGAGCTCTGGAAACTTGTGGGTTCTTTATTAGATAGTATAGTGTAACATAAACTGACAAATACATAAATCATTAGCTAGAGGTGGGGTATTACCGGAACATCAGCAACAATCACAAAGCCCTAAACCATGTGGCATCTGACGTTGACAGGAGATTGATCAATAAGGAAAATATTTTTGGATGCTGGAAAGATATTGCTCCACCTGAAACAGTGGCAAAACTGTGGAAAACTGTCACCTGTACCTCCAGATGAGTTGCCAGTGAAGACATCACCACCCCTGGGTGGTAGTCTGATTCAAAATGCAGACTTGGAAATGAGCCATGAAAAAACCTGAGAAAAACCCATCATTGGGAATATTCTATTAAAATAAATGGGATGAGAGAGGGGCCATGGTCTTCAAAAGTGTCAGTGTCATAAAACACAAAGGAAAGTGGTAGAAATGTTTCAGATGAAAGAAGAGAAAGAGACATGGAAGTCAATGCCATGCTTGATCACGGAGCGGATGCTGTGCTGGAGGAAGAGAAAATGCTATAAAGGGTATCACTGAACACACTGACAAGTGGAATAAAGACAGTCTCTTCCGTAGCAGTGAGGAGATCACTGGAAAGGAAGAGACTGGACTGGTGATAGTTTCTATGTTCCAAACAGCACTTGCATTGAAAAGATCACTGCCAAGTTCTCTGATTGGTCAAACCCCTGAATTTCTGTAATGGGAGTGCAGGGGTGAGTGCTGAAGTGGGGGGAAAGATGAAAGAAGAAATGGAAAGTTCTAGTTATTTTGAGGCATGAGGAAAAAGGCTTCCTCTTCTCTGTTTGGACTGACAAGAGTCTGTATTGCACAAAGTGATTACAGTGGCCCTATTGGAGGAGGGAAATGGCTCCACATCTCTTTCCATAGGTTGACAAGTTGTCCTAGGAGAATGTGGTGTGTATGCTCATGTCTTCTATCATCATGATTATTTCAGCAACATCTGGAAAGAAGCTATTTCGGGGACTTCCACTCCTGTTTTATTTTTAACAGTATCTAAAAGTACACATTTGTGGTTGTTCTATTAAAACAGTTGCTTCCTCTCTTTGTCTACCTATCCACAGCTCATGCTAATCTTCTTCTTTTTCTCTTCCCCACCTTTCTTTGAGAACTGGTAGTTATCTACAGCATTACTTAGCATTATATTGATTCAATGAATATACTAATTCTTTTCTACCTCATTGCTGTTGAGGAGCTGCTATATGACAGAAACTTGAATAGTCATTTGAAATAGGTATATACATTACTTATCAAGGAGCTTTTGGATTAATGAAGAGACTTAAAAAGGTAAGACAATGATAGACATATAGTTAATATAATATTTTTGTATTAATAATAATATTAATATATATAATTATATATATAAAACTCCAGAATTCTGAGATGTACAAAGAAATAAAAATAATAATAGATCAGATGATTATTATGGAAGACAAAGATGATAAAATCTAACATTTATTAAAGTATAAAAACCATTTTATTATATAAAATTTAAATAATGACTTGATAGCACTAAATACTTTCTCAGAGAACACATATTAGTTTTGATACAATTATGATTAAAATGATTGTAGTCACAAAAAGAGCCAAAACAATGCAAACAGCAAATCTACTAAGTCAAAATGTCAGGATTTAAAAAAGAGCCAAAAGTTCTGCAGTGACAAGTATCCGAAAAACATGCATTTTTTTTAAAGTGACTGTAGAATAAGGAAAACATTTTATAAACTAAAAAATAATAAAGAAATGTAAACAAAATATACTGGAACTTAATTTTTTTTTTTTTTAAAGATTTTATTTATTTATTTGACAGAGAGAGATCACAAGTAGGCAGAGAGAGAGAAGGGGGGAAGCAGTCTCCCTGCTGAGCAAGGAGCCTGATGTGGGACTTGATCCCAGGACCCTGAGATCATGACCTGAGCCGAAGGCAGAGGCTTAACCCACTGAGCCACCCAGGCGCCCCAGGAACTTAATTTTTAAGAAAAAAACTGCTTAGAGATGGTTTCAGGATAATTTCTTTCAAACCATTAAAAAAAAAAAACTTACATTCAGAACTCTTCCAGAAAATAGAAATGAAGGAAAATGTTTCACTGTACTTTAGTGAGCATAGCCATGATACAATATTCCTTTGAAAAAACATAACATAAAAGCTAAGTTGGCTTCACTTGTTGGTATAGATGCAAAATATTTTTAAACAATAGAAATTAATCATTTAGGAAGATATTATTAATTAAAAAGTGCTGTTCCTGCCAGTAATGTAAGATTTATATAATATTAAAATGTAACATAAATAAAGTGGGAAAAATAGTTTTCATCTCTGACTGGAAAAATCAATAGAGGCAGGGACTGTATGGCTCTCATTCACTGCAGTAACCCCAGTGTCATCACATAATAAGTGGCAAAAAATACTTAATGAATTAATTAATTAGATAATTAATCATAGACATAAATGGACCTTTGACAGTATTCAAAATACATTCTTAATATATTCAGAAAATTACATCCTCATATTATAAATACTGCTTATATAAATTCAACAGCCAACCTCGTATTTAATGACGAAATCTTGAAGGCACTCAAATCAAGAGTAAAGTATAAATGTTATTATTACCAATACCTTTTAACATTGGCTTAGAGATAATAGTGAAGACAACTAGAGTACAAATACGTATCATTCTTTGTAGAGCAATTTGTTACCTAGAAAATCTGAAAGTCAAATAAAAACCTAGTAGAACTAATAGGAGATTTTAGTAATGTGGTCTAAGAGATATTAGAGCATAGATATCAAAAACTTTTCCATATGTTAAAGTTAGAAAATTCTACAGAACACAGTTGACCATATGCTAAGGATGTGTGAGAAAATCCTATGCAGTTTTACAGATGGGTCTGATATAGGGAATATAAAAAAGAGCTATAAAATAACACACAAATTGGTACTAAACATGAGGTTCTACAAACCCTTTAAATATCTGGAATTGGTGTATAGCTGTGTGGTGGGTGGTGAGGAAAATGATATTCATGCTGGAAAGATGGAGAATCATTGCAAAATATTTGGGAGACAGATCTTTAGATCACCTAAGATATTTGTCCTCAAAGGGAAAAGATTGAAAAATACTAATCGTGGGTTTCAGTGGCTATTAACAGTCTTTGGCAAGGTTTCACAAGAAGGAGATGAACCCTAGAAAGAACTGGCCAGTTTGCAAAAGAAATAAAAAAGGAAAAGAAAAATGCCAGAAATTGGGAGTCTTGCAATGTTGAAAAAAATCAATGGCTTGTAAGCCCTGGACAGCAGCAGATATCATAGTAAAATGGGTCTTTGGAGTACAGATGGTCCTTACATTTTAGCTTCATGCTCAAGGTGTGTACATAACAGTGGGTAAAAGTTCACCTACATTCAACAAACCTTCCTTTAAGTTCAGAGATAGAAATGAGGATGGAAATGCAAGGAAATGCCATAGAGAAAATGCATTGTCATGAAAAGAAGTGTAGCCCAAGTTACTGAATGGAATGAAATAGATAAGGAACTTGCTATCTTGTGCTATGTGTCATTTTTTAAGTGCTCTGTGAAGGACAGCTCTCACCTTCAAGTGAGTAGGACATTGATGATTTAGACAGAATCATTCTCCGAACTACTTCTTTTTTTTTTTTTAATTTTAATAAACATATCATGTATTTTTATCCCCAGGGGTACAGGTCTGTGAATCGCCAGGTTTACACATTTCACAGCATTCATCATAGCACATACCCTCCTCAATGTCCATATCCTCACCACCCTCTCCCGTCCCCCCTCCCCACAGCAACCCTCAGTCTGTTTTTTGAGATTGAGTCTTTTATGGTTTGTCTCCCTCCCAATCCCATCTTCTTTCATTTTTTCTTTTCCTACTGCCCCCCAACCCCCCACATTGCATCTCCACTTCCTCATATCAAAGAGATCATATGATAGTTGTCTTTCTCCGATTGACTTATTTCTCTAAGCATAATACCCTCTAGTTCCATCCATGTCGTCGCAAATGGCAAGATTTCATGTCTTTTGATGGCTGCATAGTATTCCATTGTATATATATACCACATCTTCTTTATCCATTCATCTGTTGATGGACATTTAGGTTCTTTCCACAGTTTGGCTATTGTGGACATTGCTGCTATAAACATTCGGGTGCACGTGCCCCTTCGGAGCACCACGTTTGTATCTTTAGGATATATACCCAGTAGTGCAATTGCTGGGTCATAGAGTAGCTCTATTTTCAACTCCGAACTACTTCTAATAAGCCTCATAAATCTCCAAGATTTATGAGGTAGTGTTTCCCCAAATCCATGTTCCCAAGTGTTCTATACCTTTGGTCCACTAACAAAATAACTATTAACATTCTTTAGAATATTCTTTCATAGAATGTAGGTTCAAGAATTTTAGAAGAAACAAAGAGACCATTGATTAGGTTAAAAATAAGCATTTCAGGGAATATAAACATACTAAAAAGAGAATGTGAAAATAAATGAGACAATATCCATTTTAATATGGCTGAGAAAGTTCTTTGCAAATCAACCATCCTGCACATCAGAGCTATGAAGTCTGGACAAAATACAAAAAAAATTCTCTGAAGGCCCTGGAAAATGACTTAATAAGTAGACCTATGTCAGTAAAATTACAGATGATCTGAATAACATTATCAACCACTTTGACCTAACTCCCATTTATAATACCCTACTCTCCACAACAATATACATTTTTTTTCCCACACGCACATGATCATTCATCATGATAGCTGTTAAAAAAAAAAAAAAAACTTAGAAAATTTAAAAGGGTTGAAATCAGAAATGGTCTCTTCTTTGGCTACAGTGGAACTACATTAAAAATCAGTTACAATAAAACATCTAGAAAATTGTCAAACAGATAAACAAAAAGATTTAGGAAATATTTTAGACTGATAATGAAAATATTTGATATCAAATGTCCACATATGATAGTCTAAGACTCTTCTGGATGACCGTGGGCTGCAGAAAACTCAGACATAATACCAAAAACCTCCATCTAAGGTACTGAGGAGTGAGTCAATGCAGATAGACTTTTGGTGAGAAATTCACATGTGGAAGAGAAAACATGGAGAACTACACACAATATGAATTTCTGTTTCTCAGCTTCTAGCATGAGACTAGATTCAACTGTTGGGGGGTGACTAGCAGCCACTAAGGCCACACATGGAAAAACCCAGTGTGTCTTGCCTGGAGAACTGGAAAACCAAAGCTGCCAAATCGTCAATCCTGAAGAGAGTGGAGGGAACTGCCGAGGAAAAGAGCCAATTAAAATGGGCAAAAGATATTGAATGGATGCTTCTCGAAAGAAGATAGACAAATGGTCTTTAAGCATATCATAAGGCTCAACATCATGAATTATCAGAGAAATGTAAAGTAAAGCCACAGCGAGATATTACTATACACCCTTTAGGATAGCTACAGTTAAAAAAGCCTGACAATGCCAAGTCTGGTAAGGGTATGGCGTAATTGGAACTCTCTGAGCATTGTTTGTGCAGAAGACGAATGGCACAGCCACTTTAGAAAACAGAGTTATATAATAACTTTGCCTAATGCTATCCCTAGGTATTTACCCAACAAAATTGACAGTATATAAATACTCACAAAAATGTCTATGTGAATGTTCATACCAGCCTTATTTATAATAGCTCCAAACCAAAACGATTGGCAACTGATAAAAGAGATAAATTGTCATCTATCTATACCCCAGAATACTGTTCAGCAATAAATAGGAACAGAATAAATGATGTATGAAACATCAGGATGAATCATAAAAACACGATGCTAACTTTAACAAGTCGATGGAAATAAGCCCTACCTACAGTATGAGTCCGTTTATATAAAATTCTGGAAATGGCAAATCTATCAAGACAGAAAGCAGATCACTGGTCATGTGGGCTGTTACTGGAGAGACACAAGTGCGGAGGGTCCCGGGAAGCACTTGGAGTGGGAGAACATTCTTAGTTTTCACTGCCACGATCCATTAGTTAGGTAAAAGAGCTACTCAAGTTCCCTTGAGAACAGCTCCTCGGCTTTTATTAAATTATTTATTTTTGGCTGTTTCTTCCTCAGTTTAAATTTTCTTCTTTAAGTGATGAAATCCCTCTCATCCTTGGAGGCTCAGCTCTGGTATGATTTCGGCTAAAAACACATGTGATCAATTGGGGGCTCCATTCTTAGTGCTCCTCGTCAAAACTCTTTGTATCAAATACTTGGCACATTCTATTTGAAATAATTGCTTTTTTTTTTTTTCCTGTCCCTTTTAACACATTTCTGCCCCTTAAAAAAAAACAAAAAACCAAAAAACTGAACTGTGCTTTATTTTTGAGCCTTGCAAGTACACAGTTAAAATCCCCAACAAAGAGAACAAATAGAATAGATGTATTTTATGTTGCAATTTCTGATTTCCTAAGGAACAATTTTTAGTGAAAGGTTTTTTGTTGTTTTTGTTGTTCTTTCCTTTTTTTTTTTTTTAAAGAAGAATGCATCTAATGGCGTCTTGTAGCCTTCACTTTTATCATGTTTATTTGTGTGTGCGTTTGCTAATACTCTTAAAATTTTTTTGAAACGGTCCATTCAGAGAGGCACTGCATCGTGGGGAGGAACTTCGGTAGTTATGTGACACATGAAACCAAACACTTCATCTACTTCTACCTGGGCCAAGTGGCCATTCTTCTGTTCAAATCTGGTTAAACGCATGGACTGTGTCACACACCCAGTGATCCATCCAAAACCAAGGACTGCAGCCTAAATTCCAAATACCAGAGACTGAAATCTTCACCCTTGCCTAGGGGAATACCTTGATCTTTGAACCTTTATTGTGTTGTTTTGTGCAGGGTATTCTCTGTACAAATTTGTTGTGGTTATAAAACAATTAGCAAAACAGCTTACATTTGTATTTATTTTCTATTCCATACCTCTGCCCCATGTTTTTTCTCCTCAAAATCCATTCCTTTCAAATAAATCTGTTGGAGAAGTGGGGAAAAAAAATATATATATGTATATATATACACACACACACACACACACACACACTCCACTCATCCTAGGGAATACATATTCTTTAACATCCTGAGAGAATCTTTTTGTTAAATATCTCTATATAGTTTGCGGCAAGT
Source organism: Martes martes (assembly GCF_963455335.1). NCBI lineage: Eukaryota > Metazoa > Chordata > Mammalia > Carnivora > Mustelidae > Martes > Martes martes. The sequence goes on from NC_137896.1 coordinate 56,096,582, forward strand.
TGTAACTGAGAAACTTGATTTATTTTTCTATGTGTATTTCCTATTGTTCTGTGTCCTATAGTATACAGTGTAGTGTATAACTCATATTGCTTGAAAATACCATACATAATTTTGTATAGTATCATTACATTTCTCTAGGAGTAATGCTTTATCCCAGTTTTTCTAAAGTTTTCTCATAATATACACATTCCTTTAATTTTACTCCTTTCTAGACCTTCTCTGTCCCCTTCCTATCAGTAGGCATAGCTAGCTGAATGGCCTACAATCACTTTGGCCTGTCTTGATACCACAAAATAATTACACACCACAATTTTGTGAATATATCTTGGTAATCCTCAGTAGGAAAGTTGGAAATCCTTGGAAATCCTCAGTAGAAAAGTTTCTTGTTGATGCTAGTTGGACAAGCATTACATAGGCGTGGGATATTTCATAAAACTGTCATAGATTAAGAAAGACTGGCAACTCGTTTGAGATTAAAAGGCAATTTCGACATGGTAGGAACAGCCAGAAACTGACTAATCCTTGTCAGCCCTCCATCGTTTAGAGGAAAATCTTTTTCCCATTTTCCAGCTATCAGCTTAGAAAATCTATTGCCTAGGGGCATCTGGGTGGCTCAGTCGGTTAAGTGTCTGCCTTTGGCTGGGGTCATGATCTCAATGTCTGAGATAAAGCCCTGCATCAGGCTCCCTGTTCAGCAGGGAGTCTGTGCCTCCTTCTCCTGCTCCTGCCCCCAGTCATGCTTGTTCTTTCTTTAAAAAGAAAAGAAAGAAGGAAGGAAGGAAGGAAAGAGAGATAGAGAGGGAGAGAGAGAGAGAAAGAAAAAGGAAGGAAGGAAGGAAGGAAGGAAGGAAGGAAGGAAGGAAGAAGGAAGGATGGAAAGAAAAGAAAGAAAGAAAGAAAGAAAGAAAGAAAGAAAGAAAGAAAGAAAGAAAGAAAGAAAGGGAGGGAGGGAGGGAGGGAGGGAAAAAGTTTATTGCCTATATGCTAGACGAATCATGGAGAGTAGTAGAAATTGCAAAATAGGAATAAAAAACTTTTTCCAAGCCACAGAGTAAATGGGAGATCCAGGTTTGATTTCAGGCCTTCCTGAAATCAAACATTCTGCTGTTTCTGAGATACCAGGCTGCCTCTCTGTGAAAATCTTTTTAGAAATGTTATGAACATTCCCAAAAACACAAGTATGGAGAATAGTATAATGAGCACTGTGAACATCAAGCAGATTCTACATTTATCAAATTCTGCCACTTTTGCCTCACTTATTTCTTGGTATTGTTTTCTTTTTCTTGTCCTTTGCTTAAGATTTGCTTTTAAAGATTGAAGCAAATCTCAGATGTCATGTCTTCTTTACTCCTGTATGTATTTTTTATTTCTGTACATTTTTGCATGCATTTTAGAAAGATAAAATTTTTCTTTGAGAAGAATGCCTATACTATACCTGGTGCAGATAACAATCATTCTGGGGTGTGAGATATTTCAAAAATATCTGCAAAAGTTGTTCAAATTGGTATCCAGAAAAAGTTTGCATCCTGTATTTAGTTGTTATGACACCTAAGACTTTTAAAATCTAGAATGGTCCCCCTCTATTCTCTTCTTTCCATATATTACTTTTTTTTTTTTAATGTCAATGACTTGCTGTAGGAAATAGGTAGTTGTTCTGTAGATTGTCTCAATTTCTCTCTCTCTCTCTTTTTTTTTTTTGCCTTCCTTTTGTTGTAATTTAGCTTGCTGCTCTGTCCCCTTCCACCATATTTCCTGCTTGCACGTGTGTGTATGTGTGTGTGTATATGAGTGTATAAATCCCTATAGGCTCTAGAGGCTTGATTAGATTCAAGTTCAGGTTGAACTTTTTTGTTTCTTCCAAAAATACAACATAAGTAGTTGCTGTGTACTTCACACAGCCCATTTTTAGAGATGCTGAGATTGATAATTTTCAGGTGCTGAAATTCTGATCTTTTCATTGCCAAATTCCTCATCCATGTTCTTATCTCACTGACGATTACTCAACTGAATTAATTCATTAAGTGATGCAAAATGGTGATTTTCTAATTTTTTCATTCCTTACACATTTATTAGCTACATTTTTTTTTTAAGATTTTATTTATTTATTTGACACACAGAGAGAGAAATCATAAGAAGGCAGAGAGGCAGGCAGAGAGAGAGGGGAAAGCAGGCTTTCCGCTGAGCAGAGAGCCCAATGTGGGACTCGATCCGAGGACCCTAAGATCACGACCCTAGCTGAAGGTAGAGGATTAAGCCACTGAGCCACCAAGGCACCCCATTAGCTACATTTCTTCTGTAAAGGAGAAATTCATCCTATCAAATAATCTTGTTTGTGTATTTTGAATTAGAGTGTATATGGGAGAGTCAGGATAAATGCCTAATTTTTTTTTTTCCCATTCATTGACAATTTTCAATATTCGGTTTAAGGAGCCAGTGCCTTTATCTATTTTATATATCCCTTCCATCCCTCTCTCTCTCATATCGTTGTGAGCTTATGGGATTTTTCATATTCAGTATATTTAAATAAACTATTATTTTTGATGTTAAAATTGTTCCATCCTTGGCTCTTGGCTGATGAGAGATCTTTATGTTGCCTTCTTTGTCCTTTAGGCTCAACCCAATCTGTCTTTGATTACTTTCTTATTTTCTGACACAAGACGTCCTGAGCTCGTCATGTATGCTTCCCACTTTACAACTGGAATTACCCACGGTTCTAAGAAACCCTAGTCATTTTAGTGGAGAATGACATTTGGAGAATCTGGGCCTTAAGAGGGCTCATTGCTGTTGATTTATCACTGATTGTGGACATTTTTAGAAGACAGAGCTAGTAGACAGATACTTAAAATAAAACAAGAATTTATACAAATATTTTTTGACATGCAGAAGTTTATTTAATTTATTTGATTTTATACCTATGTGTTTTTAGTTTAGACTAAAATACATGTTCCTAACATTAATATAATTTTTTATTTACATCATCTGGAAATATATACACAAAATGGTTCTAAAAGTAACAACTATTACCAATAACAAATAGACCAGTGAATATTTTTAAATATATATTTACAGCTCTCTTTTTCTTTGAATATCTTCCCATGTGTACATCTGTGGATATATAACACTATATATTCAGAGAAGCCTGGCAGTATCTCTAATTTAGAACCCTCCTTCACAAATAGGTTGATGTTTTTATTAGGTGACCATTTAATTGCTCCTTCTACCTCTTTTTTAAAGGATTTTCTAGTTATTCCTGCTGGTTTATTTTCCCATATAAATGTTATCATCTACTTTTGTATCTTAAAAAATGTTTTTATTTTGTTGGGGTCACAATAAATTTATGTTAATTTCATAAAATTGAGATCCTTAAGACAGAAAACTTCCTAGAAGTTGTATTTTTTCACTTGTTCAAATCTACCCATGTGCCTTTCAGAAATATTTTAACATTTTCTTTATATAAATTTTAGACATATGTTTTAAAATTTATGCTTAAACTTTTATCCTTTTGTGTTTTAAAATGAATTGCTTTCTGTTGTATCTTCTAATTGGTTATATTTTATAGGTATGATAACTATTTCAGTATCTTCATTTTTACATGCTGCTCTAACTAATCATCTTGTTGGTCACAATGTAACTTTTCTCCTAATGGGTTATTAGATTCTATTTGTTAATCAGCTTAATTTTTTTGCATCAATACAAATGTCAATGTATTGGTTTATAGTTTTCTTTTATGTTGAACTATTAGGTGGACATAATTAGTTGTGAGCAGGTACAATCCACTCCAGGAATAAAAGAGTAGCACTCAAGGTATTTGTAAATCCACTGATAAAATTTTGTATTTTAACATCTTAAGGGAAACTATCATATGATTATTTCCTTAGGTAAAAGATATTTGACAAAATTCAAATGTCTCCTCCTCAAATGTAGCTAGTAAACTAGAATCTTGTGAAACCATACATATTTCACATTTTCTCTTTAAAGGAGTATACTTGGGTGGCTTGCAGAACACAATTACTCTTAAAGTCTTAATGCTCTTTTCATTTTATTTCATTTTGTAAAAATTTTATTCATTTGAGAGAGAGAGAATGAGAGAGCAAGCACGAGTGGCAGGGAGGGGCAGAGGGAGAAGCAGACACCATCAGGAAGCCTGATGTGGGGCTCCATCCCAGGACCCTCAGATCATCACCTGAGCCGAAGGCGGAAGCTTAACTGACTGAGCCACCCTGGTGCCCCTTAATGCTCACTTTAGACCACTTTCCACATATCAAAAGCAATTCTTCTTGGATATGGATACTTCTTTTTAATGAAAATACTAAACAACCTTTCAAACCATATATGTTGCGTGTGTATGTTTACATTTATTTATTATATGACATTCTTTCTAAACATTTAGTGCTTTTGTTAGGGAGATCATGATCATTTAGAAAATTCAGTTTAGGGGCACCTGGGTGGCTCAGTTGGTTAAGCAACTGCCTTCGGCTCAGGTGATGATCCTGGAGTCCCTGGATCAAGTCCCATATCAGGCTCCTTGCTAAGCAGGGAGTCTGCTTCTCCTTCTGACCTCTCGGGTCTCATGGTCACTCTCTCTCTCTTTCTCAAATAAATAAATAAAATCTTAAAAAAAAATAAAATTCATTTTAAGTGGCTGGTCTTTAAAAGGAGATTCTTAGGCAAGTTTTACAGTGAGGTTGCTGAATTTACCTGTACAATATAGTATTATCTGTGAAGGAACAAGACAATGAAGATGGCAAGAAGAAAAAATTAAAATGGTTAGATATGAGAGAAAATTTTAACAAGTTCAGATTGTGTAGTCTATGAAATCTGCCAATAAATTATGAGAAATTTTATTGTCCTGAAGTTTAATGTGAAGGTAATTGTTTCTTTTCTTAAAGAGATAGCTTTTTTTTATGGTAGAGATTCATAGTTTGTTGGGAAGTTTTTGAAGGAGGCTTTAGAAGAATGTGACAAAATAAAAGACTTCCGAGGCCTGTAGGAAGGCAGGGTTTGTCCTTAGACTTAATTTGCAACACAATAGTTTCCTGGACCAAGGGTCTGGCAGTTCTCAAGGTAGAATTTAAATCACCCCATTGTTTTCTAAGAGCTCCTACTCAGACCACTCTGTTCTGCAGAATTAAAACTGCATTGATTCCCCTCCAGAACAACTATTTTCAAACTTCCTTCATATTATGTTGTCCTATATGGGACTTGTCTTCCCCACCAAAATAATGGATCCTGTAAGTATTATACAATTAAATCAACAAATTTAACTCGACTTCCAGAGGCCTAACTCCAAAATGTGAGTTCTGCCATATGTCAGTATAGCATATAATTTCAAAAATTAAATAAGAATTCTTGATGGGAAAAGAGAGACTTTCCCCTAAGTTAAGTAAAGGGTTAGCTTTAAAAGTCAGTTATGAGGCACCTGGATGGCTCAGTGGGTCAAGCATCTGCCTTCGGCTCAGGTCATGATCCCAGAGTCCTGGGATCAAGCCCTGCATCAAGGTCTTTGCTCCGTGGGGAACCTGTTTCTCCCTCTTCCTCTGCGGCTCCTCCTGCTTGTGCTCTCTCTCTCTCTAATAAATAAATAAAATCTTTTAAAAAAAAGTCAGTAATTAGGACACAGAGAATAGAATGATTATTTGCTTCTTTTTAGTATTTCAGAAATATTTACTAGCTAAAAATGAAAGGCACAGGAAATGTCAATACATAGTTCATCTCTTCAGGACGAGATATTTGAATCCAAATAGTTAACTTGGAGCATTTATTTTTTTTTAAAGATTTTATTACTTATTTGTCAGAGAGAGAGAGAGAGAGCATGAGCACAAGCGGGGGAGGAGCAGGCAGAGGGAGAAGCAGACTCCCTGCTGAGCGGAGAGCCCAACGCAGGACTCGACCCCAGAACCCTGGGATCATGACTTAAACCAAAGGCAGGCACTTAACCACTGTGGCCCCACAGGTGCCCCAACTTTGAGCATTTAAAGAGAAGTTGAGAAATGTGCAATGGGGTGAGAACGTGAACAGGAAAAGAAAGAAAAGAGAACCCTCATTTGTGGAGTATTTGTTATATGCCTTACTATGCATGTTTTCATATCATTTAATTTAATCTTCAAACAGCACTGTGAAACATATACTATTTTTACACCTATTTTAGAGATGGAAAAATATGTCTATAAAAGCTAAATAATTTGTCCAAGTTCACTCCATTGGTAACCATGGGAGGCAGAATAGCCAATACTACAAAGATAATAGGGGACACATGATAGGATTTTGTACACTGCATGCTAAAGTCCTCTCTGGAAGACCATGGCAGAAAAGCTAGAGGGATCTCATAAATTTCAGTCTAAGATGAATATTTTAAGACATTATTTGCAAAAATCATTTTATAGGAAAACACATTTTCATGATACACAATGCCATGTGATATTTACTCATCATGTTTATGTGAATTGATACTCCACAGATCAATCCACCGAACAGGAAAAACAGTTTGGAAACTGTGTTAATCAGTTACCTATTTCTGTCTGTCTGTCTATCTAGTTGAATGAAGATACCCAGAAAAGTTAAATAATTATCCTGATGTAGCATAATGAGCAATAGTGTGAAATTACACCTTTTTCTTTTTCTTTTTTTTTTTTTTTTAAACAAAGGCTCACATTTTGAGAAGTTAATGGTATGAAGCAGGGGTCAACAAATTATTTTGGTAAAGCTAGTCCTGTCCTTGGTGGGTGCTGCTCACATACTGCTTGGTTTTACCATTGTAGCGTTACATCAGCCATAGACAGTATGCAAATGAATACATGAGGATGAGTTCCAATAAAACTTTATTTACAAAAAGAAACAGCAGGCCACATTTCAGCTTAGGACCATCGTTTGCTGACCCTGCTATGAAGATATATGGTATATTTCAGGGTTACACAACACACCTTTTGTGTGGCTTTTTAAAAAGTAAAATTACAGATACCTCAAAAGACAGTTCAGTACCCCTTTTATTAGATTAAAAATAATCTTGATATGAAAATGATTTGGTAAGTCTAGCTATCTGCAGTCACCTGAATGACTGGATGGGTGGGGCCCAGGGGTTTCAGAAGAATCTGCATTAAGAAGTATCACAGACAGCAGTGGCTCTGCAGGAATAAGGTACATATAAATAAAGCTTGACCTTCTTCATTTTTTGAGATCTATTTGCAGACAGTGAAAGGCACAGATTTTAAGTATATGGTTCTAACATTTCCATCAACACAAAAGTTTCCCTCAGGCTTCTGCCCAGTCAGTCCCCTTCACACCAGAGGCAATCATTGTTCTAAAACTTTATCATCAATTCTCCTTGCCTATCCCAGAAGTTTATATAAATGGCACTATACAGTACTTTCATGTCTGGCTTTTTATCAGTTTTCTATTGCTGTATAGAAATTCACCACAGATTTAATGACTTAAAACACCATTCTTTATTACCTCACAATTTCCATGCATGTGGAATCCAGGCATGTCTTATCTGGGTCCTTTGCTCAGGGACTCATAGGCTGAATTCAAAGTGTCTACAGGACAATGTCCTCATCTGGAGCTCAGAGCCTTCTTCTAAGCTCATTGAGGTTGTTGAAAGACTTTTCAGTTCCTTGTAATTTTAAGACTGAGGCCCTCCCTGTAGGCAATTCATAACATGGTCATTTGCTGCTTCAAGGCCAACAGGATAGTGTCTCCTCAGGAAGAACTTCCATTTGAGAAGTCAAACTTTGCATTATAATCTCTTATTTAATTAGCTCAAAACAACTTCTTTGGGAATTTAACTGTTACCTTATTACAGAACTTAATCCCAAGAATGACACCCATCCTATTCACAGTTCCTACCCTCATTCAACAGGAGGGGTTACACAGGATGGGAGCATTCCCATCTTGAGGACCTACCACAGACTTTTGTCACATTTACAATATTCACGCATGTTATTAATATCATTGTATATATTTCTAGTCTTTCATTGCATGAATATACTGTAATTTCTTAATCTAATATCTTATTGATGAACATTCCCTCCATCTTTGGCTTTATAAATATAGCTATTATGAATATTATTATGCAATTTTTTTGTGGACAAATATTTTCATTGATCTTGGATAATTATGGAGTTAGAGTGGTGGGATAGAAGGAAGATTTAATTTTTTTAATTAAAAAAGCCAACCCATTTTGCAAAAGTGGTTTTCCCATTTTATACTTGCAAAAGCAACCATTGAGAGTCCTGGATTATAATATATTATCAACAACATTTGGAGTTCTCAGTTCTAGTTACTTATTCATTTATCTTAATTTGAGCTGCTCAGATATGAAGAATAGTATCACACTGTAGTTTCAGTTTGCATTTTCCTAATGACTAAGAATTTTCAGTGATACACTTTTTCATTGGGTTGTGGGTCATTTCCTTGAGAAGCACTTGTTCAAGTCTTTGGCCCACTTTGGATGTGATCATATGCTTCTTACTGTAGAATTTAAGTATTCCTCATACATTATGGTGACAAGTTCTTTGACCCCACAATGACCCCAAGTTCTTTGATATATGTTTTACAAACAATTTCTCCTAGTCTGTGGCTCATTTGTTCATATTGTAAGAGTATCTTTTGATAATGAAACATTTAATTTCAAGGAAGTCAACATTATTGATTTTTAAATTTCATGGCTTGTATTTCTGTGTCACTTTTAAGAAATCTTTGTCTACAAAGAGGTCACAAAGATATTTTCCTAAGAAAAAAAAATTTTTTCCTGTTTCTAAAATTCTAGGTTGAGAATTTTTTCCCTGGCAACTATAAAGATTTTGTTCTTTTTGTTTGTATTGTTTCTGTGAGGTGTCAGTAGTATCTTAATTATTATTCTGTGTGATGTGTTTCTTGTCTCTGACTAATTGTATTTTTCAGGTCTAGAATTTCCATTTGTTTCTTTTACTTTTTCTTTTGGTTTTGTTTGTTTCTCTTTTTCTACTGAGATTTATGACCTTTCCCTCTTTGTATCTGTCTTTAGGTACTTGAAAATATATTCAAGTTCTTATTTACTGATTTCAGCATTCCCATTATCCCTGAGTCACATTTTCCTACTTTTGTTTATTCAGTGATTTTTAAAAACAGATTCTATTTTTTAGAGGAGTTGAAATTCACAGAAAAATTGAGCAGAAAACTTAGTGTTCTATATATTCCATGCCCACACATAAACACAACCCCCTAGTATAACACTCCACCCCACAGAGGAATATTTCTTACAATTGATGAACCTACATTGACACACCGTAACTGCCCAAAGTCCACAGTTTACATTAGAATTCACTCTTGGTGTTAAACAACCTATGAGTTTTGACAGATATATAATGATATATATCCACTATTACAGCACTATACAGAATAGCTTCACTGCCCTTAAAATCATCTGTCCTTAGCGTATTCATCCCTCTCTTCCCTCAACCCTCAGCAACCAGTGATCATTTTACTGTCTCCACAGTTTTGCCTGTTCCAGAATGTCATATAATTGGAATCACACAATTTTTTGACTTGTCACATCAGCTTCCTTCACTTAATAATGTGCATTTAGGGACGCCTGGGTGGCTCAGTTGGTTAAGCGGCTGCCTTGGGCTCAGGTCATGATCCCAGCGTCCTGGGATCGAGTCCCACATCGGGCTCCTTGCTCGGCGGGGAGCCTGCTTCTCCCTCTGCCTCTGCCTGCCACTCTGTCTGCCTGTGCTCGCTCCCTCTCTCTCTCTCTCTCTGACAAATAAATAAAATAAAAAAAAAATAATGTGCATTTAAATTCCTCCATGTCTTTTCATGGCTTGATAGCTTATTTCTTTTTAGCACTGAATAACATCCCATTGCCTAGATGTACCACAATTTATTTATCCATTCATCTACTATAGGAAATCCTTCTTTCTTTCAACTTTTGGCAATTATAAGCAAAAGTGCTGTAAATAAACATCTGTGTACAGGTTTTTGTGTGGATATAATTTTTTGATTCATTTGGGTAAATACCAAGGAGAGTGCCTGCTGCACTATATAATAAAAATATGTTTGATTTGGTAAGAGACTGCCATTTGTCTTTCAAAGTGGCTGTACCATTTTACATTTTCATCAGCAAGGAATGAGAATTCTTTTTGCTCCATACCCTCACCAGCATGTGGTGGTGTCAGTGTGTTGAATTTTAACCATTCAAATGGATGTGTAATGATATCTCATCATTGTTTAAAGTTGTAATTCTTTAATGACATGTGATGTTGAACATCTTTTCATGTGCTTATTTGCCATCTGTGTATCTTCTTTGGTGAGGTGTTTGTAAGTTCTTTTGCCTATTTGTTAATGAGGTTGTTCATTTTCTTATTGTTAAGTTTTAAGAGTCCTTTGTGTATTTTGGATAATAGTCCTTTATCAGATGTGTTATTTGCAAATATTTTCTCCCAGTCTGTGCTGTTTCTTCTCACTGTCTTGACAGTATCTTTTGCAGAGAAAATTTTAATGAAGTCTAGCTTATCAGTTATTTCTATCATGAATTGTGACTTTGGTATTGTATCTTTCTCCCTTTTTATCTTTGAGGAATATCACAGTTTTCACTTTATATTTAGCTCTACAATCCATTTCAAATTAATATTTCTGAAGGGTGTAACATCTGTATCTACATCCTTTTTTTTCTTTATTTTTTTGCATTTGTACAACCAGCTATTCCGGTGCCATTTGTTGAGCCGTTTTTTTTTCCTCCATTGTATTTCATTTGCTCCATTACCAATTACCATTGACTATATTTGTGTGGGTTTATTTCTGAGCATTCTATTATGTTCCTCTGGTTTGTGTATTCATTTACCAATACCACTTCATATTACTGCACAATTGTACTGTAAGATCAATTACTGTAACTTTATAGTCAATCTTGAAGTCGGGTAGTCCTTTGACAGTCCCTTGACTGTTTTTCTCATTCAATATTGTGTTGGTTATTCCAAATCTTTTGCCTCTCCATGTAAACTTTAGAATCTGTTTGTTGTACTTGCTAAATAACTTAGTAGGATTACTAAGTTTGTGGATATGTGGATATGAAATATATTTCCATTTACTCTGTTCTTTTCTGACTGCTTTCATCAAAGTTTTATTGTCTTCTAATATAGATCTTGTACATATTTGTTAGACTTATACCTAAATATTTATTTGAGGGGGTGACGGTGTAAAAGGTATTATGCTTTTAATTTCAAATTTCTTTGTTAATTGTTGTTATAAAGGAAAGCTATTGAGTTTTGTATACAGAGCTTGCATTCTTCAATCTTGCTATAATTGCTTAATACTTTCAAGGTTTTTTGTTTGTTTGTTTCTTTGTTTGTTTTTGTCAGTTTCTTGGAATTTTCTTTTCTTTTTTCTCAAGATTTTACGTATTTATTTGAGAGAGAGAGAGCCAGAAAGAGAGAGACAGCACAAGCAGGGGGAGCAGCAGAGGAAAAGGGAGAAGCAGGCTCCCTGAGCAGAGAGCCTGATGAGGGGTTCAATGGGGACCATGACCTGAGCTGAAGGCATACACTTTAACTGACTGAGCCACCCAGGCATCCCCCTCCCTTAGAATTTTCTATATAGATAATCATGTCATGTGGTAAGAAAGACAGTTTTATTTTTTCTATCCCAGTCTGCATATTTTTAAATTTCCTTTTCTTGCCTTATTACATTAGCAAGCATCTCATGTAGGGTATTCAAAAGGACTGAGTTGTGACAGGAGACATTCTTGCCTTGTTTTTGATCTTAATGTGGAAGCTTCTAGTTTCTTACCATTAGATGTTATGTTAGATGTTGCCTTTTATTTGTTTGTTTGTTTTTGTAGATGTTCTTTATCAAATTGAGGAATTCCTTCTTTATTTCTAGCATGGTAGAAAGTTTATATTGTATTGTTCTACAATGCATGGGTATTTAATTTTATTAAATGTTTTTTCTTCATCTACTGATATGATCGTTTTATTTTATTTTTTAAAGATTTTATTTATTTATTTTAGAGAGAGAGAGAGAGAGCATGTGAGGGAGGAACAGAGAGAAAGGGAGAGAGAAACCCAAGTAAACTCTGTGGAGCCTGAAGCAGGGCTTGATCTCATGACCCTGAAGTCAGACCTGAGCTGAAACCAAAAGTCAGATGCTTAACGAACACACCACCCAGGCACCCTGCTCATTTTATATTTTAATTTATCCCTTTAGTGTTTTTGATTACATCAATTCTTTTGAATGTTGAACCTGTTTTGAACACTTTTAATGAATCCCACTTGATGGTGAGATTTGATTGCTAATATATACATTGTTAGATTTGATTTACTTATAATTACTTAGCTAAGGATTTCTGAATTCTATGTTCATGAGAGAGATTGGTCTACAGTTGTCTTCTTGTGATGTCCTTGCCTGGTTTTGGTATATAGTTGTTTATTTTATCCTGGATATTTCAGCTGATGCTATGTGGTTGAGTATATAGATTTTGTTTCAATTTCCTTTAAGAAATTTTTTGTTTTATTCTAGCAAGCAGTTAATTTACTGGCAAATCTGCTTCGTGATTTTGACTAAGATTCCCTTCTTGACCAAATTGTAGTCAGGTTTCTCTGAGCCCTTTTCTCTGGAAGTCCTAGAATCCTGGCACTGTCCTTGGCTTGGCTAGCCCAGTTTGAGCAAAGGAGCCTTTAGTGAGAATTCCCTCACCTTTGATATCTGATCAAGTCTCTCATTCCCCACCTCTGATAGTTAATTCTTTGCATCTAAATCCTTGGTTTGCCCTTAACAAGAATCCTGTTATACTGGTCTGGCAAGAAATTCACCCCTACTTGATATCTAATCAAGTTCTTCTATTAATCTTCTACCCACTGATTCTCTTACTTTTAGGCCATAGGCGCCCAGCTGCCTTACTGTTTTTGGAGCTGAGGTCAATCTCTCCCCACTATTGCAACAGTCTTGAATAAAGTCTTCCTTACCCTTCTAACAGGTGTCAGAATAATTTTTAGTTTAGACTACTGAAGCTTTTTTTTTTTTTTTTTTCGCTCTCTCTCTTTAAATAAGTCTAGAGTAGACCTACTCTTGGCTAGTGAATCTGCCTTTCATGGTGTGACCTTCTGGCATCTCAGTTGAAGATCCATATCATGGCCTCAAATATCTCCATTTAGCTCAGATTCCCAGTTGCTGTGCCCTTTCTGGCTTCAAAGAGTCTGCATATGTACAATTTAGTGTTTTGGCAATGACTTAAGGGGGCCTCTTTGTAGTCATCAGGAACACCTTTTCCACCCAATTCAATCCTTTTTGGTATGATGCCCTTCATCTTTTGGCCACCTCAGGAGTTCAATGCTGTGATCTCTGACTCCTCTTCTTAGACTGACCGTCATGCTCTGCTTGAATTCTACGTCCCTGCACTGCAATTTGGAAAGTTCCTCCAGCAGAAAGCTGAGGATACTGTAGCAATCACAGTGTGTTTTCCTCCACTCTGCTGCCTGTTGTTCAATGTCTGAATACAGTTGTTTCATACTTTGTCCAGTGTTAGAGCTGTTTATAAAGAGGGGTTATTCCAATATCTGTTACTCTGTCACAACCAAAATCAAAAGTCCTAGGCTTTACTTTCAGTCCCTTCTTTGCATAAAGTCTTGAGTCTTTGAACTACATTTCCTAAGACCAAATTAAAAATACAAAAAGAAAAGGAAAATCAAGTTAAAACCTTGCATGTTTATGTTCTTAAGTGTTTCATAACACCTGGCTCTTCAGCCTTTCTTTTTCTCCAAGTCTGCACACGCTAATTTAATCTCAGCTGTTTCTTCAACTCTAAGTGGGAAAAAGCTAATCCAATGTCCAATATTAGCAAAACTGGATGCCATTGTGTGTGTATTTCTGTCTAAGAAGAAATAGTTACAAAATCTCTAAGGTCTTTTAAAGATCAAGAAACAACTAGCTATGGAAAAACCCAACAACAAAAAAAATCTTTACAAGAGTATGATGTTTGATCATTGGCATTTTCTCCTTAGATGTGCTTTTCTATGTTTATAGTCCAGTTTTATAATATGTTCATACACATATAATTTTAGGGAAAGGCATGAGATGTCATTTAAACCTTTAATCAGTGTTAGCAAAGAAGTTTCCAGAATGGTATGAAAATGGATCTAGGTGACAAGGTCGAGCTGCTCTCCTATGACATCATGATATGGCTATGCTCATAATCTCTTTCCTTGAGTATAGTTTTTGATATGTGACAAAGGAAGCACCTCCATTACATGGAAAATTATAGGCTAGGGTGAAAGCTGTATTTTATATCATTCTGCACGAAGACCTGGGTGAAAAACTTGTAGTTTTATCACTACTAAAACCCAAAGGAAATTGTATGACTTATTTGGACGGTAGTTCAGATTTGTTTCTAAGACTATACACTGCTCCCCAATCATTATGGCAATAATTAAAAATGACATAATAATATATGATAAGTAAAGCCTTTGCATATTTACATACCAACATATGCATATATATGAAGAAGGCTTGCATGTGAAGAAACTGCCAAGGGCCGCCACAAAGAAAGCCATGAATGAAGTGGAAATCCTGTGTTTACTGGCTCCTGCAGTGTGGGCCAGCAAGGGTCACTGAACTTCACTTCATTTCCTATTCTACTCTCTGACTCCAACTCTTTGAAGAGCACTGTAGGGACCGAATTGGTTTCCTTAGGCTAGCAAAAACCACCCTGAAGGATCAACCACATTCTCAGGCTGTAATTCTCCATTTTTTTATGTGTAAGTATACGTATTCATATGATTGCCATGTACGCATTATAATTTTTTGAACTAAAATTTCAATTTGTAAATACAAGTAAAGCAAAAATTTTGCCACTGCCACACAGACAGCAAGTAGATGTTTTCATGAGATGGCCTGTGGCGACAATCAACACTTCCCGCATACCGACCCAGAATTATGACGCCCTTGTGAGGAAATTGGTTATCATCAAGGTAAATGCCAAATCAGTAGGACCACTCTCCACAACAAATGTTTACTACTTCTTAGGTTGTAGGAAAAAAAAAAATCTTTCCTGAGTAGATGAAAACTTATGAACACATTTCAATGCTACATTCATTGAATACTTTCACTTTCTATATTTATCATTAAAAAGCTCCACTTTTTGAGCCCATTCCCTTCCTTTGTCCTAGCTCTTTAATTGCACTTACTTTCCTTCTGTGATAAGAATTTGCTATACTCTGTCTCAGGGCCTTTGCTCTTACTATTCTTTTTGTTTAAAATATGTCATCTTTTTTTTTTTTTTTTTTTTTTTTTTTATCCTTGAGAGCTTCCTGAAATTGTCATTTCTGCAGGAAAGTCTTTCCTGACCAGCTCCCTGCATATGTTTTTAATAGCATGGTTTGCAAACTCTACTTATAGATTCATTTTTTTATGTGTTGAGTGTCTGTTTCTACCCCAGACTGGAAGCTCCAGAAGGACCAAAACTAGGTACATTTTCCTCAGTATTTTAACCTAATGCACAGTAGGACTTCCATAGATGAATGCATTTCTAATGTTATAGATATTTAAAATAAAATTATTCTTGCATTTATCCTTTTTTAAGTTAATTCGGTCTTTGTTTCTTTTTTCTTTTTCTATTTTTTCCCCTTCTTCAACCTTCTTTCATTCTTTTCTTCCATTCTTAGACTTCCAGAGAAGACTCCAGGGTAGATTTTCTCAAAAGGTTTAAGACAGGGATATCTTAAAAGATGTCTTTGTTTATTGAGACATTAAAAAAAATATATTGGGTTTAATTCCACCCAAAACTACTCTAGCAGAAAACTTCATGTACTAGAATCTAAGATTCAGAATGCAGAATACCTTCGTATTTCCTCACAGATGTGTTGCAGTTTCTCTAGAATGGTATCTGACACATCCTATGAGGGGTTTACTACATATTTGTTAAATGAATAAATCAACTAACAGACAAAAGAGTACTAACAGTGAACCCCTGAGCTCTCATTGGCTTATGAAATTTCCTCTTTTCAGTTAACTTCTCTCATGAGAATTCATTCCAATATTTTGTCAAAAATCCTTGAATTATACCAGTTAGTATAGAAAATCAGATGACTTCATATAGCTTCAACAATTGCCAGGTCTAGAAAATTATTGCTTCCTTTCTCTTGTGGCTCTGGAAAGTTTTCAGTGGGTAAATGAAAACATTTTGGAGTGTTCCTAACTCCACTGAGTTTCTCTTAGTTTTCTTTTCCTATCCTCTGGGAAGGAAAGGCATCTTAATGACTCAGCATTGTATTAGTGCTCCCAATCCATTTATCCCAATTCCATTATTCGAATCCTTGGATATGGTATGCAGTTCTGGTGGGAAAAAGCTTTACATGATTTTCTCCAGCTTTTCATGATTTTCTATCTTCCTTTATTTATGTAAGAACACTTATATGCTTCTCTCAAAGGTAAGATTTATGTAAAAATGAGTGATGACCGTATGTGTCTGTAATGCTATTATTTATTTTGTAATTTCTTCACCATTTTGGATTGGAATGTTAACTACTGAAAAAAATAACATTTTTTTTTCTTTAACTCTTTGCAGAGTTAATTGTTTTTGTTGATCAGGGAGTACACAGCGCATGGTGAATATTGAATCATTTGAAGAGTTGGGTTGGCCAGTGTTTCCAGAATCTGCTTTAAGGAGATGCCAACCCAGTCTTTAGAGTTGACTTATATTTGTTGAGGATGATGCAGCAAGTGAAAAATGACTTGAACAGGATCTCTATCCAAAAGTTTTTCAAAACTCCAGGGAAAGTAATGCAGACAGATGTTTAAAAAGCAAGAGGCAATCTTTCCCTTGTAAATAACTGGTCTGAGGATGTGATTTTTCTCAACATAGATTTTTGTTTCCTTTTCCCCAAATATTTATTTAACTTATTTTTTTTTATTAATAGACTTTATTGTTTAAAAGCAGTTCTATGCTTGCAGAAATATTGAGCGTAAGATACAGGGTTCCCTTATATTCCTTCTCTCACCTTCCCACCTTGGTTTCCCTTGTTAACACTTTGCATTGGTGTAGAACATTTGTTATAATTGATGAGCCAAAATTGATACATTATTATTAACTAAAGTCTTTAGATTACATTAAGGTTCACTTGTGTGCATGTGTGTCATACAGTTCTACTGGTGTGGACAAGTGTATAATGACATGTATCCACCATTACACTATTCTACAGAATAATTTCACGGCCCTAAAAATTCTCTGTGCTCTGCCTGCTCATCTCTCTCTCTTCTTAACCTCCAGCAACCTTTCACTGTCTCCTCAATTTAACCTTTCCTAGACTTTCATATTGCTGGAATCATAGTTTATAGCCTTTTTAGATTGGCTTCTTTTACTCAGTACAATGCATTTGAGGTTTCTCTATCTCTTTTTGTGGCTCAATACCTCATTATTTTTAAAGGACTGGATAATACTTTATTGTTTGATGTCCCAGTTTATTTATTCACCTACTGAAGGACATTTTGGCTGCTCCAATTATGAATGAAGTTGTTCTGAACATCAGTGGCAGGTTTTTGTGTGGATGTGTTTTCAAGTTATTTGGGTAAATACCAAACTGTGTAAGTTGCTGGATCATACGGTAAGACTATGTTTACTTTTGTAAGAAACAGTCTTACTATCTTCCGAAGGGACTATACTATTTGCGTTCTTCCTCTCCCTCCCAATTAATGAGACTTCCCATGGCTTGACCTTGTACCAGCATTTGGAGTTGTCGGGGTTTCAGACTTTGGCCATTCTAACAGGTTATTGTTTGAATTAGCAACTCTCTAATGGCATATGGCATCGAGCCACTTTTCATATGCTTCTTTGCTACATGGTTTTAATCATTCCTGAAGTACTAATAATTTTGAAGAGGGAATAATACAAGACCTTGAATGATTCTGAAGAATCAATACGGATTTTTGAGGAAAACCTCCTAGACACTGCCTGTAGAAAATCGTATTAGCACCTATGTCAAGTACTCTGACAGGTACCATACAGTTTTTACAATTGTGAAGTCTTATATCACTGGACTTGGTTTTCAGTCTCTGCTTTCCTATGAAAAATGCAAAAGCTATAAATGGCTGCCCATGGTAACATGCTGGTTACCTCTCCAAGTAATAAAGGGATTTTCCTATGAATGGCAACCTTTTCTGGGTTGATAATTCATGTGGATAGTTCGTGAATGACCTTTCTGCTCACTTCTCTGGGCGTGTCCTGTGCATGTACATCTCTCAGGTCGGGAAATGCTGCATTACTTTGACCTCGGCGGTGAAGGGGGCACACGTCCAAAAAGCTGAACACCAGCATGCCTGGCCTCCATCCTCAGTTTCCCAGCTAGCTACACTAATCTCAAGATACTGTAAATGAGATTGGCACTGAAAAACATTCAATTTTTGTATTAAAGTTTCATTTGGACATCTTGTCTCCCTGAGGGAAGGTGTGACACATTTGAGTAGGTTACTCTGGGAAACTGAATAATTTTATTTCCTAGAGATCTTAAGAATGAGGTTAAACTCTTCTGGCAGAGTTTAAATGCTCTCTGACTTGGATTAAAAGCAAGCCAAGGTCACTTTCTGCCTTGTGATTCTTTTAAAGTAGCTTTTATATTTGAATATCACTCCCGTGCACTGTATTCAAATAGAAGAGTTAATAACTTCTTGATTATCTTAAGGATTATTGAAAAACATTAGGATAAACAAGAGTAAAAGGGACTGGAGATCCACTTTCAAGCCTATGGAACACCTGACAGGGTTCATTCTTCTAGCTAAAGGCTCTTAAAATATTTCTGGTGGACTATTGTTTTTTAAAAAAACTTTACCATCCCTTGTCAAAATAAATCAAAGCATGCTAATCTCCACATGCGCTTAGAAAGGGACCAAAATTATGGGTAATGATTTCATGTACCAGATTACTCCAAATACGGTGTCTCTCTTGAATGAGAGGAGAAAAATGAATCAAATATCAAAAAAAGAAATTGTTCCTTTTTATTAAAATCATTTTCTCTTTTGTAGAGTTAACTAGATAAATCTTAAGAGACAAAAATATGAAAAGCAGAGATAGAAAAAGTGATTGCAAAGGTCAGAAGTTAATGTTTACTTGCAAGATAGATCTGTTAAGGGGACACTATCAATAAAACCTTAGCTTGTCTTTTTTTATTATCATGAGTGGTGAGATGAAGGTGAACACAGATGACTCTTTCTTAGAACTGACTATAACCTAATGCATTTTGGTAAGTGACACTTTATTGGACAATTGTGTGGTTAATTATCATCAGATTTCTTTTCCCCTACTTTCCATTTTTGCCTTTGCAAAACTGATCACTTGTTTTAATTTTTTTTAAGGGTAAGATGGTGGAGGATGGGCTTAGGTGAAAAAGAGAAATAGTTAAACACATTTGATGCAGTAAGAACAGCGAATCAAATAGTTTTAAAAAATACCTAGTAAGTTTCAAAAACTTAATTTAAGAAAAATGATGCGGAGAGATCATAAATATAAACTATGTACAGACATGTTTTCAAATTTCTCGCAAACAAACAAGGTGGCTTTTGCACCCAAGATCTTGAATAAAAACACACACACGTACAAGCACAAACACACACACACAGAGGAGAAAAATAAGCAAGGAAATTCTTTCCAATAGTTGGCTTCAAGAGTACAACTGCTCTCCTGTTCCAGTAGCTGTTGCTAGCCAAATAAAACATCAGTGTTCCACTAGGAAATGACTAGCTAAACAGAAAGCGCAATGAATTTGCCGCTGATGAATTTACGGACTTCTCCCTGAAGTCCCCTGTGTCAAAAATTGTTATAGAGGCTTTTTTGTTGTTTAGGACATTCCCAGTACTGGTTGCTCAGTGTTATGTAAATGACAAATGACTAGAAAAAATATTGGCATAGGTAAATAAGGAAATCAGTTTCCTCGTGAAAGGAGCTAAACAGGTTCAACTGCGATCTGAATGCAACTTCTTAATATCTAAGAGAACACGCTTGTGCTCTGTAGAGAATTTGGATATTATTTTATTAAGCAGGAGGAATTCGCTTAGATGGATCTTAAAGGCGGGAAAAATCCAGAAAACGGGCATTAGTACCCTTTTGTTTATTACGAAAAGGAACCAGAGTTCGTTTTCTTTGCCCCTCCAAATAAATGGTTGAGAATTTTTGTGACCAGGTGAATCCACATAACAGATAGTTTGTGTATTTCTCTTTTTTCTGTTGGTAGGTCTTTTTTATAATTGATTTTATAACGAGCTAGCTATGGTGAACAGATTTGGGGGGACCTTTTCTGTTTTTACAAAGCAATTGTCCATGCTCCTTTTCTTAAAGATTTAAGAATTATTTTTAATATGTTAGATCTAATAATTTTATTTATAATTGTGGAATATTCCAAATATACACACAAGACTGAAAATAACACATAGGTGCCATCATCACCTGTATCAAACAAATGTTAACATAAAATCTATATTATACTTTTTAAGTGGCTGAAAAATAAATCACAATAAAAAATTCAACAAAGTTGCCATTGTGTTTTATATCCTAGTACCAAATCCAGGAAAAAAGGTGAAATTAAAAACATAGACACCTTCCAGTGAGAATGACATTTAACCACAGGAGAATGAATTACCACAAACCTTAAAATAGTGTGAACTGTAGATGGAAAACTTTATATTAGAAATTTCTTTCAGCTCCAAAGATCTAGTATGTAGGTGAGTAACATAACTCTTTAACTTGAGCATTGTTTTTGCAAGTCTGAAAGTAGGGATGGACCTGTTTCCCCACATCGTGTCTTCTCATTTGAACTGGGGAACATATTTTACTGGCCCAGATTTTGTATCTGGTGTTCTCATTACGTGAATTTAAATACAAAGCTGTCAAAATGATGGGAAGTTTCTATATTTAAGAAGTGGGAGAAGGCCACAGACTGGTGATTTCATAACGGAGAGGGAACAATGCCTCATCACCTTTCTTGGCCTCCCCTGAGGAGTAGGCTTTAATGCCCTGTTATTCTAAGCTGCGTCCAAACCACACAAGGACACCCCCCCCAATTCTGTATTGCTTTTTTGATACTTTAAATATATCCCACCCAGCTTATCTGTTCTCTATTCAATTTGACCACGAATGACTTGAACCCTTTACCAATATCCAGTCCATCCTCAAAAGCCGAAAGGCATGACTCATGGTTGAGAATACTGGAGAGAACATGGTCACAGAAAGAAGGTTTTAGAATGCTGGAAGTGATAGTAACATATTTGAAATATCTGTATCTGTATCTCCTTATGAGGACTCCTTTGACAAGGGCAACGAAACTTCATTTAGTCTTTCATTTATTCGATGGACATGCAGGGAAAAGGAGATTAAGATACATTTCCCAGCAGAACGCTAGAGTCATCTGGCTGGACAAGTTAAGTGATATGAGTTCATTAGGAAATTTATTCAGTTCTGTCGTCGCTGGTGGGACTCTCTTGCTCCCTGTCTCAGCCTTCATGCCACTGGGCAAGTTTCCGTCACAGGCGAGGCTTCTTGGAGCCCCTCTGCCTCCGAGTGTGCTTTCCCTTGTAGCTGAGAAGTCTTCCCCACATGCTTTCTAATTATCTAAATCCTTCGTAATCCCGCTACCAAAATTAGGTCATATTTGCTCCACAAAAACCTTCCCCAGTTTCTCCGACTTCTGTTTACTTCTTTGATATCTAAATTCCTCTAGGACAGATAGCTAGCCTCATCCCGCTTAGTGCTGGTGGATTGAGTGTCTGGAATTCTGCTTTCGGAGCTCCGTGTGACTTAGCCTTCTCCCCTAAGGAGGCTGTGAGGCAGAGACTCTTCCAGCCTGCCTGAGTGCTCAGCTTGGCTCTCCCATCCCCCCCTGACCCCCACCCCCACCCCCTGCAGACTGCAGATTCCAGAATGGTGGCTCAGAAAGATTTGTGGAATGATGGGCCTTGGGAATGAAGCTTCAGGAGACTGGAGGTCTAGATAGACAGTCAGCAACAGTTAAAAAAAAAAAGCCACAAAAGAACACCAAAAACAAAACCAGAATTTAGAATGTAATACCAACTTTTATTTAAATAAAATTCCAACTGAATCAAGTCATTCCTGGCTTTTTAAAAATATTGTTTATATTTTCAAGTTTTTTTTTTTTCTCTAAGATTTCATTTATTTATTTATTTGAGAGAGAGAGCAGGAACAATGTGGTAGGTGCAGAAGGAGAGGGAGAAGCAGGTTCCTCGCTGAGCAGGGACCCCGAGGTGGGGCTTGATTGCAGGATGCTGGGATTATGACCTGAGCTGAAGGCAGGCACTCAACCAACTGAGCCACCCAGGTGCCACTCAGTTCTAATACCAGCTAAGGCTTTACCATCAAATAATTCACTTAGTGATAGAACAGTAGGTGTCCTAGTGAAGAATCAGAATGAATTAATTTGTGAGATTTTTATTAAAAAATCTATTATGTGGGACACCTGGGTGGTTCAGTTGGTTAACGTCTGCTTTCGGCTCAGGTCATGATCTCAGGGTCATGGGATCAAGCCCCTCATCGGGCTCTCCATTCAGTCATGAGTCTGCTTCTCCCTCTGTCTCTGTGTTCCCTCTCCCTCTGTGATTGCTTTTGCTCTCTCTAAAATAAATAAAATATTAGGGGCACCTGAGTGGCTCAGTGGGTTAAGCCTCTGCCTTTGGCTCAGGTCGTGATCTCAGGGTCCTGGGATCAAGCCCCGCATCAGGCTCTCTGCTCGGCGGGGAGCCTGCTTCCCCCTCTCCCTCTGCCTGCCTCTCTGCCTACTTGTGATCTCTCTCTCTGTCAAATAAATAAATAATTTAAAAAAATAAAATAAAATATTAAACTCTATTATAGTGTCAGGCACTATTCTAGGTTCTGGAATAGATAAAACAGGAAGATGGTAGGATGACAGTCATGGAAAAATGGAGGTCAGGGACTTGAATTGTTTTCTAGTTCATTTAATCACCTTAAGGTTGTTATGACCTCCCAACAACCCAAGCCTCACTTTCTCCACGGAGCCTAAACCAGCCCCAGGAATGCCAGTGAATAGCTCTCTTGGTCCTCCTAGTCACTACCTCCTCTTGCCACCTCCTGTTGCCCCTTACTTCTTGAATACCAGTACTCTTTGGTTATTGTTTGCTACGTTTGTGTTTGTGAGACTGGTGCTGCAAAGCGTATGCTATTTTTATGTGCTATTCCTATATGAAAAACAAGTTTTGAAAGGATCAATTGTTTTTGTCACTAATGCATACTGGGGGAAAAAATGCAACTTACCATTTAGTCAGATAGGGATTTTAGCCAAATAGTATGGTGGCTTTAGGCTGCTGCTATTTTCTGCACTGAGCTATAAATTTGGCACTTTCAAGGAAGGGGAGAAATCTTACTGGAAACGTAGAAATAGGAGGGTTTTGTGGCAGCTAAGTTCTCGGAAGAATGTAGAAAAGTGGCAGGACTACCATGTACAGTTTGTCAGTGCACAACCTGTACAGTTGTACCTAGGGAGCCAGTTACAGGAAAAGCTTCCAGCAGGAGCACTTGGTGATGACAATGAGTCCTAGGTTTGGGCTATGAGTGATGAAAGAAGAGCCAACATTTGGACAAATGGGAGAAAGAACAAGTAGAGAAGGCAAGATCAGAGAAGATAAGGCCAACAAGCATTAAGAGGTAAAAACAAAAGTGCAGATTTTACCTATTCAGTTTTCAATCATATTTCATAAATCCACATGCCAATCTTGATAATTAATTATGCAATTTGGGGAAATCATCTTTTTTTTTTCAGTTCTGTATGTTGCAGCTTTAAAATTATTCTCAATCAGAGAGATGATTCAACCATCTCTATTATTAAGACTTAAACTGGAAGTTGACATTTTCCCCAAAGTACAGTAGCAATAGATTTCTCTGTATTCATCCACTTTGTCTCTCACCATCCTCCTGGGGGGAAATATTCCTAAAGCTTCCCTGAGCGCTGGAGGTCTAACCTGGAATCATGAAGCAGAATAGAGCCGAGTGTTCCAGGGTGCACACGAACGTGGCACTGGGAGCTGTCCTCCTGATTGGCTCTTTGTGACCAACAGGATCGAGAAGCTATAGGGTGGAGTCTCCCGGGGCCAAAGAGTCCATGTGGAGTCCTCCAATGTCTAATTTGCAACTGGGGAGTTTCGTTTCTTTTGGAAACGAGGCAAACAATTCTGAGACAAATAACTTTGATCTTCAACGTATTTCTGCAAGAGTTTGCCCATCGTGCTAGAAGTTTTCCAAGCACTGGCCCCGTTCCCCTCCACCTTCCCTACCCTGCCCTTGGCCCCGCTGAAGTGGCACTTGCGCTTGGCTCCCTTGGCCTTTGGCTTGTTTTGTGCAGTGGGAAGAACTGGCAGGACATCCCGGGGAAGGAAGACGATGATGATTTCAGGTCATCAGCCCTCGTCCCCCTGCTGGCCGAGTTGTTTTCCTTGCCCCTCCCATCCGATTCAAGTCAGTGGCCCCCCTTGCCCCAATGCCTGGGAGCGGGATTGCCTCCCTGCTACTACCAGCCGGGAGAGCTTCCCTCTCTCTAGGCTCCTTAATCCTCCAACACCTTTGCGAATAGTTCTTCAG
Source organism: Martes martes (assembly GCF_963455335.1). Classification (NCBI taxonomy): domain Eukaryota; kingdom Metazoa; phylum Chordata; class Mammalia; order Carnivora; family Mustelidae; genus Martes; species Martes martes. The sequence goes on from NC_137896.1 coordinate 56,121,138, forward strand.
CCAGCTTCCCTCAGCCGGCTCTGCTGTGTTCCTACTGGGACCCCGGCTGACAGCCGGTGTTGTGATGAGTCACACCCTCTGGCTCTTGGCAGGATAATTGAAAACTCTCTGCCCTCCACTTTTTGCTCCTTACAGTGAATTTATTTTAAAAAGTCCTCAGAGTTTGGTTATCAGAAGAGTTACATAAAATAGTATATACAGCTCATAAGTCACTTTTTCAATTTCATTTAGTCAAGAAAAAAAGAACGGATGTGAGGGTTATTTTCAAAAAAAAAAAAAAAGAAAGAAAGAAAAAGAAAAAAGAAAAAAAATTGTTTTATAAAGCATTAATTATCTTCTTTGAATCTCCTGAATTTTCCCATCTTAACTTGGACTTGTTAACAGTGTTCCGTGGAATTTAGGATTTCATTTGTGTATATGTGCATTTAGGTTGACTCTATTTTAAAATATCTTTTAAAATTTAAAAAGCTTAGTATTTGTATATTCTACCTTCTACCCTACAGCCTATGGGTTTTCCTTAATATCTTCTCTCTTTTTTTTTTTTTCCCCTCTCCCCTGAGGGTGGCATTTCTCGTCCTCTTTGCTTTTCCCTAATGTGACTCCTCTCATATGTATGCCTTTTTCCACCTCTCCCCTGCTTCTGTGAGAGAGATTCTGAGTCAAATTGAGCTTATCTCTTCCTTTAGTCTGGGCTCTTTCGAGGAGACCGGGAGAGAAATGTCTCCCCACCCGCCTTCCATTTGTAGGGAATCTTAACTGTATGTGTCCAGGGCCGAGCCTGGGTGGATAAGCCACCCATCCTTCTAAACAAAATTCATTGATTTGATTTTGTTTCTTCCAGTGGTTGCTCAAGTCAGGTATATCTACCTTTTTTAGTTCAACACATGTAAGGACTGTAATTTTAAGTTTTTCTCACATTCAACCAGTTGTTGGTTCTACAAACAGCTATGTGTGTTTACAACATGAGTGATTACACGACCTGAGTTGCCTTTGACGAGGCAAGCTTCCAGAGGGGAGAGCTCAGAATGAATAACCAACCTTCTCAGCAGCCCATATTTGAGCCATGAGATCTTAGAGAAAAATGTTTTTGTGATTATATGAGTTATTGGAATCTGCTATCAAATTTCACTTGGAGGCCGCCATGATTGGTCTGTATGTCAGAAACCATCTCACACGATACTACCCTGGTATCTGTGGCTGCCATAATGGCTGTGTGTGAGGCAGTGGCTCCTCAGGCCACAGAGATAAATCACTTTGGGGGGACCCTGTTCATTCTTATTCTGAGCAAGCAGTTGGGTTTTATTAATACACTTCGTGTTTCAGAAAGCACAGAGGAAATCGAGGATGATATACTTTATCAAATGCAAATCTGCTTTCCTTCCCAAGGAACCGGTTACAACTGAGGGTTTTAAAAATACATAATTAATACCACATTAATACCATTCGCACTCAAACGGTCTAGTAGAAGTATTTCTATTAGCTGCCGATGAAAAGCATAGCGAGGGTAAGCTGTTGTCATTGAATATTATTTTAAGTGAGACTCTAAGACTTCAGAAACTTGATTTGCTCTTTCGGTAAATTAAAATGCCATTTATCATTATCATCAACATCAAATAAGTTTTCTCAAGCACCACACATGCCGGCTCTCCGCTGGGAGTGTTCTAAAGCAAGGTCAAGGGAAATGACATCTCCCTTCAGGAGCTCACAGTAGATGCTAATGATGTGGACAAATACACACAAATGCACTGGATAGTGTCTTACAGAGCCCTGTTCTTTTGCTTAAAGATAGCGAAGTAAGCCTATACCACCAGGGATTTGCTGTCCTCACAGGAATACATCAGGGTTGAGTGTTAACCTGGGTAGTAAAATGCTTGTGTAGAAACATGAGAAATTCCATATGACATTACACTGATACAAATTGTCATATCATCATGAAAGGCAATGTGGCACCATTTACTACAATAAAAAAACTACACCTCTTTTTGACTCTGCAATTCCATTTTTAGAAAGTGTTATCCTACAGATATACTCATACAGGAGCATCTATTTATTACAATATTGTAAAAAAGGAAAAGTTGAGCATAACTTAATGTTCATAAGTAGGGACTTGTTGAATGCATTATGCTGTAGCTACGCCATGAAATGCTATAGAGCTTTCAGAAAGAATGAGGACACTATTTATGTGCAGTGCATACCCAGAAATCTTCAAGAGAAAATAAGCAAAATACAGAGCAGTATGAAGAATATGCCAGAGTGTTTTGTTTTTTTTTTTCTTCCAAGAAGATAGAAATGTGTGTAAGTAAATGTACATTTACTGTAGCTGAGGAACAGACATGGAAGACAGCTGTATATGGTTAGAGAGACTGTATACATTTTATACTTTAATTTTTTTGTCTACCTCATAAGAAAGCATTATTTATTAAGTCAAATTTTAAATTTAAAGCAGTACTTTTAGAAAGAAAATAGAAAGATCTCATATAGGTCAGGATACACATTGCTTTAACTTAGTGGGTTTCTGTTTGCTTGTTTGTTTCAATAATGAAGTGTTCACAATGTCAGCTACCAAATATTTTTAGGGTTACAGTTTTGCTCTGCCCCTTCCTCGGCAAGCCCTGTACTTCTGCCCTGGAAATCTTGTTCCTGCAATAACTTATACAGATTACTTCAATGGAACCTCCTTTTGGGTCTATTTCTGCGGTCAGTCTATTTCCTGCCTATGATTAACTCCTTCCTTAAATCCCCTACATTCTTGGTGACACAGCTTGTCTTTTATTTGCTTTGGATTTTTTTTTTCAGCTAATAATCAACCAATAAATACAGACCAATCATCTACTATGTATCTATGAATACACAGGACACAGACATTAAATACACTTCAAAGGGAGCCTTTTAATTCTACGATTTCATAGAAGAATCAGTGGGGATTATCCACATTCTTTACGTGTGTGTAACCTTCGCTAAGCCAGATGAGGTGTTTTGTATTTTGGCATATAAAACTGTTTATTTACTGTGTCCTTCTATGACACACTGTCGTGTCTTTGCATTCCTTATTCAGTGACACTTTCCTGGTCATGAAGAGGCAAATTGAACCCGGTTGTGCCAGCAACAAGCACAGCCAAGTTGTTTAATGGTTTACCTGGGCTTCCTGTTTTTGTTTCTACCTTCTTAATTATGTCCTGCATTTTGGAATGATTTTTGAGAAATGAAGGGTGAACTGGAGAGTCATACACTTAAAGGGGTAGAATCTCTTCTGGATAATCAGAAAGGGAAGATAACAACAACAAAAAAGATTAAAAATTACAGGAGTTAGGCTGATTCCCCTGCAACCCTTGAAGGCTCTCCCTTGTCCTTGCTCTCCTAAAGTTCATCTGCCATTTTTCTACTCATTTCTGGGATTTCATTGTTATCAAGTTAGCATTTCATTACTTGTAGCAGCTTAATCAGCAATAGCAATTTGTAGATGTCACTATATACTCATCATTCCAAACTGTTTAAAAAAAATTTGGGGTACAGAATTTATACTTTGAGGATTTCTGTTTTATATTTTCTTATACTGAGGGAACCTACTAGTTTCTTTTCTTTGGTTCCTTTTTCTGAGCTGGTTATTAATTAGTCCATCTACAGGCACTGATCTGATACCAAGTACCTCCATTTTGAATATTTATCTTGCACAGAATTTTTGCAGGACATTTTCTAATCTACCTGCCCTGGGGCCACCAGCTCTCCCTTGTTTGTTTGCTTGTTGGTAAATACCTCCTGCCCTCATCAAAGAGCTCTAGGAAGATTAGAACATAAGATCCCCGAGGGAAAGGACTCATCTCTAGGATTTAGGAGAGGGCCTGGCAAGACCGCACATTCAATAAATATTTGTTGAATGGCTAAATATTTGTTGAATGAATTAATCGGACATGATCCTCTGTATTGAAAGTATTCTCCGCATTACATCAGAAATCACACTAAATTTTTCTCTTATTTGGTAGAGGTGATTGAAGGTCATTGATTTTCAAAAACTGGTAGACAAGAGTGGATCCTTGGTGAGTATATGAGTTTCCTTGGGTGCTGTAATAAATTGCCACAAACTGGGTGGCTTACAACCGAAATTTATTCTTTTTTTTTTTAAGTTGAATATTCTTTTTTTTTTTCAATTATACTATGTTAGTCACTATACACTACATCATTAGTTTTTGAGGTAGTGTTCCATGAGTCATTGTTTGTGTATACCACCCAGTGCTCCGTGCAATATGTGAAATTTATTCTTTCACAGTTTTGGAAACCAGAGGTCTGAAGTCAAGGTGAGCAGGGCCACATGCTCTCCAGAGGCTCTAGGGAAGAATCCATACTTGACTCTTCCAGGCTCTGGTGGCTGCCAGCAATCCTTGGCTTTCTTGGTTTGTGTCTACATCATTCCAGTCTTGGCCTCTGCCCTTATATCAACTTCTCATCTGTGTTTCTTCTTCTTTTCCATCTCTTATGATGGCTTGTCATTGGGCTTATCGTCTACCTGAATAACTGGGATGCTCTCACCTCCAGATCCTTAATTACGTGTGCAAAAGTCCCTTTTTCAAAGAAGGCAACATTCACAGTTTCCAAGGATTTGTATATGGGTGTATTTCACTACATAGGAGTTATTTAGAAACAGAATTCATGTTCAGATGAGCTGCAGTGAGAATGTAAAAATTATCCATGGACCTGTTAGTTGGTTTTCTGATAAAGCTAAGAAAGAAAGGGCCCTTAGCAAGGTGCAGACTGGGAGACCGCTCCATAAATGACAGTCATGGGAACTCCCGTCCCAAAGAGATGCTATACAAACTGGACAAAAAAATATTGTCTCTAAGGATTTTGTTTTGAAAATAAATTGAACCATGCAGTTTGCCTTACATTTCCCTCCCATGCTCTTCTCCATTTTAATGGAAATGAAGATTGGATGCATGTAATTTGATGAAGGATGTGGTCTATACATAGAGAAGCTGGAAGCTCAGTGGGTCTTACTCAATGCAGAAGGAAAAAGGATGAGTAGCATCAGTGGAAAAGGAAGGTCAGGGAGAGAAGTGAGTAAGGATATTAAAGGCTGGAGGGCACAGACTCTGACAGGCAGAATAACTTTGAGTTCTGAAGCAGACAAATCACATCAAGGATGAGATCAAGTAATATTCCCTTGCTTTCCACATCTCCACCTTGACATATGTTGGAATGGCAACTTCAGCTTTAATGAGTGTCAAGGGTACATTAATAGGGAGTAGAAGATAAGAACGATAGTTCTCGAAGAGTTACCAGCCTTGCCTGAGTGATAACAGAAAGTGCCTTGGCCTAATTTTACATGACTACCATTGCTTAATGCATTAATAAAAAAAAAAAATCAAACCTAACACCACATGAACACTAGCTCTTTGTTGGGTCTGGGCCACATTAGGTGTCTAGTTCCTGCAGAGAAGTTGACCTTGGGCATCCTGAGTTACTCTCTCTGCATCATCTGCCTTGCTATTTATCTTACTACCTTCTATGAGACCTAATGGAGGAGAGAATATGAGGGAAAACAGGTTTATTAATCATATACATAGTGTGCCTTGGAATGGTATCAACATTGTGTCTTCCCTCTGGGGGACAGCCTGCTAAGGAGAAGGTTCTTGGAAGCCCCATTGCTTCTAAGCAACATAGAGTGGACAGTCCTCTCAGGGAATTATCTGGAATGTTCAACCCTGGCATAGTCCAGTTCAGTTAGCAGGTGTTTCCCATTCTTCCCGAGGTCTTATATGTTAGCACGATGCAGTGATGTTTGCCTATTTCCAAATCTCTACTGTCAAAATGAGGCATCCATCCTAGAGCCAAGAAAAACATCTGCAAAAGGGTGCACATAAGGACGAGGGGTCCCAGAGTGCCCTGAGGGGACCACATTCACTAGCTAGTTCTAGGTCCTAAGCTTTCACTTGATCTTAGCCAAAAGGCCGAGAAGCGATAGGTCCTAAGCTTTCAGACAGACATTACTCTATGAGTTCCCCGCTGTGAATCCTCATTAATATTGTCTCTGGTTAAGAGTTTCTGTTGATTAGTAGATTCCATACCATTTAACACTTGGAGATACTATAGTTTGTCCAATGATGGCAACATGGAGAAATCAGACCAGTGACCATTAGACATGACACCAATCCTTACCTCTCAGACTAGACACCAGAAACCAAATCATCATGAGACCAATGGATTCTTTTACAGTGAAAATCAGCCCTTTCCACCAAGAGTTCAAACTCGCTGGAGAGGCAGAGCCCTAGAGGAAGCTGGCAGGGCTAGTCCCCAAACTCCAGGGGCAGTCAGGCAAATACATAAAGAGTTTCAGTCTCCAGGGCTGTTCAATTTGGCATTTTACACAAGTTCTAAATTTCCTAAACTAATAAACAAATATTTTTCAGCCTATTTATATTTTGCACCCACACATGAAGCACATCGTGGGCCAAGAATATGAAAATACTTTTGAAGACCCTCCTCGGCTGCACCCCAGTAAATGGAAATCTTTGTAGCTTGTTCGGCTTGATCAGGCTCTCCAGACTGTGGCAGGCCTTGGTGTGTACCTTGGAAATGCTCTCATGAGGTAGGCCCACCTGAGTGGCATCCAAGGCCAGACCAAAGCTCTACCTTAACTCTGAGGTGCAAAGTACGTGGCTCCGTACAAAATTGCCCATAGTTGGTCATAGTTGACTTACAGTAAAGTGAGTTTCATACAATTCAATCTTCCAAAGCAACACTTTCTTACTGAGTTTGTAGCTACATAAGGTGCTTGTTTCATTTTCACTTGATATACAACTATTTGCAACTAAATATAATTCACTAAGTGTATTTGCTTACTGTAAAAATTATACCCTCCAGGAATCCAAGACAGGGAGTTGTTAAGACTTTAGGTTCCAGCCTTAGGCAAACCTGGTTCTGAGAGGCTCACATGTGCTATTGGAGCCTGGGTGATGTCTGAGAGTCAGCCTAGTTTTCTCATCTGTAAAACAGCAGAAACCACAGCAGCTCAATGCGAGAGTCACGTGAAGTTCTCAGCAGAGTGACTGGCTTACCAGAAGTGCCCAACAAAAATATATGTAATCAGAAGAGACCCCGAATTGCTAAGGAAATGTTGAAAAAGAAAAACAAAACTGGGAGCATCACGTTACCTGATTTCAAACTTTACTACAAAGCTGTGATCACTGAGGCAGCACCGTACTGGCACAAAAACAGATACATAGACCAGTGGAACAGAGTAGAGAGCCCAGATATGGACCCTCAACTTTATGGTCAACTAATCTTTGACAAAGCAGGAAAAAACATACAGTGGAAAAAATATAGTCTCTTCAATAAATGGTGCTGGGAAAATTGGACAGCTATGTGTAGAAGAATGAAACTCGACCATTCTCTTACACCATACACAAAGATAAACTCAAAATGGATAAAAGACCTTAAGGTGAGGCAGGAGTCCATCAGAATCCTAGAGGAGAACATAGGCAGTAACCTCTTCAACATCGGCCACAGCAACTTCTTTCAAGATGTGTCTCCAAAGGCAAAAGAAACAAAAGCAAAAATGAACTTTTGGGACTTCATCAAGGTCAAATCTTTTGCACAGCAAAGGAAACAGTCAACAAAACAAAGAGGCAACCCACGGAATGGGAGAAGATATTCACAAATGACAGTACAGAAAATGGGCTGATATTCAAGATCTATAAAGAACTTCTCAAACTCAACACACACAAAACAGAAAATCATGTCAAAAAATGGGCAGAAGACATGGACAGACACTTCTCCAATGGAGACATACAAATGGCTAACAGACACATGAAGAAATGTTCATCATCACTAGCCATCAGGGAGATTCAAATCAAAACCACATTGAGATACCACCCTACACCAGTTAGAATGACCAAAATTAACAAGACAGTAAACAATGTGTGTTGGAGAGGATGTGGAGAAAGGGGAACCCTCTTACACTCTTGGTGGTAATGCAAGTTGGTATAGCTACTTTGGAAAACAGTGTGGAAATTCCTTAAGAAATTAAAAGTAGAGCTACTCTATGACCCTGCAATTGCACCACTGGGTATTTACCCCCAAAGATACAGATGTAGTGAAAAGTAGGGCCATCTGCACCCCAACGTTCATAGCAGCAATGGCCACAGTCACCACACTGTGAAAAGAACCATGTTCTTCAATGGATGAATGGATAAAGAAGATATGGTCCATATATACTATGGAGTACTATTCCTTCATCAGAAAGGATGAATACCCATCTTTTGTATCAACATGGGTGGGACTGGAAGAGATTATGCTGAGTGAAATAAGTCAAGCAGAGAGAGTTAATTATCATATGGTTTCTCTTATTTGTGGAACATAAGGAATAAGATGGAGGACATGGGAAGATGGAGAGGAAAAGCGGGTTGGGGGAAATTGGAGGGGGAGATGAACCATGAGAGACTGTGGACTCTGAAGAGCTAACTGAGTGTTTTGGAGGGGAGGGAGGTGGGAAGTTGGGTGGGCCTGGTGGTGGGTATTAGGAGGACACGTATTGCATGGAGCACTGGGTGTGGTGCATAAACAATTAATTCTGGAACACTGAAAAGAAATCAAAATAATAAATAAAATTTTTTTTAAAAAGTATATGTAACATACTTCTAGTTCAGAAGACGTCAAACTATGGCTCATGGACCAAATCCAGCCCTTTGCCTGTTTTTGAAAATCAGCCTATTTTTAGGATGTAGCTGTTAGGGACTGAACTGCATCCCCCCAACATTCATATGTTGAACCCCTGGTTATGGTTTGCAGGAATGAGTGGAGTTGGGGAGAACTGGTCAGATTCTGAGTACTAAAAGCAGAGCCTACAGGATTGACTGACAAATGAGGTATGAGACTAAAAGAAAGAGGAGTCAAGTTTTTTTTTTTTTTTTTTTGCGGTGGGGTGGGTGTATGTTTGGAAAGATGGCCTTACCATTGATGGAGGGCAAGGTTGAGGGAAGTGAAACAGAGTTCAGTTTGGAAAATGTTAAGTTTGACAGGTGTTTTGGAAATGCAAGTGGGAAACTTAACTACACAGTGGGCAACATGTATCTAGAGTCTAGTGGAGAGATCTGAGTTAGATATGGACTGTGGGAATGAATGTAGATAAAACAAGGAAGACATCCTCCCTTTTGAAATTTAGAGAAATGGTAAGGAACCAGAAAAGAAAGTCCAGAAGCAGCAGTCAGCGAGATCGGAGCAAAACAAGGAGAGTTGTGCTTTGGAAGACAGAAAGATAATACTTTAAGGCAGAGTGAATAATTGCCCTAGATTCTGCTAGCAGGTCTAGTTTGATGAGAACTGAGAAACAGCAATTGAATTAATACAATTTTTATTTAAGTATAGTTGACACACAATCTTACATTGGTTTCAGGTGTTCACTACAGTGGTTCAACTTCTCAACGGGTTTCGCTATGTTCACAGCAAATGGAGCTACAATACTACTATAGCATTGTTGATGATAACCCCTAGGCTGTGCCTTCTATTCCTGTGACACATTCCTTCCATAACTGGAAGTCTGTACCTCCCACTCCTCCTCACCCATTTTGCACATCCTTCCACCCCCTTCCCTCTGGCTACCACCAGTTTGTTCTCTGTCTGATTCTGCTCTCTGCCTATTCATTTGTTTTGTTTTTTAGATCCCACATATGAGTGAAATAATATGGTATAACAATTAAATTTTTTAATGTAGAGGTCACTAAGGACTTTGACAAAAGCAGTTGTGTTGGTACTGGGGCAAACTCCTGACTGGAGCAAAGTCAAGAGGAAATAGGGAGAGAGATGCTAAGAGATGAGTCTTTTCAGGAACTTTGCTTCAAAGTGATGGTGGTGAATGGGCAGAATGATCAATCCACAGTCATCCAGATATTATGATGCAATATCCAGACATTATTATGGCAGAGACAAAGCTATGTTCACAAAAGCCCATCGCCTTTCACTGCTAGGCACACATCTAGATGACCCCTCTTTAAGAATGACTGGATTCCAGTCCATGGAATGTGGATGGAAATGTTGTGTTTCATTGTTAGGTCTCCACTCTAAAGTCACATCCTACCCCATCGTCCAGTTCTTTCTTTTTCTTCCACTATGCTTGGTTGCTTTGTCTTTGAGAACCTAGGGATGGTGGAGTCATGAGTGTCTGTGTGTGTGGAGCAGCGCCCTGCTACCAACCAACTTTGGATTTAAGCGTATGGTATTAGGAAGTGGGGTTGTCTTTTATGGCTATTAGTTTGCCATGACAACCTTGAATTTAACCTTCTCAGTAAAAGGACTCTACTAGCCTCTAGCTAAGTTGGATATTTCCTAATCCATTTAATATTTTGGTAAGATTTCCACATTGTTGTAAAATGCTTAAATTTTACCTCCATTGAATAATGAGTCACAGTAAGAGATGTAGAAGATTTATAAATCGAGGGGTTCTGCGGTATTCTTTAATTATGAAAGTTCCTGGCCCCTGTAGTTGATTAGATGAATTTCCTGGTGGAAAACATCTGAAAGGTCCCTCATTGTTCATTGCATGAGGTCTGTCTCTCTTGGAATGGCATTCAGGGCCTTCTACAGTCTGTGCCTAGAGATTTAGTTTACTATTTTGAGTTTCAAAATGTGGTTGCCTTCTCCCCACCCCAGCCCCCACTACCCAACAACACTTAAAAGTCCCAAGTAGAATCATAATGTAATGAGCACATTTCTTAGATAAAGTTATAAACTATGGATCTAGCAGTCAAAAGAAATAACTTTTATTCTCCTCTTAGAACTCTCCATAAACCTTTGTTAAGATTTTCATTGATTTAAATTACTATAATAACCCAATACTTCAGGTAGTCTGGTTTTGAAAGAAAGCATTTTACATAATATACATCAATTACTTGAAAAGACAGTTCTGTGTGAAGATCAGAGACAATCTGTAACTTTCAAATGCAGATTTTATAATGTCCATCTCAATCTTGGAGAAGCAATGGTGTAAAATTTCAGCAGGAAGAAGACCACAGAATAATAGGTATAATTTTTTAAGGGTGAACTTTATACCTGGCTTCACACTTTTCATTTTATAAATATCATATTTCTTTAATTCTATGATGCTCTGAATTGAAGTGTGCAACTTTTTTTTTCCCCCTGGGGGACAAAAGAAACATTATTATATTAAATGAAAACCTCCATGACAATTGCAGAAGCATCTAGATTTTAAAAGTCATGATAAGTGCACGGAACACAAGTGTTTCTCAGACTTGAGGAAACAGATTATCATCTCAAGTCTACACAATACAGTATCTAGGGGACCTGAGGTTTGGAAGTAACCTGGCCAAGGTCACACACCTTGAGGAGGACTGACATGAATTTCATGGGTGGGATTGAGGGACGCTCTAGACTGTTTCACATCACTATGTTGTCTCTCCCCCTGCCTTTGCTGTTCAATTTTAGACCATGACTGGCTAATTTCAGTGCAACAATACTCCGAAATATAGTCAAGTCTAGAGAGTGAATGTATTTTAAAAATGGAAAAAAAATGCATTTTGCCTCATTGAAAATTTTCTAAATCTTTTTTACCTAATTCATACACTTAGTGATTTTGAACCAAGCATTTAAGGCTTGGTTGAATCTGAAGATAATGTTAACACTTTGTCAAGCATTTGAATTGCTTCCAGCATATTGTAGTATAATCCTCTGTCCACAAACATCCCTTCATTATTGCCTAATTACATGCAAATTTCATAAAATGAATGAGTTTTAAGGACTTGTCAATCTGTCATCCTAGGAACCACTGAAACATTTTGACTGCTAGATAAATAATCAGCAATAATCACACTATGCAAATTTGATATTTTCTGTACAATTATCTGAAACCATAAATAACTGGACACAAAGACATTTGGCATTCTCTCCGTGAGACTTGACCTACAGGGCTTTTTTCCCTTTTTCCTCTTCTAACAAATGTGCTAGTGGGAAATTTGTTGCCTTTTTTTTTTTCCCCCCTAATTCCAACTGTGCAAATGTACCCAGTGGAAAAATTATGAGTATATAAATGCAAAGAGAATTTTGTTTATTTTTATCTGGAGTGTGTTTCCCCTTGGCAAACATTTTTTTTGTGTGTGTTTCCATCTTAATTTTTGCTTTTTGTAATTTTCACCTCCTCTCTCTTGGAGTTGTGTTTTTCTCACCACAGCAGAGAATATAGGTGGGGAGCATTCGGTGTATGTTTATTTATTTGCTTTAAATTTATTTTTCCTATATTCTTCATCTTATTTAATTTTTCCTCTATAATTCATTTCTGGACTATCTAATACACGTCAGGCACTTGGGAGCATCCAATATTGAAAGGCTAATTATCATTCTATAGCCAAGCTCAGAAATATATAAACTGTCTAGTCCAGTGAATTCACCAATTGTGCAACCGAGTTTCTTTTTTTTTCCTTCTCTGTGGTTGATGCTGGTGTTGCTATAAGAACATGGGGACCATCCTGCCCTCTGTACTTTTTCATAAAAGCAAGCTGATGAGTTCTAATAACTAACAATAAAGCTCCTTGATAACGCATTTTTTTAAATGCCCCAAATGGAAACAGCCAGAGTCACCTTTGCTTTGCACATATCTTCAAAGCAGTGCAGCTCAGACATTCCACAAGTTTTTAACGACTTTAAAGTCCCATTAAAGCCATTACAATTATTTAATAAAAGCTTTGATTGATTAGTTGGTTGGTTGATTGATTGATTGATTGTAGACAGAGAGCCTTGTTGGTTCTCTGGCCATAAGTCACCAGCTCTGAGTAGAGATCTTGCTTCTACGGTTTGTTAATGGCTGGGCTCATTAATGGAAATAAATCCAGCATGCCACTTTTTTTTTTTTTTAAACCACTGAAGAATCATCTGAGATGAATGTAGGGTATTAATTTTTTTAAATTTTAAGATATATAGGCAAATAAAGTACTTTGGTTGATTTCACTTAGAAGGATAATGAAAGAGTGCCATTCAGAAACTTGGAATTTAAAAATGATTAATAAAGTGCTTTGTACCACATCCACTCATTTTCTTCCGTAAGTAAGGCCATCAATCAACAGAGAGCCAGCCTGACTCATTGATACTATTATTATTTCAAGCCTCTGCGAAACGGGAAAGCATAGATTGTGTTTTGCTGCTCCTAAAAAGCAGAAGGTTAACTAAGTAGTTTTTCATGCCAGTGGGTGACCACCAGGAAGGAGGAGGTGGCCACCGTTCTGGTCCCAACTAAGCTCCAATCAAACACAAGCTGGGAACTCAGGCAGAAAAATACAATGAAGTTCTCTTGCCGTTCATCTGACAAGTTCAAAACTAGCTCCTGGAAGTCCACTTCCTTCAAGGCTTCTACTGGAAGTGTAGTCCCGCCCGCTCATTTTCCGTATTCCTGCAGCAGCAGTGTTCAAGGCAGGCCGACCGTCACGTGCATTGCAAATTGCTTCAAGACCTGAAACAGCAACATTCCCAACTGATAAAGGAAGATGAAATATGTCTCATCAAAGCCATCTTGAAAAAAATATAAAACTCTCCATATGGGTAAGGGAGAGAAATGAGCGCTCAGAGGTTACAGCCCACCAGTGTTACTTAATCCCAGAAGTAAGGCCCTCCGAACCCCCACTACTGTAATTATTTACTACAGCGCATGTTCCCAGTGAAATGTGATTGAGATCTGCACCTTGTAATATGTTACCATGTAGTTATGTATTTTAAAAGATTAGGATATCGGTACAGTGGTTTTATTGTTTCTTTACACAATGCATATTTTGTTAGGCATATTAAAATATGTACTCCATCTACACCTAATAGCATTAAATAGCATTACAATATTAGGCCTTGGGTTAACATTGGAATTTGGAATACATACTATTCCAGGCCTGTCAAGGTTATCCATCAGGGGGTATAAATTGTCCACAGATGTCTTATCATACAGAACTCTTCCTGTGGGTTTGCTATTATTAGGGACTGATGCCCTCTAAATTTAATGTGTGGATCTCTGGCTGAGGCTCTACACACAAGCTATTGAATTCCCAAAGTAACTACATGGGTGTGTCTCCCGAGTGTGTGTGTGTGTGTGTGTGTGTGCGCCCGCGTGTGCGCTTGCTTCCTTGGATTCTAGATATGAACAGAAACCTAAACAATTTGGATTTAGAGATTTTCAAATGGCCAATTATCTATGCAGATTGGCAAATAACTAGATCTTATTTCTATTAAAAATTCAGGTCTCTGATTTGGCTTTCATTGCAGCCGATGTTCTAGAAAGTGCCAAAATTTTGAGAAAATGTGGACATGCAAATATAAGGTATGTTTAAGAATAGTTTGCAAATAATTTGGAAAAGTAATAATTTATTTTTGTTAGTGCTATTTAAAGCACAGTCTTTTTCCTCAAGAATAAGATAATAAAATAATACTAGTCATGTTATTTTTGAAATCACGTGATTTTGTTTTTCCTGATCCTATTCTTGAGTATATACTATTGAATTCCCAGAGTGGCTACTGCCATTTTAGTCCTTGCAAAATAACTGTTTACTTAGAACATTCTTTCTGATTTGCTGAGTGGTTTCCTTAGTTTAATTGATGTGCTGATGAGAAAAGCAGGTTGAGGCAATGGTGTTGGGCCTGAGATTTCTTTGGACTCTTCTCTTCAGGACAGTGTTGGGGCTTTGTCAAACTACTCATTAAAATAACACCTTCATGAGCGAACATGCTTGAGTAAGGCTCAACAGAGAATCCCAGCTTCCTGACCCATAGGTATTGGGAGCTATCATTAGCACTATTATTATCATTGACGGTTTGGAGTAAAAAACAGACAAAAAAATTTTCATGACATGAATAAGGTGAAAAAGAAGATAAACTTTTCTCCTTATGTGTATTTTTTTTAAAGATTTTATTTATTTGACAGACAGAGATCACAAGTAGGCAGAGAGGCAGGCAGAGAGAGAGAGGAAGGGAAGCAGGCTCCCTGCTGAGCAGAGACCCTGATGCGGGGCTTGATCCCAGGACCCTGGGACCATAACCTAAACGAAGGCAGAGGCTTTAACCTGCTGAGCCACCCAGGCACCCCTCCTTATATGTATTTGTAACACAACTTTAATTTGAATATATCGTAGCTTGTTTTGATGGATTATATTTAATTTATTTATAATTGTTCAAGTCATGGTTATGATCTACCTTCTTTTATTTCCTTCTAGATGATGGAAAGAGATGTGCTACTTATTTTAAAACATGCTAATAATAATAGTTATAATTTTCTTTACCAAACATCAAAGGAAGATTTTTCTGTTCCCTGTAAAATAGAACACACAACCAGAAAAATGCAAATATATACATATATATATGTATATATACATATGTATGTGTATATATATATGTATATATGGATGATTATAAAGCAAACACCATAGAACTACCACCAAACTGAATGTGGTTGTTATTTCTTCAGAAGCTCCCTTTGTAAAGACTACCTTGATTTTGGACAATTATCTCCTTACTTTCTTTAATAGTTTTTAGTTTTTGCATATTGATGCCCAAAAAGATATAATTTGGTTTGCTGATACGTTAAAAAAAATCCATCCCAGAGGGGCATCTGCGTGGCTCAGTCGGCTGGGCATCTGTCTTCAGCTCAGGTCATGATGTGGGGAGTTGGGGGTCCTGGGTTTGGGTCCTGGATGAATCTGGCTCCCTGCTCAGCAAGGAGTCTGCTTCTCGCTCCGCCCATCCCTCCACCCTGTCTCATGCTTGAGTGCATGCACTCTTTCTCAAATAAAAGAATAAAATCTAAAAAAAAAAAAAAAAAGAAAGAAAGAAAGAAAAGAAAAGACTGCCTTAAAAAAAAAATCAATCCCAGGCTGCTTTGATTTAGTGAGTGGCCATCTCCTTCATCACGCCAGGCATGGAGACAGGATTGCCTTGACATTGTCCCCACCCACCCACCTGCTTGATGGGGAACCTTATCTGATTTCACTAATCCCTGGTACCTTTAGTGCAGAGAATTATACCTTACACAAGGGTTTTGTGAATATTAAATACGACAGCACGAGGAAGCAATTAGCAACCCACTGACGGTGTGTGCAGTCCCCAGTGACAGAATTTAAGAGGGTCACTGGCCACAATGAGTGTAAGTCCAGAGACAAATGACCAGGATAATTGACATCCAGAGTGGGGGAAAAAAAAGTGAACTGGGAAGCTGTTAAATTCCCATATCTGAAAAGGTATCATGGCAGAGGGCTTACTTGATGTTTTATTATTATTTTTTTAATTTTTAAATTTTAATTCCAGTATAGTTCCCATAGGGTGTCATATTAGTTTTAGGTGTACAATACAGGGATTCAACAATTCTACACACTGCTTAGTGCTCATCATGATAAGGGCATGGCTTCATGTTGATTTAGATAGAACCAGAAGCAGCAGTTCACGTTTTCTAGGCAGCTGATTATAGATCAGTGCCAGATTTCAAATTTCTGAGCAATTACAACCATTGCAAAACAGAATGGGGTGATGAGAGCATGAGTTTTGAAATCAGGTAGACTCAGATTTCGATTTCGTTTCTAGCCCTTGCTGGCTGCGTACATCTGGGCAGGTCCTGCGCAGGTATGACTCTCAGTGTAGATACCTAATGTGCTAATTAGAGATAAGTACCTTGGGATAAATTGTGGGTTGAATCAGATAGTATATGCAAAGCACTTAGGACAGTGTCTGACAAGGAATTCGTATTCACTGATTGAATGAGTGAGTTCTCTAGGCCGCAAAGGACTCAGAATGAGCTGACATGACAGCTAGTTAAGGAAGCTTATACGAGCAGAAGCAGCGTCTGTCTTGTTCACTGTTGTATCTCCAGTCCTAGCACCTACAAGGTTCACACTTAACAATTTTATAATATGCGAGCCAATGGAAGCGATGTCTGCATTGAGTTGAGCTTAAAATGGGTAATCTGCATATGATTCTCTTCTTGCTTAAAAATCTTTAATTCTTGAATTAGCGGGGACTGACTGGGAATGCGGAACACAAACTCCAGAGGAGGAGCTTCACCAGCTAGAAACACCATCATTTATTAAATCAGCTGTCACACTTCACCGCTGTCCTTATCCTGAACTTCAAACTTGGGAACAGCTGACGTTCCCAACTTGTGGTTTAGGAAGAGTGGACTGATTGTATCAGAATCTCTCAGGAATCCACCCATATTTTCACAAAACTCCCAGGGATTTCCAATATCCACCCAAAGTTGCAAACCAGGACCCTAGGATTAACTATATGCTAGGCCCTGCTCATGGTATTGAGTAAAAACCACAGAGTTTCTTGCTTAGAGAGCTGTCAGTACCCTGATATGTCCCATGCCCAGTGTGCATTACCAGTGGTGTCTGATACTACCCACCCAAAGTCAGCCCTGGGGGGTGTGATTTCCCTGACCCCTCCAGGAACTGGGAGATGTGAAATGGATGTTCACAGAGGTGGGTGGGGATTCACCTGACTCAAATACACCTAAAAATATCTTTGTTAAACAAATAAAGTCTACTTGAATGAGTTTTGACCTGAGGCTCCTACAAAGGCATCCAGAGGCTGCATACCCAGCTTCCGTAGAGCACAAAGGCAGTCACCTCTATGGAGTGCTTTCTTGGTGAGGCGGAGGAGGAGGGAGGGTTGGAAAGCCCCCTTGTTCCCAGCATCTCTCCTCCAAACTTTGTGTCATGGCTGAATTTCCACATTAACCATTATTTATCATTTAGGCACTTGTGGTCCTTTAGAAGGCAGCCATTTCTAATTAAATGGCTTTCATTTAAAAAAAATGATGTGATATTTCATTTGTAAGAAATCGCAAGTGAAATGGTAAAGGAGAGGAAAGTGTGTAAGTTGTCAAAGTTTGTGGAAGTGTGAGTCATGGTTGGAACTGTCACTTAGCTGTCAACCCACATGGCAAAGACCAGATGGTGGGATATTAGCTGAGAGGACTTTACAGAATGATGGTGGGAAGTTTGAGGTCTTCAGGTGTGAAGGGCCTGGGAGAAGAAGCCCCAGGGACCCAGGAGGAGTTGACAGCACAGAAGGAGGGAGGGAGGAGAGGCTCAAGAGGAGGGATAATAAGGTAACAACGCACGCCATGATGCCTACCTCTCATTGTTCTTACCCCGGTTTCCACTGGCCTTGGGAGTATCTCTGAAAAAGAGAATTTCCTTCCATGGAATTGAGGACACAGGCTCTTCCTTGGATTTATCACCAGTCCTAATCCTCTCTTAGTCCAGACAGATTCCTTAAATACTGGGGAGATACTTCTTGGATTCAGCTGCCTCTGCACCCCTGTCTCCCACAAATAAACCTGTGTCTTCTGCTTCCAGATTTGTCTGGACAAGGATCCTGTGTGGGTTTAAAAAAAAAAAAAAAAAAGCCAATCCCTAGGCTTCATTCCAAGTCTACTGAATAAAAATTGCTTATTAATGGAGACTGGAAATCTGCATTTTAATGAGTATTCCAGCCATATCTGATGCACAGAAATGCCTGAAAAGCACTGGATAGTGAGGAAATTTTTAACAAACATAGCGTTATATTTATTTTCTTATAAGTAATAGACACACATGATACTAAGGTTTAAAATGTCCTATGTGAAATGTCTTTTTTAAAAAAAAGATTTTATTTATTTTGGAGAGCGGGGAGGGCCAGAGGAAGAAGAGAAGAATCTCAAGCAGACTCCATGCTGAGAGCAGAGCCCGATGTGGGCTTGATCCTGTGACCAAGAGACCATAACCTGAGTCGAAACTAAGAGTTCTTTGCCCAGCCCACTGAACCGACTACACCCAATGTAGTAGCTTGTAATCATGTAGCATACAATTATTTTTTCTTCCCTAGGGACAACTGCTGTTACCAGTTTCTGGTAACACACTTCCACCAGTTTTAAGATGACAGCCTCTACTTTCATTTTATTTACACTTGCCAGACATTCCTTTGCATATCTTCATATTTTTGAGCATTCAAGGTCATTTTTTAGGGAGCACCTTGTATACAGTATCTGAGTTTTCCTTTGACACCCAATGAGAGTCTTTTTAAGTTTCATAGACTAGCTTATTCCACTTATGTTTATCTATCAGATAGATTTGTCCATGGCATATTTTATACCATGATTTCTATTTTTAATTTTAATTAATTAATTATTTACTTTGTATTCTTTAAAAAATTTTAATTGCAATAGAGTTAACATGGAATGTTATATTAGTTTTAGGTGCACCATGTAGTGATTCAACGATTCTATACATAGGGCTCATTTCGATATGTGCATTCTTAATCCCCATCACCTGTTTCACCCATCCTTTACCCACCTCCCCTTCAGCGCAAACAGTGCACAAAAGTTCTTTTTTCTCACATCCCTGCCAACACTCGCTCTTTCTTGTGTTTTTGATTGTAGCCATTCTAACAGGTGTGAGGTGATATCTCATTGTGGTTTTGATTTGCATTTCCCTGATGATGAATGATGCTGAACATCTTTTTATGTGTCTGTTGGCCATGTGTATGTCTTCTTTGGAGAAGTGTCTATTCATGTCTTCTGCCCATTTTTAATTCAGTTCTTTGTTATTTTTGGTATCAATATGTGTAAGTTCTTTATGCATTTTGGATACTAGCCCTTTATTCTCTATGTCATTTGCAGATAACTTCTCCCATTCTGTAGACTGTCTTTTAGTTTTGTTGATGGTTTCCTTCACTGGGCTGAAGCTTTTAATTTTGATGAAGTCCCAATAGTTTATTTTTGCTTTTATTTCCTTTGCCTCAGGAGACGTGTCTAGAGAAATGTTGTCACAGCCAGCATCAGAAAAATTACTGCCTGTGCTCTCTTCTAGGATTTTTATGGTTTCAGGTCTCACATGTAGGTTTTTAATCCATTCTGAATTTATTTTTGTGTACGGTGTGAGAAAGTGGTCCAGTTTCATTCTTTTACATGTGGCTGTCCGGTTTTCCCAATATCATTTGTTGAAGAGTGCTTTCATTTTTAAAACATTCCTTCATAGTGTTAATTTTGTTTGGTTTCATGTTTCCATGGGGTTTCTTTTTGAAGATATGAAAGTCTTTGCATTTTAATATTTTGTAGCAGTGGTGTGGTGGTAAATGTTTAACAAGCAGCTCTCCAGAAAAAAAAAAAAAATAGCCCTGGCTTATAGCATTTGCCAATTTCTTCACTGTAAATATTACTACTATGGCTGCTTTCTGCTTATCTTTAAAACATACATATATATTCATATTTATATATACATAAATATGTATATTCTTATTTTAGCCTCTTCTCTAGACAATATCTACTAAGTAATAGCAAAATTAGTTCATTTCCATTTCATCACCCACCTGAAAATATCTTCTGTTGACTTCTTATCATATGATAAAATCAGTCATTGGGGATGCCTAGGTAGCTCAGGTGGTTGGTTAAGTGTCAACTCTTGGTTTCAGCTCAGGTCATGATCTCAGGGTTGTGAGGTCAAGCCCGGCAACAAGCTCTGTGCCCAGCACAGAATGTATTTGGGATTCCCTCTCACCCTCTCCCTCTCCCCATCCCCACCTCTCTCCCTATCTCTCTAAAATAAATAAATGCATCTTTAAAAAAAAAAGAGTCATGAAAATGTTAGCCATATTCAAGAAGAAAGGAATTAGACTTCCCCATTTGAAGGGAGAAGTGGCCTAGAACTGGAAGAAATGCTTTAAAATCAATATATTGACCCTTTTTCAGTCGGTGACATACTTTGTAGTGTTTTGTTATTGTTGTTGTTGTTGTTGTTGTCATTGTTGTAGTGTCCATAGGATTGTGTCTTCACCAAAACTTCTTGATCGTGTGACCAAATGATTCATATCTATAAAGAGATAGGCTAGAAGTTTAGAGATATATCCAATTTGGGACCAATGGACACGGTCTCTGTTTTTCTTAGACGAGCAGAGAGGCTCATATGGAAATTATATTTTCTGCTTGGGTGTCATTTTCTTCACATCCTAACCCCTTGACCACCATGCATTTCTGATAAACATTTCACTTGTGTTCTCTGAGGGAAACAGAATTTTCTTAGGGCTTTTGATAAGGAAGTGGGTATCTTTTGATGAAAGAAAATGAACTTCTTGAGGACTTAGACTGATTTTCTTAGGTGTCAGTAGCAGAAATACAATAATAATGTTGAAGTCTTACCAAAGCCTCCAGGGCTATGTTAGTAATGCTTATTTTTTCTATTTTGTCTTATAACCTCAGAAGATCAAATAAGTTGTGTGTATTTTCTTTGGGTCAACTGTATTTAACATTTACTGAATATTATAATATTGTCAAAGGATATATATTTATATAAATATACATATGTATTAATATTCATATAAATATATACACACATTAAAACTGTTGGGTGAAATCTCTTTTGAAGTTAGACATTTAATTAAGTTAACAAGTAAATGGATAAATAAATAAGTAAATAAGAGCAGAGCAAATGTTTAAGAAAAGAAAAAAATACTCTTCATAATGGAGACTTCCAGAAGAAAATAAGCTACAGTTAAATTGCCATATTTTAAATGGACATGTGGTTGCTTGGCGTTCCCCTCTTAATGTTAGTATATAGCATATATAATTAGCTTTGATACTTTTCTGTCTGACACGGTGGACTTTGAACTCCTCTGTGTCATAGGGTGAAGGTGGGATGGTGGTACCTAGAAGCTGTGTTGCTATCACAGAACAGAGTTCAAATTCCCCTTGGACAATTTCCCAGCTTCCTGACCTTTGGTAGGTCACCTGGAATCTCTGTTTGCTTTTCCATAGAACACAGACAACATGAAAGTAGCAAAATGAGAGGATCAAAAGAAACAGCATTTGTCCCACCTAACTTATAGGAAATATCCAGTGCATCATTGTTGCCCTTCCAGCTTTCCAGTCTCAAAACCTCAAATAGAAGTGTGTCTTCAAGAACTGTAGAATGAACGGTTGATTGAATAAATTATATGCAAATTAAGTTCTACTACTATTCATAGAAAGTGAATATTTCCTATATTTTATCTGACTGGAAAACGTGCTTGCTTTTGGGTTTTTTCCTTGTTGTTATTGTTCAAATATCTAATGTCCCAACTGGAATCATAGTCCGGGTTCTGATGATTACCAAGTTATATTCTAAAATATAAAGACCTTTATCACCCAACAATGCAGCAAAGCAACTTCTGTTTCTCACAAAATTCTTTTAAATTGGATTTATAATTTACTAAGACAATAAGGATCAATAAATCAATACATGTAAAATGGCTCCAATCCTAGGACTCCTTTGGCGTTTCACCTTCCTTCAGAAAGAAATGTTATTAAAATAGGTTATTAAAATAAATGGTGTATGTGTGGTTTGCATGGGTGTTCCTATCTTTGTGGAAAAGACACGGGAGACATGATGAGAGTCAGTGTAAAGCCTTCCCTGTTGGAGAGAAGAAAGCTGCTCTTAGCTCAGCACGCTGCAGGGGAAGGCCATTCTCCCAGCCCTGATTTCAAGCTTTGGCTTTGTCACCATTCAGTTACAGCTCACTGTCCAAGAGGAGGGTCTTGGGGCTGCTGGCAACATCAGCAGCCCTCTCCACACCACCTCCTTCAATTAGTAATTGAGTCATGCGTTTTTATTTTTCTGAGCGTTGTCACAAATTTCAGAAACGGATTAAAGCCCCCAAGAGTATCTTTCACAGGGGCTCCCTGCAAAAGTATCTCAGTCCCCTTCCCCATGCTGGAACCTGGGCATTGTTGCACCTGCAATGCCAGAAGCACGAGTTACCAATCACAGAAGGCGCTTGAATTTTATCACAGCGCTGATGGCTGGTGATATTAAAAGACACAAATTTGGTCAGGGTAGTCCTCTGGGTACTGCATCTGCACATCTTTTCAAATGCTTATTATGTTTTTGACCTTAAAAAATAAAAGGAGCCAAACATCTCTTCCAACTTTTCTTTTGGTCCACTCTCAGCCAGACTGGCGTTAATTACTTCATTTTTTTTTTTGCTCGGGCTCTCAAGCTCCCTCATTTTTGCCCCGAGGCATTTACCGCAGGACACTGGGTAGCCACTGTACTTTTGTGGTGGCTTGTTTGTGCCTATGCATTTAAGATTAACCATTTCTGTTTGGGAGAGACCCTTCTGGGTAAAGAGAGGATCCAGACTTGTGCTGGTCTGGAGCTAAAGGAAATTGGCTGGAAAATGATAAAGAAGACATTTCAAGGACTTCCCTAGAATGCAGTGGCTTTCTCTCTGGGTCAGTCATTGTTTCAGACTGCTTAATTACGGCACACTCACGCAGGTCGCCCAGATGAGCCCATGGAAAGATGTTGGGAGGCCTCTTCTATTGTTCATAGAGGAGACATTGCACACTGAGGAGAGGTGCGGCTCTGGCTTTTCTTAGAATCCCCCTACATGTCCAGAATGGTGAACATTTAAAATGAATTCTGATTCATTTAAAATGTGTGGCTGGTTGATGATTAATCAGCCTTTTTTTTTTTTTCCCCCTTGTTACATTTGGCTGAGTTTCTAAGGAGGGATTTAAATGTGTATTGAAATGAACAGGGTTTAACATTTGGGTCTTTTTTTTCTTTTTAATATAGAAATTTTATAATCTCTACACCCAGCCTGGGGCTTGAACTCACAGCCCTAAATCAAGAGTCATGTGCTCTTCCAGCTGATCCAGCCAGGTACCTCTAACATTTGAGTCTTTTGAAATATTTCTGTGGTGGGGCTTGGTACTATTACTATACAACTAGGTGCTACACAGTCAATATAAGGGGACAATTTATTGGCAGAGACAAAAATGATTCACAATTTTTCTTTCTTTTTTTTTTTTGAGGTTTATTTATTTATTTTTGAGGGGTTTGGGGCAAAGGGCAGAGGGAGAGAATCCCCAAGGATGTTGCCTGTTTAGCCTGGAAGTTCACGTGGGGCTCGATGTCAAGACCCTGGAGATTATGACCTGAGCTGGGACCAAGAGCCCAGAGCTCAACCAACTGAGCCACCCACATGCCCAGATATGATTTCTTAATAGAAAAGGAAAAAAAAAATCAAATGATAGTGGGGAATCATGAAAGGAATAAAATAAATGAAAACAGGTTTTAAAAACCTTGAGACTTTGCCTTAAGAGGAGTAAGCTGTTTAGAAGCATCATATCAATGTTTGGTTTTCCTCCGACAAATGAACAGAAAAAACTGAAGTATAGGAAATGTGCACTTAGCCAAAGGCTCTGGGCTCAAGAAAAGAAAAAGAAACAAATACATTTGGTTCAACACCTAGTTTGAATTTCTCTTCCTTAGTTTTCTGGGAAGATTTATATAGAGCCTTCCTATTATAGACTCTCCTTTTCTTTGAGGACATTTATTTAATCATATCCCTTCCTCCAACAGCCATCTGTTCCCCAGGACACATTGTCCCAACACATTTCATCTTTTATATTTTCCATATTTGTACTCACATTTTTTCCATTCTCAGGCTTAAATAAATTATGTGTTCCTCTCCAAGTCTACAGGCCTTTCTATGAGAAAAACTGCAGGTAGAGGAATGTCTATAAACTATCATAAGCTACCAGCGACGGTGAAGTTTCCTACTGTCAAATTAAAAGTGAAATAAAGAACATGATTATTAAGGGAAAATCGGAGTTGACTCTCCTGCCACAGATCAGCCCTCTGGTGTATTCTACACATGTATAATACAGAGGTGTTTAGATGTGCCCCTGAAATGCACTTATTTGAATGTTAACTTAAACTGTGTGTATCAATGTTGTTACTCACCAGGTGTATTTAATTTTGGGAGTTTGGGTTTAAGCTGAATGCATGGCACTAGAGAGAAGAGCAATCTGTAAAACGATACCATGCTTCTAACTTGGGAGAACAGGAGTATGATGATGCCATTCCCTGTGACAGCAACTGTGGGAGGTGAGCATGCTTTGGGAATGGGAGGCGAGCGTGGTTGGGAGTAGAAATGAGCATGTTTGGGGGTGGGAGGTGAGAGTGGTTAGGGGTGGGAGGTGAGCACGTTTGGAGGTTGGGGTAGAACACGGTTGGGAGTAGGGGGTGAAGTACACTTCGGGTTAGGAGGTGAGCATGATTGAGAGTAGGAGGTGAGAGTGCTTGGAGGTAGGAGGTGAGTGTGATTGGGGGTGGGAGGTGAGAATGGTTGAGGATGGGAGGTGAGCGTGCTTGAGGGTGAGGGAGAAGAATAAGCATGCTTGGGAGTGGGAGGCGAGTCTGCGTGGGATGGGAATTGAAGAGGAGTTCAACTTGGTGTAGTGAAGCTGGTGTCCTTGTGCGGTATCGTGTTGGAAACCACTGGATATGATTCTCAAATTCGGGAAAGTGTCTGGACCTGGGGTTGTAGATTTGAGAGCTATCAATATACAGATAGTAGTTGGAACTATGAAAATTGATAGGATAACTCAGAAATAGAAAGAGACAAAGAGAAGGTAGGAAAATAAAGAGCACAAAGTGTGACAGAAATCAAGATGGCAGAGAACTTTAAGCAGGGAACGAATGACAGTATAAAATCCTGAGGTAATGTCTCATAGGATTAGGATAGAAAAAAAATATCTATTGGTTATGGCTTCCATGAACTTCTTTGAGTCTCTAGTGACAGCCATTTTACAAGAGTAGTAGGGGGAGAAATTGGCCTATTTATTGGATCTTAGACATGAGTATAGTTTCAGGCAGTTCGTAGTATTCCTATTTTCATGCATGAAGCTGGCCTTATGCATGAAATCAATGTTATGATGAAGATTGTTATAATGGTTTAAGAAAGTTTACTTACGCCTCCATATTAAATAACAGCCAGAGTTGTATTTCTCAATTTCCTAGCTCTGCTTAAACACCATGGGAGTGGAAAATGGGAGCTCAACCAAACTAATTTAATGAACCAGCTGTTGTGGGGATACAACAGAACACCTCATATGACCTTTTTGTTATTTGAATTTTAACTTTATTTTTTAATTTTTTAAAAATATTTTATTTATTTGAGAGAAAGCCAGCACACAAGACAGAACATGAGCAGGGAGAGGGGCAGAGGGAGAAGCCAGCTCCCCTCTTAGCCGGGAGCCCGATTTGGGGCTCCATCCCAGGACCCTGAGATCTTGACCTGAGCCAAAGGCAGTTGCTAAACCAACTGAGCTACCCAGACACTTTCAGTTTCACCTCCTCAGAGAGGGCATTGTTGACTTTCCAACTTAAAGGGGCTCTGAGACACCTCTACTATATTATTATATTTAAATTTTCTGCCTTGTAACTACCATTATCTGATTTTTCAAAATCTGTTTCCCTACCTGCCGATTATAAAATAAGATCCAAAGAAGAAGCCATGACTCTCTTATTCCTTGCTATCTCCCGGAATGGACTGAATAGATCCTTCTTGTGTAGGAACATCGCAATCTGGGATATCAATAAGTATGTGTTAAATAAATAAATGAGTGGATAAAGGGTCTTCAACCTGAAGTTCCCAGGCTTACAATCTGATTTGAGATCAATAATAGAATAATTACAGCAATTTGAATGATCACAGTATGCCAGGAATTGTACGAAGTGCGTATGGACTTTTCCCAATGACAATTCATTGAGATAAGCATGAATTTGGTCTTTTTAATAAATAAAGTATCTGAAGCTTAGAGTAGGGTAATATTTTATCCAATAATAAAGAGTCATGAAGGAGAGAACTTGGATTTAAACCTAGGTTTGTTTCTATGGTTTAAGCCTAGGTTTGATTCTATGGCATATAACTACTAGGCATCCGGCCTCCCTTTTGTACTAGATTATTGGCAAGAGAACTGTGTCGAAGCCACAGGTACACTGAGCTGAGGAGGGTCACATGAAAGCTTCCGCATCAAAGTATAATGTTCCAGGGGCGCCTGGGTGGCTCAGTGGGTTAAAGCCTCTGCCTTCGGCTCAGGTCATGATCCCAGGGTCCTGAGATCGAGCCCTGCATCAGGCTCTCTGCTCAGCGGGGAGCCTGCTTCCCCCCTCTCTCTCTGCCTGCCTCTCTGCCTACTTGTGATCTCTGTCTATCAAATAAATAAATAAAATATTAAAAAAAAGTATAATGTTCCATAAACTCTAAGGATGAGTTAACTTCAAATCTTTAGTTAATATTTGTTTCAAACACAGCACAGCCAAATAATTAGTCCTAAAAGCTGTTCACCAAATCTTTCAATAAAAAGCATAATGAGGGGCGCCTGGGTAGCTCAGTGGGTTAAAGCCTCTGCCTTCCGCTCAGGTCATGATCCCAGCATCCTGGGATCGAGTCCCGCATCGGGCTCCCTGCTCAGCGGGGAGCCTGCTTCCTCCCCTCTCTCTCTGCCTGCCTCTCTGCCTACTTGCAATCTCTGTCTGTCAAATAAATAAATAAACTTAAAAAAAAAGCATAATGAAAACATAATAAATGCAATAATATTTATTAAGACAATACATATACATGATATGATGCCACTGCTCTCAAGTTTTACTTATATTAACCAGTTTAATCCCCACAATAATCTTAAGAGGCAGAAATGTTATTATCTCCACCTTACAAAGGAGGAAACTAGGATAAAGAAGTTAAATGACTACTCCAACTCGCTTACCTAGGAAGAGGTAAAGCCAGGATTGGACACCAGGAAATCTGAGACCAGACTACCTCAAATCACTCAGGCAACCTGAACCAAGGATATAGTAGAAAATCTGGTGTCCTCCTATGGCCAGTTAGACCAGACAATGTGTAAAATTTCTTACTAACTTAAAATGTATACCTATATTTAATCATTACTTGAGGCTGGTTAAAGGGTTTTCTGTATGAAAGATATTAACTAATTAACAAAAGAAAAAAATTAATGGTTAGTTATCTCAAATGTTATACTTCAAAGTCTTCAGAATTCTGAGTAAGTAGTTCGAATCTCTGACATCTGCTAGTCTTATGTCTTAGACAGGTTTTTCTGCCTTAGATAAGACATTTTTGAAGATATGATTAATGTATTTGTCTTAAGAAATGATACAGGTTTGTATCACCTAAGCTGATACATTGTGCAAAAGTATGTCTTATGATGATAGAAATGTTCTATAAGATATATGGCTACTGAGCATGTGAAATGTGGTTTATGAAACTGAAGAACTAATTTTTAACTAAATTTGATTTTAATTAAGTACAATCCATTTTAAGCAGCTATGTGTGTCCAAAGGCTACAATATCGGGGAATATAGATTTTAAACTACTAATTCTTAGGCGTCTAGGATTGTGAGACTTCCTTTACACAATTAGAAGATATTTTTAAAAATTAGGAAAGCAGACACCAAAAATGTCATTTTACAAAGGCAGAGAGGAACAGATAAGCTATAATCCTATTGAGTGTTGAAGGGTTCAGTACATGAAGTAGCAGAATTTTAAGTAAGACGGAAGCTTGTCAATTCCATTGATCTGGTCCTCCAGAGACAGGAACTATTTTGACTGTAATCAGAAGTTACTGAGAATATCGGATCTAATCACCCAAAACTACAAATAACTGACCAATATGTGTAAATAAAAAATAATATTATGCACCATAAGAATGACGACTATTATCACAACTCAGTAACTACTTTTGCAAAGAGAAGAAGGAAAAGGAACTTTAGAACATTAAAGAGAAGGGTTAGAATTGGAAATCTACCCTTTCCAAACCAAAGAAAACACCATGCTAGTATCAATTACATTGCTTCCAATGATCAATCTGGGAATGATGATCTCATCAATGGGGGTGGGAAGTGACACATGTCAGGATCCTTGGAAGTTGCTACAGTATATCATGTCCATCTGTAGTTTGATGTTGATTCAAGAACCTTATATTTTTTTGTATAATGCATTGTAACACCTTTTTGGGGATGTAAGTATTATTTTGGCACATTGCCTCCACACACCATATCTAAATTTAGTTTCAAAAAAATCCATTCAGAATATTGCAAATTATTTTTGCTCTAAAAGAAATTCTTTCAGAAGCCATTTATCTCATTGATTACTCCACTATTTACTTTTCCATTTCCTTCTTTGAGTAAAGCAAGAAGAGAGGAGGTAGGTACCTAAAATTTGAAAGTTGCTATTTTGATTACAATTACAAAACATAGTTTTCTTTTGATTATAAGCCATTGTCTCTCCCTCTCTCTCACATCTCCATTATTCAATTTTCCTATTTCCCACCTTTTTATAGAAGTAGAAAATAAAAGCAATAAAAATACTTTAAACTTCTGTGGTTTTATGGGGCACCTATATAAATAACATGTTTTTATTCCTCAGACATCCCGACCATTGAAAGTTTACACTAATTACCTGTAGTTTCGTTAATGTAATAAGCTGCCCTTCATCTTTCCTACCCAGACATACTACTCAGTTTCTTCAGCAGATATATTCAACAGCTTCTGTTCACACCTGACATCAATTTCCTTTGATGTTCACAGCCTAAATGAGGACGTTACGGCAAGCTGTATTTGTGAAGTATACAGGATGCCTTTAAAATGATGGCAGGTATTTTCCTCATTAAAGCAGCCATAACAGATAGTTAGATATGATGCTGTCCCTCACCTTCCTACTAATTAATGACTATGATTGCAACCCAAATAAGATCAGGCAATTAAACGTGATAACATTTCAGAAGCAAAGAAAATACACAACAATCTTGGAATAGCTTCTTACCGATAAATAAAGTTGATCTTTGGAGAATTACCATATAAATGTACTATTCTATCACAAAAATCACACAAACTAAGGAACGTAATAATTTTACTTTTAATTGAAACATGAGTTAGAAATCCCATTAAATTAAAATGTTATGAGTTGGTTATAGGAAGGTATTGTAAACAAGCTTTGTTGTATTCTGCAGCAGGGTACGGAGTTAGAGCAGGGACTCGTTCAAGCATGCCTTGAAAGGCACTTTGGGGAATAGATTATACTCATCTTGGCAAAGTATCTGGGTGATTGGTTTGGTAACAGATTTGTGACCGGGTCTAGATAATAATAAGAGCCTACCAAAGAGAAGCTATTGACCCCACCATGGTTCACAAACAGGCAAATATTCAAGAAAACTGTCCAGAGGAGCTAGCTCTTTTCAGAAAACTAAAAAGAACAGCCCAGTAGGTAACCAGCTGCTTTTTAATTTTATCAACTCTGATGCATTTTTGCAAAGGGTCTTCTTGGGAAAGGCTGTGGTTGGTGGTGCAGAGAACGTCAAGTTTATTCTCCAGGTGATTATCTGAGCCGTGGGAGGAAGTGGAGACTCAAGGAGGGTTTCATTCCTAGGTGCATTTCCCTTATGTCACCTGAAACTTGACTTGGATGACCCTAATGCTGGCCTTGAGGAAATGGCTTTATTTTATTGTTTGGTCTGCATAAGCTCCTGTGTAGACTTCTTAATGTTTAAAATGATCTGCCCATTATTTTTTTTTAAGATTTTATTTATTTATTTGACAGACAGAGATCACAAGTAGGCAGAGAGAGAGGCAGAGAGAGAGAGGGAAGCAGGCTCCCCGCCAAGCAGAGAGCCCAATTTGGGGCTCGATCCCAGGATCCCGAGACCATGACCCGAGCTGAAGGCAGAGGTTTAATCCACTGAGCCACCCAGGTGCCCCTGATCTGCACATTATTATAGCAGCAAGGGCTATCAGTCAAAACAATGAGCTTATCTGAAATGCCCACCATGAGAAGTCCCTGAAAAATATATGTACGGACACTCTTGCTGCTGCCCCTTCCAAGGGTATGTGTGCGATTTGAAGCATTTCTGAGAAACAACCAATTGTGGTGGTCATTATGCTTGGTGTCAGTCTCTCCAGGATGGATAGAGCTGTTCCTCAGAATATGAGAGAAAAGGATCGTGTCAAGAACAACTTGACCTTAATCTAGTAAAATACGGATACCAATGTGTGTATAAATGTATATATAATTATATTTACGAATTTTTTTAAGATTTTATTTATTAGAAGGGGCACACAAAGGGGGAGTGGGAAAGGGAGAAGCAGACACCCTGCTGAACAGGGTGCCAGATGTGGGGCTTGATCTCTGGACCCTGAGATCATGACCTGAGCCGAAGGCAGACAGTTAACCAACTGAACCACCCAGGTACCCCTATATTTACGAATCTAATAAAAATCTGAATTCTTTAAAGACAGAGGACTTTATGCAAGTTGTATTCTCAACATAGAGCACTTAGAGCAGTGCCTGGTGATTCACAAAACTCCCTCAAATCTTGTTGAATGAGCACAAAGAGACACAGACACACACTCCTTGAGTGCCATTAGGAGCATGTTCCCTGGAAACGGTAGTAGCTTCCTCTTTTTCTCCTGTGTAAATTTCTAAAGCCTTGTGAAGTCTTTGCCACCACCTCTCCCTCTTTTTATTTTGTCCCAAAGCTGAATTCTCGGTGCCTCTCTCTATTCCTCCCTCTCTACAGCATGGCTTTGAGTATATTAGTCTCAAAGACATTCCAAGCTTGGAGTTGATCTTATCTTTATGCAAAAACAGATTATTCTTGTACTCCTTTGGATTTGAGGAGTTAGTCACCCAGGACAGCATTCTCAAAGGAAGATTAGAGTAGTTAGCTATCAACAGAACTCTAGGTGAGGTGCACATATCTGGAGAAGGTAAATTATCATCTTCCTGAAATGAGTCTAAATTATGTTTTAAATTACAGAAATTAACATTTAAATATCGGTCCATAAGCACATGTTCACTGTCATTGTAAAGAGAGACAGGGAGAGCACGCACAAGCGGGGATAGCGGGGTGGGGGGGCAGAGGGAAAGCAAGAGAGAACTTTAAGCAGGCTCCACACTCACTGGTGAGCCCCACACAGGGCTCTACATCATGATGCTGAGATCATTACTTGAGCTGAAATCAAGAGTCTGACACTTAAATGACGGAGCCTCCCAGTCACCCTGCACTGGGCCACATTTTATATAGAAATAATTATTTTTATGATTGATCCACTGGATTCTGAAAGAATTGGTTTGCCATCCTTACCTTCTTGATGTGTATCGTGATTCCACTATATTAATTTTACCACGACTTGGTTTCTTCAACACCAGTGAGAATAACATGTAACCCAAGGGTTTTGTGGGCATCAAATTAGATAATAAACTGCTAAGCATGATACAAGTGTGTCCATTTCTTGGTGACACATTTCAAGAAGGAAAGTGGAAAAAAAGTGTTAGTCTGGAGAAAACTGGTCATGATTCTAAGAGATCCACAATTACTAGCCTGTAGGGGAATTGAGTTTGGAGAGAGAAAAAAAAAAAATAGGGTAAATTTGAAAATTGTCTTCTACAATTTAAGGCATTTCTCTATGAAACAGAAATGAGTTTTTGTAATTTCATATGGCAGAACCATGACCTATGGATCAAAGTTTCCAAGAATGTGACTGCAGATCAACGTAAAGTGGAATTCTGAGCAACTCAGTATCCGAAGGGATTGGACAACTTAGACCGAGGGCTTTGGGATTGGAAGATACCTGAATTCCAGTTCCAGTTCAGTCATTGGCTGGCTGTCTTACATTGAGCTTGATCTTCCTAACCATCAATCTCTTCATCCTTAAAATGAGAATAAGTGTCTGTATAGAATATAAATAGATATTCAGTTAGGTAGTTTAGACAAATTACTTAGCATAATGCCTGAAATAATTAGCCCTTAAGAAATTGTTAATTATTCCCTAAGAATGGAAGAACTCCAACCCAGTGATAGGGTCACTTGTCAAGGTTGCTTCGGAAGGGCAAGGACCACGTCTGTTTTGTTCATGCTAATATTCCCAGTCCTAAGAGAGAGTGGGGGATTCACTTACTCTTTCCAAACAACGAATAAGTAGAAGAAAGGCTTCAGAGAGTTGATGGTTAGGACAGATGACCTTTAGTCCCTTCCCATTTCAAGAAGCTATTCTTTTTTGACTTAGTGATCCTGATGGGAAAGTAGAAAAATAATCGTAAAACCTGGAAGTAAGTGAACTAGGTAACTTTTCATTCTTAACTTTGGTTAAAATGAGAAATTGCCCCTCTTCCTTAAAAAGCTGACCCAGAGTTCTTAATCATTAGATAACCAATTTGTGTGTTAGAAATCAGACAAGTTATTCCTTTTAGTAGGAAATAATATAATGGAAAATAGCTTTACTTAAAACATCTTTGAAGAATAAGGATCAAGAGCAGATGTTTTTCTGATTAAAATTATTTCCATTGATTTCAAAAACACAGACACTATGCTTCTCAAAGACTCACAATTTTTGGTAGAAGGCACAATTGCCATTTAGTTCTGATTCCTTTAGTGGCAACTAATTAATATTATTTCAGAAACACATATATGTTAACACTGCACGGAGAGGCAGGACAAGGTTTCCAGACGTGATTTTACTCCTTTTGTATTTTTTTGTTTGCTTTTGCTTTTAAGTGCCTAGGCTTTTTCATTGCTGACACATCACACTTAACACATTTCTATGCATACACAATACTAATAGCAAATCCATACAAAGGCAAGGCTGGCAAAAAGTCATAACTGTTAAAAAGTTCTTCTATAAAATGCCGTGAGATTATTTAGGTTAGTAAAAAACTAGCAAGGATTGTTAAAAACTCCAGAAGGATCTAATCAAAGTGTGAGACTGTGCAACATAATGACAGATGGAATTTAATGTAGATAAGAAAAAGGTAATGCATTTGGGGAGAAATCATTTAAACTTTTCATATACGTTGGTAGGATCTGAATTAGCTGAACTTCTCAGGGAAAAAAAAAGAAGGGGTAATTATGGATGGAAGTATTCATTGAAGACATCTGCTCAGTCTTCAGCAGCAGTTAAAGCTAATAGACTGATGGTTATATTAATAAGGCAAGGGAAAATAGTATGGAAAATATTATGACATTATGCTATATAAACCACTGATTTAATTTCACTTTGAACACTGTGTTAGTTTTTGGGTTCCTAGCATTTTAGAAGAGGTAATGTTTACAAAGTAAAAGTTAAACAGGCACACACACACACACACTCACACAGAAATGGGAGCAGAGGCAAGAGAAACCACAGGGCGGTAGCAGGGAAGATGGAACCTTGAGTCCAGGAGGCTGCTCTCCCCATCCCTACCCTCACACGGTCTCATTGAATTCATAACGGCACCTTACAGAAACTGCGTTCCCAGAAGATGATTTACCGAGTTCTGAGCGGAGCATTTAATGCTTTTTAGGCCAACAGAAGGATTTTATCCTCTGCCTGTCTGATACATGGTTGGTAGCTGCCATGTCTGAAAATATTTTTAGAAGTGAAGAAACGATCTTTCTAATGCAAAGATTTTTTTCCCCTCCTCTGCATCCCTCTCGCTTAGATAAGTCATAAGATGGTGGCTGTTTGTGTAACAGTCCCACGATCCTTTGCTGTTTATCCTTTCCAAATTTCCAGAGTCAGTGATAGCCCTCTAATGAAAAGGGCTTTTGGGGAAAAAGTGTCTCTAAGTTGGTAGTAAGACGTCTATGGTAATAAGAGTTTCTGTTCAATTTTTTTCTACCTTCCTTGTTGCTATCATTTAAATGAACTACTTATAAAGGTGCAAGTCCTTTCACTATAATCGCTCTGAACCACTATGCTGAACCATTTATCTGTGTGGCAGGGTGTCGTGAGAGGTAAGCACTTGTGTTAGATGGCCTGGACCCAACGCTGGCTTTGCAGTTTCGAGAACTATAATCTTATGGAAGATCCTTTTCTCAATGGGTTTTAATTTTTTCTTTCTTAAAATGATGTTGATAATATCTAGTTCACAGCATTATTGTAAGAATTAAATAAAATAATTTATGTAGACTTCTTTGTGCATGGGAAATGCTCAGTGTTAGCTATATCATCGCTACCTGGTACCAGGTAGATGGGTTTTAAATAAAAATAAAATAACCATATTATCATTTAATCTCAAAAGTATTTTTTGCTTCCCATAGAAGCCTCTGGAAGCTGTCCTAAATTGCAGTTTTCCCTGATCCAACCCCAAATTCCCATTATAATTTCTCTGCCAGAAATCCTTAATGATCATTTCATTTCACAGCAGAAAGGGTATTTCTCTTATCTCTTCTTAGAATGTTCTTCATGCTTCTCCAACCTAGAGTCTGGTTCATGGCACAACCATTGTTTCAAATGCCCAATCCCCTTTTCAGTGCTTGCCTTAGTCCTGCATAGGAAGACACAGCCGACGCTTCTTTACTTTTGGAAATCTATTCAGTGTCTCCAAGAGCACGACATCAGCCTAACTCTGAAATGTCATAGCACTTAATCTTGGTTTCCCTTTGATTCCAATAACATCACGTGTTATGTTATTTGTCTTATGTTACCTACTCATTCCCCATACTACTGTTAGCTACGCACCTTGGTGTGTCTGACATTATCCAGCATAGGGCAAAAGAACACATTGCATGACTGAATAAACATACAAAGTTATAGACTCACTTCTTACAATGAATTCATGGACACAGCAAATTCAAAGAATAACAAACACACTGCAAAAAGAAAAGTATAATCTCATGTAGTAAGCACAAAAATATAGCTAATACTCACTTTTACTGATCGTCGCTTTCTAGAGAACTATTATTAAAGTGAGGATTTATGACTTTCTGAAAACTTGGCATCATTTTCTCCCAGAAGGACTGCAATTCCGTCTCTAAGCTTGGACCAGATCATATTAAAAAGTCTGTGAAGTTGATCTGGGGAAAAAAAAAAAAGTTGAGCACCAATATGCAATATGTTTAAGATACTATTTTTCTCTAAAAGTTCACTGTAGAGAATAAACATAAGGTGTCATTATGGATTGGTTTGTAACCCCACTTACTTTATTTTGTACACCAATCTTCTCTTTCTAGTTTAAGATTGTTTTTTCTTCATTTCTTACATCTTCCCTCCTAATGACTCGCCATGAAGTTTCAGTGTTTCATATATGAATGAGGGAAAAGAAATAACATTTTGAAGGATCATTTCTTTCATTGAATTTTCCCATTCTGTGGCTAGAGTGAATTACAAATTTTCATGGATGAGGATCATTATGTTAGTCTGTGGTGAGTGTTATATGAGATAAAAGAGAAGGTATGAGATCAGCTCCTATACAGCTGCTAGACATATCCTCTTTATTGAAAAATGTATTTAAAATGTCCCCTCTTCAATGGATGGGCAATGATTTAAAAGACGCAGCTGCTAGTTAAGTTACAGAAATGGCACCTGGGCTCCAACTGGGCTTAGGTGTGAGCAATTTTAAGAAAAGGATCAGAACAGAAAGCAATGAGGTGGGGGTAGAAATCCTTTTGCCATTAAAGTCATGTCATCATCAAAGCCTATAGAGATCCCAGTTTTCAAGGTATCACACTTGGAAATTCAAAGCAATTTTGGGAAAAGACATTCACCATTATATTGAACTATCTTTTGAGTTAAAAATATTAACTGAATTAATGCTAGATGATTGAGAGGGATTTCTAAATCATGCAAATGAAAGCGGTATTTTTCTCAGGGCAATGAAATTCACATACAGAGGAACATTACTGATCATTAGCATGGGGAAGGCATACTTCTGCCTAATCAAATGTCCATTAATACTGAGAATGTCTGTCCTTTTCATTGATTGCAGTTTAAAAAGAAACACATGAAAAGGTGGTCACATAAGATAGAGATGCCTTCATTAGTCAACACGAATGGCATACTCTTCTTTTTAATGTTCTTTCTTTCCCTTCTCTTTTTCCTCTGAGCTTCCTGAGAAGTGGCATGTGTAAACTCTCTCTATAAAATGCAATTAGTAAGTTAGGGGTAAATCAATCACATTTCCTGTTAAAAAGTTCCCTCTTCGGCAGCATCCTCTTTACAGAATCCTAGACAGTGTTCTTGGCTGTGGGGATAGATTCGACCCTCCATTTATTTCTGCTATTGTGTTGGTCATGACCCCAGGGGGCTGGATGCAAGAACATGGGACTTCCTTCTGTTAATGTTAGGGACAGGGACCAGTCATTTGGAAATATGAGCAGAGATAGGGCATACTGGTGGGATCTGTACTTGCTGTGATGCTGACTTGTGTCTGAATCCTGATTTTCCTCCCTATTACCTGGATAATCTGGTTGAGATAAATTACCAGATCCCCCGGATCTCCGTGTTTTTATGGAGTTATGGAAACTCTACTCCTTGCCAGGCACTATTCCTGGTCTGGCATCCTAGAGATAAACCAAACAGAGGAAATGCCTGCCCTCCCAGAACTTCAGTACTAGAGCGGGACATTGGCAGCAAATAAACAAATGCATACATAATGTGCATATAAAGTGCTGAGTGATAACAAGTGGAACAAAGAAAAGTGAGTAGGAGAAATGAGAGCAGATGTCACTGGATAGAGTAGACATAGAAAGCTGTGCTGTCCGTATCTTAATAATAGATGAGAACCAGTTGAATAAAATGTGAGTTCCTCACTTCACTATCATTACTCTCTATATTGAAAATAATGGTAGCTATGTTGGTGGAGGTGAGAAAGTGGATGGTAAGTGCCAACAGGGGTGTAGAGAGCCAATAAATAGCTCTGACTGTTACAATTCTGAAATGAGTGGTCCCCAATTATACTTGACAGTCACTTCAAAGGTTGGGTTCAAATATGATTTCCTTTTATCCAAAAACAAATTTTGTACTAGAGAAATTAGCCTTACTTCAATTCTTGTATTTCTCTTTGATTCTTTGGTCCGTAACAGAAAAGTTAAGCAAGTTCTAGCTTTGTTTAAACAGCAGGCGTTTTCCTCATCATTTAACACTAGAAACTGGAAAACTTGTTAGGTGGGATTTGATAAATCCTAAGAGTTTTTATTGTTTCCAGCTTTTAAATAGTTTTTTTTTTTCCTTATGCATTTTGTCAATCAAAGGCCATGAAATTTTGGTCTCCAGGTCTGTAATTCAACAAAGGACAAGATAGGCATATACAACATGACAAACGTGGTAGGATTTGGACAATGAACTAGGATTTACACTTGGCTTCAAGAAAATTGTAAAGGTCAGGAGAGGGAAGTTAGTGTGTATAGGAGAAGCTGATAGAGGTGTCTAGGATAATAGTGTGAACCCAGGGCTACTTAGGTGGAAGAATGGCATAGGATTATAGCTGGCCAGGAGAAAGACGGAAGATAGTAATCAGAGACATGAAGATGAATTTTAATGCACAATACAAAAGTACAGAAGTCATGCTTAGTATTCAGCAATGCTTCATAATGAATGAGAGCTCCCAGCTTAGAGAAGTAGGGAAAGGGGTATTTGAGTGATACCCACTAGCCTCAGAACAAAAAAGGGAGTCAGTTTTCTACCACACTGATCTAAACACAAGGAAGAGCAGAGATATTGTAGGGGGTAGAGGTACATTATAAGAGGATTTTGTCTTTCTTGGCTTAACTTTCCTATAATCCCTGAATGAATGGGATTCATTCATTCTGTTATCCATCTGACACTGTTAAAGTGAAGTGAACTAATTTTGGGTAATACTTATTGAGGTTTATCACATGTTCCAAACCTTTTAATTGTTAACTCTTTTAATCCTTGGAAAGTTTTCATCAGATGGCTGTGGTGATCCTCACTATAAACACAAATCTGAGGCACAGACAGGCTAAGTGACTTTCCCAAGTCACACAAGAATTTGCAGGTCCTCGATTTTCACCTAGAGAGTGGCTCCAAGGCCCTTGTGGTTCATGTACATTGTACAACCTCATGCTTGCTAATTTAATTAAGTCCTTTAAGAAATCTGAATGGTGGGCTCCCGGGTGGCTCAGTCAGTTAAGCATCTGCCGCCTTCAGCTCAGGTCATAATCCCAGGGTCCTGGGCTCGAGCCCCACATTGGGCTCCTTTCTCAGAGAGGATCCTGTTTCTCCCTCTCCCTCTGCCCCTCCCCCTGCTCCTGCTCTCGCTTTCTCAAATGAATAAATAAAATCTTTTTAGAAAGAGAAATTTGGATGTTGACCTTATTCTCCTATTTTACAAATTTAGGAAATGGGACATAGAGAGATAATGCAAATTTTCCAGGGCAACACAGACTGTAAGTGGCATAGGAAAAGAAAACAGAACCACATAAATCCCTTATGCTTTCTCATAGCTCACAGGGAGAAGACCAGATACTCAGTCTATCAGGTCCTGCAGTTGGATGGCAAGGCTGCTGTCCTTGGTACACCGTATCAGAATGCCCCTCCCAAGGCCAAAAACTTTAGAGAGACAAAACATTAGATGGACACCCCCCACCCCCACCCCGGTTTCCCCAGGGCCTGCTTGTTTTCCACACTCCCCTGGGATAATTGACCCAAAGTTGGAGCTGGAGTGAAGACATGACACCACCCATTCCACTCACAGGACTAATCATTTGTTTCTTGCCACTTTATCATCTCTATACTAGTTCTTTCATTTATTGACTCCTATGTCTTCATTAAGCACGTACTATCATCACTTATAATCCTATGGGATTAAAAAAAAACAAAAAACAAAAAACAGCAAGAATCCAACCCTCAAGGACAGGGCAGATGTCAGCCACACACACAAACCACACCGTGGAACAACAATAACAACAATAAAAACGTGGCAAATACTGTGTGAGGGAGTGAAATGTGCCAGGGATGGAGATCGGAAATGAGAGGTTGCTCCCAACTGTCAGAATCATGGGAAGATTTTGCATCGAGGTTAAATTTGGAAGTAGGCCCGAGACGATCAGAGTCGTGTGTTTGGGGAGATAGGATCACTGCAGGCAATGGGTGAATGGGGCCAGAGATGGGTGAACCTTTCACTTCAATGAGACGCCTGCAGAAGCCTGCTTGACAGAGATACCAGCCATAAAAATCAGAAAGGCAGATCGGTGCCTCCTTCTGTTGCAGAGATGATGTTGGACCGCCAAATAGGGATTGCTCAGAATTAAGAGATACTCAGTTGTTAAGATACATTTATGGGAAAATTAGTGAAGAGACCATCTATACAAACTGAAATCAAAACCTGGAACATCAGAGCTAACATACTGGATTCAAAAGACTCATAGAGGCACTAGCCATAACCAACAATGTGAATAGTAATTGGCCGAATCAAAATCACTCACGCATTAAATTAGAACATTTGTATTACAGTGCCTGAAGCAGAATAGGCTTTCTTATCCTAGATAGATGAAAGGTGCAATTCCTGATAGAGATATTACCTGGACACAGAATGTTCTGGGGCAGACACTCTCTCAGCCAAACCAGACAATGGGATCAAGAACATATTTTGAGAGAATATGCTAATTTCATTCACTTAAAAGTTCCAGGTGATCCCCAGACTTCTCTGTCTCTCACAATTGATGGTCTGTCTAAGAAAATGAGAGCTGTTTCTGTCTGGTTTCTATTAGGTCTGCTTTTGTTTCACTTAGCTTGGTCCTTCTCAGCCTCTTCTGCAACTCCTAGAACCCTGTTTTCTAAAAATTCAAGCTGAACTTCTGATTCTCTGAAGATCTTCATCAACCTAGATGGATACATTATTAGGAACCTTTTGATCGTGTAACTTGGCAAATAAATCTGGGGGACCTTTGGGACCTGACTTTGTTCATTTGCTTTTATTTGTTTATTTACACTCTGAGGTTGCTGGTGCACTGACCCTCTGGGGATCATTGTGGCGGCTTCTCAGAATCAAAATGGCAGCAGCGAACCTCAGGACACCCAACCACTAGCAGCAGGCAAGCAGGCAAGTGGAGAAAACCCTCTGATGGGCACACTTCTACAAAATAACTGTACCTAATGGAAGATTAAGAAAAAATTCTGTAAAGCGGATGTGCCACACTAAGAAATAAAAATATGTTATTCAGGAAGGTAAATAAAAAATGAATAAAGACAGAAGAACGTTCGTGCCAGGATTCTAGGATGACTAAGGGGATATTTCTCTTTATTTCGTACCACAGAAATTAGACTTTATTTTGCGCACAAATCACAGAATTTTTTTTTAGGGAAGAAATTTGATAAACTGGCCAAATATTGATTATCTTGATTGATGTACTTTGAGATGACATTGTTGTAGGTAATGAAGTTACTGTTGGATAAGACTCTACCTTCAAGGATTTTATCATTTTAGGTGTAATTCATATTCTTAACTGGAAAAAAAATTTTCATGAAAGTAGTGGATTTATTAGAACATCCTTTGACAAATTAATACAAATTTAAGATAAGAAGTGAAGCTGTATGTCAGATATTAATTATAAGTTACAAATCACTAACATTACATATTTTTAATATTAACTCCCTAGATATGTGCTTTGCAGAGATCTTCTTCCATTTCATAGACTGTCTTTGCCCTTTGTGGATAGTTTCCTTTGCTCTTCAGAAGCTTTTAAGTTTAACGTAGACCCAACTGTTCATTTTTCCTTTTGTTACCTTTGCTTTTGGTGCCATTTCCCAAAAACTCCCTGTAAAGTCCAATGTCAAAGAACTTTTCCCTTATGTTTCTTTTAGGAGTTTTATGGATCCAGGTCTTAACATTTAAGTTAACCACATTTTAGTTAATTTTTATGAGTGGTATAAGCTAGGGGTCCAGTTTCATTCCCCTGAGAATGAAATCCCAGTTACTCAAATATCATGCCTTAAAATGAAATATATTTGGCATATAACATTGTATTAGTTTTAGACATGAAATATTATAATTTGAAAAAAATATATATATGTTTACCATTGTGAGTTTAGTTAAAATCCATCACTCCACACAGTTTCAAACTTTTTCTTGTGATAAGAACTTTTAAGGTCTACTCCCTTAGCAACTTTCAAATATACAGTAAAGTACTGTTAACTAAAGTCACAATGCTGTGCATTATATCCTCAGGATTTATTGGTCATATAACTGGATATTTGTACTTGTTGACGATCTTCACCCAAAACCATTTTTGAAGACACCAAACTTCAAGACACTGCCATTATTTGTTCTTGGTTTCTTGTTAAAAAAGATTGGTTGGTTATACATGCTCGGGTTTAGCTGAGTTCTCTGTTCTGTTCTGTTGATCTATGTGTCTGTTTTTAAGCCAGTATCATACTGTTTCGATTACTATGGCTTTGTAATATAATTTGACACTAGGAAGAATACTTTCAGCTTTGTTCTTTTTCAAAATTGCTTTGGCTATTCAAGGTCTTTTCTGATTCCATATGAGTATTAGAAATGTATTTTTTTAAAGATTTTATTTAAATTCAAGTTTGTTAATGTCTAGTGTGTTAATAACTTCAGGGGTAGAATTTAGTTATTCATCAGTTGCATATAAAACCCAGTGCTCATTATATCACATGTTTTCCTTAATGCCCATCACCCAATTACTCCATCCCCTCACCCATTTTCCTCCAGCAACCCTCAATTTTTTCTTTATAGTTAAGAGTCTCTTATGGTTTGCCTCCCTCTCTGTATCTTTTTTTCTCTTATTTTCCCTTATGTTCATCTGTTTTGTTTTATTTTCTATTTATGTAAAAATTTCAATGGAATTTGAATAGGATTGCATTGAAGTTGTACTTTATTTTGGTTAGTAGGAACATTTTAACAATATCAATTCTTCCAACCACAAACATGGGATAGCTTACCATTTATTTATATCTTCTCCAATTTCTTCCATCAAAGTTCTACATTTTTCAGTGTACAGGTCTTGCACCTCCTTGATTAAATTAAGCCCTAAGTTTTATTTTTTAATGCTATTGTAAGTGAGATTATTTTCATAATTTCTCTTTTCAGTAGTTCATTGTTAAAGTATAGAAACCACTGAATTTTGTACGTTGATTTGTGTCCTACAAATTAACTAAATTTATTTATTAGTTCTAACAGTTTTTTCATGGAGTGTTTAGGGTTTTCTACATATAAGATCATGCCATCTTAAACAGAGACAATTTAACTTCCCCTTTCCAAATTGGATATGTTTTATTTCTTTTTCTTATCTAATTCTTTTTATTATCTAATTGCTCCAGTACCATGTTGAATAGAGGTGGTCAGAGTGAACATCTTTTATTGTTCCTGCTCTTTAGAGATAAAGTGTTCAGCTTTCTACTGTTGAGTATGATGTTGGCTATGGGCCTGTCATATATAGCTTTTATGTATTGAGGTGCATCCCTTCTATACTTAATTTGTTCAGAGTTTTTTTACCATGAAAATATATAGAATTTTGTCAATATTTTTTCTGTACCGATTGAGATGGTTATGGCAATTTTATCTTTCATTCTGCCAATGTTATATATCACATTTATCAATACTTATACATTGAATCATCCTTCAGTCCCAGGGATAAATTAAATTTGAACATAATGTAAGGTTCTTTAAATGCGCCATTGAATTCAGGTTGCTAGTACGTCATTGAGGATTATTATATATATTTTCATCAGGGATACTGGTCCATAATTTTCTGATAGTGTCCTTATTAGGCTTTGGCATCAAGATAATGTTGGCCTCTAAAAATAAGTTTGGGACTTTTTTTCCTGTTCAACTTTTTGGAGGAGTATTTGGAGTATTTGTATTAATTTTTTAAAATGTTTGATAGAATTCATCAGTAAAACCATCAGGTCCTGGGCTTTTCTTTATTGTGAAGTTTTTGCTTAGTGAGTTAATCTCT
Source organism: Martes martes (assembly GCF_963455335.1). Taxonomy (NCBI): domain Eukaryota; kingdom Metazoa; phylum Chordata; class Mammalia; order Carnivora; family Mustelidae; genus Martes; species Martes martes. The sequence goes on from NC_137896.1 coordinate 56,164,621, forward strand.
TTACTCAATATTGGTCTGTTTCAGTTTTCTATTTCTCCGTAATTCAATCTTGGTAAGTTGTATGTTTCTAAAAATTTATCTATTTTTTTAAGTTATCCAATTTGTAGGCATATAATTGTTCATAGAAGTCTCATGATTCTTTTGTGTTTCTGTGATATCAGTTGTAATTTCTCTTTTCTCCTTTCTGATATAATTTATTTGAGTCTCTTTTCTTTTTTTCTCAGTAAGTCTGTAAGTAAGGTTTTGTGAATTTTGTTAATCTTTTCAAAAGTCAAATTCTTAATTTTGTTGATCTTTTCTCTGTATTCTGCTCCCTATTATATTCAGTTTGGCTCTTGTATTTTTTGTTATTTTCTGCCTTCTGTTTACCCTGCACTTAGTTTGTTCTTGTTTTTCTAGTTCCTTGAGGATTAATGTTAGGTTGTTTATTTGAGATTTTTCTTTTTTCCTAAATGTATGCATTTATTGTTATAAACTTTCCTTTAATGCTTCTTTTGCTGCATCTCAGAGATTTGGTTTGTTGTGTTTCCATTTTTGTTTGTCTTAAGATATTTTCTTATGTCCTTTTTAATTTCTTTTTTGACACATTGGCTGTTTAGAAGTATGATGTTTAATTTCCACATATTTGTGAATTTTCTAATTTTCTTTTTGTAATTGATTTTTAATTTTATACAATTGTGGTTGGAAAAGATACTTAGTATGATTTCAGTCTTAAATTTGTCCCTTGGTTTGTGATGTATTTTGGAAAATGTTCTGTGTTGGCTTAAAAATGAGTATTCTGCTGCTGGTGGATGGAATGCTTCATGCATATCCAGAGTACATTCAAGATCAATGTGTCCTTCTTGCTATTCTGTCTGGATAGTCTGTTGGTTGCTGAAAGTAAGGTATTGAAGTCCTCTGCTATTTTAACGTCTGCTTATCCTTTCAGATCTCTTAGTACTTGCTTAATATCATTAAGTGCTCCAAATTAGTGCATATATACTTACAATTTTTATGTCTTCTTGGTGAATTGACACCTTTATCATTATATGATTACCATTTTGGTCTCTTGTTACACTTTCTACTTAAAGCAAAGCCAATTTTGTCTCAGAACAGCTACCTTTATTCTCTTTAGTTTATATTTGCATGGAATATCTTTCTATATTCCTTCACTTCATACTATATTAAAGCTCAAGTATATCTCTTGTAGGCAACATATCGTAGGTTCATGTTTGTCTTTTTATCCATCAAACCACTCCATGTCTTTTGAAAAATTTAGTCCATTTACATTTAAAATAATTATTGATAGATAAGGACTTAGGAATTCCATCTTGCTTTCTGGTTCTTTTGCAGTTCTTTTGTTCCTCTTTTTCTATTTCCTTTAGTGAACTGATGATTTTCTCTAGTGGTATGCTTTGATTCCCTTCTCTTTAGCTTCTGTGTTTAGATTTTTGCAGTGTGGCTATCACGGGGCTTACATGAACTATAGTAATTATTTTAAGCTGATAACAACTTAATTTTGATTGCATAAAAAACTTTACCCTTTAATTCCTCCCCTAACGTTTTTGACATTACGATTTACATCCTTTTTTATTTTTATCCAGTAGCAAATTATTAGTTATTGAATAATTAATTAATAATTAAACCAATCAAATTTAAATGGAATTAAATTGAATGAATAATTAAAATAATTATTTTTTTGTCTTTTAAAATGTATACTAAAATTAAATGGTTAGGACAACACTGTCTTACAGTGCTAGAGTATTCTGAATTTGGCTATAAGTACCTTTGTAGTGTGTTTTGTATTTGTGTACATTTTCATGTTGTTACTTAGACTAAATTCTCCCTTGTTATTTCCCTTGTGTATAGATATAATTTCCATTTTCCTAATGGTTGCCCTGAGGATTACAATTAACATCTTACTTTAAAACAATCTTGCTCAGATTAATATTAACTTAAATAGTTCAAAAACTTTATTCCAAGATTGTTCCATTTTCCTCTCCTTTGTGCTACTATTGTCATGTACTTTAGATCTTTATATACTATTGGCTAATTAACCCATTTTTGTAATTATTGCTTTATGCAGTTTCCTTTCAAATTATATGAGAGAAAAAATATTACCAAAAATACATTTACATTCTCTTATGTTTACCTAATTAGTTGCCTTTACTACTGCTGTTGATTTCTTCCTGTGGACTTAATTTATTATCTGGTATTCCTCTCATTGTACTTAGTCTAAATAATTACCTTTAGTTTTTCTTATACGGGTGGTTTGCTAGCAAGAAATTCTGCTTTTGTTTATCTAGGAACATCTTAGTTTGGCTGGGTGTGGTATTCTTGATTAATATTCATTTTCTTTCAGTACATTGAATATATCATCCTACTGCCTTCTGTTCCCCATGGTTTCTAGTGAGAAGTGAGTCATTGATTTATATTGAAAATCTTTGGTATGAGGTCAGTCCTTTATTTGTTACATGCAATTTCCTGAAAACATTGATGTTGACAATTTTGCCAGTGTTTTTGTTGTTTTTAATGTACAGGTAGATTTATAAAAGTCCTCACTACACAGTACTGGATGCTCTTACCTTGTAGTTGATTTTTAAATGGATGTTCATCAAGTGTTCTCATACACATGAAGAAGGTACTAACAAGTACCTCAAGTTTTTCAAGTGCAAATCAAATAGGCTACAACAAAAAGAGGTACAGTGGAGTTGGAAAGATACATCCTTCAACTCCACAGATTTTGTTAAGTGATTTCTGAGTGGCTACAATTTTTTTTTTTTTAAATTGTGTCTTATAATTTGAGTTCTCTATTCTTAAATATTTCATGAAGGTCTAAATAAATAAATAAATTTTGTGAAGGTCACATTTTGTGGGGTTTTTGTATTTATTGTACATATATGATAATGGGAATATTTCTAAATATATAAACATTTATTATTAAGTATTAGTAGGCAAAACTATCTCGCATCTCTTTCATAAAACAAAGAAAATAGTTGCAACTTGTTAAAAAATTATTAAATTCATGTTAAATACTTTATGTATTTTTCCCAACAAAAAATTTTACTTACATTCCAATAATTTAATATCACTTAATATTAACAAATATGGGCCAAAATATTTTGCAATTACATGGTATATAATAAGTAAAACGAAGGCAACTATAAAATACTCCATCTCTTTGTATATTATTATTCAAAGGGAAAGATAGTGATGCATCAAAATATTTATTACTCTTTGCCCATATTTTTTTCTTATCTTGTAAGTCAAAAAATAACTATAATCACATAAAGACTTGATTAACCAATTTGAGTTCATGCTACATGTTTGGGGCTGCAAAAGAACGTCTAAAGATGGCCAATAATTTCAGGAATACGTGCAGTAGTATGTTTAATATGTGCTAACAAAGAGAGAGGTGTTCTGAAGATATTTGGGTGAAGCTTCTATTTAAAAACTATTATATTGTTGATAAATATTTGGGCTGTTTCCTTAATTTGACTATTGTTGATAATGCTACTATAAATATTGGGGTGCATGTATCACTTTGAACTAGTATTTTTGTATTCTTTGGGAAGTGTAATTGCAATAGGATAGTTCTGTTTTTAACTCTGAGGAATCTCCTCCATACTCTTTTCCAGAGTGGCTGCACCAGTGTGCATTCCCACCAATAGTACAAGAGGGTATCTTTCGCCACATCCTTGCCATCACCTGTTGTTTCTTGTGTTCTCAATTTCAGCAACTGTAAAAAAAAAATATTTATTTTTTTATTTGAGTGAGAGATTGAAAGAAAGCACGGATACAAACAAGGGGAGGCAGAGTTAAAGTGGACTCCCCACTGAGTAGGGAGCCTGATGTGGAGCTGAGTCCCAGGGCCCTGGAATCATGATGTGAAATGAAGGCAGACACTTAACCAGCAGAGCTACCCAGATGCCTCAGTTTTAGCCATTCTGACAGGTGTGAGGTGATATCTCATTGTAGTTTTGATTTGTATTTCCCTGATAATGAGTGATGTTGAGCATCTTTTCATGTGTCTGTTGTCCATCTGTATGTCTTCTTTGGAAAGATTCATGTCTTCTGCCCAATTTATAATTGGATTATTTGCTTGTTGGGCGCTGAATTTTTAAGTTCTTTATATATTTTGGATACTAACCCTTCATCAGATATATCTTTTGCAGATATCTTCTCCTATTCTGCAGGTTGCCTTTGGTCTTATTGACTGTTTCCTTTGCTGTGCAGAAGATTTTTATTCTGATAAAATCCCAAGAGTTTATTTTTGTTTTTGTTTCCCTTGCCTCAGGAGACATGGCTGGTAAGAAGTTGCTGCAACTGATGTCAAAGAGGTTACCACCTATGTTCTCCTCTAGGATTTTAATGGTTTCCTGTCTCATGTTTAGGTCTAATCCATTTTGATGAATGGATAAAGAAGATGCGGTGTATACATACAATGGAATATTATTCAACCATAACAGAGAATGAAATCTTGTCATTTGCAATGACTTGGATGGAGCTAGAATGCATTATGTTAAGTGAAATAAGTCTGTTAAAGAAAGACAAATACCATATGATTTCCCCCATACGAGGAATTTAAGAAACAAAAACAAAACTCACAAGGGAAAAAAAGAGAGGCAAACCAAGAAACAGATTCTTAACTACAGAAAACAAACTCATGGTTACCAGAGGTAGGCGAGTGGGGGGATAGGTTAAGTAGATGATGGAAATTAAGGAGTGCAGTAGTTGTGATGAGCACTGGGTGTCATATGTTAGTGTTGAATGGCTAAATTGTGCATGTGAAACTAATATTACACTATATGTTAACTTACACAAATTTAAAAATCTTTAAAAAATTGTATCTTATGCTCTATTCAAACCACTAAAAATAAATATCTTTTCCAGAGAGAAATACTTAAAAGCGAAGCTATGTGGTTTAGGGTCAATGGCTCATTTTGTTATTAAAGTAAAAGATTTATTCTTTCAAGGACAACTTACCCAAATATAGAATTATTTGCATTAAGTGAAAGTAATCTTCCTTTGTTTCCCCCATCAAATTTATTTAGGGATGATTTTACATGAGTTTTACTATACTTTAGTTTATTGTTTTTACGATCAACAGTAGCACTATTAACAAGAATATATTTCTTGGCAGGTTGCCAAGTGGAATAGAACCCACAGTTTTAATTTTTTAAAAATTTTTTAACATGGACTCCCTTTAAATATCAGGGATAGTTGTACAAGTTTTGTGTAAAAACTAAAGTTCATTAAAAATTTTTAAGAAGTAGAATGTGAGACAGATTGAGCAGAACTATGTGGGAAATCTGAGTGCCATTTTTATGTCATACCTGCTTCATAGATCAGGGTGGGTCTACTAGGTTAAAGGACCATAAAAGAACAAGCACAAGTTCATTTAGTTTTATGTTCATTCATTTTCATTGAACGTAATAGGTGTTCCAAGGAACCCATAAAGTATTTTCATAGTATATCCCAATATATTAATATCAAATTTCATCATAATGGACTTTCTATTATGGAGGAGTCCTTGCTTTAGTAAATTTAAGAAGTTAATTCATAGAGAGAGAAATAAAATCCTTTCAAAATGTGACTATGTGGATGAATGTGCATAAAATTCACTAACTCTGTCTTATGTGTATGGTGTATTATATTTGAAGACCCATTCATATTTCTAAAAGTTATTTTATGTATAATTACAAGGCATCATCAAACAAAACTTTGGGTTGCTTTATTGTTTGAAAGAAAAAGATGAGACAAATACTCAAATGTTAAGTAAGGAGAGAGAAAATATGATTGCTTAGTCTCCTGCCTCTTTGAGCAATGTCTTTTCTGCTATTACATGTGACTCTAATGACTTGTCCTCCATTTACTCAACAGATGTGGGGACGCCAGGTTTCGACTGACAGTATTACACTGTCAGTACAGAAATAGAAAACAGAATCATTGCCGCCTGGTTGCTAAAAGCCTAGAAGGCAGGAATCAAATAAATAATCCATTGTGATCACTGCTATGATAGAGTTAAAGGGAGGTCCCATTATGGTGGGATATAGGGTATAAGTAGACATATGTGACAAAAGGAGAACCCAGAAAGAAAGTGCCTGAGTATGGTGGAAGGCAAGGAATTTAATAAATACTGGAGATCAGGTGAGCTTAGCCTTCAACGTCTACCAGCTGAAGAAACTTTTGAACATCCAAGGACTGATATCCAACAGGCACTTATATATTTGAGTAGGAAAGACTTTGTTTAGGCATCTAAATAAGGAATCAATTAGCACGGTAAAAATTCTGTCTGTTAATTAGCTCAACTATGGTAAGCACATGGAGGAGAAGAGGGAAGATGGCAGAATTCTATAAAACATCAGACTGAAGCAAAAGAAGAAAGCAGTATACAGAGGCTTGTGGTGTAAGTTTCAAAGAGGGGACATTATCAAATATGGCAGAACATCTGGTGAGTTAAGAACTGAAACAACCCCTTTATATTTGGGAAAAGATGCATTTTAGGTTAGATTTGGCAGAGCTATTTTGGTGAGATGGTTGAGGTAAAAGCAATGTACTCAGAAAAAGTGATATTGAGAAACTGGAAAACATATTATAGCTTGCTGTACCATATTCCCTTGAAACCTTTTCCCTCTTTTCTTTCTTTGTTCCTTGCTTGTTTCTTTTCTTCCAACTATCCTTCCCTCCTTTCTTCCATTTAATTCTATTTTTTGTGCAAAGAGAGAAAGAGGTGGGTCACCTTAAAGGAATTTAATGGAATTTTTAACCTTTCAAAATCACATATCCTTCGGAAAATATTATTCATCCCCTACCAAAAAAAAGTACACATACCCACAATTTTATAAATAATCACAGGAAGTTTTCAATTCCTTTGCTATTCATTCACTAGATCAAAAGCTTTCAGTGGATAACCAGTTAAGAATTTCTGCTAGCAAATCTTAAGATCCTAGTAGTACAGGCATGGATATATGGAGCTATGTGGGTAGACCAATTTAATATAAAGAAAATATAAATTTCCTGCCATTTCTCTATTTTTGTTTGTAATAAAATAAAATATAAATGGCTCTAGCTCAGTATATTGGAAACATTCATTCACTTAATAAACATTTATTTAACATTTCCTAAAAACCAGGTGTTGGACTAGATGCCTGGAATACACATGAGAATAAAATGTTTCTGTTTCTCCCAACCTTCTCAGGGCAATGAGGAGTCAGCAAAGGAGGAATAGTGCAACAGGGAGAGCTCTATAACATATCTACCTATGTGTTGTTTTCTCATACAAATGGGCACTGCCTCATAGGATCATAAAGTTAGTTCTTTGATTTTTTTGTGGTTATAGTACAATTTTTAGTTCTAAAATTTTTGTAATACTAAAATTGTTTAGAAGTGAAAACTTGAAAAGGGTCTACTCTCTTCACTCATGACCCAAGAAACAATGTTGGGGGGTGAGATGTAGCTACTATCAAACCTAGATTTAAGTCTGGGAAATAACATTGCATATGATTGACTTTGAAAAAATGTATTTGATTAATGAAAGACTTAGGTCCTTTGCTTGGAAAGTTGGGTTATTCACAGAAATGTTGGTTTCCTGTGCATGTTAATGATCTAAGTGCATTTAAAGCACTCACCTCACTAACAAAAAATAAGCAAAATAAGTTTATAAGTGATGATAATGATGGTGCTTGAATATGTAAGTGTGGTGGTTTTTAAATTTGAAATGTTTGATTTGATTGGAAATCCCTAGATATTCTATTCAAATCCTTACATTGTTAGATAAAATCATGAAATAAAATGAGGATGATGCTTTGTTGATAAACTGTGAAATAATTAAGATTAAATATCTTTTTATAAGAACAATCAGGTAGAATGTAAGTTAAAATCAGGAGAAAGTACTAAAAATAACAAAGAAAATTAGAAAAATCTAACAAAGTGCAAAGAAACAACAGGGGATTGTTTGAAAAGACCATTATTTGGGGATTTTGCTTTCAGCCAAGATGGAGTAACAGACCAGGTTTACTCTCCCCCTGAAGTAGTTGAAAACAGAACCAAATATATGTAACAATGATTTTTAGGCATTGAACATCAGGCAGCAACCCAGGACAATGATTTCTGAGAGAGTAGACAGAGATGATGTAATATGAGCCCTATCATTGACTCAAGTACTGCCTAAAGAGCATTTCCAGGTTGCAGTTTAAGATAAAGGAACCCAGTCAGAGCCTAGCAGACTGCTGGAATTCAGGATCTACACAAATCACCATCTTGGGCTACTTCTTCATGGCATTTAAAAAGTTTTTTAAAGATTTTATTTATTTATTTGAGAGAGAGAGAGAGAGAGAGCAAGCACCAGATGGGGGGAGGGGCAGAGGGAGAGAGAGAAGCAGGCTCCCCACTGAGCAGGGAGCCTGATCTGGAGCTTGATCCCAGGACCTTGGGACCATGACCTGAGCCAAAGGCAGATGCTTAACTGACTGAACTACTCAGGTGCCCCCTTCATGGCATTTTAAAAAAAGTTTTTATTTATTTATTTGAGAGAGAGTAAGAGAAAGAGTGAACTAACTGGAGGGGATTGGCGAGGTAGAGGGAGAGAGAATCTCAAGCAGACTCCCCACTGAGTATGGATCCCAACTCCAAGGATCAAAGCCAAAGTCAAGAGTCAAACATTTAACCAACTGAACCACCCAGGTGCCCCCTTCACGGCATTTTTAATTTCCCTTCTGACATTGGCTCCTAGGCTTGGTGGGCATCTTGAAGAAAGAGGTCTGTGTTTTCAGTATGGAAACTTTGTACCTATTTCTGGAGAGATTAAAAAGACTTTCTGTGCAAATTACTGTTTGTCTATTCTATGGGGCTAGGGGTAACCTGAAGGACAGGTGCAAGACTCTTGTCTATGGTTTTCCCAACTCAAAATTTAGTCAGTGTGGAAAAGTGGCAGGCATTAATCAAAAGCATTTTAGGGCAAATGAAAAAATTCCCAGCTACTTGAAGCAAAAGACTAAGGTTGAGACAGGAAATGCCTGGGTTGGCTATACTATCAAATCAAAAGTTGTTAGAAAAGACAAAGGAGAATTTACATATTGATAAAAAGGTCAATTTCTCAAGAAGATATGAAAATTATAACCATGTATGTATCAAACAATAAAGCTCTAAATACATAGGAAGCAAACACTGACATACTTGGCAGGTAAAATAGATAATTCTATTACCACAGTTGGAGATCAATACTGCACTTTCCGTAAATAGAACATTCAGACAGGAGATAAGTAAGGAATAGAAGACTTCAACATTACTATAAACATACTTATAGACATATACAGAACACACCGTCCAACGACAGCAGAGTACACATTCTTCTCAAGTGCATGGAACATTTTCCAGGGTAGATCATATGTTCGGCCACAAAAAGTCTCAGTAAATTTAAAAAAGATTGAAATTTTACAAACTATCTTTTCTGGACTTGATGGAATGAAGCTCTAAATCAATAACAGAAGGGAAGCTAGAAAATTCACCAGTTTTTGGAAATTAAACAAGTTACTTTTAACCAACAGATCAAAGAAAAAACAACAAAAGTGAAATAAGAAAATGTTTAGGGATAAATGAAAATAAAAAACATGCTAAAACTTATGAGATGAAATGGGAGGGAAATTTATAGCAGTAAATGTCTACATTAAAAAAGAAGAAAGATGTCGGGGTGCCTGGATGGCTCAGTGGGTTAAAGCCTCTGCCTTCGGCTCAGGCCATGATCTCAGGGTGCTGGGATCGAGCCCCGCATCGGGCTCTCTCCTCGCCAGGGAGCCTGCTTCCTCCTCTCTCTCTGCCTGCCTCTCTGCCTACTTGTGATCTCTGTCAGATAAATGAATAAAATCTTTAAAAAAAATAAAAAAGAAAAAAGAAGAAAGATCTCAAATGAATAACCTAACTCTACATTCTGAGGAACCAGAACTAAGAAAAAAGAAACTAGAACCAGAAACTAAGAAAAAAGCATACCCAAATGTAGTTGAAGGAAGGAAAAGATGGAGAGTAGAACAGGGATTAATGAAATAGGATAGAAAAACAATAAAGAGAATAATGAAATCAACAACTGGTTATTTGGAAAGAGCAACAAAATTGACAAACTTTTAGCAAGATTGACATAGAAGAGAGAAGACTCAAATAACTGAAATCAGAAACATGTGTAGAACATTACTACTCATCTGACCGAAGTAAAACGGATTAAAAAAGAATACTATAAATAATTGCATGCCAACAAAGTAAGATAACCTAGATCAGATGGACAAATTTCTACAGACATATAATTTACCAAAATTAACTCAAGAAGAAATAGAAAATCTAAAGAAACTGATAACAATTAAAGACATTCAATCAGTAATAAAAAGTTTCCCAATAAAGAAAAATTCAAGACTAGTTGGCCTCACTTCTGAATTCTACCAAACATCTAAAGAGGATTTAACAAAATTCTTCTTGAAGTTTTCTGTAAAACAGAAAAGGAGGGAACATTTCTTAAATCGTTTTTATGAGATCAACATTACTCTGGTACAAAAGGCAGATAAAGATATCATAAGAAAAGGAACTTGTACAGCAATGTCTCTTATGGATATATATGGATATATATGCAAATATCTTCAACAAAATGCTAGAAAATTGAATTTCATAGCATATTAAAGGATTATACTCCATGACCAAGTGGGATTCATATTAACAACTCAAGGGGGTTTAATATAATAAAATCCATCAATGCAATATACTACATTAATGGATCAAAGGTGGAAAACCTTGATATCTCAAATGATGCATAAAAGTATTTGACTAAATCAAAACCCCTTCCATGATAAAAATACACAGAAAGCTAGAAATAGAAGAAAACTTCATCAACATGATAAAGGACATTTATGAAAAATGCACAATGTCATACACAGAAAGATTGAAAGCTTTCCCTCTAAGGTGAGGATGAAGACAAAGTGGGCGATTTCATGACTGTTATTCAACACTCTACTGTAAAGTCTAGTGAGAAAATTAGGCAACAAAAAGAAATAAATGGCTTTCAGATTGGAAAAGAAGGACGAAAACTTTATTTTCAGATGCCATGATCCTATACAGAAAATCCCGAAGCATCTCAAGCCCTTAGAGAAAATAAACAAATTCTGCAAAATTTCTGTGTAGCAGTTCAAGAGACAAATATTAATTGCTGTTTCTATGTACCAACAACAAACACACTAAAAAGGTAATTAAGATAATTTCATTTATAATGATATCCAAAAGAATAAAATACCTAGAAATAAATTTAACAAAGGAGGTGAAAAAGGTGGGTGCACAGAACTACAACATTAGTGAGTGTAATTAAGATGTAGTAAATGGAAAGGCATCCCTATTAATAGATTGGAAGACTTCACATTATTAAGACACCAATCCTACCCAAATTGATCCATTTATATATTTAATTCAATCCCTATAAAATTCCAACAGCCTTTTGCAAAAAAAATGGAAACTCAATCCTCAAATTCATATGGATTTGAAGGGAACTCAAAGACCAAAAACAATCTTGCAGAAGAACAAAGTTGAAGGACTAACCCTTTTCTTTTTTTTGAAAACTATAAGATTTATTATTTATTTTTATTATTTTTCCTCCTTTTTTTTCATTTTATTTCTTTTTAGTGTTCAACATTCATTGTTTATGCACCACACCCAGTGCTCCATACAATACATGCCCTCCATAATACCACCACCAGGCTCACGCAACACCCCCCAAACCCTCAGTTTGTTTCTCAGAGTTCACAGTCTCTCCTAGTTTTCCTCCCCCTCCGATTTCCCCCACCTCACTTCTTCTCTCCATCTCCCAATGTCCTCCATGTTATTCCTTATGCTCCACAAATAAGTGAAACCATATGATAATTGACTCTTTCTGCTTGATTTATTTCACTCAGCAAATATCTTCCAGTCCCATCCATGTTGATACAAAAGTTGGGTATTCGTCCTTTCTGATGGAGGCATAACACTCCATTGTATATATGGACCATATCATCTTCATCCATTCATGAAGGACTAAACCCTTAACCAAACTTACAACAAAGCTACAGTTCTCTAGACATAGACTCCAATTGAATATAACTGAGAGTTCAGGATAAACCAATATACCTATAGCCAGTAGATTTTCATCAAAGGTGCCAACATCCTTCAATGGGGGAAAATAACTCTTCAATAAGTAATTCTGGAACAACTGTATATTCATATGTAAGACAGTAGTTGGATTGACCTCTACCTCACTATATATAAAAATTAATATTATTTATATTTGGGAAAAATACTTTCAAATCATATGTCTGATAAGGTTCTTATAAACAGAATATATAAATAATTCTTATAATTTAATAAAAAGACAGGCCTCCCAATTAATATAAAGGGAATAAACATTTCTCCAAAAATGTATACAAAGAACTGAGGTGCCTTGGTGGTGCGATCAATTAGGCATGCAACTCTTAGTTTTGGCTCAGGTGGTGATCTCAGTGTCATGAGATCGAGCCCTGTGTTGGGCTTCATGCTCAGCCTGAAATCTGGTTAAAGACTCTCTCTCTCTTTTCTTCTGCCCCTCCCCTCCTGCAGGCATGCACACATATTCTCTCTCTCAAATAAATAAATAAATCTTTAAAAAAATGTATACAAATAACTATAAAATACATGAAAAAATTTTCACTACCACTAGTGATTAGGCAAATGCAAATCAAAACCACAAGGTAAATTTGTGTATAAATTTTTTAGTTAAAATTTTTATTTTGAGGTAATTATAGATTCAATTGTAAAAAACAAACAAACAAAAAAGACACAGGATTGCCAAATACCACTTACAGTTTCCTCTGGTAATGGCATCTACACAACTGTAGTACAATGTGAACACCAGGATATTAGCATTCTTATAATCCAGCCATCTTACTCAGATTTCCATAGCTTCACTTGCAGGTGAGTGTGTATGTGCACAATGTGTATTTCTATGAAATGTTCTCATAAGTGTAGGTTCATGTATCCATCAATACTAACATTACAGAACAGTTACTTTCCCCACAAAGATCCCTCTTGTTATCCTTTTATAACCACATCTACTTCTCTTGATCCCCTCCGCACAAAGCCACCCCAAACCTGTGGCAACCGCTACTATGTTCTCCATCTCTATAGTCTTGTCAGTGGTATATAAATCAAGTCAGTGGCATATAAATAGAATCTTAGAGTATATAATCTTTCGGAATTATCTTTCCACACTTAATATAATCTCTTAGATATTCATTCATGTTGTTGCAAATAATAACAGGTCATTCCTTTTTCTTGCTGACTAGTATTCCTTGTGAGGTGGATACCTACGTCCCTTGAAACATTCACTTGCTGAAGGAGCTCTGGGTTATTTCCAAGTTCTGGCAATTACGAATTAAGTTGCTGTAAACATCTGTATACAGGTTAAAAGAAATTGCCAAACTGTTTCCCAAGTTTTACTTGTATTTGTGGAAGTGGCTCTTCCAGTTTATATTCCCGCTAGCGGTATGTGAGTGATTCGATTTTTTCAAATCCCTTTTTTATATAGATGATAGATAAATCTGACAGATTGGACCCCATCAAAATTTTAAAATAAGTTTTGTTTGTTACATACACTTGGAAGAGAATAAAAGACTAGTGTCAAAGCTGGACTTAATGTTTACAAATCACACATCTAACAAAGGAATTCTTTTTAGAATATATTTAAGAACACTCAGCACATAACAGTGAACAAATAACAGTTAATCTAGTTATGCTTCATCGAAGCATAAAAAGATGCTGAACATTATTAATCATTACAGAAATGCACACTTAAAAACATGATGAGATAGCACGGTTCATGTATTAGAATAGCTAATATTAAAAATATTGACCAACCAAATTTGGAACAACTAGAACTCTCATCCATTGTATCCATAACAAAATCTGCCAATATCCTATGCCAGTGAGGACATAGGGATTATAAAATAGTACAACAACTTTAAAAATAGTTTGACTGTTTCTTGAAATGTTAAGCAGACATTATCTATACCATCCAGCCATTATATTCCCAGGTAATTATCCAAGATAAATAGGGGATATGTTCATATAAAGATTTGTATATGTACATTTATAATAACTATATTTGTAATTGCCAAATGGCTCCAAAAATTGTGGTATATCTATACAATGAAACAGTAGTTGGCAACAAAAAAGGTGTTAACTATTGATACACAACAATTTAAATGAACTCCAAAATAATTATTTTCAATGACAGATCCCAGATTATGTACTCTATGATCTCATTTTGTACAAAATTTTAAAAATATGTAATCTGATTTCTATAAAACATATAATAGCTGTCATATAGATACTAGATAAGTGGTTGCCTGGGGACGAGATGGGGAGGTAGAAGAAGCAGAATTTATGAAGGGGTGATTAGTATGTTCATTATTTTGAATCTGTTGGTAGTTTCATCAGGGTGTATGTGTGTATATATATATATATATATATATATATATATGTCAAAACTTACCAAATTATACTACACACACACACACACACACACACACACACGTGTGTGTGTGTGTGTATGTACGTATGAAGTTTATGTCAATTATGTTTCAATTAAGCTGTTAAAAATGAATTGGGTGGGGTGCCTGGGTGGCTCAGTGGGTTAAATCCTCTGCCTTCAGCTCGGGTCATGATCTCAGGGTCCTGGGATCGAGTCTTGCATCGGGCTCTCTGCTCAGCAGGGAGTCTGCTTCTCCCTCTCTCTCTGCCTGCCTCTTTGCCTACTTGTGATCTCTGTCAAATAAATAAATAAAAATCTTTAAAAAAATGAATTGGGATTTAACAGAGGATGGGAGTGGTTATTGAAAGAACTAATTAGCAGGTATAAAATTTATATGAGCAATATGTGTATGGTTTTAAGTAAGGACATCATTAAAAGTGCCACAAGACACCAACATTTTTTAAATCAATGATAAATAAAATGAATAACAGAAACAAAAATATTACTACTTGAAAGAATTGCCAGGGGTGTCTAGACGGTGCAGTCAGTTAAGCATCCAACTCATTTGGCTCAGGTCATGATCTCAGGGTTGTGAGATCGAATCCATGTTGGGCTGCAAGCTCAGTGTAGAACTTGCTTGAGATTCTCTCTCCTTCTCCCTCTGGCCCTCCTGCTCATGTTTGCTCTATCTTTAAAATAAATAAATCTTAAAAAAAAAAAAAGTGCCTGGATTATTTCACTCATTTTCTAAAAAGCTTAATAATTAAGGGGAGTGGTGTAAGTGGTTTCAGAAATAACAAATAAATATGTATTCAATAGAATGGAGACAAATAGTCTTTGCAACAAATAATGTTGGCATAATTAAGCTTCCACATAAAAAAAAAATCCTCACCCTCTCACATCCACTATATGCAAAAATTAACTCAAAGTTCATAGTCTAAACCTAAAAATTTAATTCTTCGAGAAGACATAAGAGAAAAACTGAGCTAGGCAAATATTTCTTAAATATGACAACAAAAGCACAATTTATTAAGGAAAAAATTGGGTTTCATCAAAGTTAAAATCTTCTTGCAATTGAAAAACACTGTTAATAAAACGGAAATATAAACCATAAACTTGAAGAAAATACTTCAAAGTCCATACCTAAAAGGGACATGTATCCAGATTGCAAAAAATAATTCTCAAAACTCAATGAATAATAACCAAACAACCCAACAAAATGGACAAGATATTTGAACAAACACTTCACCAAAAAGCTCTATTCATGGCAAATAACCACATGAAAGCATGGTCAATGTCATTAGTCATTGGGACAATGGAAGTTAGAAGCATAATGAAATATCATTACATACCTATTTTTTTTTTTAATAACAAAACCTGCCACTATCTTATGCCAGTGAGGACATAGGGCAAATGGAGCTCTTGTACATTCTTGGTGGGAATGCATAACGGTAAAGATACTTTGCACTATATTTTGGCAGCTTTGTATATAGTTAAACATGCACCTATTAATGACCCCCAAATGCCACTCCTAAATGTTTACTGAGTGAAATGAAAGCCTGTGTTCACACAACATTTCTTCCAATGGTAACTAATTGTCTTTACTGTATGGCTCGATGGTTTCCAAACATGTATATTGGAATCATCTGGAGTTTTTTTTTTTTTTTTAATATTCCAAAGCCTAAACCACATCTCTGACCAATTAAATTAGAATCTCTGGATTTGAGATACAAGCAAGAATGTTTTCTTGATGCTCCCCAGGTGATTCCAGTGTGCAGACAAATTTGAGAACCACAGGTATAGCTTAAAAGATATATATCACGGCTACTATTAACTACTTTACAGAAAATTATAGGCACTGTAAGTGTGAAAAAAAAAAGAAAAAAGAAACGCAAATAGAATTCCTGATGCAAAATAAAGGGGTAAGAGATGTTTGACATATGATGAGGCTTTAGGGTAAAAGGACAATTCTCAGTAACTGACAATTTAATTCTTGATAAATGATGACCTAATGTCCATTGTCCTATCATGGTTAATATTTTTAGTCATTCCCTCACTGACTACCAGAATTTTTATTAGATTATTTGAAGATTTCTTTGATATTTTTTCTTCTGACACTCTCCCCAATTAGCACAGTAGAATTTAGAAGATAATGTTTAAAAATTAATTTGAATCTATTTCCTTCCTTCCACTCTAAAATGCAAACATATATACTTTTACCTAGGCACACTCATAATTTTTTTATGTATCAAACGGACACCTTTTGGTTGTAATTCATCTGGCATTTAGCATCACTGTTTGCATACTTTTGGCAATGGTCAAAATTCCTTAATGTTGCTTCTAAGCATTCTTGGGGTCTCCAGATCAACATACTGTTGGATATAAATACATCCTTGATCCCACTTTATTATTGAAATAGACTAGTCAAAGAGAGAACTGTGGGAGTCATTTCCACGAATTTAAGGGTGAGGTCATTCACAAATTAGTTCTCCAATTTCCCTCTGCCTTTTTGCAAAATACAATAGAGACTCGGATACATTTCAGTTTTATTTCATACCACCAGCTTCTATGAAATAGGTTTTCTGCTTCTTTGTGCTCAGAAAAGTTGAGCTGCTTATTTCCTATATCTTTACTCTCCTGGCCAAAGATCTTGGCTCTCCTATTCTTAGAAAACACACACACACACACACACACACACACACACACACACGCACACACATTCTCATTCCAATCCTCTTCTTCTTATAGCACTTCTAATAATACCAAATCTGCAACATCTGCCTGCTTGTAACTCTGCCTGAGGGCTCATTTAAAGTTGAGCTTTACCTTGCCTCCCGTTTGCCATTGTGATGGTTCACATCACATGTCTCAATTTAAATTAATTTCTATGTTGTGTATTTATCATGGCAATCACGAGACGCATTCTAAATCCTGAGTGTAAAATGCCATAAGACACGTAACATGAAAATGTCATTAACCTACATTTAAAGAACAAATTGCTTTATAGTTTTAATATATAGTGAGAAGAGTTGAAGGTATTTTATTGTATATATTATATGTATCTAAAACTATATAAATACACTTTGATGTCTTCACAGCCTAAACCTATGTTTTCTACATTACTTTTTATATCTATATATCTGTAAATATGTCTGTAAAGTAGCTTGGAAATAAACCCAAAGACAGATTTTTAAAATATGGGAGTAATTAAAAATGATAATTAAGTCAATTATTTTGATATCATTGTTGAAATGTTTGAGTGGAACCTGTACCTATTTCTAAGGATTGCATTGTATTGAATAGATGAATTGGATACAAACTTTGTCATTGGATAGAAGGGAAAAGATCAGAATAAATTTAAAAGAGAGAAAATCTTATTTTATGAAATGAGTAACATACTTACTGAAAATTCCTTTCTGGAATTTTTCAGGACAATTGTAACTGAAAAAAGCACAACGGTGGACAAAATATGTTCCTGTCACGTAAGGCAGCGCCCTACTCTTGTTCAAGCTCCATAAATACTTCCTGTCCCTGGCGCATCCTCTCTTCACTCAAATCATGAATGTGGAATGATCTTGTACCACCACTCCCAGTACCGGTGACTTCTGACGCCGTCATGAAGTGTCAGAAAACATGATGACTACGGGAATGTGTCAAGAACTAAATAAAGACCATGGGCTGAATAAAGCACCTGGACACAGAAAACTATACATCATCTCCTTTGCTTCCTTTTTGAAAGTTGTCATATACAGTGTATTTTTAGCAGGAAGGGAATGGGATGATTTTGCTTAATGCTCGACAGCTGCTCATTAGGCAGATCAGAACGAGATAAGCGGCATGAGATATTGGTGAAAATTGCAGAGTAGGTACTAGGGGTATTGGATTTCAAGTCCTCCTCACTGACCTTGAGTGACCTTGAAGTCTTATTTTCCTCTTGCTATTCCTGGCTCTTCCAGCCTCAGAGTTGGGGTGAGACACTCTCCCAATATCTCTGGCTCTGACTGGAATTTGTAAAGCTTTGAGATTCTTCAAGTCATCAGTTCCCCTTAAAATCACTGGCCAAAAAAATGTTTCTGTCACTATCTCATTTGGGTGGGATCCTCATGAAACATAAAGCATGAGAGGGATGCACGGATGGAATGGTTGAGAAAGCAAAGTTTGTTTGGTGAAAATCTATTCTTGGTGAGGTTTTAATCAGATTGGCTTCACATGGCGGTTTACCTTGTCATTAGGTAATTCTATTTTATGTCAACTAAATTGAATGTATCCAAACATGAGATGTATAATCAAATGCAAACATATATTTTGGTCCAATCAAGTGAATGTAGACAGTTGCCAAGTTTGTAACGTATGGTTATCTACAGATCTATGTTTTTCAGTTAGTCTTTTGTTCCGGGGTAGAAAGATGACCCCTCTGTTTTAGGTCAAGGGTTCAGAAGATGATAAAGCTTTTGCTTATTAAATAAGCTGAGATTAGCAGACATGAATACATTGAGATCTCAGTGTTTTAAAATATTTTTGGTCTATAACCTGAGTGAGTTTCCTTTTTGGGGCCTTTGACTTCTAAGATGTTAATATGAGAACTACTTCTTGCAAAGAAATTACTTGGGGCTTCTGAAAAACATGAGTTCATAAGAATCTTGCATTTTTTTCACTAGTCATCACTGTGGTAAACACCTCATATTAGCCTTATTTCCTTTTTCATGCAATGTAATACTGATACTATTGATTTAATGGTTGTCAGAAGTGCATAATTTGATTTAAGTTTGTTAATGTATAATTTGTGAAAGAGCTTTGGCCTCTCGCATGTTTTACACATTATAATATTGATTTGAATGAGAGATATTTTTTACAAAATCCTGGTAGTGAAGGCCTGATATAGCTAGAGCATGATCCCCCTAAATGAGGTTTTGTGATGGACTCCGTTACAATCCATCACCTGGGGAGCCATGAGGAACCTGAGCCATCAGCCATGCTGGTTATGAGGCCTACTGTGACTAGGGGAGGGAAATTCGGAGCCAACATTAGCTGTGGGTTTTCACAAATAAGTTGTCTATGGTCAGCATTTATGATTCCGATGAGCCACCGTTGCCAATGTTTGAGATGCCGTGGGCCCATGCCAGCATTCAGACCGAGTCTGTGCCAGAGCTCCTCAGTACCATCCGTGACCTAGAGTACATTTCTGTGGAAAGATATGACTCAATGGGTACATTTCCATTATAATGGGTAATAGAGTAATAAATTCATTTCTCCTAAAAATAGTTATTTTATAGAGCCTCTCCAATAAAAATTTATAATGTTAAAGTGCCCACTCATAACCAGACTCCAACTCTGTAAATTCCACCCCCCAAATGCAGTTCAGTTTCCCAAATCATCTGAAGACAGAGGAAGAAAAGGGACAAAGCACTGCATGTGATAAGTGCTCGACCTGTCATCAGGACACAGTGATAATGGTGTTGGATACATCGTCCAAGCCTGTGAATAAGTCACAGGTCAAGTCCTTTTTAACTTGAATTTCAAGCTAGCTTCTAGTACTCAAGGACACTGAAGAGAAATGCTTTAAAATTCCTAGCCCAGGGCCATATCATTTACTAAGAACATTTGAAGAAAACAAAATCTGTATTTTTGGCCATGTATTTTTTTCCCTGGGAAATAAAATCAGTTAATATTTTGGAAATATTCAAGTTTTGACTAAAACGTTGAGCTTTCTCTGATCTCAGTAAACTAATTCTTGCTGCAAAAGTTAGGCATCATCATGTTTTGCTCTGAAAAAAATCACATAGGATATAAGCCAACTTCTTAATGAAAATCTGGCTGTAGCTAACCACAGAGGGCAAAGGGGCCATAGGTAACATGAATTAACTTGTCTGCCAGATCTAGCTGATTTTTTTTTTTTTTTTGGACATACAGCCCCCCTACTACTCAGAGCACACTTCTGTCTGAAAATGGCTTTTCTCCAAGGCACAGTAAACTGCTGTTCCCCCAAGGTGAGCACCGCATTATGTCTGGACTAAGGCACTTTGCTCTCCAGAACAGATGTGACAGGAAGACAACACGTGACCCAGGCTGAGTCAGTTCATTTGTTGGCCATATGTCAATTGCATAATCTCCAGCAAGTATTCTGTGGCCCCGAGATACGGAGTTTAATTCTGTTCCTCTTGAGTATGCTTGGGCTTAGCAGCTCCCACTAATGAATGGCAAACGTGATGTCTGACACTAATGAGATTAGGTAACAAAAAGCTTGTGAACTGGGTCTGGGATTCTCTCCCTCACTCTTCTCATCTCTTTATGTCTTTATGTCTCTGTCTCTATCTCTCTGGGATAGATCATTCCAGGGGAGACTAGTTACACTGTGAGACTCATGTGGTGAGGTCCTGAAAGCTTTGGTCAACAGTGTGAGGACCTGAGTCTGCCAACACCCACAGTAGTGAGCTTGGAAGCTGACTTACCAACCCTAACTGAACCTTAAGATGATTGCAAGCCTAGTTGAGAAATTGACTAAAACCTTGTGAAGGACCCTGACCCAGGATGGCTCAGATAAGAAACACTCCTAGATTCTTGACCTTCAGAAACTGTGTGAGATAATACATGTTTATTATTTTTAAGATGCTAAACTAAGTTTGGGAGTTATCTGCTACATCACAAAAGATAACTAATCCAATTGGTTGGTTTTTAATTTAAATTTAATTAGTCAACATATAGTACATCATTATAATCCAATTGGTTTCAGTGACAAATCATGGTAGGAGTCCAACATTTTCCCCTCATTTCTTGGTTGTTTGTTACTAGACCATTTTGAAGACATCCCTACTCTTCCCACTGACTTTAACAATTAGAATTTCTTAAGACTCCATCCTTGGTCCTCTCTTCCTCTTATTCTATAATCTTAGGAGACCTTATTTTCCTACATCTCCTCAAATACCAATCAAGAACTTACCAATTGGTAGATTCCATTTTCTAAACTAGGGTTTTTCAACTTTGGCATTTTCAATGTTTTGAATAGGTTAATTCCTTATTGGGAAGGACTGTCTTAAGCATTGTAGAATATTTAATATTATACCTGATCTCTACATTCTAGATGCCAACTACACCCTCTCCCCTCAGTACTGAAAACCAAAACTATCTCCAGGCATTGTCAAATATCTCCCCTGGGCTGTGCGGGGGGTGGGAGTTGGGGTGGAGGGAGCAGCAAGGTGTGGCCAGCTGAGGATAACTTTTCTAGATCTTTCTTCAGATTCAGATCCATATATCCAACCACATATTTAAGGCTTATCAAAGGTCTCCACCTATAGAGTATAATTCTTCATATTAAAATTTGAATTAATAATCTCCATCTTTTCCCCCAACTCTTGCTGGAAACCTCATTACTTGAAGTGTTTCCCCATTTCATGCAAACTGCCAGCTGCTCAGAGCCTAAATGGCAAACTCTTCACCACTGTCAATGGGGCTTTATATACTCTATCATTGCTCATCTTTTCAACTTTACCTCAGAGACTCTGACTTTCCGTTGTTGAACAGAAAATATTTTATTGTCTTCAGAGCATCTTTTGTGTCGGTCTCCTTCCCATGTCATTGCTCTTGCATGTATTTCTTCTGCCTGGAATGCAATCAATCCTCTTTCCTCTTTTGCTAATTTCCTCTTTGCTAATTCAAAACCATCTTCAAAACTCCCAGCTAAAATGTCACTTCTTCAAGGAAGCCCTCCCTGATTGAGTCAGACCAGAGTCAGTCCTCCAGTTATACTCTCAGTCAGTACCTGCCTCTTTTTTTTAACAATTGTAATTATTTTTTTGAAACTTTAGTATCCCCCGCTCCTCCCATCACCAATAATGTTAGCTTCATCAAGGAAAGTACCATGTATGGGTTCCTTCACCTCTGTATAACTTATATCTAGGTCAGTATCTGCCTAAAAGCAGGCACTCAGAAAATATTTGTAGATTTAAAAAAATAAATGGCTAAACCAAGAGGTAACAGGAATTTCACTATTCATGCTACTAAAGTCTGGAGATGACGCAACAGGACTTGGTGAGGTCCTAAGTATCTCTTTCAATATCTTTTTTGTACAAATATCTTCCACTTTTGTAATTTGGGAAACGTATGCTAGAACTTTAGGTGTGAACTTCGCTAATTCCTGTAAGAGACAAAGAACATTATTGAACACTTAATTATGAAACTGTTATCAGAATTAATAAACCAACTGGTGAAACTATATATATAACATGAATAGTAATATATAAATGGAGTGAAATTTTATTCTGAAATGTGTCAAAATACTTCAATTTTATAAGTGTAAATGAAAATGCTTTTTTTTAGAAGTTATAATTTTAAAATGGATATATCTGAGCACATTAAAAATTTCCTATATGGCTAAAAGTGACAATCATACTTAAAATTCTAGAGAACTGACAAATGTATAATAAAGTAGTGCCATCATTATATTTTATAAAATTCCCACACATTAATAAGAAAAAAGGCAAATAATTTACTAGAAATAATTGAAGAAGAGGAGTGTACAAAAAATAGAATGAATAATAAATATCATTTCAATAAAAAATAACACATCCTGGTTTATAATGGTAAAACACTGGAAACAACCTATATGTCTAACAATAAAGAAATGTTTAACTAACCGAATCTTCCTAAGATAAATTTCTATTCAGAAAATCAAACTGGGGCTATAAGTCTATATTTATTGATGAGGAGGTATGTGTATATTTATGAATGAACACTCCCACACACATAATTTTTTTCACATAAATGAAAAAAGGAATGTTATACAGATATTATGATACCATTTTCATAAAAATGTGTATGTTGTGCATATGGTCATAGAAATAGGTTAGATAAAAACGCATTAGTGTGGTGATTATGTTTGGATGATACAATTCTGTAATCACTTAAGCCATATGTATTGGTCTAAATTGTTTATGATGCATATCCGTTTCTTTTATAATAAAAAAAAAAGCTAGATTAATTTGGGAAAATAATTCAAAAAACCAACCTTAAAGGTCTTGGATTTTGTTCAGGAAAATAGTTTAAATTTTGAGAATTTTAGCTCTAAAGATCCTAGAAACAAAATTTCTCTTAAGAAGTGTATCTTGTGATACTAGCTTTGAATAATATAATTTTGCATTCTTTAAGCAACTATCAAAATAAAATTTCAAATTTTAAATCTTCCTAAAACTCATTCATCACATCAGTCAGGAAATTGGGATATACCTTACTATCCCAAACGAAAATTAAAGCCATCTGCTAATTTCATAACATAGTTCGCCTAAATGTTTTGCAAAATCTTGTAACTTGATAAAAGCAAAAAAAGAAAAAGAAAGAAAAAAAGGAAGGAAGGAAGGAAGGAAGGAAGGAAGGAAGGAAGGAAGGAAGGAAGAAGAAAGAAAGAAGCAAACAGGGCATCAGGTCTTTAAACTTTGGCCAAAGACCATACCTTGGGGACCATGCCAGCAACGGAGGGGTGTCGTCTGCACAGGGGTTTGTGGGAAGCGCCTTCACAAAATAAATTGTCCTGTTTGTCCCTGAGTTCTGATTCAGTTTCATAATGGCTAGCAAAGGAGCTGGTCTCCTCCAGTGGGTTAGAGGAAGGCTATTAATGCACTGTTTTATCTTTCTTTTGCCACAATTTTCTGCTGAACCCTAAGGGCCAAATTTAGAAATGTAGATATGCCAGATGTGCTCATAAAATTGAACACATACCTGTGTTGCTTACCAAACTGCCCCCCTCAGCCCCTCAAAGTTTCCTCTTGCACTGTGTTCTGATTTCCCCGTGCTGCCTGTAATGGCCCCAGCAGGCGGAGTTTCCTCCCTGTGTTCTGAGCAGGCTGGCAGCCCCAGTGGCGAGAAGACCAGTGATGAGATCCTCGCATATAAGTACAAGTTGCATTATGTCAACCTCAAATGAAGTCATAACACAAAAACAAAACATTCATAAATTGATAGAAATGATAGAGCATCAAATGAGATACACGAATTTTATCTTCTCATTTGTATATTCTTGTCTCCCTGTCTATAAACATATGTTTGCACATGCTGTGTATTGATAGATTAACATATAAAATTACAACATTGCATTTGCAAAACTGTAGTTAAGGTTGTCTTCCATTTATATTTCTGAGGTTTTATATCTGAACCATAAACATCCTCTCTGGGCTGAAACCTGGCTTGTAGTGCAAAACTAGAAGTGGGCTCATCTTTCTCCTCAGTGTGGGGTAAATTTCACAGAAGTGCTTAGATCTTTTGGAACATTTGTTTTTTTTCGTTGACCTAATAAAACCTCTTTTAAAAAACTGACCTCTAAAAATGTAGAGGTTAGAATTCCTCACCATGATTCAGAACAGAAAATGGACAGAACATTATTTTCTATATTAGGGAGAAGGGAGTATGTGGTTTTTAACCCAATAATAATTTAAAGTATTTTATGATCATTTGACGAGACAAGAGTATTTAATGACATTTCAAATTAAATAATTAAAAAAATCCAGAACAACATAAGAAACCCACTTAACTTTTGGTGAGATGATGAAATATTGTGACATGGTGATTAAAAGTTGCTTTATAAATGATGCTAACAAGATAATTAGGAGGCCCATTAAAGTATGTATTCAACATTACATTTTTTAAAAAAATTGTTTTTGAGGAAAAGAGTTACTCAAGTATCAAGGGTATTAACACTATTTTGAAATTGAATGAGTTCAATATTCTGCTTTGAAGTAAATTTTTCATAAGATTTATAAATTTGGAACTTGAAAAGTCAAATTTACTTGTTACGTTATTTCCTGTACATTACTGAAATTCTCATTATTCTTGTGGTGGTTCTGGACACTGATTATTTTAATCAAGTTGCTTGTTTGCTTAGACTTGGCTTCCATTTATTAGAAAAGCATGTTCTGAAAGTTAAATCTCTCTGTCACAACAATGGGTTAAATACAAGGCAAATGGTTTTCAAATCACATGTTTTTATAACTTTAAAATACCTTTAGCGGCACCTGGGTGGCTCAGTGGGTTAAAGTCCCTGCCTTCAGCGCAGGTCGTGATCTCAGGGTCCTGGGATCGAGTCCCACATCGGGTTCTCTGCTCAGCGGGGATCCTGCTTCCCCCTCTCTCTCTGCCTGCCTCTCTGCCTACTTGTGATCTCTGTCTGTCAAATAAATAAAAATAAAATCTTAAAAAAAAAATACCTTTAAGTCCTTTTTCAGTACCTTCCAATAATTCTCAGAAGAACTTTCCTTTCCGTCCTTTCTTCTTTTTTCCTTCCTTCCTTCCTTCCTTCCTCCCTTCCACTTTCCTTCCTTCCATCCATCCTTCCTTCCTCCCTCTCTTTCTCTTTTCATTTTGAAAGCGAGAAAAATGGGTATTTTGTGGAATGGCGGGTGCATGCTTACTCAAAATGGCCTATGTTTCTCCCATGGTACACGACTTTAAAAGTTCAGATCAGGAAATATATGCCAAAATACTTTGGGGTTTTGCACACCGAATCTGAAACATTGATCATGATATTTTGAGCTCTTGGTATCTTCCATTTCGGCTCCGCACATGCTCCTGCCCAATACCAGAGCATGGAGGAGCAAGGAAACGAGCAAGTTTCCAGAGCTGGCGACACACGAACGTCGGACTTATTCCCGCGGTGGTGTTGAGTTATAATACTCATCCCCAAAGGCTCTTTTCTTTTTGCCTAACTTCTGCTACTGCCGTCTCCTGGGAGTTGAGAAGTTACGTGGGCTCCTCCACCTCCCTGGAGCCTACAATGTGTGTGATTTCGTAAGCTCTCCGTCCTTCGCCACTCACCATGCGAAGCGTTTGGACTTGCTTACACTTCACTGCCTGGTAGCAAATGCTTCCTGTCATCGTTTCCTGTGGACTGAATCAGAGTAATTCAGTCACCACCCAAGCGGGAAAGCTAGTGATGGGTCTGTACCAGGAAGACCCAACAATCCTGATACAGGGCAGAACGCTGACATTATTCAAAATTAGAGACCTAACTCACTTCTCCTCTCCATTAAAAAAAAAAAAAAAAAAAAAAAAAAAAAAAGACCTAGACCGTATTTCCTATGCAGTCAAGTATATACATTTAAAAATCGTACCATTTCTCATTTCTCATAGGACATAAGTGTTTCCTTTTTCTTACTGCTAGGTGGCACTTGACAGATGCAAATGACTCCAAACATGGCATATCCAGCATATTCATATCCTGAAGTTTTCAGTGGGAAAGGTAGATGGTTTCTGGAATGTTTATTAGTTCGTTAGTAAGCATTTGGGAGAAGAAGAAACCTTTAACAAATGTAATACACTCTGAATTACAGAGAATAGAGATTCTTGATAATTTTTTCCCCCTGACTTGTCCTCCTACACCTGGTAGAAGCAGATATCTGAAAGCTAATGGTTGAACCCGTTTCTCAGGAAATAGTCATGTAAGCCGATATCCTCTTGTGCATACAGGATAAAGAGAATGAAGTGTCGTGCTAGTTGAGGGCAATGCTAACAACATGTATAATGCTTAACAGACCTCCCTCCCAGTAGTAATCGAATAAAGGAGTGCAGGAATGAATTGGTAAATACACGAATGAGTTACTGTTTTGGGGGAGACAGGCAGCCTCTTTACCTATTAGTCTTCTGCAAAGATCTCTGAGGCACACTGCTCCCGGGAGCCAGGAAAACTCACCCATGTATGGATGCTATCCTGTCTGTATCACCGCCGGCTTCTGTGTGCAGACTTGTCATGGTGCTGGCTAGATTAGCCACTGTGCGGGCTCATGGGATAGAGGGAACAGTCTCCATATCGTTGTTTGCTCTTTGTTTACCCTAGGCTGATGCTGGGGACAGGGATTGTTAATGTTATGAAAGCATTACTGTGAAATATTTGTGCTTTACTGGATGTCAGTAATGTAGCATTTTTCCTATGAAGAAGGACACTTGGCAAATATTCTGTTACTTTGGTGACGTCTTCAGGCCTTTAAACCATCATCCCCATTTTTAGTTAGAATTATGGATGTTATTTTAGGTGGTAGGTGACCATATACTTCATCTATATGTATTTTTATACACACACACACATATTTGTGTGTGCATATATATACATATATATTATATAGCATAAATTTATATATAAATATATAGTATAAGACATACTATATATTTATATATAATATATAATATAACCATAAATATATCATATTAAATATATATAATTGATGTACATAAATATATGTATTTAAAATATTGGTCCTGCTTAATATACACTGTCATGATGCTGTCATCATCCCTTGATGCCAATGATTCAAGTCACATTGTTAATGTGGATTTTACCAATGCAGTCACACTGTCTCCTATGCTACTCTAACCTCCCATCTTGCTCCCGCAGGAGTTTTCCACCACAAGCAAAGAGTCTACTGACTACTTCCAACATCTTGAATTTATGGGCGGCATTTGTGAAGAATGATGGCAGAGTCCACACTGTTCTTCACCCATCTGTACGTGAAAGTGACAAACATGGTGGCTTCTAGGAAGATGATCTACATTTGCCCACTAAGGGGCACTGAGTCTTTTTTTTTTTTTTAATAATTTTTTTTTTTAATTTGACAGACAGAGATCACAAGCAGGCAGAGAGGCAGGCAGAGAGAGAGGAGGAAGCAGGCTCCCCGCTGAGCAGAGAGCCCAACGCGGGGCTCGATCCCAGGACCCTGGGATCATGACCCGAGCCGAAGGCAGAGGCTTTAACCCACTGAGCCACCCAGGAGGGGCACTGAGTCTTAATGGCATCTCAAAAGAAGAAGAAGAAGAAGAAGAAGAAGAAGAAGAAGAAGAAGAAGAAGAAGAAGGAGGAGGAGGAGGAGGAGGAGGAGGAGGAGGAGGAGGAGGAGGAGGTGGAGGAGGAGGAGGAGGAGAAGGAGAAGAAGAAGCAGCAGCCACCAAACAAATATAATATTGTTCACAACTCAGTCTCACAGTTTTTTTTCTTTCTTTCTTTTTTTTTTTTTTAAGATTTTATTTACTTATTTGAGAGAGAGAGAGACAGAGAGACAAAGAGTGCGCATCAGCCAGGGGGAGGAGCAGAGGGAGAGATAGAGAGAAGCAGACTCTGCACTGAGCAGGGAGCCCCATGTGGGGCTCCATCCCAGGACCCTGCGATCATGACCTAAGCCAAAAGCAGACCCTTAACCGACTGAGCCACCCAGGCTCCCCTCCCAGTTTCTTTTTATTGAACACCCAATGCCCTGAGAGACCCCACCTTAGATTCTGTCCCCAGCTGAGCTTGCAGTTTGAAACAAATGGGAGAAGATGCCACAGAAGCAAAGCATTCAGTGCAAGTGTCGACCTTGGTCTTTGCTGAGGACGAGTCCTTCCCCCGAGGCAGGAAAGAAGAGCTCTACCGCCCACGGCAGAACTGCTCATCTGGTACAGAGAAACTCCAGAACCTAGTAGAGGAAAGAAGAATGTGTTCTTAAGGGAACTTTAGATGCCTTCTAATAAATCTGATGTGCTTAAAAAATCCCCGAGGAGTTTAAAAAAAAGTCTGGATGTGTTTTCTCAAATAACTATTTAAAGCATATTAGAGTTTTTTAATTGCACCGGGGACTTTTCAAAGCATATCAGGACAAAACAGTAGAGTATAGGCCCCAATATGCTAATTAATAGACAGCTAGACCCCTGAAATAAAGCTGCAACACTCCATTAATCAGGCAGTAATTGAATTGGCACCGTGCTTTTGTGCAAACTACATGATAATTGAAAACGCAAACCTGGCAATGGTGAGGCTAAGGTCCTCCCGCCACCATGGTGGATACCTGGGCATCCGGCTTCCTGTGGGCAGTGGGCCATTGACCTTCACTGTCAGGGGGCTCTGCAGAGGGAGAAAGTCAGCTGTTCTCTGAGTCCAGTGCAACTTGGTCTCCCGCTGAGATGGTCTTTTAGGTATGTGATATCCAGTGGTCTCATGCGTGACCCCATGGAAATACTCGTAATGGCTGATACGCTTTTCTCTGTTACCTAAAGACATCTGCCAATTAATGTGATTATAAAATAATAGTGAAGAACAGATGTTTCATTTGCTAATTTTATATCTGACTGTTTGAAAGCTAACTACCTGGGGATTTAACTGGCAAATACTACTTTGCTTACGAAAAAAGAAACAATGCATGCGTTTTTTTTTTTCCCCCCTCACACAGCTGATATGGTCTAATTCTGGATATTGGTTGCCTATAGTAAGCACTCAGTGAGAGGGAGACTGATTGCTTCTAAATGAAGAGAAGAAAAATAGCATTTTAAGCCCTTTTTTCTACAAACAAAACATTAAACATATCGCTATACCCAAAAAAGGCTGTTGCAATAAAAGAGTTTAGCTTGTCATACTGTGATGATAATGGGTGGAAAAAAGATGTGGATAAAATGAAGATTGACATGAGTTTTCCATCTAGAACTTTAAAACAAATCATATGGAAAAGCTGGGAGAACTTTGACATTTGCCCACCCTCTAACTAGACAGGGGGAGCGTCAGGACCGCCAGATCACAGTGCAAGAATGAGCTTTGGGGATCTGGCAAGAAATATTGTAAGAAATTTAGGAAAAAATACTTAAGCAATATTATAATTAAATATTTTCATTCTATGTTGTGCATTTTCTTCCCCAGTGAAGGTGCTTAGAGTGTGAGATAGACCTGAGATGTGTTTCCCTAAGGCCAGGCTCTTACCTGAGTCAGACCCTTCTTAGAGCTGTGACACCTTGCTGTCTCTGTGGCAAGAGGTCAGCTCTGGTTGGGAGTTCTTTTTACTGCTTATGTTATTAACTACTATTTAATAAAGCGTCAGAGAAGGGAAAAAAAAAACCAATAACCTTGGATTAGGGTATTAAATATGCCCCTAACTATGTGATATCAAGCAATTTCCCTACCCATTTAAGTCCCATATCCGTCCAGAGGAATCTGTATAAGATTAGGGTTTTTTAAATCCTTTCTAAATGTGTGCCCCTTGGTAAAAGTAATACCCTTAGTTTTCCTTTTAAATATTTCATATTTATGGGTACCTGGGAGACTCAGTAGGTTAAGCGTCGGACTCTTGGTTTTGGCTCAGGGCATGACCTCAGGTTCCTGAGATCTAGGAGCCCCATGTTGGGCTCTGTGCACTCAGTGGTGAGTCTGCTTCTCCCTCTCCCTCTACCCCTCCTCCCATTCACATACTGTCTCTCTGAATTAATAAACAAATTTTAAATTTTTTCATATTTATGTGTAGCCCCATGTGAAGAAATCCCAAATTGAAGTTCCATGGAACATGGCTTGATTTCCAAACCTCAGCTTCCCCCCAGGTTTCTGAGAAGTGACTTCCACAATGGCCGCCCGGCCACCAGTCCTTCTGTCTGCCCATCAGGAGACAGGTGTCCCGGAGCAGGCCCAGAGCCAGGGTCAGGACTTCAATGTCAAAAGGGAAGTTTTCACTGTGCCAGAGTACCTGGTCCTTACACCCTCTCACTTGCAGATTGAACTTTGTTACCAGTAAGTATATATACTTTTTTGTTGTTGTTGTTATTTTCCATGTAATGTGATAGAACATTAGCGGGCGTTCACCAATGACCAGCAATTCAGAACACCATGCCCATGGCATGGCTTATGAGTCTCTCTTCTGTAAAACAAAACATCGGATGGTTGCTTTTCTTAGTCAGAGCTCTTCCTGAAGCCCAAAGGTGCTTAGTTTTACTTCTATATCTCAAGGTTTTATACAGTGAGTTTTGGTCATCTTGTGCTAGCAAGTGTGTTTTGTTTTGTTTCTCCCTCTGGTCCCAAGCTTTATTCCTTAGCATCTGCTCTGGATCCCTTTTCTCTTAGGTTCACGGTCATTCACAGTCACTTATGGTCATTCATGGTCCTGCAGAAGTCCATGCTCCAGTTTCTCTGTTTCAATGCACTGCCAGGCCTGAAAGTTCTCCACTCCTAGCTTGACTTTTATCTCAGTTTTGGCGTAGAATGGGCTTGGAATCATTTTCAAAATCCCGATTTCTTCTTACTTGACTCTCCCTTTGTTTTCTTTGTCTAGCTCAGATCCAAGACTTGTAGATTTAACTCTAAAACAGAACTCCTATTTTCCCACTTCTCACCATCTGTAGAGTCCCTACATTCCTGCAGGAGCTCGCCATGGGTTCTCTGCTTCCACTCATGCAACCATACATAGAATCAATGTACAAACATAGATGGTCCTGGGGCACCTGGGAGCTCAGTGGGTCAAATGCCCTACTCTTGATTTTGGCTCAGGTCATGATCTCAGAGTCCTGGGGTGGATCCCCACTCTCTCTCCCTCTCCCTCTGCTCCACCCTTCCCTCTCTCCCTCTCTTAACAAAAATAAAACAAATTATAGACGGCCGTTTTGAAAATGTAATCATATCTCACTTTCTCCACCCCTTTTAAAAATCTGCTAGTTGCTTCTCATTGGGTTTGGAATAAAATTCAAACTCCCCACTGTGACATAACAGACATTAAATCAAGATCTGGTCCTAATTTTCCTGTCTTATCTCCCCTGCCCTTCTTTCCCTCTCACAAGCCTCCCCTTCATCAGTGAATCTCAGCCACATATTTGCTCTTCCTCAGATATCGGGTGTGGCGGGGGGGGGGGGGTCTCTTGGACTGTGAGTTTTGTGTTTATTATCCCCTTTGTCTGGCACGCTCTTACTTGGGCTTTGGGCATGGATGATTGCTTCTGTCTTTCAGGCTTCAGCTCAAGGATCATTTCCTTTTCCCTCTTCATCAAATCTCCTTGCTCATCCATATCACCCCCCACCTCTACTTATTGTATACATATGGCTTACCACAATCTCCTTTCTTCCGGTTCATCTGTTTACCTTTGTTATCGTCTGTCTCCCACTGCAAGACTGTACCCTTTGTGAGGACAGGAACTTTGGCTGTCCTTTTCCCTGCCACATTTTAGATGCCTGGGACAATGCTCAATACATACTTGCAAAATGGATAAAAACAATGTTTCCACTATAAGCATATGTTTGCAGTCTGTGCAACTGTTGAGGAGAGCTTAGCCCAGTGGGAGACACAAACTAAGCGGCTGGGTCTTGTCCAAGTATTTTCAGAAAAAGGGAAATCAGTAACTGCCCCCAAATTATATTTCTTTTGCTAAAAAAGAAAAAAAAAACACCTCAATTTTTAACCAAAGTCTATGTCTATCAAATTTGACTCTGTGGGAACAGGTAGAGGGAGATCAATCTATTTTAAAACAAGAATAAAAGACAAATCAAGCAGATTCTGTTTCGAGGGCTGCCTGATCATTCCACAAAAGACCAGAAGGTAGTAAATATTTTAGGGTTTGCAGGCTCCATGGTCTCTGTTGGAACTACCCAGTTCTACTGTCGAAGTCAAAGAGCAGATGTAGACAAACGGATGGGCATAACTGTGTACCATTAAAACTTTATTGGCACTGAAATGAAAATTTCATATAATTTTCAAATGTCATGAAGTATTATTCTTGTTTTGATTTTTTTCAGCCATTTAAAATGTAAAACCATTCTTTGCTCATGCACTGTATTAAACACTGGCAGGGGGCCACGTCCCACCTGTGGGCTGTTGTTTGCCAACCTCTCTTTTACAAGTATTGAATTGAACCTAACTCTTTCTTGTTTAACTTGCTAAGAAGTGATATTTGCCTTAATTTAGAGTTTCCAGTTCCTCCCTCAGTGTATAGAGTGTGGGTCTTCTGAAGCCATTTGCATCTTGGGGCTCTGTTGGCTAAGAATACTCTGTGAGTTTCAAAGTCATTAATCCCTTGAAAAGCTAAAATGACATTTTTTCTTGATACCCCCAGAAAAATCTCACTTGCAGAGGGAGTGGAAGAAACGCCCCCTCTCTGTCCTAGCTTTCCCAGTGGGTGGCATCTGGCTTCTGAAGGTTATTTCCATAAATCAATATTAGCCTGCAAACGTTCTACATCATTCTGTTATTTTACTCTATGCTACCCCATCTAGTCCATTGTTCCTTCCCTCCTTATGTCTTTCCTTCTGTGAGGAGGTTTATTCCTACTCCTCCTTTCCCCCGTTATATGTGCTTTCTGTGTTCTAGATCAGATCCCTTCCTATGATGTCACCTTTTTATTGGCTGAACAATAGCAACCCCCCCCCCCCCACTCCCCCGCATCCTCAGTCTTTCCCTCTCCTGGATCTTTCTCCACATCCTTGCTCCAGATCCTGAATCCCACAAACCTTCACATCCATCCTGCCTTCTCTTAAACCATTGTCCTATTTAAGTCATTCCCATCATTTCCAACCTACTTAAAAAGTCGTTATATGTCATTTTATCACCAACTCTTCCAGTTACTGCTGCTGCCTCACAAATTCTCCTTGGGGAAAAAAAAAAAAAAAAAAAAAAAAGAGTCTGTTACCTTGCTTGTGAACTTGCAATTTGGCCAGGGCTGAACAGCGACATCTTCTCTCTACTCTGTGCAGCACCAGTAGGAATGACTTTGGGAACAGTGGGAGCGTGGCTGGAGGATCTTTCTTTCATGGCTTTCACCTGGGCTGGAAATTGGAACTTGAACTTCCATGGGCTTCTCGGATGACCACTGCATGATATCCGGGTGCCAGAGCAGGCATCCGACAGACAGGAAGTGGAGCTGCCAACGGAGTATTAATACTTTGGTGGGAGGAGGATTGGGGGAATGTGTTTAAAAACCTCTCCTTAAAATTCCTTTGGTATTAATACTATTAACTTCCATGTTCCCAGATCTGGTGGCTTCTTTTCACTATTTCTTCTCTGTGACCCCTTCTCTTAGCTGACAATTATGGGCCCGTTTTCTGGACATATTCTCATGTCCTTTGGCACATGGGATGATGTTTCTTCTTTATCCTCTTTTAACCCTTGATTTGTTTCTCTATTTGTCAATTTCACTTTCCTTTCTTGTTTATGTATCTTAGACATTGTTATTTTCCCGGGTTGCATATTCCAGCTTTTTCTCTTCTTTCTAGACATTCTTATTGAGTCCTAAAGTGCCAATGAACAAACATCTATCCTCTGATGACACCTGACTTCTGCTTGAAATCCCACCCATTTTGCTGTGCTCCAGAATTTCTTTTGTAAATGTGTGACACAGTGTAAATATTCATATTAAATATGAAAATTTCACGTGTTTTCAGAAAAAGAGAAATCAATAACTGCCTCCAAATTATCATTTCTTTTGTAAAACAAAACAAAACAAAACCCTCAATTTTTAATCAAATTTGACTTCCTGGGACCAGATATAGGGAAATCAATCTATTTTAAAAACAAGAATAAAAGAAAAATAAAGAAACTTCTGCCCAGAGTTACAAGCTGGCTATGTGGAACTTTCTCTGCCTCTTGAACACTGCCCATCCTCAAAAGACTCTGTGCTCTTCACTTATGCTGCTCTTTATACTCAGATCACCTCTTGCTCACTTGGATGAGCTCCTATGCATTCTTCAAAACCCAGCTAAAACAGTTTGTACTGTGTGAAATCTCCCTGATTCCCAGGCAGAGGAAACTGCACCAAGGGGATGCCCATAACACTTTGTTCTTCAAACAGACGAGAGATAATCTCGGTTGCAATTTTATTTGATTACAACCTTCAGTTCTGTTCAAGATGTTCAGCTCTGGCTCATGAACTCCTTATGCAGCACCATTGAAGGAATAAAATATGTCTTTAACTTTAAAAAAATGTGGAGTGTTCATTTTCAGAAAAATCCAGATACAAATTAAAGGGAGTCACTTACTTTGGTGTGTTTTTGCTTGCATGAAACTAAACCTGAAGTTTTATTTTTGTTTCATTTGGATAGGGAATGGGAGCAGGTTAACCTTCAAGACACAGGGCAAACTCTGTTCTTTGGACTAGAAGAATGTGTCTTTCTACTTAGCTACTAAGGTGGCCAAACAGATTTATTGAGACAAAGTTCCTGTTTCCCCATTTGACTTTAACCAATTTTTGAGAAATATGGAATGTGTTAACTGGTCACTTGTCCACCTTGGACCATTTATAATTAAAAGTAAAACTGATAAACATTCGGTGTCCTTTATTGCCTGCTGAGGTGGTCATGTGGCCAATTCCTGTAAAGAGAGAGAGGTCTTAACCAACGATGTTGGTGAGTATTTTGAAACTATCATTATATGGCTTAGCTCTTTAATGCACCTATCTGAATAGCATTAGCTATGCAAAGGACGTTAGGGTAGCAAACAGCTATTATGGTTTCAGAATCTATCAGAAGAAGCCAGGCTTTTTGATTCAAAAGACAAAGAAACCAACCTAGCATTTTTTTTTTTTTTTTTTTTTTTTAACAAACAGTTTCATCCAATTAAGCATGTTGAACTTCCAGGCTTATACAAAGAAACTCTATACTTAGAGTTGGCCTGTTTTTAAAAAAATTTTTTTGGTAACACATTGGGTAATATTTTCTTGAGCTATCCTGTTTCTTTTAATCATTGTCCCCACCCCCTCTTCACTGGAGAATTTCCCATTATTCAGCAACATATGGATGAAACATTTTTTTCAGTAATCATGTCTGAACAAAGTAATCATTCTCTCATTAACCAATTATTCTTCAAAATCAAATGGAACAGACATATTTGCTAAGACAATTTACTCTAATACACCCTATGGAATCAGATCTCACATATCTTCTGTTCAAATGGTTTAACTCAAAGATCGTAGTATAGATAACAGAAGTGGTTTCTTTCTTCTTCTTCTTCTTCTTCTTCTTCTTCTTCTTCTTCTTCTTCTTCTTCTTCTTCTTCTTTCTTCTTCTTCTTCTTTTTTTCTTTTTGTGGTGCATTGACAACATTTGTTCTCAAGAAACCAGCTAGGGATGGAATAAAAAAGAGGTTTTAGAAGGGAGGAAAGATAAAAGACTGAGAAGGTCTGGTTATGTACAGAAATCCCTAATCTATCCAGCTCCAAAAGACTCCTTCTTTCTTCTCCCCTGTGTCATCAAAAGTCTGTGATTTATTTCAGATCCTCTACTTTTAGATGTTGGATCAACAGTCTGACCAAGGAGATGAAGAGTAATTGCTATGCCCAGATGTGTTTTCCAGAAGGATCCAACACGGTCTTGGGAAAAGGTAAATTATTTCAGAATTTCAGTGACCTCTCCAGTTCCAAAGGATATCCAAAGGATATATCAAGGCATAGGGAAAATGAGGAAGCATTTTCAGGGTGTCATTGGGATGGGAACAGAAGGGAAAGGGAGTCAATTCTCTTTTGTGTTTTGACCCCATGATATTTTGCTGCGTGGTATTCTATGCAAATTTTTATTCCAAGTCATCCTGATGAGATGCACTTTGATACACAGATGCTTCCCCTCGTTCCTGCTTCATTTCTGTTTCTGACCGACTTTCTGGGAATCTATTTTGGACTTTCAGTTTTGCAGTTTCTGATCTTTTGGCTTCGCATACCAATAGAATTCTGGATTTTCTGCCATAATTCAGGAAGCACCAAATATTTTCAGGTAGAGTCCTACTAACACAGTACACATCATTAAGGCAAATCCTGCGTACCAAAATTTTTCAGTCTCAGTTTTTCTCCAGTTATCAGAAGAATATTTAGCTCACTACCAGACGAAACATTGAATGCTTCCAAGTTATAGTCCTTCCTCGACAGCTAATGGGTCATGAAAGTATAGCCAGAAATGTATCTTCTCTGTACCTCAGTTCCCTTTCCTGTAAAACAGGTTCTTCTGCTCCAAAATTCTATTCTTTGTGTTCATCATAAAGCAATTTCACACATTTTCTAGACCAGCAAATAAGGGCAGGTCTGCCGAGATCAAAGGTAACAGTAACAAAATACACAATCCCTTTAATTTAAACTTCACCTACTCACAAGTGGGAAAGACACACAAAAACCACACAATAATATCAGTATACAATACTTCACATGATTATTTAAATGATCTCACATCCCTACACTGGTTTATCCATTACTAGTGCAGTGAGGTTTTACTTCCAAAAACTTTTTTGAAGAAAAGTTCCTTGTCCATGCTGTTCAACGCCACAACTTAATCTCGCGTTTAAGTCATTAATGACTGCCGCCACAGTTGTCTACATGGCATAGATTTGGGATGACAGCTGTCACTGCAGCAGGATGCATTTTTTATAATAGTTTTATGATTCACCCTTTGAGATGAAGATTTGGACACCTGATACCAGCCTGTGATTTTCCCCCTGTAATTTGCAGAATGGGTAAAACCAAATAACAGCCTCTAGGACTCATAGGTCTTATGCCAAGTGTTTCAGAAATGACATCGGTGGGAATTGAAAACCATATTCATTTTTTTTTCTAGTAGATGCTGATCACTTTCATTTGCTAGCACTAGTTGATGATGGGAATGGGGAGGCTGGCTTTCCTTCAAAGTCATAGCAAAGCCATAGTTTTTCTCCCCATTTCATTTTTACATGATTATGGAGGTGTTTACCAATGTTATGTCAGCTTGGTGTCAGCAATTTTCATGACAAATATGCGGTCTGTAAAAAAAAAAAATCTATTCGACAGTACACTAAGCATGCTCTCCTTAAAATCTAGAATATCCTTAAAAATATTTGGCTTGTACATGTGGACAATTTAAATGCGAGTAAGAAGGGATATAAGCAAGGTTGAATTTTTTAATAAAGCTTAATAGTTACAATGCACAAGTCAACAGCAAAGAGAAAGACTTTGACCTCCCTTGACTTTAGGTGTTTTCCTAAGTTTGGGCTTTGATCAAACGGATTGATTCAGGCTTCTGAGATGTCTGTCTGTCCTCAGCCCAGGTTCAAAGTGCCTCCTCCCTCCAGACTTGGCTTCCTCTCTCCCCAGTCTTCTATGACTGGTTCCCTGAAAACATCGAACTGGGAATCCTTCTGAGCCATTGGCATTGATGAGGGAAGGTGCGAAAACAGGCACCATCATTCCTGTCTTGGCAGTGAGATCAACAAAGAAAGCATTTGGTACCCTGCAGGGGCCTGGGATTACAACCCTGGTATAGACAGGATAGTGCAAGAGAAGATGGGCTGCTGCTTTGTGAGTAGGAACCATTTATGTGAATTCTTAGAACCATGGCCCGCATGACCTATGTCAAGAGGTCAAGGCCAAGAACCGACATAATGAGGAGAAACTACCAATATCTCCCAAGATTTGTTCTCAGTGAAATGAACTGAAGACAGATGGAAGAGATGTACTAAAGTTCTCTGAGCCAAAAGGGGATGGGGAGGGAACTTACACTCTGCTCTTGTGTTCCTCAGAGACTAACCAGGTCTCTCAAAGGCAAAAACCTCAGTTTCCTCCCACTCAGCAGGAGGCATCCTGGGATGAGATCCTCTGGTCACTCAGTAGAGTTGGAACCAGTCCCAGTGAAAGAGAGGTATGTGGAAGAGATGGGCAGGAATGAGGAGGCAGGGGAAGCATGGCCTCTTGGTGTTTGGGAAAGGAGTGTCTGAGGATTTGTGAGAAGCTGAAAAGAAATAGGAACTTAGTCATATGATAGTGAGGAAAACCAGAGAGAGCAAAATTACCAGTTTTTAGTAGTAGTCACAGGAGATGTTACAGTGATCCGTGTATCAGATCATCCAAATGAAAGCAAAGGGGCCATAAAAATAAAACCTCGGAGCCACTATGGCTGCTGTCTATTGGTATATGATGGCAAAAGGATAAGAACTACTTGCAAAAAAGCTTAAAAAAAATCCCCAAATATAGTGCATCCTTTATTGAAAATACTGTTGAAATATGAGCTACAGGAAAATTGAAGGACAATTGAAGGACAATTGATAATGTCATTTAGGAAAATCAGAGATAGAGTGATTTTTTTTTTTTAAAGAGAGAATTTGAAATTGATTTCTTCTTAAAAAAATCTAAAGCATTTGTAAATCTTAGAAGTAATACAATTAGGGTCACCTGGGTAGCTCAGTGGGTTAAGCCTCTACTTTCCACTCAGGTCATGGTCTTAGGGTCCTGGGATGAAGCCCCGCATCAGGCTCTCTGCTCAGCAGGGAGCCTGAGTACCCCCACCCCCTGTCTGCCTCTCTGCCTACTTGTGATCTCTCTTTCTCTGTCAAATAAATAAATAAATAAATAAATAAAATCTTAAAAAAAAGAAATAATACAATTATTAATCTGTCATGTGAATGTATAAAGTGCAGGGGGGCATTGGACTACAGGACTCTATCCTCCATACAATTAAAAATAAATGCCAATAAATGTTACAAACTT
This sequence comes from Martes martes, assembly GCF_963455335.1. Taxonomy (NCBI): domain Eukaryota; kingdom Metazoa; phylum Chordata; class Mammalia; order Carnivora; family Mustelidae; genus Martes; species Martes martes. The sequence continues at coordinate 56,204,282 of NC_137896.1, forward strand.
AGAAGTTTTCCTGTATTCTAATCCCAATAAAGGCAGTGGGGATATGCAGAAACAATATAGGGCTGGAGTCTAAGTATGTCGGGTTCACATTCCGCTTGCACTGGCTGTGGACCTCGGGTGTGTTGCTCAACTACCTGAACTTTGCTCATTTATTCTTCAGAAAGTAGAAATAAGAATACATACATCAGAAAGCTGATAGGAGGATTAATTTCCATGACATTTATAACTGGTTTATGGTCCCATCTCTGCTTGGAGCAGATGTGAAAAGAATTGACCTTTCTCCCATCAATATTCAGCATTGCTCTTGGATCCCTGCTCCTAGTCCCTTAATGAAATCTTGGGTGGATTTCTTAACTTTTTGATTACATTGAATATTAAAACACTGTTTGACTTAACACGTTAGCCTGAAATTTGATTTAACTCTGTTCCTTCGCCCAAATGCCAAGATCAAGCCAAACTGGAAACTACTTAGAGCACGGTATGATCTCTCTCTGGGTACCTCTTTCTCTCCAAGGACTAGCTATGCTCATGTGTCCAGAAGGGATGGAAAGAGAGGGAAAGGAACTTGTGTCTGTAATTAGTTGGTTTCTCTGGCGGTGTTCTTCCTGTTAGTTAACGCTGCTTCTCTGGCTCTCACTGAAGAGATTGTTGATATCTTCTGTCCCAACCATCTAAGAAGGGTTCATATGGATATTCTCCAGTGGGGTTGCTGTACTGCACAGTACCCGATGTGGAAGGTGGGGGTGCAGCTCTGTTGGGCATCTCCCAACCCTCTGCTGGCTCTGTGTTCTAAAGTCTCTTGGGTTGAGTGGTAGAAAGATGGCCCAGGTCTACCTACTATCTATGATGGGTCAATCTCTTGACCATGGAGGTCCGTAAAATTGCCTACTTTGTCAGCCTTGGGGAGTGTGGGTTTTTCCAAGACCAAAGCTTTTCAATTCTCCTCCATCTGTCCACATAGGCGAGGGAACATGTTAACAAATTGACTGGACTTCCTGCTGGACCTCTAAATGGGAAACAAGAATGCAGTGTCTTTGTCATGCACCTCAATACTTAATAAGTAGATCTCTTGGACCTTTACTTCACTTGACTTGGGGGAAGGGACATTTCCTCCTGCAAAGGAAACTACTCTTCCCCCAGTCCATGACTCTACGGGATCAGCAAGGACTGAAGCTGGATATCCAGGGGGATGATTGGGTGACTGTTCTTTTCACTATTCTCAGTAAGACCTCCAAAATACTGTGGGGTGTGAATGGCTTGCTTTATTAATTTCCATCTCTCTGCTTTTATTATCCATCTGTGCTTTCATGTTTTCCACTTTGTCCATTAGCACCCAAAGCTTAAGGCAAAGCTAACATTAATCATAGTTATCTTAAATTCATGGTCTGATAATTCCAAAATCTCTGTCAGATCTGAGTCCAGTTCTTAGACTCACATTGTCTTTCTGGACTGTGGTTTTTTTGCTGTAGTTTTTTTGTTTGTTTGTTTTTTTGGTTTGTTTTGTTTTTTGCCTTTCATCAGGTATTGTAACATTTTGCTTTTTTTCTGGAAAACCAGACAGGATGTACTGGGTATGAAGAGCTGGGGCAAATAGGCTTTTACTCGAGGTTTTATGTTTACCTGGCTAGGATTTAGGCTGTGTTTACTATTTGCTGTAGATATATTCTCAGAGGCTATACTTGCCTCCAGTGTCCTTGTTTTGTCTTCTTTGTTGTCTTGGGTTTCCCTAGAGATTCCTTCTTAAATAGGGTCTAAGCTTTAGAATTTTCTCTGTTTAATCCCCAGGAGCCCTACTGATGTGGTGATAAGGTACTGGGGGAGGAGGTGTGTTCTATAATCCCGTAATTAGGTCCCAGTGTAAGTGAGTCTGAGCAAGTCCCTTACCACATATTGAAAACTAGAGGGAGCTAGAATTGGACATTTGCTTTTGGGTACAACATTGGGTATGTTGTTGAAATATGAGCTACAGGACAATTGAAGGACATGTTGGTTAGGCTATGGTAAATGAGTTTCCCTTGAGGGAAGGCCTTTGTTAAGGGGAAGAGAATGCTTGAGGTATATTTCAGGTGGTTGCTTTTCTGTCTCTTAGTGCCAGAAGGGGACTTTTCCCTTACTTTCATAGTGAGAACCTAAGTGGACTCCTATAAGTAAACCTCATACAGTTTAGAAGCCTCCCCAAGACTGGGACTCTCCATGCAACCCATGCCCAGCTTCAAGCAATTAGTTCACTATCCTGTAACTGCCTACCAGTTGCTGGCTCCAGCATGGCTTTTGCTCCCAGTGAGCTTGGATTTTCCCAATCCACCTATCTACCCAACTTCTGAGCCGATGGTTTCTTCTACAACCTCAATCCTCTGATGGGTCTAAAAGGAGATGATTTTCAGTTTGTTCAGCCTCTTTTTTTTTCTTCTTGTGAGAATGGTAGTGATGATTTCTAATATCTTAACTGTTGGGCCAGAAACCATAGCTTGCTCTTAGCTGTGTTTCCTAGTGCCAATATATTTATATAAAACACCTGGTATTGGGCCTGGTACACAGTAAATAAACCATTCTAAAAAAAAATTAGCTTTGTTTTATAAATCCTTTGATCTTGAAGTTGAAGGTGTAGCAGAAGTCATGGCAACATTACTTTGAATGCAAAGAATTGTAAGTCATAAAAATGTAGCAGGGATGAATGTATGTAACCAAGACCATGTTTTTTTTTTTAATATTCTCTTCTATTACCATTATGAAGATTTATGACTTCTAATTTTTTCTGAATAATTACTAAATATTTAGCTTCCTGGAACAAAAGTAAAAGGCTGACAGAAATGGAAAAAAAACATTGACAGGTCACTGAGATAGTTGTATTTTATGACAGTCCTTTTTGAACACGAGCCCATGGGAAGAGCCCTGACCTAACACTCTGCTTCAGTCCATATCTGGTCAGAATGTCTGCTGGGGCCAAAGTGTGACCTCAAAGAAAAGCAGTGGAAGGCTCTGATTCACTGTCTATTCCCACTGTCAAAAGCAGGAGGGATCGATCTATCTATCACCTATCTATCTATCTATCTATCATCTATCTATCTATCTATCTATCTATCATCTATCAATCTATCTATCATCTATCATCTATCTAGGTAGCTAGAGAAATCCTAACTGTGGTGTTTCTGTTGTGTTCTCCGGCATGAAAACTGCCAGTGTTTTGAGTGGAACGTTAATTTCAGAACTTATGTGGATGGCCACCAACAAGGATGACTCATCATTTGAACTTCTAGAGAGTTTTGTAAAATGTGCTTTGGAACCAACTTGTGGGGGATGAGAGAGGAAGAATTTATTCATCAGCTTGTCATTAGTCAACGGTTGCTGCATGAGCACTGACATCCCCCTGACCTTCCAGAGAACACCCGGAGGATGCCTTTCTGAGACTGAGCTGGCAGAGGGGCAGGGCGAGGAGGAGCACAGTTAGGGGTGAAGCTCATCTATGGTACATGCATGTGAAGCTGGTCCTAGCCAAGTCTGGGGTGTGAGTCGATGTGACAGTCAGGTACGAGATGGTGGGACAGCTCTGGTAATAAGTTGGGTTGTACAGGAATTAGCCTCATTTCCTGGTGGCCCAGCAGTGATTACAGAAATCTTGAAAGTGGAGCCAAGAAGGAACCAGCTGTTTTGCTTCTATTTTCTCTGAATACTAAAACTTAAGAGAAAAAGCAAACAAACAAACAAACTGCATTCATCTGTCTCAAACAACTGGATGGACCTGATTACAACCAGGTATTTTTTTAGGATAAAATGTATTGCCAAAATAAGCTATCCAGAACATTTCCCTGAGCAAAGAACAGAAGACGTTATTAAGATTTACTTACTTAAATTACTCAAATTTCAGAGTATGTTTAGGTAAAGAGAAGCAGTTTCCTAGTTAGTAAATTTAGGTATGGCTTTATGTCCAAACAGTGATCCTCTTTTCCTCTCTCTCTGTATACAAGTATATGTATTGAGGTATGTATATATACTGAGAAAAATACATAGTTATAGATGCAAATATATGTATTTACTTACATACAAGGACACACATATACACACATATGCACATATATACATATATGTGCATATATATACATGTACACATACACACACATATATATGTGTATATATACATATATGTGAGTATATATGTATGTGTGTTTGAGAAGGAGAGAGAAAGAAAGAAAGAAAGAGAGGAAGGGAGGGAGGGAAAGAGAGGGGGGAAGGAAGAGATGGGTACGTATATAACAGAGAGAAATGTGTATACACACATACATACATACAGAGAGACCGAGATTTCTTTCCCTCAAAATGGGACCTCTCAGCTCAAGTATAAAAGACATAAACAGTATAAACTTAAGACATACTTTAAAGGTTAAAATATAGAGAATTTAGTTTTCTTGTTAGATGTAGATTTTTCCCATGGTGTTTTCTCTGATAGCTAAGATTTAACATTTACTGATGTCCTTTCAGCAAAAGGAAAAAAAAATAAAGCAACTTCTTCACTTTTGTATTTCTAATTCCTTGATCAACCTTTCAAACACATCTCCTTTCATCAAAGACCACCTAAATTCCCTCACGGTCCCACCTCGTCTTTATTCTTTTTTTGCAAAACAGATGAAAGAATACATTTAATTCTTAAGATTACATCATTTTGTCAATAAATTACCCCTCTCTGTCTTTAGACGTTCTCCTCTCCCTGATGCTGACCCCTTGTTCCTTAGTTCTTTGAAAAATGTTCTGATATTTATCTAAACTTTTCTGTAATCTTCCTTTCATTTTTCACCTTTGCTTTTGTGATATATTTTTTACACTTGAATTCCTTCTATAATCTCCTTGGTTCCTTCTATACGTAGTGTTTTGTATTTCACATATTCTTCTCTCTGACCTTGATTACTTTCTGCACCTCCTTATTTATCCCTGTTGACCTTGAACCACTCTGAACATATTTATTGGTATGTGACATTCCCAACCTTTGGGTGGACATTAATTTGTCATCTAATATTTTCCATTTCTCTTATCCGGCCTTTGAGAATTCCATTACCTTATCCCACTGGTTGCTCCCACCTCTTATCACACTTCTGTAAAGAATGCACCCTTTTGAAATGTTGCATTTTTTTATTATTCACTATTTGGATCCAAAGCAGGATTACTTATATTGCTGAAGTCACTGTTTCATAGTGTGTTGTCTGTAAGGGTCCTAAACTGGGCATAGAATGTCATATTTTTTGGTTAATTTTCCTTAGACAAGAAACGTAGATTGTGGAATTTAAATAGATTTAGTTTCTCTTATCAAAAGAGGAAATGTGATGACCAGATTCATTACCTTTATGTAATCGGAAATAATTGCAATTTGACTCATCCACGTAAATAATGGGCTCATTATCAAATTTATGCATATGCTGCACATTTCTCTTCTTTCCTGCAGTGACCTTCCACTCACAATCAGCCATTGTCCTCCTTTGACCATTTTCCCTAAACTTCCTTTGAGTCTCTGGCATTGTATACATCTGGGGGCTATAAGTACTTTTAAAAGCAATTGATACAAAAAATTGTACTATAATCAAATATATTGTGCCTTTCCTTTCATAAATGTACTGCTTTTCTTTAAAAAAAAAAAAAAAAAGGAATTTCCTGGGTGCCTAGGTGGCTTAGTTCATGATCGCAGAGTCCTGGGATCAAGCCCTGCGTTGGGCTCCCTGTTCAGTGGAGAGTCTTTTTCTCCCTAGCCTCTCACCCCATTCATGCTCTCTCTCTCTCTCAAATAAATAAAAATAAAACCTTTAAAAAAATTAAAACTTAGGAGTGCCTCAATGGCTCAGTCATTAAGCATCTGCCTTAAGCTCAGGTCATGATCCCAGAGTCCTGGGCTCCAGCCCCACTTTGGGCTCCCTGCTCAGCGGGAAGCCTGCTTCTCCTTCTCCCACTCCCCCTGCTTATGTTCTCTCTCTCACTGTGTCTTTCTCTGTCAAATAAATAAATAAAATCTTTAAAAATTAAAAATTGAAAAATAGGAATTTCCTTATTATTTGAGAATGTTTCCTAGAAAGTCAGCTTAAATATTACTGACGTATTTTTTTCTTTCTCAACTCTGATCTCTGGGCATGTTTTTTTCTACTTTCTCCAGCTAACCTGAATTTCTTTCTATTCTTTACAGAGAAACTCATCAAATTCAGCTTTTGTCAAGAAGTCTTCTACTAAAAGTGAATTGCTGATTTTTTTTTCTATCTCCAGGCACAGATCCATGTTGTAAGGATAGAGACGTGTTTATACAATTACACACACAACAATTTTTCTTTTTGCTACCGCTGTGTTCATTGTCCAGTGACAATCAATAGCTAAAAACTTGAACGTGTTTTAGATCAGAAACTTACTAAGAAAACAAACATCGTATATACATGGGTGTCCAGGTTATGATTATTCTAATCATAAGGTTCAGGGGTACAATGTAAAGGAATAGTGTTAGGCATGTTAGGACTACTCCAGCCTGATTCAAATATGAGTTCGGTGACTTACAATGGACCCACAGACAGCTTCCCTCACCTCTCTGAATCAACATGTCCATATCTGGAGATAATTATCTGTGCTGCTCACATCTGTTGCTGCAACAGTTAGACCTAGCATTTGAGGCCAACTGCCATTTGAGAATTGGCTGGTAAGTGGTAAGTATAATATTGAGGATATTTAACAAACACTATTAATTGTGATAGAAAACATTCATAGTTCTTGAGTTATTTCACAGATCTTCCGAAGAATTTGTCTTATATTACCAATCAAATATCCTGTGAGTTGGACAATGAAACATTATCATTCTTATTTTACATGATTTACAGGCAACTTGCATCTAGAATGAACTTAAATTTAACCTTTTAAGGTTTTAAATAAATCTGGGACTCTAAGGATAAATTTGCAATTTTGCTTTCCTGAACTTTAAAACGCTAAACATTAATGTTTAGTGATTCTGAGTTTATGATTGTATGAAGGAAGGCTTCTGATTTAGTAGATCTAAAGCAAGCTTGAGAATTTGCATTTCTAATGAGCTCCCTGGGTGATGCTGATGTTACTACATGTTCCAGGAACCACCATCAAAACCAGAATTTTTCCCTTACCTCAAAGATCTTTCTCTAACTACCCTTTTAGGGTTCACCCACCTCTTCCCACCTCCCCCACCATTCTAATCCAAAGACAAATGCGAGTCTGTTTTTTAACTCTAGTTTTACCATTATGAGAATGTTTAGTAAATGGAATTCTATAACTTGCGACCTTTAGAGAGTCACTCAGCCTAAGGTTCTGAAAGTTTATCCAAATTGTTGGGCATATCACTAGTTCATTCCTTTTCATTGAGTAGCATTCCATGGTGTGAATGTATGTGTTTGTTGAAATAGTCACCAATCAAGAGATTTTTTTGGTTTTATCGAGTTTGAGGCTATTACCAGCAAAACTGCTTTGAACAGCCATGTGCAGGATTTAGTGTAGACAGAAGTTTTCATTTCTCTGGGACAAATGCCAAAGAGTGCAGTGCTGGGCTGTATGGTGAGTGTATCTTTACCTTTTAAAGAATTGGCAAACTTGTTCTGAGTGGTCACCAGCAATTCCTATCCGCATCCTGCCTAACATTTGATTGTTACTATTTTTCATTTTAGACATCCTGATAGGTATGTAATAATATCTCATTGTGGTTTTAATTTGCATTTTTCTGATTCGTCATCCCTGTATCCTCTTTGGTGAAATGTTTCTTCGTGTCTTTTGCTCATATTCTTATTGGATGGCTTATTTTTTGACCCTTGACTTTTGAGACTTCTTTATATATTCTAGGTATGAGTTCATTATTGTATATGTGGTTTGCAAGTATTTTATCCCAGATTGTAGCTTCTCCTTTGTTTCTCTTAATAGAGTCTTTCTCAGAGCAGAAGTTTTTTATTTTGATAAGGACCAGCTTACCAATCATTCTTTTTTGGAATTTGCTTTTTGTATCATGTCTAAGAATTTATTACCAAATCCTAAGATCTGAAGATTTCCTTTTTTCCCCCTAAACATTTTATAGTTTCTATTTTGTATATAAATCTATGTTCCATTGTACATTTTATGTAAGGTTAACGTTTAGGCAATTCTTAAAAATTTTTATTCTTTGCTTATGAACATCCAATTCCCTAACACCATTTGTTAAGAAGACTAGTTTTTTCTTCATTAAATTTCTTTTGCATCTTTGTCCAAAAAAGTTGGTCTTACTATATTGGGCTATTTTGGAATTTTCTATTCCATTGCATTCATCTATGTATAGATTGCCAATTTGGTACAGTATTGATTACTAGTCTTAACCAGTGGAATGATTCCTCTTATTTTACCTTTAGTTTTTCAAAATTGCTTTATTCTAAATCCTTTGTATTTCCATGGAAGTTTAAAATAAAATTCTCTATATCTATGAAAAAATCTTGGTGGGATTTTGAAAAGAATTGCATTAAACTTTTCCTGGGGGTTAGGGAGGAGAATCGACAACTTTACTAAGTTCCGAATCCATGAACATATTATATTTTCTCCATTTATTTTTTCTCTTTGATTTTTTTTCTCCTCAGTGTTTTGTTCTTTTCAGCATTCAACTCCTGTATTTTAGATTTACATCTATGTATTTTAATTTTTTGGATGATTACAAAGATTTTTATAGAAATCATATTATTTGCCAATAGGGACAGTTTAATTTCTCTCTTTGTGTGTTATGTACTGTATTTCCTCTTGCCTTGTGCTGGGTAGAACTTCCAGCACTATTTGAACAACCAGAAAAAGAGGACAGTCTTGCCTTTTTCCTGATTAGAGACAAAGCATTTACTCTTTCAGCACTAGATATAGAGTTAATTATATTTTTGTGTGTGTTTTCTTTTTTTAGTCAAATGAAAGAATTATCCTCTATTCTCAGTGTTCTGAGGGCTTTTTTAAAAATCATAAACATATATTGAATCTCAGCAAATTCTCTTCCTCTACTAAATTACATTATCATTTGATTTTTATTTTCTTTAGGCTGATAATATTATGAACTATATTGACTGACCTAAGTGTGCACCAGCCTTGCATCCAAGTAATAAATATCATTTGATCGTGATGTGTGTATGCATATATATCTGTATATCTGTGCTAATATTTTAACGATTTATGTCTCTACATTAAGAGAAGTCTGCAGCTTTTAATTTTGGTATTGCCTGACTTTGATATCACTGTCATGCTGGCTTCATATAATGAATTGGTAAGTGTTTTCTGGAATAAATTGTGTAAAATTGGTGCTGCATCTTCTTTAAATGCTTGATAGAATTCTCCAATTAAACCATCTGGATCTGGAGGATTTTTTTTTTTTTTTTAATTATGAGTTAAGTTGTCCAAATAGTTCTAGGGCTATTCAAATTATGTATTTTATATGGGCAATTTTGTGTCATTTGTAGTTTTTTAATGAATTTATCCAATTCTTCTAAGTTGTCAAATTTCTGTGTGTGAAGGTGTTGGTAGTGTTCCATTTCAGCATTTGGATTTCTGCAGGGTCTGTAGTGATATCCCCTGTTCCATTCCTGTTACTAATTTGTCTTCTCTCTTTTCTTTTCCTTTTTTTAAGTCAGTCCAGCTGAAGTTTTGTTTATTGATTTTATATTTCATTGACTTTTCAATTTTTTCCTGTTTTCAATTTAATTGCTTTTTTTGGTATTATCTTTTTCTTTCCTTTCTTTTGCTAGCTTTATGTTTATTGTACTCTGATTCATCTAGTTTTGTGAGACAAGATCTTAGATTTTGCTATAAAGTTTCTTTTCTAATGTCAGTGTTTAGTGTTATAAATTTCTTTCTTACCACTGCTTTAACTATATTCCCCCAATATACTTTTAAAAGTTCCACTGAGACGTTTTTCTTTGACCGATGGATATTTAGAAATATGTTGTTTAGTTTCTAAGTGTTCTATCTTGCTAAGGCATCTTTTTCCTGGTGCTTTGTTTATAGAGAGTAGGATTGCCTTGGGGCTCTTCTTGACTATACCCTTTGTCTGTACATTTACACGCTGCCAGTTTCTCCAGACTATAAATGGAGATACAAAAGGGAAAAAGAAAACCCAAGGAACTCATCCCTGTGTCATTCCTAAAACACTAGAGTCCCTAGACTCTCTTCCTTCTCTGTCTACTTGTTGACATCTTGTTTGTTTTGTATTTTATGTCCAGGTGTGAGGAATGGTGAAAGCTACATTTACTCCAACTTCCTGTAAGAGTTACCTTTAAAATTTTCTATTGGCCTTTTTTGAGAGTTCTGTATCAATTCTGTGTTTTCTGACACCAACTACTGTATTGTTGTATTGTTTTTTCATTTAATTGGACAAAGAGAGTTGGCAAGTATAACAATACATGCCAGTTATGGAATTTCTCACCTTGGCTCCCATGAAAATATTCAGATACAGGAATTATCCTAACTTTTCAAAAATTTTTACTCATATTACAGCACAGACCTCATAGCTAATCATCATTGATTTGATTCCATTTCCTATGTTTAAAAAAACCAATCTTTTCTATGTGAAATTGTGCACATTTCCACATTCCTTCAGGTTTCTTCTATTTGTTTATACCTCTTAATGCTTTTCTTTATAGCTTCTAACCTCTGGATACATTTTTAGTCCTGTGAGATTTTATTTTTTACTTTAGTCCCTTGCATTGTCTCAGAGATGGGAAAGAATGTGACATCTATTTTACCAGCTAATATTATTTCTTCCCTGTTCACCTACTTCTTAGTACGGATTTTTGTATAGACTTAAAATATATGCCTTCTAAAGATGTGTGTGAATCACAAGCACCAAATAACAATAAAATGGTATGAGGAGGATGGTTATATTCACCCCATGTCACTATCTGAGTTTTCTCTCAACTAATGAAATATATCTCAAATCCTCTCCCCCTTCCCTTCAATGTGCCATCGTTTCTATCTAGAATTCAGACAGCTCCTGAAATTCAAGTTTGTTGTTTGAAGATATCTCATAGGAATAGAGTGTTTGGTCTTCTATAAACCATCCTAATGATGTTGCCTACATGTTTTCATGTCTTAGTTTTGCATTTTTAAAAGGTTTTTGCCCTATGAATACATGAATGGTTAAAACTCTCTCTCTCTCTCTTTCTCTATGTGGGTGTGACTGTCCATAACTTGATCCTAATTTGATTTACCCCTTATGTTCTGACAGACAAATATTGCCTCTTTTAATTGTAAGACTGATCTTCGCTAAACTGTTCCTCTCCATGTTATGTAGCACAGTACTCTACAAATGAGATAATAAATGCTTTTTAATGATGATATTTACTTGTGTTTGGAAAGAGCACAAAACATAACTCTGGAGACAGTACTTTTGGGTAACAAGCATGTAATAACTTACCTAAATCTTCTTTTGGTAATTTCACCAACATAAAGAAGAAGTATAGTAACAGTGATATTTAGAATTCACTGGAAGGGAAATATATAATTTGGCAGGCTTAACAGAATGGTAAATGTATTTGAAAACTTTGGTGAGTTTCCTCCCAATTTATGAAAAAGATTTCTACAGTGAGAATACACCCAGCAAAACCAACCTCTTCAAAAAAAAAAAAAAAAGTAAAATAATCTTAAAACAAGGGGCAAAAAGAAGGGGCAAAAAGAAACCTCTCATATCCTTGTTCAATTTAGTAATACTTACTGTTTTGCATCAGATAACTTTCCCTGTGTTCAATATGACTGGGAATTGAAAAAGTTTTATTAGTTGCAATACCAAAACCTAGATAGACAGAGAAGAAACAGAGTTTGCCACATCTTCCATCAGGCACCATCTTGGTAAGAGTTTTCCAACTGAGATTACTGAAGCATTAGGGAGGCAATGAAAAAGATTCTGGGTAGCAGATTGAGAGGAGAAGACAGAGTAGTGAAGAAGGTGTTCATCAGATAAGAGGGAAGAAGAAGCAATGTGGTTAAAGTCTGGTAGATACTGCAGTAGAGACATGGGTCTTTGCTTACAGGGTGACAAGGAGACAGGTTGAAAATTTTGTTGGAATACCATTGTCGATACAGTCTGCATAGACATAGGATTTGTAGTAACAGATGCATACCTATAAAAGCTAAATAGTGGTTAAATAATTTTTGTTAGGATTTTTAGTGGGTGAAGAACTGGCCGCAAATCCTCAACTCTTGGTGAACCCAAACTGCCAGTAAAAGATTTCATCCTGTGACAGTCCTCAGCCTGATATCCTTGTTATTGATTCAACATAATTTTGCTGTCCTGATTCTACACCAGGTATTCAGTCAGAAGGCCACAGAGAACATGTCCCCAATGAACATGGAAAATGATTTATTCTGAACTAAGAAAGATATGTCCTCTTATTGATTTCTTTGATAGGTCCCACACCAGAAATTAATTTATTATATTTACAGAGAGATACATACAAAGTATTTATTATAAGGCAGAGACTATTAAAATCTTTCAAGTTTAAAAAAATCTTCCAATTTTTCACTTTTTGAACTATCACCTATTTGATAACATACCATTTTAATTTTTGTTTCTGAAAGTTGTTTTGTGCTTCTATACCTCTCTGAAAATATTTGTTTTTCGTTTCCTTTTAGAAAAGATTCCTTTTGATGTGAGTATATGTCGTTATTTGGATATTATTCAAAGGAAATCGTTATTTAAGATCCTCAGAGGTAATGGATATGTCCTATAAACTCTTGTGTATGCAGTCAGTCGATATTATGTCTGATACTGAGTTTGAAGTTTTGGTGTAAGAGATCTCTCTGTGTTACAGAACCAGATAGTAACTGAATAGGAGATAAAATATTAAAAAGGAAACAAGAACACTATATTAATTAGCAGAGGAATACAAGAGAAGAATAAAGTTGCAGAAGGTAATAATGGCCTTAATATTAAAGGCAAGGCCACTAGGTAGGTAATGTGAACTGGAAGTTATATTATAGCTTTTTTTTTTTTAATTATTTATTTCACACACAGAGAGAGATCACAAGTAGGCAGAGAGGCAGGCAGAGAGAGAGAGAGGAGGAAGCAGGCTCCCCGCTGAGCAAAGAGCCCTATGCGGGGCTCTATCCCAGGACCCTGGGATCCTGACCTGAGCTGAAGGGAGAGGCTTTAACCCACTGAGCCACCCAGGCGCCCCTGGAAGTTATATTATAGCTTTAATGAGTTGGCATAAAGAGTTATAAGGAAATAAAAACTTCATGGACCAGAACTGCCCAAAATGAGACTTTTTAAAATATGGAGCAAGAAATATAATTATTGTTAAGAATATCATAAGTTGTCCTCTTTCTATTTTTATTTTCCATCAGTCATATGTGGTGCTTTCTTTTTTTTTAATTTTGATTTTCTTTTGACAGGATTTTCTTATACTGTCTAATTTTTTTGTGCCAGTTTTTATGTACAATGTAGTTTGTTAACATATAGTGTAATATTGGTTTCAGGAGTGGAATTTAATGATTCATCACTTATATATAATACCCAGTGCTCATCATAACAAGTGCCCTCCTTAATGCCCATCACCCACTTAATCCATGCTCCTACCACCTCTCCTCTCCTTTTTTCTTGATGGCTGAGCAATATTCTATTGTGTGTATATATACCACATCTTCATTATCCACTCATCAGCTGATGGACATTTGGGCTCTTTCCATAATTTGGTTACTGATGATAATGCTGCTATAAACATTGGGGTGCATGTGCCCCTTGGATTCAGTATGTTTGTATTCTTTGGGAAATATCTAGTAGTGCAATTATTAGATCATAGGGTACATCTATTTTTAACTTTTTGAGGAACCTCTAGATTGTTTTCCAGGCTGGCTGCACCAGTTTGCATTCCCATCAATAGTGTAAGAGGGTTCTCCAATCTCTGCATCCTCATCAACATCTGTTGTTTCCTGTGTTATTAATTTTAGCCATTCTGACAGGTGTGAGGTGGTATCTCATTGTGGTTGTGGTTTGTATTTCCCTGATGATGAGTGGTGGAGAACATTTCTTCATGTATCTGTTGGACATATGGATGTTGTCTTTGGTAAAATGTCTACTCATGTCTTGTGCCCATTTCTCTTAACTGGATTATTTGTTTTTTGGGTGTTGAGTTTGATAAATTCTTTATAGATTTTTGATACTAACCCTTTATCAGATATGTCATTTGCAAATATCTTCTCCTATTCCATAGGTTGCTTTTTACTTTTGTTTATGGTTTCCTTTGATATATGATGTTTTCAATGCATTACACTCTTCTAAGGCATTTACCATAGGAATCTGAATATAGCAACACCCCAATTTTCATGAAATTAATAGTCTTTCCATACTCTAAATACATAACTGATGAACTATTTATATATTTGAAAAAATAAATTAGTGCTTTCTAATGTTTTCTATTTAAGAAGGTTTCTTTTTTCCTTGTTTTATAAGAGGAACAGATTATTCATGATCCACTTTAAGAATGGAATATATATACATATACAGAGTGTGCAAATGCTGAGTATACACACACACACACACACATGCACACAGAGGTCTTAGTAAAGCTAGAAAAAACATAGTATGAGAAGTGCCCAATTGACATATATGAAAAATAAAGTAAGACATAATTTTGAGGGTATTCTCTATTTATTAAATAGCTCATGTTAACATACCTCGAAGGAATAAGTTATCACTTATTCTTTTGTAAATACATTGTTTGAAACATGTCACGTTAGTGGTTAGTTTCTATAAGTGAAAAAGGATTGAAAATAATCATGAATCACCAGCTTGTCAGTGGTTTAATGGAGTTTTCAAAGCTATATTGACCAACACATGCTTTGAAAGACTGATTTTATCCAAGCATTGTCCAACACAACTCTCTGGGAATATGAATATTTTCACTATCTGCTCAGTCTTAGAGTAGCCACTATCCACATGTGACTGCTGAGTCCTTGAAATGTTTCTTGTGTGAATGGAAGAGTTAAATTTTTATTTATTTGTTTAATTAGTTAAAATCAAAATGTGAATAACTACATGGGGCAAGTCGCTACCATATTGGATGGCACAGATTTAGACAAATGTTGATTTTTTGTTTTTTGGGGTTTTTGTTTATATTTTATTTCTTTTCAGTGTTCCAGAATTTGTTGAGTTTTAATCATACTTCAGATTTCTTGAAACAAAAGTTCTTTCAGGGAATTATAGAACATTTGAAAGAAGAGTTAATGCTTTGTTACAACTCCAAGCTGAGTGTCTGGAACCTAGGAGTCACCCAGGGTTACTTTTTTCCCTTTCTTTCTTTTACTGTATCGTATTATCAAGTCCATACAGGTGTGAAAGCAACATTTTTAAATTTGGTGCTCGTATTTGGCATGATAAGGAAGTATGCAAGAGTAAAACAAAGATTTTGTGAGTCAGGTGGGATAGATGATTCTTTTTATAACTATCCATGACAAACAAGTTATTAGAAGAAAGAACTTCCCTCTCTCTTTTCACCCCCAAAGTGAAGGTGGAGTGTCTCCATCTTCCTCCCATCTAACTCTGTGATTTCATTAAATTTTAAACAATATGAAATTGCGATTTTTACAGTTTAAACACAATTGACTAATGGCAATTTTGTCTAGTTCAATACAGTAATTGTGAAAAGGGTATGGTGGGTGGAAGGAAAGGCAAACGCCTTTTTAAAGCATAGTCACCTTCATGTTATTTTTCACTTATTATTTCCAGGAAGTATATTTTTGGGAAAAGTAAACCAAAATGAAAATGTCTGTATGAATATAGATATATGCCATAATTTGCCTCCAGACTGCAACTTAGAGAGTGAATCTCTGTATTCTCTAACAAGAATATGACTTTAAAAAATTCCAGTCCCTCTTTCTCTCAGTTAATATATGGCTTAAATTTGCACATAGATGGTATAAATTAAAATTCAGAATCTCCTTCTTTTTGTTGGAAAGAACTTAAGAGTTCAATCATATTCATACTATATACCTAACCACCTCGGCAGTCCCTCAAAGAGTGCTGACAGGGTCTTGGGTAGACCATCCCACTGACTGCTTTTTACTGTGGGAAGCATTCTCACGTTTCCAAGCCTCTGGAAGTTCAAAACTGGTGATACTTATTTGCAGATACAGGAATTTCTAGATGTGGAAGACACAGAAGCCGGGGGAGAGAGCATGGCATTTGGGCTCCTGGTTTCAAGGAGGAATGGGATAATTGGTTGTGCAGAGAGGAGTCTTAAGATCTGTACCAGCTAGTTTCAGATTCCCCTTTCCCTGTCTTTGTGGGTGGAAAACCCAGGACATGCCACCCAGAGAGGGTCTATGAAAGACAAAAAAGCAATGTGACCAACCTGAAGCTGTTTGCCCGGAAAATGTCTTTGGGCTGCTGCTGAGAAGCCAGGAGGAAGAAAACAGTCATAAAAAGGTGATGGTGCCCCAGGGCGTGTGGGAAGGCAGACAAAGCAGATTTGAAGCACTGTGGGGGCTCCTTGGGCAGGGCTGTGCTCATGAGCTGCATTCCCACTGACTTCACATATCTGGGGGCTAAAACCTGGGCTCAGCCTTCATGTGGCCAATGAAAACTGACATTTCCCATATCCCAAGGTTAGCTTAACAGTAATTAAAGCATCACATCGCACATGATTCTTTCCATTATAATTTAAGTGGACTTTATGCTATTTTAAAAACCATTCTAGTTCCCACTGTGAATAATGAATACAAATAAAGTTGAATGTCAGACCTGGAATACAAATCAAATAAGAAAACCTATAAGTATCCCGAACATCTGCCCCCAACCAGCCCCACATCTTGGGTGCTCTGCTGCCCGCCCGATGTCCCCAAAAACCGTGGCCCTGGTTTGCTTTTGCTGCCAGGCCGCCGCACTGGGCCACTTCTGCTCCATTAAGAGTGACAAGGTACTTTCCACTCTGAGACGTCTTTCCAGCTTCCACAGTGTTTCGAGCAATTCATTCATCTTTCTAAGCAGCTAGATGAGACAGTGCCAAGAGGATTTCTGAGGAAATAGAGAGACACACCTACCCTGAAATCACAGGATCTTTCAGATATGATTGTTGTGCGTGCGTGTGTGTGTGTGTGTGTGTGTGTGTGCATGTGTTTTAACCACTGAAAGGATGAGGATTTTGCTCCCTTCATTTTTCCACACCTTCAGTCAGTGCTCTTACAAATGTCCCTGCCTCTTCAAATCTCTAGGAGGGGATCTTGACAGTTACGTTCTCCTCCAATCGAGGCTGTGATATTGTCATCTCCTGACTCTAAGCAACACAACAGACGGTTGACATCAGCACATCACCCCCATCCCATTGTTGTTTCATGAAATAGGAAGAGAAATTGGAAACAGAGCCTTGCACGGTCTAGCTTGAAGGATAGTGCAAAGAAAGGTTGTGATCTCCTAACTCTATTTATAAATGCATGGGGGGCGGGGCAGATTTGGGTCTCTGCTGCCTTTCCCCACAGACCTTCAGAGAAGGAAACCAGGGAGAGAAGCCTCCAGCCCTGCTGTGTCACTCATCGTAATTGCGCGGAAACCTGGAAACGGGGAGTTGTTTTTAGGTTGTCTTTATTATTACTACCCTGAAAAGCATTAATATTGTCATACAGATGGTCACCTATGTTGGAAGCTTATGAAATAACTCTAAATTGTGGAAAGATTATTCTAAACTTAGGAAAGCATCAACTCCCTAATGCTAAAGGTGGAGCCGTGCTGCTAAACATATTAGTGTTTCTTAATTCAAACACCTGTTCTGCCCGTACGATACATAAAGAAGCCCTTATTTATTGCTTGCATCTCCAGTTCAGATTTAATCTCACTATAAATTCATCTCATGTTAATTTATGTGCAAACAAAGACACACACATTTTAAATATCCGAAATGCTGGAAATAAACTTATTTTTAATTTTGTGCTTGTTTTCCATTTGTCAACCAGCAAATGAAAGGACTGAATAAATCATGCACTAATTGCCAGCGGTGCTAAATTTAGTGTGAGATCTGGAATCCTTTTGATCAAAACCGCTGAATATGAAATCATCCTCAGCTCTCTAGGCAACTTTATCTGCCTTTCTATTCTCCATCTGTCAGTCACCTGGGAATTTGTGAACTATTCCATATGTCAGGCTTGTCAATCACAATGGGATGTGGGAACTATCTGCCTACTGCATAGGAATTCTTGTTAAAAAATTAATCTGCATTTAACTGGAAGTTCTATATTTTGAATACCATATTGTTTGGTGTTTTGAAATTTTTTTTCTCCCTGGATAAGGTAAATAAAAATAAATTCTATTTCAATAGTATAGATCAAAAGTCTTCATTTAAATAACATTTACAAGCATGGGACCATTACACTTATATCTCATGTTATATATAGCCAGTGGAATGTGCCCGAACAATATCACCGTTAAAATAGAATGCCCTTTTTCTGGGAACTCTGAGTCTGACAGCAACCTATCTTAAGTAGCTACATTCTAAATATATATAAATTAAAAAGTAGTAAACACATGGACATCTTATTGTTTCTGAGATCCATGAATTTATTGAGATAGTTCTGAAAGAAAATGTTTTAGCAAAGGTGCTTTATTTTAAACTGAAACATGCTTAAAGTATTTAAGTATCTCATTTAAATAAAGAAGCAAGGAAACACAACATCACTGCATTCCTATAATATTATTATTCCAACCCAGTTAGGAGAATGGGGGTAAAATAGAGAAACCCTATAAATCATATGTCAAAGAGGATGTTCAGATATCCATCTCATTTAATTTGAGACGTTTATATATTACATATTTTAACTGTTGACTGCTAATGGAATTTGAGATAAAATCAAGCAGAACTAATGAAATAGTAGAAGAAGATCAAAACAACATCATGGAAAAAAGTTGTAACGATGTTAGAAGTCCAAATGAATGTATAGATCTTATGGCTATGTGACCTGAGACAAGGTATTTGGTTTTTGACTACCTGAGGTTCCTCATCTGTGATATGTGGACATGAATAGATACTAATCTATAAGTTTGGGGGCAAGTTGAATAATACTATGAAAATACTAAAGAAAATCCCCAGGAAATAAGACAACACTGAGTAAATGTTCCCTTCTGTATCGGGGGGGCAGGATCCATTCCAGGCAGTTTGCAAGAGGGAATTTAATACAGGGAGCTAGCCATAGAGAATTTGGAGGGGCTGAGTCCATTCACCATTTCATATCACCTGGAAACCAACCAATCATTTAGCTCCATACTTAATGCCCTTCAGACTTTTCCAATTGTTTGGAAGAAGGGAGGCCTTAAAATAGACTCTAGGTCCCCAAGAACAAAGTTAGCTCCAGTTTCCTGGTTGTTTTTCTACACTATGTAGACTTAGTGTATCTACTTTTTTTTTTTTTTTAACCCTAAATATGATCAGAAACATCTTGAAATCTTGTTTTTAAAAGAAAAAAAAATTCACTTCAATTAACAATACTCCAGAACTATTGTCTAATGATATCTGAATGCAGCTCCTAAAAACCAATGTTAGATATGTCAACACATTTGGCAAGGTTGCTATTCATGCAAAAATAGCATAAAAAAGCAGAAACTAAAGTAACAGAGAGAGAATCAGAAGAATAAAAAATAAAATTAAATTAAAAAATTCTTTGGCCCTGGCATTATTTATTTTCTCAGATATGGTTACTATTTTGTCTAATCAAGATTGAAATCTAGTGTGATAAATAATTGCAAAAATTTAAGATATGGTTTTGTTAAGAATGTATAATCTTACAATAGAAATACAAAAAAAAATTCAAGTTAGACTTTTTTTTTTTTACAGGACATCACAGGTTAAAAGATAAAATAAATAATATTTTTTTAAAGATTTTATTTATTCATTTGACAGACAGATCACAGGTAGGCAGAGAGGCAGGCAGAAAGAGAAGGGAGGAAGCAGGAAGCAGGCTCCCTGCTGAGCAGAGAGCCCGATGCAGGGCTCGATCCCAGAACGCTGGGATCATGACCTGAGCTGAAGGCAGCGGCTTTAACCCACTGAGCCACCGAGGCGCCCCTAAAATAAATAATATTAATAAATACATTAGGGCAGTGATTTCATTTAATTTCCTTTCAAAATAAGCACACTTAGCATGGTAAAAATTAAAAAAAAAACATATTTAATTTGAGTAAAATAGCTATAAAAATATTCACTAAAATCATACATAAATTGAAAATTAAAAATACTTCTAAATTAAAAAAAGAGAAACTTAAGGATGTTATTGTCACCAACATTAGTCAACATTATAGTGGATGTTCTGGCCAATGCAGTATGCTAAGAAAAAAGAAAAAGCATGATATGAAAATTGCAATGAAAGACACAAACTATATTTTGGACCCTATGACAGGCTAATCTACCAAAGTAAAAACTCTAAGAGGAACCACTAAAAATCTACTATGATAAAGGAGATCAGTGAGGAGTCCCCATATAATTCAACATTAAAAATTCAATTTTTCTAGGAATAGCTAAGTAGAAAATTTTTGTATAAAGATCTGACTTACTGGGGCAACACAAACTACAAAATACCTGTAGATAAATTTAATTAGAAATGCCCCCCAAAAATCTAAAGCAGTCTACATGTTATTTGAAAAGATGTTATAAATAAAGTAATTCAGAAACTTACCTTGTTAGAATACAGAAAGTTGTAATATTGAAAAGACTTAAATTGTCTGGATAATTTATAAATTCAGCCAATCCAAATAAAAATTCTAACAGAAATATTTTAATGCAACTGATAAGGAAATTCTTTCATCTGGAGGGTAAATTCATGGAAATTGTTTAAAAAATTGGGGAATAACAAAGATACTGGATTTGTTCCAAAAGATTTAAAATATATTATAAAGCCAGAGTAATTAAATTAGTAAGATGTTGGTATGGAAAGAAATAGAAAGTCAATGGAACATTATAGACAGTATGAAAATTGATTCAAGTATGATAAAACGGCTCTCAAATTAATGGATGAAATGAAAGACAATAATAAATGCTATTGGGAGCACTGGCTATCTTTTGTATAAAAACATTTATGTTAGACCATATAAAAACTAACTTTTAAGGAAAACTATGAAGGTTGGTCTGTGAAATGGAGGTCTTACCATACCTCAGAGTTTTGCTGAGGCTTAAGTAAATTGATATTTGTAATGCCTCCAAAATATATTAAAAAATTCACTGATCTTACTGTTATTTTTTATAGCATCTTGGTTTTATGTCTTGCTTAAGAATACTTACTCCCACATCAATAGGAGCAATTTTTATCTGATACTATTTACTAATTCTTCCTCAACTTGGACAAGGGCACTAGGTCTTGAAGGTAGCTAGTCTGATGTAGAGCTTTTTTTCATAGTCTTTAATCTATATAACCTCCCTAGGTTGACTACATAAATAGTAAAGAAGAAACTTTTCTATAGAAAAAGACATGATAATAAAAGTCTAACAAAAAAATTGGCAGTCTTAAGAAAAGTATCTGCAAAGTATAAACAGTAAATAATAAAAAATCACAATATACACCAGGCACTTATTAATCTAAAAGAAAAATAAAGCCTTGAAAAATGGACAGAGTATATAAGCATACAATTTAGGGAGTCAATGTAAATATAATTTCAAATTTATTTGTAGCTAAGATGTGTAAACTTAAATATTAATAAGATCCTTTTTTTCATCCAAGTCATAAAACCAATTAAAAATTAATCTTATCATGTGCTGTTGGTAGTGTGTTCATATGGATATTTTCATACATTTCTTTTTTGGGAATTTCAATGTGATGAAGCATTTTTATTTTTATTTATTTTTTAAGATTTTATTTATTTATTTGACAGAGAGAGATCACAAGTAGGCAGAGAGGCAGGCAGAGAGAGGGGGAAGCAGGCTCCCTGCTGAGCAGAGAGCCCGATGTGGGGCTCGATCCCAGGACCCTGAGATCATGACCTGAGCCAAAGGCAGAGGCTTAACCCACTGAGCCACCCAGGTGCCCTGATAAAGCATTTTTAAAGGCCAGATTCTACTACCAAAAAATTAAAGTGTGCATATCATTCAAATAACCAATACTAAGCATCTATGTAATATCAATAGCATATGTGTACAGCAATATACAATGTTTATTTTTAATGTTTTATTTGGGAAAGGGAAAAAAATCAGAAATATCCATGAACAGGGAAAAGGTTTTATGTCACTTAAGGTACCAAAATATAATTTAACGCCATGTATCAATTAAAAGAATGGAGGTCGAGCTATATGTACTAAAGCACAAATTTCTCAAGACACATTGATAAATATATATGCATTCAGCATGGTCTAACACATGTGTAATTGGACTCAAAATGTATTAAAGCCTTGTAAGTAAGACCCATAACTCTAAAACTCCTAGGGAAAAAAAACAAAACACAGAGGGTAAGCTCTGTACATTGGTCATGGCAGCGACCTTTGTATTTGATGCTAATAGCCAAAATAAGCAAGTAGGACTACATCCAACTAAAAAGTTTCTTTCCAGAAAATGAAAGCATCAACAAAATGAAAAGAAAACTTATGGCATGGGAAAAAAAAATTATAAACTACGTATCTGATAAATAGTTACTAACCAAAGTATTCAAGGAATTAAAATAATTCAATAGCTAATAATAATAATAATATGAAGAAGAAGTAGAATCCAATTTAAAATGAGTAAATAACCTGAAAGACATTTTTCTAAAGAAGACATAGAAATGGCCAATAGGTACATGAAAAGATGCTCAATATTTACTGACTGTCAAGGAAATGCAAATTGCCTCACACCTGTTAGGATGGCTTTTATCAAATAAACAATAGATAACAAATCTTGGTCAGGATGTGTAGAAAAGGGAGTCATAGTACACTGTTGGTAAACTGGTAAACTGGTATAGCCAGTACGGGAAACAGTATGCAATTTTCTCAAGAAATTAAATATAGAACTCCCATATGATCAGGCAATCTCATTTCTGGGTACATAACCAAAGGAAACAAAGCTACTGTCTTGAAGTGGTATCTGTACCCTCATGTTCATTGCAGGATTATTCACAATAGCCAAAGTATGGAAACAATCTCAGTGTTTGTGAAAGGATGAATGGATGGAGAAAATGAATGGATGACTTTATATAATGGAACATTATTCAACCTTCAAAAAGAAAAAAGTCCTGTCATTTGTGACAAGAATGAACTTGAAGGCATAACTCTAAGTGAAATAAGCCACACAGAGAGAGACAAATACCACCCAATATCATATACAAGTGGGATCTACAAAAGAAAAATAAATTAAAATCATAGAAACAGAGAATGGAAATGTGATTGCCAGGGGCTGGAAGTAGGGGGAAAAGGGAGAAGGTGGAAAAGGGTCCAGTCTTTTAGGTACGAGGTAAATAAGATCTGAGGATCTAATGTATATTGTGACTATAGCTGGTAACACTGTATTGTGTCATTGAAATTTGCTAAGAGATTAAAACTTAAATGTTCTTAGCAAAATAAATAAATAAATAAATAATAAATAAATAAAAGGGGGTTGTAAAAAAATACAGAAAGCTAAAAACAAAAATTCAAAAGTGAGAAAAGAAATACAGAATTATAGCTGGAGATTTTGATACTCTCTTCACAATAAAAGGAAAGAGGTAGACAAAAATAACAAAGATGTAGAATAGCCGAAACATTGCTATCAATTAATCTACTTTAATCTAAATAATCCTTATGGAATAATATGTTTGACACTACATGACATGCACTATATTCAAGAATACTTGAAACATTAGTCAGGATATGCTGAGCTATATAATAAGACCCAATAAATAGAAAGGACTGAAGTTATTTATACATGTATGTTCACTGACCACAGTGTACTCAGATTATAAAGAAACAGTAAAAATTATCTGGAAAATACTCAAAATTAAAAATTAAGGAGTCTTGGGGCACCTGGGTGGCTCAGTGGGTTAAGCCTCTGCCTTCAGTTCAGGTCATGGTCTCAGGGTCCTCGATCGAGCCCCACATCGGGCTCTCTGCTCAGCAGGGAGCCTGATTCCTCCTTTCTCTCTCTTTGCCTGCCTCTCTGCCTACTTGTGATCTCTGTCTGTCAAAATAAAAAAATCTTTAAAAACAAAATTAAGGAGTTGTAAGTATCCTATAGATGAAAGAATAAATCGAAAGAGAAAGTAGTAAAACACAATGTATTAAAATTTGAGTGTTGGAATATTGCAACTGAAGTAGTGATTAGAGAAGATTGTATGCTTGTATTTAAAAGCAATTTTAAAAGTTGACAATCTAAGACTCCATGTTAAGACTTTTTAAAAGACATTTAAAATGAAAAGAAAACTAAATCCAAAGTTAATGGGAAGGAAATAGTGAAGGTATGATGAGAAATCAATGAAAATGAGTAAGCAGTAGAGAAAAATCGATAAAATAAAAATTTGATTTTTTGAAACAATTAAAATGATGAATCTGTAATCAGACTAAATAGGTTAATTAAGGAGAGAGAGAGGAAACACAGCTAATATTAGCAGTGAACATTATTATAGATAGTAAGGCTACAAGAACAGATGACTGAGTATTATAAACAAATAAATTCGAGGAAATGGACACATTTCTTGAAAGACACAAACCCCAGATCTGTCAAAAGAAGGAAAAAGTTCTAATGTATTAGTCATTCTCAACCATGGATAATTGTTTTCTCCCTGAGGACTATTGGCAATGTTTAGATATATTTTTGTTTGTCACAATATGGGGGGGGTAGTGGCTGTTATTATGTCTAGCAGGGAGAGGCCAGAGATGCTACCAAACATTTTTCATTCTTATACTAAATGGGATGGCCCTGCACAAAAAAATAGTTATCTATCCCCAAATATTAATTGTAGCAAGATTGAGGAATCCTTTAATACACCTATATCACTTAACATTTTGAAATTGGAAATCAGAAACTTTTGACCAGGAAAATTCCAGGTCTAGTTGGCTTCACTGTTAGAGTCTATTGAACATTGGAGGAACATTAATACCAATGTTACACAAACTCTTTCAAAAAATAGTAAAAGAGGAAACATTTCTCAATG
Source organism: Martes martes (assembly GCF_963455335.1). Lineage (NCBI taxonomy): Eukaryota > Metazoa > Chordata > Mammalia > Carnivora > Mustelidae > Martes > Martes martes. The sequence goes on from NC_137896.1 coordinate 56,229,312, forward strand.
TATTTTATGAAGCCAACTTTCCTTCATATTGATGCAAGACAAAGAAAATACAAGAAAACTACTGATGTATAAGCCTTATGAATACTGATGAAAAAGTGTTCAACAAAATGCCAGCAAACATAATTTGGCAACACATTAAAAGAATTATATGGCAGGACCAAGTGGGATTTATTCCCAGAAAGCAAAGATAGTTTGACACATGAAAATCAATCAATGTAATACACCATGTTAATAAAATAAAGGGAAAATACCCACATGATTATTTCAATTGAAGCAGAAAAAAATATGTGTCAAATTTCAGCATCCCTTCATTACAGGCACACTCAGTAAATAATAGAATAAAACTTCTCCAACATGATAAAGACCAAATATGAAAAACCCATAGCTACTATCATACTAAGTGGTGAAAGACTTAACTTTTCCCCTAATATCAGGGACAGGACAAAGATACCTACTTTTTTTTTTTTTTTTTTTTTACTTCTATTCAACATAGTATTGAAAGTTTTAGCAGGAGCAACTGGGGGTGGGGTGGGGTGGGAAATAAAAGAAATGAGAGGTATCCAGATTGGAAAGGAAGGTGTAACATTACTCTCTCTCAGACAATAGGATCCTATATGTGGAAAACCTTAAAGATTCCACAAACAAAAACAACTGTTAAAGCTAATAAACAAATTAATCAAAGTTTCAGTACACAAAATCAACACATAAATATCAGTTGTCTTCCTATGCAATAACAATGAAAATGAGGTGCCTGGGTGGTTCAGTCAGTTAAGCATCTGCCTTCACTTTGGTTCATGATCTCAGGGTTCTGGGATTGACACCCACTGGTCTCCCTGCTCAGTGAGGAGTTTGCTTTTCCCTCTTCCTCTCCCTTTGCTCCTCCCCTCCACTTGTGTTCTCTCTCATTCCTCTCTCAAATAATTAAAATATTTCAAAAATAACAATGAACAATCTGAATAGGAAATTAAGAAAACAATTTCTTTTTATAAAAAGAGAAAAATAAAATAACTAAGAATAAATTTTACCAAGGAGCCAGAAAACTTACATACTGGAAACTGCAAAACATTGCTAAATGAAATTTAAAAAGACAAATAAATGGAAAGACATCCCATGTTCATGGATAATGGGACTTAATATTTTTTAGATGAAAGTACTATCCAAAATAATTTACAGATTCAATGCAATACTTACCAGAAATCACAATTATGTTTTTACGGAAATGGAAAAAATCAATTCAAAAATTCTTACAGAATCTTAAGGAACCCAATAGCCAAAACAATCTTGAAAAAGAACAAAGTTGGAAGACCTCTGATTTTAAAAACTTACTACAAAGTTATGACAATCAATACAATGTTGTACTGGCAAAGGCCAGCCATATTGATCAGCCAAATAATGAAAGAGAGCTCAGGAATAAACCTTCACATATATGGTCAATTGTTATGTGGCAAAGGTGCTAAGCTCATTCCATAAGGAAAGAACAGTCTTTTCAATAAATGATGCTGGGAGAACCAGATACTAAAATGCAGAGGAATGAGGTTGGAGCCATACTTTAGACTATATATAAAAATTAACTAAAAAATGAATCAAACACCTAAATGTGAGACTTAAAAATATAGAAAGTTTAGAAGAAAACATAGGGGAAAACTGCGATATTGGAGTTGGCAATGATTTCTTGGGAATAACACCAGAAGCACAGACAACAAAATATAAATAGAAAAACTGGAGATCATTAAAGTTAAAAATTTTGTGTATCAAATGACCCTGTCAAGTGAGTGAAAAAGACAACCCCCAGAGGGGGAGAAATATTTGTAAATCGTATATCTAATAAGGAATTAATGCCCAGAATATATAAAGATCTTCTAAAACTCAAAACGGACAAAACAACCCAATTGAAATATGAGCACAGGACTTGAGTAGATGTCTTCAGAAAGGTGGTATCCAAAATAGGCAAATTCATAGAGACAGAAGGTAGAACAGAGGATCCCAGGGGCTGGGGGAGATTGGAATGGAGAGCAGTTTAACAGGTGCAGATTTTCTGTTTAGGATAATGCAAAGGTTCTGAGAATATTGGTGATAGTAAAATAAACATTGTGAATGGCCACTGAATTGTGTATCTTAAAATAGCTAAAATTAAATGTTATGTAATCCATATTTCACCACGATAAATGAGGAAAAATAAATATATTCCTTAGACGAATACAATGTGTAAGAATGTATTCCTAGCTGATCCACTTTACCAGATACACTAAAGGAAGCTCTGCATGTCTAAAGAAAGTGGTATCATGTGTTAAGTCAAATATTTAAGAAAGAAGATTATCAGAAATGGTAATGTGAGGGTAAATATAAAGTTGTATATATTTTTTCTTTAAATGAACACATATTTATTAATTTATATAAAATAAATAAAATAAATATATATATAAATGTTAAGCATTATGGGTCTATATATCCTTTTTCTTTAATTCAAAAGATTGTATAAAGTGATAATTGTAACATAGTACTGTTGAGTTTATAACAAATATGATGTAATCCATATTTATTATATAACAATAACACAAGACAGATAAGGAAGACAGGGGTGTACTGCAGTAGAGCTGCTTTGTCTTGTCAGAGTTGGTATTGATCTGAAGTAGATTTTAGAAGTTAAGAGATGTAATATAATTCTGAGAGCAACCACTAAGAAAATAATTTTCAAAACGATTAAAAAGTCAACAAAGGAATTAAAGATTACAGTAAAAAACCTCTCTAAAAAATTAAAATATCTAATGCAAAACAGGCAATGAATGAGAAGCAGAAACACAAAAAGGATATGTGACAAATAAAAGATAAATAGTAAAAAGGTAGAAGAAAATCCAACCGTACTTACAGTTACCCTATATGAGAGTAGAATAAACACTTCGATCAAAAGGCAGTTTATAAGCTGGTCATAAAATAAAATCCAACTATATACTGTATACAAAACACACATGAGCTTAAAAATATAGAACATTCTGGGGGTGCCTGGGTGGCTTAGTTGGTTAAACATCTGTCTTAGGCTCAGGTCATGACCTCTGGTCCTGGAATCCAGTCATGAACTGAACTGGGCTCCCCGCTCAGCTAGGAGCCTGCTTCTTTCTCTCTCTCTTCCTGCTGCTCCTCCTGCTTGTGCTCTCTCTCACTCTCTCTCCCACTCTCTGTCAAATAATTAAATACAATCTTTAAAACAATATATAACATTCTCTCGGAAACCTTGCCTCATAAGACCATGGATTCTCAGTTTACTTGCTGTGACTATTCCTGCAGCTAGGGACAATTTGCTAAGGTTATTCTGAATATGTTTCCTTCCTAGAAAATGTAATAATTTCAATTGGCAAGTATAGACCAGTTCACTTCCCTTCCTTTATTTCCCCAGGAGAGTCCCTGAGTAAAAGGAGTGAATAGATCACAACCCAGCTGCTTTAACTCTTTCTTTTCCATGTGACATTTTTTTCCTGGGTATATAGTTAAGAGTGTACTTGCCTGCAGAGAAAGTTAACTTTGACAGATTTTTTTTTTATTCAATTAGAAACTTCCTTATTAATATTTCAAAACTTATTCCAGGAGACTCCTGTTTTTCAATGGGTTTATCTTGGTTTCTTTGTTTCCATTTTGGTCCCCTGATCTTTGATCATCTTTATCCATATTAATTTTTTTGTGCATACTGTCTAGCTCTTTGAGCACAAATTTTGTTTCCACAATCTGAAGTCCTGCTGCTTTAATGTTATGTTTTACTATTTCCATAATAACTCAAATTATGCCAGGAAGAAATAATTTTTTGTGTTCTTGTGATAGAGATGTCTTACATCATTTAACAGCTTTCCTTAAGAATTACAAATGGTCATTTTCTTACATCTTCAAGTGTGTTTTCAGAATGGGATTAACCTCTATGATTTTTTGTTTTGTTCTACTCTTTAGTTTGTTGTTGTTTTTTTTCTTTTTTCCAAATAAACTTTTTGTTACAGGATAGCTTTAGATTTATAGAAAAGTTGCAAAAAAATAATACAAGGTTCTCATATATCCCACACCAAGTTTCCCCTAATATTAAAAATTTATATTAGTATGGCACATCTATCATAATGAATTAGCAAATATTGATACAGTATTATTTTTTAAAGATGTTTATTTAATTTTTAAATAGAGACAGAGAGTGGTGGGGGGCTGGGAGGGACAAAGGAAGAGGGGGAGGGATAGAAAGAATCTTAAGCAGGCCCCACCCCCAGCGTGGAGCTGGACTAGGGGCTAGATCTCAGAACCCTGAGATCATGACCTCAACTGAAATCTAGAGTAACATGCTTAGCCAACAGAGCCACCCAGGTGCTCTAATAAAGTTTCATTAATTAAAGTCCATACTTTATTCATATTTTTTTAGTTTTTAGAGAATGTTCTTTTATGTTTGAGAATGTCATCCAGATTATCACATTATATTTATTATTATATATTTATTTATTATTATGTGGTTTTTGACTCCTTTGGACTGTGACAGTTTCTCAGACTTTCCTTATTTTTGCATAATGGGCATTTTATTAATTGTAGTAAAATATATGTAATGTATAATCTACCATTTTAAGCCTTTTTTAGTGTATAGTGAAACTAAGCAGAATTCAACAAAATCAAGTATATTCATGTAGTTGTGCAACCATCATCACAATTCATTTCCAGAACTATTCCATCATCACAAGCTGAAACTGTACATACCCAAAAATCCCATCCCCACCTCTGACTAGACCTTAGCAATCACCATTCTACTCTTTGTCTCTCTAAATTTGCCTATTCTAGATACTTCATGCAAGAGTCCTCAAGAATCATAGAATATTTGTCCTTTTACGTTTGTCTTATTTCAATTAGCAAAATATTTTCAGGGTTCATCCATGTTGTAGCATGTATTATGATTTCATTGTCTTTATTTTTATTTTTCTAAAGATTTATTTATTTATTAGAGAGTGGGGGCAGAGGGAGAATCTCAAGCAGACTCCGCACTGAGTGTGAAGCCTGATGCAGGGCTTGATCTCATGACTCACGAGATCACGACCTGAGATGAAATCAAGAGTCAGATGCTTAACCAACTGAGTCACCCTGGCACCCCTTGAATTTTATTGCCTTTATAAGTTGAATGATATCCCCTTGTCTCTCTGTACCAGAGTTTCTTTATCCTATCATTTGCTGGTAGACCCTCTAGCTATTGTGAATAATGCTGTTATAAATATTTGTGTATAGATATCTGTTTGAATTCTGTCTTCAATTATTTGGGATATATACATAGAAGTGGAATTTCTTGGGAATATGGTGAGTCAATGTTTAATTTTTCAGGAACAATCTTCCATAATTTCTGTACTATTTTACATTCTAATTTATAGGGGTTCTAATTTCTCCATATCCTCATCCAGTGTTTGTTATTTTCTGCCTTTTGGATAACAGCTATTCTAATGAGGGTAAAGTAGTGTCCCTTTATGGTTTTGATTTGCACTTCCCTAATGATTAGTAATACTGAGCATCTTTTTGTGTGCTTATTGACCGTTTTTATACCTTCTCCATAGAAAAGTCTATTCTAGTCCTTTATCCATTTTTTAATTGAGTTGTTTGTTTTGTTTTTGCTGAGTTCTTGGAGTTCTTCATATGCGCTGCCCAGCAATCCATTTATGGATGTTATATGAGTTACAAACATTTTCTCCCATTTTGTGGGCTGCCTTTTATTTTTTGTTGCCTCTGCTTTTGGTGTCAAAATCGAGAAATGACCCCTAAATCCAGTGTCTTAAAGTTGTTCTGTTTTCTTCAACGAGTTTTATATTTTTAGTTCTTATATTTAGTGTTTTTTTTTCCATTTTGAGTTAATTTTTGTATACAGTGTAAGTTATGGGTAACACGTCATTCTTTTACAAGTCTCCACTTGTTTTTTCTAAGTTCTCTAAGAATCATTTGTTGAAAAGACTGCCTTTCCACCCATTGACTGGTCTTGGCTCTCCGGTCAAAAATCATTTGACATGGATGTTTTATATGGGGTTTATTTCTGAGCTTTCCATTCTACTACATTGCTCTATGTCTTTCTTTATGGTGTCTATCACAGTGTAAAGTATTTTTCTTTAGTTTCTTATATTTCTTTTCATGAATGTGGTAATCCATTAGGAAACAGGCCATTTGATACTCATATTTAATTGAAAAATAGATTCCTTGATTCAGTGCCAGGAGTTATGTATTCTGCTCCTGGTTTGTTCTACATCAAGATAAAGTTAAAGCTAGAAGACAGTTGTGTCTTCTATTCAGAGTGTCTTCTCATTCAGAGACATGTCTTCTCTTTAATGTGCTAACTCTATCACCAGTGGTCTGCTTCAGGATCAGACTGCCCCTGTTTAGACGTTCTGACAACATCGCACAGCTTGTTCATACCCTCTCAAGGTGGACATTGATGGAAGAGAGCCATTTTTCAGATCTTCTCTATGACCAACGTTCAGTTTTTCAAAAAGTGAAAAATTTTAGGTTTGCCCTTAGTATTTTAACAAATCTCATTAGATGTGGAATGCCTCATGGGCTCAAGAACATCCTCAATTGTTGCCATTAGTTTGGGGTCCTGTCAGGAAATTTTGACTTTCCAGAAACTTTCTTGCACAATGAAACATTGCATGATGAAGCCCTCAGATACTTTTACTCTATCATCCTCCCAAAGGTCATGGGTTCCTATTAAGATCACAGTTGATCATTGTTCTAGAGTTATATATCATAGTAATGAGGTAAAATAAAATACACACACACACACACACACACACACTCCATTTTTTCATTTCTAGTAACTCTTTTGCTTTCAGTCATAAGAACTGGGGAACATATTAGAATGAGTTATATTTTTTTAAGAAAATACATACCTTTCTGGTTGTCTATTTGGTAACTACAATTTGATTAGAATGTTATTTATTTTTCTTTATTTAAAAAGTAAACCATTTTCTAAGGATAGCTTACTCTCATATAAAGTTAGGTTAGTCCCTCAGTAATCTATGATTGTACTCACCACATTGAAATATAGATCATAAGCTCCTTGATACATTTATCTTGAACTTATTTATGTTTGTGAACCAATAGAACATAACATGCAGCAAGCTAAAAATAAATGTACAGGAAACTCATTTACTTGTTTACTGAACAAAAACTAGTTCCATCTTTTCTGTATAACATGCATGGAGATAGGCACTGAAAACAGAATGGTGGGAATAAGATATATGACATCTGTATTTACCAAACTTATATTTTAAAGGGAGTATATTTGTTTGAATATAATAATCAAAGAAGCACAACATTTCAAGTTGTTATGTAGAAAAAGAACAAGATGTGTTAGGAGTAGATAATAGGAACTCATTTGGTCTGAATAAAGAATGATTGAAAAAATTTAGTGAAATGTTATAATGTGATTATAAAGATTCATGTCAATGATTGGAAATAACCATTTAAAAAAAACCCCACAAATATGAATAGACCAAGATTAGTTCAATTGCTTAGATTGAGAAAGGAAGTTTTATAAGTGCAATTAATTGGCAGAAGGTGTAAAATTAATGAAGGTCACTTAAGGAAGCTGGACAATCTTCTTAAGAGTCCTACTCTGCTAAATTGGTCTCCCTTTGCACAGCGTGATTGTTCCAGTTCTTCTTCGGTTGATTGGGCACAGACCTCAGACGAGCAAGTGATAAAGCTCACCTTCCCAAGATGGTTTCAGTAATGAACATGCATTTATACAGTGAGCTCTTGCAGTAGCATTGTTTTTCCCAGCCAATAGAAACTTGCTCTGTTAGAGTAAGCACAGGTTTGCTAGAAATACTATTGATGTCCTTACAGACCCTCTTCTTAGATAAATTGTCATTAGCTCTAGGACCATATCCTGGTCATCTTTGCTTCTCTAATATCTATTGATTGTCCAATTCTAAGTTGATATTCAACAAATTGTAGTTGAGTAAATGAATATTCCTATTTCTAACATTTGCTAAATTAATAAGTTGATAGACTATTATGTTAAACAGAATTTCAAGTCAATAGTTTGTTTGCTTTATGTCCATTTTTGTATTGCCACATATAACAACATACACATAATTAGAGAATATAGGTTTATATGCAAAAGTTAAGTATACATATAACATATATATATACACATACAACATGTGAAGTCATTTTAAACATGTGTATACAGACAAACACACACATATAGACATATATAGTGCCATTTTACAATAGGGAAAGATTTCCATAAAGCACATGCCATTTCAATACACGCATAGATTAGGTATAATTTCTTGTTGATAAACAAACACACAGGTAAGTCATTCTCTGGAAAACCTTGTGCAAAGGATCTTGAAAACTTGTATCAAGGATCTTGAAAGCTTGTGTAAAGGATCTTGAGGTCCATAAGATTGTTGCCAAAATGTTCATGTTCAATTCTCTGAGTGGAACATTTTTATACTTAAAATTATTGATTTTATTGGATCTTCATGTCCTTGTACAGACAACTGAATGTAAATGCCTCATAATTTTTTTAAAAATTTCCAATATGATTATAAATTAGTAGAAAATATATGTATTTATGAATACTACATATCATTTATATGACAAAATTCCAGATATGTTATAGATAATGTATTATATAACATAAAAAAATCCACAATCCACATATATTTTCATACATGCATGCATTATAAAAACCCAGATATCCTTCTTTTTATTTTAACTTCAGACCCATATCACTAGGGTTTGCTGCTAGATTTGTGCATGACTTTACTCACTGGATCTTAGTGTTGTGGCATGAAAAGGGACAGCTTGTGAAAGCACATTGCTTCTGCTCACTGTTATAGTTCCTCTACCCTGTGTTCTACATATTCTACATCTTTTTTTTTTTTTCCTATTTTCACAACATCTACTTTCAAATTCCAAGACTTATTTTCATGTACTGAAAGGTGTGTAAAGGTGCCTGGGCAGCTCAGTCATTAAACGTCTGTCTTTGGCTCAGGTCACAATCCCAGGGTCCTAGGATCCAGCCCCACAACAGGGTCCCTGCTCAGCAGGGAGTCTGGTTCTCCCTCTCCCACTCCTCCTGCTTGTGTTCCCTCTCTTGCTGTGTCTCTCTCTGTCAAATAAAATCTTTAAGAAAATAAAAAAAAAGTATGTAAAATATGTAGATGATAATGAGATTTCTCATGAAACCAAAGAAACGTTGCAATATTTTTACATAAAGGAGTATTTACCTACATACAAGATATATAACCTATATTGTTTATTTTCAAAACTGTGATTTTAAAAAGATTCAGACAGGTCTTAATATTTATTTATCCTTATGTTTCAAATTATGGCCTAGAGGATCTTGTACATGATCCTCCATAACTTAATATTTATAGCAAAACCATGGTTTAAGTGAAAGTTATTAGGAGGTGAAATTGCATTAGGATACTTAATGCAGCTGGTGCCGGGTTCCATATCCCTGTGTAGATAGTTCTGTGCAATACATAATAGTCACAAAATTAGAATGCTTTAAATTAATGATACTTTATGATCTCAAAAGATATTTATCAGTGTCTGCTAGTGTTAGGCAATATAAATAACATGCTCTCACGTCATACATGCACATATGATATACATTCTTTATTTCTAGTTATGATTCTTTAGCCAGGGTTCTGCATAGTATCTGGGAAGTCATTGGGACCCTAGGCACTTAATCCCTTAGGATGAGTTATATGTTATCAACACAGAAGGCACAAAGCCCTTGGAGTGAGTGGAAAGACTAGAAAACTGGAGAAATTGATCTTTAAAGGGCCAGAATTGCTAAGTTTATTATTTCCCACCTACAGTCTCTCTATGTCTGTTCTAAATTGTCAGTTTGGGGATCTTTCCTTCACCACTAGACATCTTCCATGAGCAACTTGGTACCACCGCCTCGGAAAACAAGAGGGAATAAAGAGAATACTCAAATAGATCCCACAGCAGAGAACAATAAAACTTCATTATGTTCTCAGAAAGTTCCTCCTCTTTTCTTTCAAGTCGGTTGTATGCAGTTAAAGTTCACATAAATGTTATAGGCCCCCAAATCTCTTTTAACCCACCCAGGCTGCTCAAAGGTTAAGTGCCTCCTCGCTGAGTCATTTCCAAATAAGTCCTTGAACATAAATACACACACATTTCTTTTGTGTACATCAAATTGAAAATCTAGATTGGCATCTTTCTGCCCATAGTTGTATATATACCTTATTTTTAAAGATATGAAGGCAAAGGAATTTGGTGTCTCATTTTAAAAAACAGGCACAAGAGCCGACTTCAGCAGAACATTAACATTTAGAGACAATAAGAAATCTGTGAACATTGCAAAGGGAGAAAAGCAAGTATTGCAAGGATAAGATGAGGCACATTAAAAAAAAAAGTTATTTTACCTTGGAAATGAAACTTTTAATTATGACGTCTGTGAGAAGAGTGACCTGAATGAAACCAATGATGGTTGAATGCTTCATGAAAGGCTGAGAAATTTGGGTCTGCAAGATAGATGGAAATAGAAATAAGTTCAATCTTTCTCTTTTATCTCTGTTTCTGTGATCTTAAAAATGATACTTCCTTCTTATATTAGCTTTTCAAGGGTACTTTGATCTGAGTATGCTACTCAACCTCGCTTGCAGTTGAGTTTTATTAAGCTGTTACTTAGCTATCAATGACCAAGGAGTATCAGGAAACCAACTGAAGGCAATAGGAACACACCATCTTCTTATTTGCAGCCTGCCTTACAAGATTACTTTAAAAAAAAAAAAAAAAAAAAGCCCTTCCTTCCTTCCTTCCTTCCTTCCCTCCATAATTTTTGATGACATATGCATCAGCCATATTCTAGGCTTGGAAGATATGAATAATGAATACATTCATTAAAGTCCCTCCCCTCATAAAATTTGGAAAATGGGCCATTAGGCAAACAGAAAAGCAAATACACACTGCATTTTGACAATTCTAAGATGTATCATTTTTTTGTATTTAACAATTTTGATATCAATAAGTATCTTGCATTCACTGCTGGCTGGGTGGCATTTGTGGTATGTCATTTCATTATAGCTTTTCATATTTTCAATATTTCTACAGGATTATGTGAACTATGTCCATTCTGAGTTTATCAGCTAAGTAAAATAAAAATTCTTCTAAGAGATTACATTGTGTCATGACATTGAAATCAAAGTTATTTTTATGCAGAAAGTCACAGATATGGAGCACCAGAGCATACATTTTATATAAGTTAAATAAATATATATCACTAGAGGCCAACCTGAGTTCCTCATTTTCCTACAGAGTGATAGTCACATGTTTTATAGGACTAAAATAAGGAAGATACAAACATAGAAGATGATAGTTTTTGTTTGTTTTTAATTCAACTGAGATGTGCACAAAGATATTGGGCTAATACAGACCAAGAAATTCAGCTGAAGGCAGTGTCAAACCCAGAATACAAGGCAAATCCAAGGCCAAGTTCTGATACAGCCATTTAGGACATGAGCCACTTTTGGATCATTTGCTAGTCAGACAGTAGAAGGAATAGATGACAAAAGTGCTAGCCCCGGGTGCCCTCATCCTGCTTACCAAAAATGACAACACCAAAATCAAAGGGGCCTGATGATAATTCAGTATGATTTGTGGGACATCCTGGTGCTTAGGAGCACATTCTAGACTTCAGCTGAGAAGTTTTACAGCCCGCCACTATATCTTGATGGGGTGCAGGGGAGTGCAGAGAGGCAATGAAAAATGTTTCAGGATAGTATCCAAGAAGAGCTAGGAAGACCAATGGAAGGTGGTTTTGGGGCAGCTCATTACAAGCTTCCCCTCCTCTCTTGCTCAGGGGTGACCACAATATTTCTGCCTTACTCAGACAAAAGGTAGGGAGAGCCTCTGCATTCAGGCTTCTGTGGATATGGGCAAGATCACCATGGAGCCGTGAAGTGGGGTTTTCTCACATGGAAGAAATGTTGCCAAATTCCTTGGATTAGATTTAATTTTTTTTTTCAAAATAATGAGTCTGGAGTGATAGATTTATGTATTTGACTTTAGTCAAATAAAAAAATCCATCAAAACTACCATAGATAACAGAAGCTAAGAAGAAAATTCAAAACAAAGAACAATAGTGGAGCATTATTTTTTAAATGATAAATTACCAAAGCTCTTGAACTATACAAGATGAGAGTGTGTAGAAAAAAAAATGGATATTTATAATCCCCTGTTTCTTAATGTGCAATTTTAAATAACTTAATTTTTTCCATTGTACGTTTCATTTTTTTTGTAGATGGGTAATAGGTGATAAATAGCTATGTCTGCTTAAATAGGTCTAAATTTTTCTTTTAGTATGATTAAAATAAAAATTTTACGTAAAGAAGGAATTGTTTTACACTTTACCAGTGCGTTTTATTTTTTAGTGGCACATAAAATAACCATGATTCTTATCATCATTGCAACTTATATTCAATCGAATAGTTTATTTAAGGTGATAATAAATGCTATGGAGAAAAATAAAGTGGGCTAAGATGGATAGGGAAGCAAGACAATGAGCCCATTTCAATAAAAGGAACCTTTCAAGGAAGGATTTCATCAGAGGAAGCTACTATAATAAGGTGATACTTGAACAGAGGGTTGAAGGAAGGAAAGGAGGGAGTCATGTGGATATTTGGGAGAAGTTTCTAGGCAGAGATGACAATCCTTACAAAGACCCTGAGGTAGAAGCTGGCTTGAGGCACTTGGAGAAGAGCAGAGAGGCCTAATTGGTTCCAGGAGAGTGAGACAGAAGGGGAGTCATGGGGCTGAGTCAGAGAGTGAGCAACGGACCAGCTCTGGAAGGATCTTGTGGTCGTGGTTAACACTTCTGCTTATGCTTTGAGTGTGGGAGGAGTCATTGGAGAGTTTTGAGGGCAAGAACAGCATTCTCTGACTTATGTCTCAAAAACATCACCCATTGCTATTTTTAAAATAGACATTAATGAGGAAAAGGAAGCAGCGAGGAGGCCTGTTAGTAGGCTAGAACTTAGGTGGTAACAATGAAGGTAAATAGAAATGGGTGGATACTGAATACCTTTAAGAAGCAAAGACAGGGGGCACCTGGGTAGCTCAGTGGGTTAAAGCCTCTGACTTCTGCTCAGGTCATGATCTCAGGCTCCTGGGATCAAGCCCCACATTGGGCTCTCTGCTCAGTAGGGCGCCTGCTTCCCACCCCCCACCCCACCTGCCTCTCTGCCTACTTGTGGTCTCTCTCTCTCTGTCAAATAAATAAATAAAATTTTACTTCATTCCCTCTTGATTAAAACAAAACAAAACAAAGCAACAACAACAAAAACAAACAAACAAAAAAAAGAAGAAAAGACAGTTGCATTTGCAGATGGACCAGATACGGCATGCAAGAGTAATAAAGGAGTAATGAATGCCTCCCAATTTTAGGACCAAAGCCAATGGCAGGGTAGAATCCTTACCCACTATGACGAGGAGCGCTGAGGGGGAAGAGTGGGAAGACAGGCACCAGTTTAGTTTTAAATGTCTTAGGTTTGAAATACCTTTGATTAAGCTACATGGGGAGTAAAGTGGCTCCGGGGAGTAAAATGGCTATGAGTATTCAGAGGTCAAGGGAAGAAGTCTAGGAGCAAAGTATTTTTTTGGAAATCATTTACATCTAGATATCTTTGTGGAAGTTTCCTGTATCCCCTTCTTGTTGTTCGAGTTCTGCCCCAGAAATCCATACCCCTTGCCCCCATGCAGAGCGGAGAGTCAATGTGCTACTCAGGCAAGTGCCCAAGTAATCTGACAATGAAGATTCTGTCTGGCTCTCTGGATTATACTCTTTCCTTCTCCTATCTCTAAGTTTACCAACTCTGTGACTCAAACTCTTCAGAGCCTAATTCTAATCTAGTCATTTGCATTCACAAACAGACCTACTTTGTTTTATAAAGGAAAATCACACAGGGACTATAATTTTAAATAAGATTTAGAAAAAAAAAAAAAAAAGGTCTATTCCATTCGCATTGACTACTCAATGACTCAAATGCCAGAGCCACTCTGAAACTCCTTGCCAATGTCTGAAGGAGCAGCATTGTCTCTAAAAATATGTGATGCTCATCAAACTTTTCCTTCTGAAGGAAAAGAATGACTGCATGATGTAACAGGAGTGATATCAACATGATATTTCCATTTTTGCCAGCAATACTCATGATATAAAGGAGACTAGCAGAAATACTTTTTGTTAAAATGGTAGAATATTTTCTTATAGATTATGTATGAAGGGCACCATGGTGAAAAGTACAATTATGTCTTTGGTTTTCATTTGTTTGGAATGAGTTAGTACTTGTGTTTCTAGTTAAAACCATCACTTGATTCAGCAATTCTTTCAATTCCCTGGAGAAGGGATGAAAATATAAAGTCATTTTCATCATACACTGTCCTGTGGTTATATCATCAGGTAACTTAGATACAAATGTTAGTTTGGGGGATTATGGAACAAAAGCAACATATTCAAATGAATTCCTATAATATTGAAAACAGATAGGGACTAATGTAGCAGGAATTTTACTCTTGCCATTCATTTGAAGTTCTGTTCTACCCTCATAAATCAAAAACTCACCCAAATGATATTTTTGGTATTGTGCAAATGTGGATATGAGCACTCCTACTTTTGAATAGTGCAGAATTTCTAAGAACACATCATCACTGTTGGTACATTATTTCATGTCAGAAATACTGTAGATTGATTGGAAATCATAACTAAACTTTTTCTAGTCATCAATTATACCAAAGATGGAAGAAAGAAACATCACCAACCACAGCTCTTTCCCTGTTTAGGTTTACTGATTTTTAACAATAGAAACTAAAATGTTTTACTTTCTAGAGAATTTCAGGAAAAGATCATTGAGATGGGAACTTGGCTTTAAGAGGATTATTAAGTCATAGAAACAAAAGGACTGGAAATGTTTAATTTCTTAAGCATGGTGATGGTTCATGGAAATTTATCATACTGTTCCCTGTACTTTTTTGGAAGCTGGAATATTTCATAATTAGAAAAATATGTGCCAGTATATGAGCCACTCAAATAAAAGTGAGTATGTAAAGAAATAGTTTTTTACTTATGAACTATCCATAAATTTGTCTATATGGGGCATGGTTAACTCTGAACTCATAATTTATTTTGTAATTTGTATTATTTTAAATTGATTGGCAAAATTGAAAAGACCAGCAATCCTACCAGCAAAATAGGGATGTTTGATTTGCCAGTTAGTGAAAACATGCTTATGTTGTTATTTCCCTATAAGTAAATTGTATTACCTTACCTAAAATTAACTCATAATAAGAAAGGCTAATTTGGGAGAAATCCTGGAATGGGAGTGTAGACTTTTATAAATTCACACCTCCATGAAAGCACTAAAATTGTTGCTAAAGAAAAAAAAAGTCAAAGTCAAACTTTTTCCATCTCTAGAAATTATCCAAAGGCTTGCAACACTCTGGGGAGCATCAATGCAAAGTTGCTGAACCTTGCTAAAAATAGCAGAGTTAGTGGTCTGGCCCACTCCCATTCTCCTTGCTCAAGCTCTGTTGCCTGGCACACCCTCAGCTCAACAATTTCAACAGTTCTCAAAGCCATCCAGTCTTGCAGCCACTGGAGGGGGGGGAAACCAGGAAAGAAGTGTCTCAAAATGTGCGACTCCCAGAGCAGCGTCACTTGTTAGCTTGTCTTGGAGTTATCTTCTGGAAAACCCTCACTTGCAAGGCACTGCCATTATCTGATCGATTTAGAGCTTATTCTGCAGGAAAGCTCTATTTCCAGAATGTTTCTCAAAAAAATCTAATCAGGAAGAATTAATATTGCAGCATCCTGATCTGTGATACCAATAAGAAACTGACTCAAGAAGAAATAGAAACTATCAATGGACTTGCAAGAACTAAAGTGTTTAAATTAGTTATTCAAAAACTTCTGGCAAAGAGGAGCCTTCACCCTGATGGCTTCACTGTCAACTGTTTAAGAACAATTACCACAAACATTGTACAAAACTGTACAAAAAAATAAAAGTGGAGAGAATACCTTCCAATTCCTTCTCTGAAGCCATTATCCTAATACTGAAACCGGACACAGATATTACAATGGAAAAACAACACTAATATTTCTCATCAACATAAACACAAAAATTCCAAATAAAATGTTAGCAACCTGAATCCATCAACATTAAAAAGAATTATAGAGATACAGAAAAATAGGAATAATTAATTATTTAGACAAAATTAATTATTTTGTCAAAATTAAAACCTTTTTATTTGCAGAAGACCTTATTAAAAGAATGAAAATACAAGCTACAAATTTGGATAACATATTATAAACCACATATCTTGCAGAAGATTCCTATCTAGATATACATAGAGAACTCTAAAAATCCAATAGTTTAAAAAAAAATGAAACAAAAACAGAAAACAACATCAACAAGTACTCTAATTTGAAAATGGGCAAGAGACATGAACAGATATTTTACCAAAGAATATATATGGAAAACAAATACACAAATGGAAAGATGTTCATCTTAGCCATTAGAAAAAATTACCTTCAAACTGCAGTGAGGTACCATTCCATACCTACTGAAAGGCTAAAATTTAAAAAAGGGGGGGGGGTGACAACACTGAATAGTAGAAAAGATGCTGAGAATCTGGAAGCTTCATATATTGCTTATGAAAATTTAACATGGTACAGTTTGGAAAAAAATTGAGGATTCCATTCTTGAGCATTGATACAATTCTATACAAAAGCCTGAATGTAAATGTTTACAGCAGATTTATTCATAATAGCTAAAAAATGGAAACACCTAAATGCACTTTAAAAGGGGAATGGGTAAACAAACTGTAGAAAAGCCACACCATGGATTACAACTCAGAAAAAGAAAGAGGCTATTGTTATATACAACCATCTGAGTAAAACTCTAGAGAATTACATATTGAGTAAAAAAAAAAAAAAAATCCCAGAATATTATATATACTATATGATTTCATTTATATGACAATGTTGAAATGACAAAATTATAGAAATGGAGAACAAATGATTGGTTGATAGTGGTCAGAGACCTGCTGGGATGAGTAAAAGGTGATGAGTGTGTTTATAAAAGGGAAACATGAGGGGTATTTGTCATGATGGAACTGTTCAGAATTTTGCTTGTATCAATATCCTGATATTAACATTCTATTCTATATTTGCAAGATATTATCTTTGAAGGGAACTGAGTGTAGGGTACATTGAATATCTCTATTATTTCTCACACCTGAATGTAAATCTACAGTTGAAAGGTATGCACCATGACTAACTGGGATTTCTTCTAGGAATGCAACTTTTAACATTGGAAAATCATTCAATGTTATATACCATATGTGGTATACAGGCAGAATAATGCCTTCCCAGGATATTCATGACCTAATCTCTATAAACTTTGAGTATGTTAATTTACATGGCAAGAAGAAATTCAAAATTGCGGAGGGAACTAAGTTTGTCAATCAGTTCACCTTGAAATGAAGAGAAAATTTTAGTTTATCTGAGAGGGCCCAAAGTAATTACAAGGTTCCATATAAGTGAGAAATGGAGACGGCAGTGTCAATGTCACCATAGTATGAGAAACATCTGACCATCCTTTAGATGTCTTTGAGATGCAGGAAATACAGAGGGAATGAAGAAAGCCTGTAAGAGCTGGAAAAATCCAGGAAATTGATTCTTTTTTAGAGCCTCTAGGAAGGAACTCAGTCATCTAAACATCTCAAGTTAAGCTCAGTGACTTCAGACGTGGAACACTCAGAATTTTAAGATATTAAATTTAAATTGGTTTAAGTCATTAAATTTGTAGCAATTTGTTACAGCAGCAATAAAAAATCCATACACTGTTCAATAGCTAATGTTTTATTAGACATGACAACAAAATTAGCAGCACCAAAAAAATGATAATGGAAATTGATCAAAATTTAAAAAAAATTCACTTCAAAGTCATCATAAAAAAGGTAAGTAATAAGCAGGGATAAAATACTTGCAAATCATAGTCCTCTAGCACTCAAATATTTGAGTGCTTAAAACTCATTAATAAAAGGACAAATAACCCAACACTTAAAACTCATTAATAAAAGGACAAATAACCCAATATAGGAATGGACAAAATAATTGAACAGAAACTCCTCAAAAGAAGATATACAAAAAACAATAAGCATACAAGATGATATTAACATTAGATAAATGCAAATGAAACCATAAAGAGATACCATTTTATACCTGCTAGGATGACTGTAATGAAAATGGCAGACTGTTACAACTGTTGGTAACAAAGTAAAGAAATCGAAACCCATACACATCAACGGTGAGAATGTAGAATGGTCCTGAAACAGGTCTGCAGTTCTTCAAAACATTAAATATGGAATTACTCAGATGCTAACACCTGGAGGAAACTTGGACACATGATACTGAATGAAATAGGGCATAATTTATTATTCCACTTTAAAATAAGTCCAGGAATTGCCTAATGTTGTGATACCAGCGTGGTCAAACAAGACAAACCAGACAAAACCTTTGAAGAATATTTGAAAACAAAAATGTTTATAGGGTGTTCTGTAAGTCTGTAACCTATCCTGGGGAAACGGAGGCTGTGCGGGGCTGTGCATATGCCCAGAAAAGAACTTAAGAGACACCAATCACTTACTTCATAGGCCCAATCTGTGTCCGGGCACCAAAGAGAGTAAAGCCTAAAGCAGAGTTTTAAATTGCCATAGACATAAATGATTTCCCCAGCATACACAAAACCTTTTGGCAAAGGGTGGGAAACTTGCAGGATCAAACTATTTAAGGAAGTCTCTCACCAGTCATTATCTGATTACTAAGCTAACCAAACAGACTTCAGTAGCTGCATACTACAGGGACTATGGCATAACAGAATTAGTCCAGAAAATTTACTGTACAAACAAACTACTGCCAACAAAAATAGTAGAGAATGAGGGAAATAGGATTCCCGAAGTCCCATATTACCTAATATATTCAGTTTTTAACAAAAAAATTATGAGACATGAAAAGAAACAGGAAATAATGACCCACAGCATACACTAAAAATGGTCAAGATGTACTTCTTTTGAGGTGACTCAGATGTTGGATGTATTAGGATAAGACTTTAAATCAGTTATTATTTACATGTAAAAAAATTAAAGGAAGTCATAACAAAAAAAAATACAGGAAAGTATAACATTGATGACTTATTAAAATGAGAACATCCAGGGCACCTGGGTGGCTCAGTGGGTTAAGCCTCTGCCTTCAGCTCAGGTCATGATCTCAGGGTTCTGGTATCAAGCCCCACATCAGGCTCTCTGCTCAGCAGGGAGCCTGCTTCCCTCTCTCTCTCTGCCTGCCTCTCTGCCTACTTGTGGCCTCTGTCTGTCAAATAAATAAATTAAATCTTAAAAAATAAAAAAAATAAAATGAGAACATCCATAAGGATATAGAAGCTATATTTTTAAATATAACCAAATAGAAATTTTGGAGATGACAAGTACAATAACTTAAATATAAAACTTCACTAATGGGGGGGTAACACCATATTTGAGCTGGCAGAGAAACTAATCAGCTAACTGGGAGATGGATCTATAATGATTCCTCTTTTAGTTACTAAAAAAAAAAAAAAAAAAAAAAAGTAGGAAAACAAACACTTCAGAAATCTGTGGGTCACCAACAACTATAGCAATGTATGCATAATATTAGTCCCAGGAGAAAGAGAGAAAGGGACAGAAAGAAATATGTATCTATAACAATTAAATAAATTGAATCAATGAATCAAGATCATCTTGCAAAGAAAAGTCCATGTCCAGATGGCTTCACTGGTGAATTTTAGTAAACATTTAAAGAAGAATTAATATCAATACTCCAGAAATACTTTAAAACTATGGAAGGAAAAGAAACTTCTAACCCTATGTGGTCAATATCATCCCAATACAAAAATACAAATCCATCACAAGAGAAGAAAACCAATACCCTTTGTGAATATAGACAAAAGATCAGAAACAAGACAAAAATAGCCTTTCTTCCTCATCTATGTAACATATATTTTGCGGTTGTCCCTCAGAAGGCGAGATTAACCGCCCTCACATGCTGAGACAGATAATGCCACACACACACACTGTATTAATTCCATGTGGCTGCAATAACAAATTACCACAAACATAGCGGCTTAAAATGAGAGAAATGTATTCTCTTAAATTTGGGGAGGCCAGAAGTGAGCAATCAGTTTCACTGGGTAAGAGAACAAGGTGTTGGCTGGGCTGGGCTTCCTCCAGCAGCTTTAGCAGAGAATCTGTCTCCTGCCTCTTTTAGCTTCTGGTAGTTGCTGGCATTACTTGGCTTGTGACCATATCACTCCAATCTCTCCCTCTGCCTTCACATTGCTTTTTTTTCTGTGTGCCTTTCTTTTTCTCTTCTGACTATATCAAATGCTCTTTGCTTCACTTTACTAAGGACACTTGTGATACCATTTAGTGCCTACCTAAACAATCCAAAATAGTATAGCCATTTTAAGATCCTTAACTTAATCACATATGTAGAGAGCCCTTTTTCTTAAATGTTACATTTACGGGTTTCGGGACTTGGTATCCTTGTAAGGCCATTATTCAGCCTACCACACACATTAAGAAGGTATGAAGAGATTTATTACATATTTAGGTTTTCTGAGGTGAGCGGGTAGACACCAAAACCAGTCTGAAAATGGCGTGGGTAAAGGTTGAGGAAAGGTTTCTGCTTCCTACTGGGGCTGGAGCTGGTGTGAGGGTCCATACAAAGGTCAAATTTTCATGGCTTGGTGATGTTCTCCACCACTATCAAGAAAGAGAGATCCTGGGCTTTCTTAGAAACTTGCAAAGATATGGAACAAACTGTAAAGGAGAATGGTAGGATCTGAAAGCACTCAACTGTCAAAAATCAAAAATAGAGTCAGACCCTATTGTAACATAGTACTGAAGTTCTAGGCAGTGAAATTGGCAAGAAAAATTGAAAAAAGGAAGATAGGAGTAAAACTGTCTTTATTCAAAGATGATATTATTCTGTGTATAGAAAAGTGAAAAATCCAACATCAATGACAAAGTTAAAAATCTATGAGAACAAATAAGTAGATCACAGACATAGGAAACAAGATTAGTATAAAAAAATCAGCAGTTATTCTGTATACAAGTAGTGATCACTTCAAAAATAAAGTTAAAAATACAACTTCATTCACAATGGCATCAAAAATAATGATATATTTAGCAATAAACTTAACAAATATGCCTAAGGCTTGTAAACTGATAATTACAACACTTTAGAGAGATGTTTCATGTTCATGGAGCAGAAGACTCAGTTTAGGTTATTATAACAAATCTTTCCCAACTGATGTACAAATTTAATGTCATACCTATAAAAATCACAACAGTTTTTTTTATGGGTTTTTTGTTTGTTCATTTTTTTTTTTAAGATTTTATTTATTCATTTGACAGGCAGAGATCACAAGTAGGCAGAGAGGCAGGCAGATAGAGAGAGAGATGGAAGCAGGTTCCCTGCTGAACAGAGAGCCTGGTGCAGGGCTCGATCCCAGGACCCTGGGATCATGACCCAAGCCGAAAGCAGAGGCTTTAACCCACTGAGCCACACAGGTGCCCCTTGTTTGTATGTTTTAATTGACAAACAGATCCTAAAACTTAGAGGGAAATGTAAAACATCTAGAATAGCCAAATTATTTTTAAAAATATAAACACAGCTGGAAGACTTTTACTTGATGATTTCAAAATTTACTATAAAGCTACACTTATTAAAACAGTGTCACTGACATAGATATGATTGAGAGATTAGATGGATAAGAGATGACGATATATAGATGATAGATAGGTAGATAGATGATAGATAGATAGATAGATAGATGATAGATAGATGTCTAGCATACATTTAAGTGGAACAACTTGAGAGCATGGCCAGTAATGAATAAAGAATAAACTAGATAGATCTCATCACAATTAAAAATTTTGCACTTCAAAAGATACCATTAAGAAAATGAAAATACAAGAAACAGACTTGCAGAAAATACTTGCAAAACATATGTTCAATATGAGACTTTTATTCAGAACTTACAAAGAACTCTCACCATTTAATAATGAAAAGACAAACGACTCTGTCCAAAAGAGAGCAAAAAGCAATGGAAGTACACCTCATCAAAGAAGATATATAAAAGCTAGTAAGCACATGAAAGATGTTTAATATCATTACCCACTAGGGAAATGCAAATTAAAACATTGAGATATATTGTTATATATCTATCAGAATGCTCAAACTAAACATCAAGAGTCAGATGTGGCAAGGATGTTAGAACTGTAAGATAAGATATTTAAAACTGCTATGATAAATATGGTAAGAGTTCTTTTGGAAAAAGTAGACAACATGCAAGAATGGATAGTGTATGCAGAGAGAAAAAAAAATTCAAAGAAAGTAAAAAAAAAATTAGAGATAAAAAATACACTGTGAAAGAAATGAAAAATGTCTCTGATGAGTTGGTTAGTAGACTGGACACGGCTCAGAAAAGAAGTATGAGCTTGAAGATATGACAACAGAAACTTTCAAAAACTTTTCAAAAACAAAAGGAACAGAGGAGAAGTGACTTGGGGGATATTGGAGGGGGAGACAAACCATGAGAGACTGTGAACACTGAGGAACAAACTGAGGGTTTTGGAAGGGAGGGCAGTGGGATTTGAGTGAGCCTGGTGTATTAAGGAGGGCACGTATTTCATGGAGCACTGGGTGTGGTGCATAAACAATGAATTCTGGAACACTGAAAAATAAATAAATAAATGAATGAATAAATAAATAAACAAATAAATAAAAATAAAACTACAAAAAATAAAAAAAAGGAACAGATGGAAAATGACTAGACAGAATATCCAAAAACTGAAGGACAGCTACAAAAGGTATAGCATATGTGAAATGAGCATACACGAAGGAGAAGAAAGAGAGAAAGAAACAGAAGAAATATCTCATTCTGTAATAAGATATTTTCCCCAAAATTAATGTCAGACACTAGGACACAAATCCAGGAAGCTCAAAGAATTTCAGAAATACTACCTACATGTATCATATTCAAACTTAAGAAAATCAAAGATAAAGTTCTGAAAGAAGTCAGGGTGGAGGTGGGGACAACTTCTCTATAGAGGAACAAAGATAAAAATTATATTCTACATTTTCTCAAAAGTCATGAAAGCAAGACAGTGGAGTGAAATATTTAAAGTCTTGAAAAAAAAAAAAGTCACCAACCTAGAATTTTCTATCCTTTGATATTATCTTTCAAAAGTGAAGAAGAAATAAACTTTCTCAGACAAATAAAAATTGAGGGATTTTTTTTTTTTTGCCTACAGAATTGCCTTGCAAGAAATGTTTTAAAAAGTTCATTATAGGGTAGGAAAATTATATAGGTTGTACAGTCAGACCTACACAAAAAGCATGAGGAAAAGAGTAAATTAGGATAAAATAAAAACTTTAATTTTTTATTCTTATTTGATCAAACAGGTAACAGTGTGTTCAAATATAATAATGACCTAATGTATTCAGTTATGTATGCTATGTACAAGGTAAATGACAGTAATGATACAAAGGAAAAGAGAAAGGAATGAGTGATATTTTATGATTAAAATGTATTTTTACTATCCATAAAGCAGTATACTGTTATTTGAAAATGGACCTGGACTAATGGTTATTATAAATAGCAAACTCCAGAGTAACTTCTTAGAAATGTTTTTAAAAAGTACAATGGATATGCTAAAAGAAAGGAGAAAAAATCGAATTGTAAAAAATGTCCAACTAAAGTCTGAAAAGCATAAAAAGTATGGAAGACAAAAACAGGAAAAAAGAACAAGGGAAATAGAAAATATTGTAGACATGAATCCAACTATATCAATAATCACTTTGAATATCAGTGGTCTAAATACATCAATTAAAAACAGATTGTCAGAGTAGATCAGAAAACAAGTCCCAACTGTATTTTATCTCTCCAAAACCCACTTTAAACACACATAGATTAAAAGCAAAGGAATGGAGAAAGCTTTGCACTGTTATTAGTAACCATGAAATCTATACTAATTTGATAGAGCAGACATCAGAGCAAGGAAAATTATCAAGATTAAACAGGGACATTATATAACGACAGAAAGGTCAGATATTCCAAGGACACATAACTGTAGGTCCTTAATGTGTATGCATCTAGCAACAGGACATCTAAATAATGTGAGGGGAAAAAATGATAGAACTACAAGGAGAAATAGATGAAACCACCACTATAGCTGAAGACTTGAACACCCCTCTATTAGAAATAGATCCAACATGGGGCACCTGAGTGGTTCAGTTGGTTAAGCCTCTGACTCTTGATTTTGGCTCATGTCATGATCTTGGGGTGGTAAGATCTAGCCCCGAGTTGGGCTCTGCACTCAGTAGGGAGTCTGCTTGAGATTGTCTCTCTCCCTCTGCCCATTCCCCCTCTAAAATAAATAAATCTTTTTTAAAAATTTCACACATACACACACACAAACACACACACACACACACACATAATAAAAGAAAAGAAAAGAAAAAGAATAGATCCAGCAGGAAAAAAATAAGTAAGGATATATTTGAACTCAATATCAACATCAACTTAATATCAATGTCAAATTATATAAGGATATAACTAACATCTATAGACTATTTCATCCCAGAACAATAGATTACAGATTCTTCTCAAGCTGCATGGAAAAATTCAACAAAATGGACTATTTGGGGGACCATAAAACAGAACTTAACAATTTTTTAAAAAATAGAACTTTTTAAAATATCTGATCTCAGACTGTAATGGAATTAAACTGGAAATCAGTAACAGAAAGATAGCTGGAAAATTTCCAGATTCTTGGACATTAAGCAGTAGGCCTCTAAATAACACATGGATCAAAAAGGTATTTCAAGAGAAATTTAAAAATATTTTCAAGTAAATGAAAGTAAAATACAAATTATCAAAATTTGTGGGATGCAGCAAAAACAGTGATTATAGAGAAACTTATAGGATTGAATGTACATACTTTAAAAAGAGAAAAATCTAAAATCAGCAAAATATGAGATTTTTCCACCTTAGGAAATTAGAAAAAGAAGACAAAGAAGGAGAAGAGGAAAGCAGAAAAAAATAAATCATAAGAATTAGAACAGATATTAATAAAATGGAAAAAAAATGAGTAGAGTAAATCAAGAAATCTAAGAGCTAGTTCTTTGAATAGATCAGTAATAATAGTCAGTCTCCAGCCAGGCTAAGTAAGAAAAAAGAGAGAAGACACAAATTATTAATATTGGGAAGGAAAAATGGAACACCTCTACAGATCCCACCAACATGAAAAGGTTACTAAAAGTATACTATGCACAACTCTGTGTCCATACATTTGGTAACTTAGATGCAATTCCTTCAAAGACACAAGCTGTCAAAACTCATACAGGAAGAAATAAAAACTGAATAGGCCTGTATCGATTAGATAATTTGAGTCAAAAATTAATAACCTTCTAATACAGAAAGCACCAGGCCTAGCCAGGGTCATTGGTGAATTCATACCAAATATTTAAGGATGAAATGTCTCCCATTTCCCACAATCTCTTGAAAAGGATATAAGAAACAGAGAAAACACTCCTCCCTCCCATAATGTAATTCATCCAAGCATGCCGTTCCCTGCTTCTGTCTTGTGTGTTCTTCAAAGATATCATTTCTGAGTGAATGTTGAAGAGAAGGTGATTGTGGGAGAAAGAAATTGGACCAGAGGCAGAACCTTATAAATGAATTTCTTATTGGTGCCTTTCATGGATTATAAACTATTGTCCAGGGTGCAGTTAATAAATACTTACACATCTTCTGGAAATTATCAGATTTGCATCATCTTTAGCAAAAACTACATATGTGTTCGTCATTTCCACTCTCTAAGCCTTTTATTTCTCAAATTTTGACAATAGGTTGGCTATTCATTTTTGTTTTGCTGTTTTTCTTTATGTCTATATTAACATTGATATTTTATTGAGATGGTTAGAGAGCCTACAACAAGGCAGACGATCAGGATTTGCCTGAAGTTAGAATTTCTGGTTTAAATTAGGATTTAAATCTGTTCATTCTCTTACAAACCATAGATTTCTGTCTCAAAGAGTTAGTGAATAAACTATTCTTAATACTTAACACTCTTATTTTAAGTGAAATACGGTAGCTCAAAGTATAGAGAATGTTATCAGAAACTGTATCAAGTAAAGAAGTATCTATTAATTTCTCCAGATTTCCATACAGTATAGTTAAAGAAATTATCCATTGTAATATATTTTCGTCATCGCATTCCTTCAATTCCAGTTTTCATTGAGCTTTTACCTTCATCTCCCTTCCTGGTGCATTTCTCTATTATACTTATTTGGTTTTATTCTTGGGATAACTTGCTCTTTTTTCATTCTTTTAATATGCTGGAAACCTTCCTGCCAATTTGCAAGGAAGCAACAGTCTTTGTTCAATCCCCTTTGAAAGAGAAAAGCAAGCTTCTAAACTAAGAAAGATCACATCAGCATAAACTATTAGAATGGCATTATATTCTAACGCAGTGAACCTATCTATAACAAGGGAACACAGTCAAAAAAACACCTGGAACTATTTCATCGTCAATAGTATGCACAGACCATATTTAACTGCAACATTTAAAATAATACATTTTGTGTTTCCTTTTAATTGTAGGAGAGATTAAAAATATTAAAGAAATTGAGATAAGGCCCAAAAATCACAAGTGGGAAAGGAAGGGAAAGGGAGATCATTCCATAATTTGACTTACCAGCAAAACATATAGGTGCCTTAAATATTATATAATAACTTCAAAATTTAATCAAGACTTCTTAAAAAGAACAAAACTGCAGAATAGGCTTTTTATTTCCCTTTCTTTATATATCGGAATGAAATCAGCTGTAAGTAATTTATTAGCTATGACACAAAGCACTCATTGCATGGTTCCAAGTTGATATACAATATACATTTTGAGTGTTTCCAGTTATAAACTTTAAAAGAGGAAATATAAATATGAATTCTTATATAATTCCCTAGTTTAACTGTGAAAAAAAACTTTTCTTTTTTTTTTCCACAATCAGATTTTTCATTATTTTAAATACTTGATTTATTTTTCTTTAAGAGCCAAGGATAATTCTATCAGGGGCACAATGATGGTTGCTTTTAATCACTCAGTTACTCTGTCCAATGATCCAACTTTGGCTCCAGGTTGCTATAGCAATTAAAATGGGAAAACTGGCAACAAAGTCTAATAACTCTTCATTCAACCCATTATATATGGTTACAGCAAACCAAAAAGCTTCCTACAGATTCTGAAGCGGATGCATCACCTCTGTAGATAATTAAGTGTTTTGGTGGGAATTTGTGCGAAAACCTGATATACAATTAGACAAATATGTTCACATATCATGTTTCATTGAAGTTTGTGTGAGCCTACACGCTTGTCAATGGGTCCTGATCCTAAATGCTTTTATGCCTGATTAATTGTCAATATCAGGCAAGAGCTTGCTCATTAGCTCCTTGCAGGACCCATTTTAGATGGCAATGAGCTTCATTTAGAGATGATATGCTAACTGTTAATAAAGTGAATTGCAGTTTTGTCTTGTGTGAAGTGATCCTATTGAGAAAATATATATTGAAATCTTCTGAGAGCACTGAATAATTTTAAATTATACTCTGTTGAAAATTTTGCTGTTCTTTTAGCTTTGTTCCCTTAGTTAAATACAAACTTTTCCTCTTTATTTTGTATTTTCTGTTTTGAATCTGTTTGGCACGTCAAACAGAACATGTATACATTCAACTAGTATCATTTCCACATATAATGAAGTAAATTTATTTTTATTTATTTATTTATTTTAAAGTTGTTGTTGTTGTTTTTAATTTGACAGAAAAAGACACAGCGAGAGAGGGCACACAAGCAGGGGAAATGGGAGAGGGAGAAGCAGGCTTCCCGCTGAGCAGGGAACGTGATGCGGGCTTGATCTCAGGACCCCAGGATCATGACCTGAGCCAAAGGCAGACGCCCAATGGCTGATCCACTGAGGTGACCCAAAGTAAATTAATTAATTAATTAATTTTAAAGATTATTTTATTTATTTGACAGAGAGAGAGAGAACACAGTAGGCAGAGAGGCAGGCAGAGAGAAAGGAGGAAGCAGACTCCTCTCAGAGCAGAGAGCCCGATGCGGGGCTCGATCCCAGGACCCTGAGATCATGACCTGAGCCAAAGCTAGAGGCCTAACCCATTGAACCACCCAGGTGCCCCCTAAAGTAAATTTATTGTAAGATGCATTGGATCTTCCTAACTTTTTAAGCAGACATTCAGCTCAAATAGACCACAATTATTATAAATTACTAAAAAATACATATTTAAGCCATTAATCAAAACCCTACAAGGCAACTTGCCCAGTAAATTTTTCTTTAAATTCCTTAAAGTTATTAGAAGATCCAATAGTAAACCTAACTTATTAATATATATTGAATTTACTTATGGGGTTAGGGAAAAACAAGTCCTCAAAAGCACAGAGGGAGATCATGTTAATAGGCATGGCTGAGTTAGCTCAAGAAAGAGAATTTACAAGATGAGTTATGGCCACAGTTATTCCTAATTCATGATTATCGGGTGTAACTTTTTGTTGTGTTTATCCTTTTCTCTTTCCCTCCCTTCCTCTCTCTCTTTTTTTACTCACTTTCTTCCTCCCTCCTTCTCTTTCTACTTATTTCTCCCTCCCTTCCTTTCTCCTTTCCTCCCTTCCTTCCTCTCTCTTTTTCTTTTTTCTTGCAGAAAGCCAGATAGAGACTAAACTTTGTGATAAAGAAAACTATCCTCTCAAGAATCACAAATTAAAATAAAGCAGAAATGCTCAAAATAAGTGAAGAACCACTAAGAATCATTATTTTATTAACTTCACACTGATTGACTAAAACTAGATGAGTTCAGTAAATAATCTAGTTCCTCTTCTTGCTATCTTAAGTAGGAGAATTGAAAGCAAGAAAATGTAAGAACTTACTTCTGGTTTGGAACCCCTATGAGAGAGAAAAAAAAGTGACAAGACAGAATTTTGTTTCAGAAAAGAATTGCAGATACCCTAATTAAAGAATCAACATTAGAAATAATTATACATTTAAGGATACAATATTAGAAATAATTATCTGTAATCAATAATTATCTCTAATCATAAAAATAAAGATGATAGCCATCATTAAATACGACAGAATCTTTTTCTATTTTTTTAAGTCTTTGAGACATTGGAGTTTCTACTGAAAGATATGGTAAAAAGTTAAAGAGAATGCCAGTGACCCCACTTGTAGACTAAAAAGACATTTTGAACAGAGAGTGGGAACAATGCGCTCCTACTGGCATTTAGAGGATAATTAAAGATTTTATAGACTCAAATCATTCATGTGTATGAAGAAAAATTTCCTTAGTTAGTGGTATTTTATGGTTCTCACAAAGATGTTGGGAAGGGAATAACAGAATGTTCTTATTTGTTAAAATTTACAAAATAACACAGATCCATTCTTAGAAAGGAGAGCATACTTCTTGATGGATAGTTTATATTCAAAGGACCTGCAGACTATATTATGTTTGTCTTTTTTAAAATGTAAGTTCAGGAGACAACGACTTTTAAATTATCATTATTATAAAGAGATAGGAATACAGGATTCCTGAGTATTTCTTTTTCCCAAATGAGTTGTATTATTCTTATTACTCAGTAGTTTAAGTTCTGTGACTATTTTCACTGATTACTAAGGTGAAATCAGTTATGTATTATTTTTATCACGTGTTAAGATGAATGTAAATGGATGGGTGCCTGGGTGACTCAGTCGGTTAAGCTTCTGCCTTTGGCTCAAGTGGTCCTGGGATTGAACCCCGCATTGAGCTCCCTGCTCGGCAGGAAGCCTACTTCTCCGTCTCCCTCTGTGTGAGCTTGCACTCTCTCTCTCTCTCTCTGTCTCTCAAATAAATAAATAAATCTTTAAAAAAACAGATGAATGTACATGGAAATATTGCTTATGCCTATTTCTAAATACATGTCATAACAGTAATCTATCAACTTCCATGAAAGTAAATAAGAATTCACAACAGAATCTAAAATATGATTACAGGAAAAAATAAAATATGCTTATTGGAAAACAGAGTTTCAGAAAGCTTTGAAATAATAATAAGGCCTACCATATTTCTTTAGTGAGATGTAAATTCCTTACTCAAATATATGTTAACTTTGGTTCTTAAATTAATGGGATCCTTCCGTGCATTCAAGAGATTGTCTTGAAGCGTGTGATGTTCTCTCACCAGTTGGAGTTCACCTGCCCAACTACAATAATTTTCTTTTAGCGATTACTCATTAAAAATTGCAGTAACTGCTGTTTTCTGAACATGCACTGGGGATTTTCTCTTCTCTGTCATTTCTTATGAATATCTATAATATCAAGAATCTGTGCAATCCATCAAACTTCACAATCATATCCATTTTTCTTGGTCCCTTGGTCCCTTTCAGTCTCATGAGCTTAATGCATTCCTCTGAACTCCTAAGGGATATAATTCCTTCCATACTATGACATTTTTATTGTACCCTACTTCTTATATTTACTTTTCAGTGAAGTTACATGGCTTGAGTATAGTCATGGAATCTTTTGATATTGGAATCTATATTCATTATTAACAGAGAGAAAGCAAACATAGTACTAGCAAACACCATAAGATATAAAATAGTATTTTGTCTAGTTGGGGAGGATGGAGAAAATACTTAGGAGTAGAATTGGTGGGTTAGTTGAAAAGTTTATGTTAACTAAAATTAAGTGTCAAACTTTGTCAAAGTGGCTAAACCATTATATACATTCACCAGTAACATATAGGGGTTCTAGTTTCTTTACGTCTTGTCAACATTTTGTGTTGTCTTTAAAACAAACAAACAAGCAACAACAATAACACCTTTCTAGTGGGTGTAAAGTTGTAACTCTTGTTTCTTTAGTTTGCGTTTCCTTAATAGTGAGGAGTTTATATCCTTTCATATGACTGCTAGCCACCCATAAACCTTCTTTAGGGAAATATCTATCCAAATATTTTACCCATTTTTAAATTGGGGTCATTATTATTGTTGCTGTTGTATTGTAAGTGTTCTTTATATATTCTAGAAACAAGTCCTTTATCAAATATGTGGTTTACGTATATATTTTTTTCAGTTTGTATCCTTTTATTTTCTTGATGGTGTCTTTCAAATCTTAATTAAAAAAATGAATTCCAATTTATCTTTCTTCCTTGTTGTTATGATTGATGCGTTTGGTATCTTACTCTTTTTCCTTAAACCAATGTCACAAAGATTTTCTCCTGTTTTCATCTGAAGTTTCATGGGGTTGGCTTTTATATTAGGTCTGATTTATTTTTGTTAGTTGTGTATGATGGGGTGTGAGAGTCTACATTAATCTTTTGACATGTGGACATCCAATTGTCCCTGTACTATTTATATAAAAGACTATTCTTTCCTCATTGAATTGCCTTGACACCTTTGTTGAAAATCAATTGGCCATAAATGTAAGTGTTTATGCCAGGACCCTCAATTCTGTACCATTGATCCATATGTCTATCCTCACACAAGTTGTACTTTGTCTTGCTTACTGCAGTATTATAGTAATTTTTAAATTGGAAAGTGTAAGTCCTACAACTTTATCCTTTCTTTTCAAACTTATTTTGGCTATTCTAGGTCCTTTGCAATTCTTTAATAACTTAAGGATCAGCTTGTCCATTTTTAAAAAACAAAACAAAGGAAACAAACAAAAACCCCTGGAACTTTAATATAGGGGGTGTTCAATTTATAAATCAATTTAGAAAGAAATTGACATCATGAAAATATTGACTTTCAATCCAAAAATATGGAGTGTCTCCATTTAGGTAGATTCTCTTGAATGAGTCATGGCATGTTTCATAGTTTTCAATGTGTAAAAGTCTTGCTCTTCTTTTGTTAAATCTATTCCTAAGAAATTTATTATTTTTAATGATTTTGCAAGTGGAATTCTTTTTTTTTTTTTTTTTTTTTGCAAGTGGAATTCTTAATTTCATTTTGGGTTGATTGTCACTAATTTATAGAAATAAAATTTTGTTTTGTTTATTAATTTTCTGTGTGTAATCATGCTGATATCCTTCATTAAGTTTTATTGTGGACTCCTTAAGATTTTTTACACAAATGGTAATATGGTCTGTGAATGAAGACAATTGTACTTCATACATTCTGATATGGATATCTCTATTTTCTTTTATTGTTATTATTTTCCATTTACACTGGTTATAATCTCAAAGTGTTAAATAGAAAGTTGTTCTCACATTTGATATACGCTAAAAAAAAAAAAAAATCACCTTTTGTCTTCTAATTAGAACCATTTAGTTCACTTAAAATCACCGCATCCCAGTTGTTAAGGCCAATTCTGGCTCAAGGAATTGCTGGATTTTAATTGTTAAGCTTAGAATTTTGGACAATTTCAGAAACAGGATTCTATTGTTGCTTTGCATTATATTGCTGAGGAGTGAAAAGGATTTCCTTTGTGTGTCTGTGTGTGATAAAATATGCACAGCATAAAATTTGCCTTTAAACTATTTTTAAGTGTATAATTCAGTGGCATTAAGTACATTCACAGTGGTGTGCAACCATCACCACTATTCATTTCCAAAACATTGTCATCACACCAAACAGAAACTATGAACCCATTAAACAAAAACTACCCATTTATCCCTCCCTGGAGTCCCTAGCCAATATCTATTTTACTTTCTTTCCCTATTAGTCTGCATATTCTAGGTACCTCCAGAAGTGGAATCACACCATATTGGTCCTTTTGTTTTTGACTTATTTCACTTAGTATGATGTTTTCAAGGTCCATCCATGATGCAGCATGTATATAATTGTATTCCTTTTAAGACTGAAGACTTAGTGATTGTATGTATGCAGCACACTTTGTTTACCATTCATTAACTGGTGAACATTGGGCTGGTCGTACCTTTCAGCTATTGTGAACAAGCTGCTATGAACATCAGTGTATATGTTTCTGTTTGAGTTCTTGCTTTCAATTCTTTTGGATAAATATACTTCTAGACATATAATATATAATGGATAATGTGGTACTTCAAAGTTTCACTTTTCAAGGAAGCACTACACTATTTTCCAGAACGGCAATATCATTGGACATTAGCACCAGCAAAGCACTGGGGTTCTGATTTCTTCACATTCTATCCAACATTTGTTATTTCTTGTTTGTTGGTTTTTTTTAATAGCCACCTTAACAGATGTGAAGGTATATCTCACAATCATCTTGATTTGCATTTGCTAGGAACTACTGATTTTGAGCATCTTTTCATGTGCTTGTTGCCCATTTGTCTATCTCTCTGGAGAAATATCTCTTCAAATTCTTTGACCATTATGTATTTTTTAACTTGTTAAGTTTTAGGAGTTATAACCCACTCCATGAGTTCTTTTCACTCACTTGATAGTGTCATTGAGACACAAACATTTTAAATTAAAAAAATAACATTTAAAATTTTGATAAAGCCTAATATCATTTTTTTTTCTTTTGTTACTTGTGCTTTCAGGATCATAGCCAAGAAATCACTGGCAAACCCAATGTCATGAATTTCTGCCTTATGTTTTCTTGTTTGTTCTTGTTTATGTTTTCTTGTTTTTATTTGTTTTTTGTTTTGTTTTGTTTTTAGGTCTTATGTTTAGGTGTTTGACATATTTTGAGTTACTTTTTGTATATGGCGATGTACATTGCATGTCCAATTTCATTCTTTTTCATGTGGATATCCAAGTTTGCTAACACCATTTATTGAAAAGAATGTCCTTTAGTCCATCGACTCCCCAACCTGGACAGGGTCTTGGCACCCTTGTTCAAATCAATATTCCTGGGCATCTCTATTTTATTCTGTTGGTCTATATTTCTGTCCTTATGCTGGTAGAACATTGTTTTAAGAACTATAGTTCTGAAGAACATTTTAAAATTTGAAAGTGTGAGTCTGCCAACTTTGTTCTTCTTTTTCAAGATTGCTTTCACTATATGAGGTCCCTTGAGATTCCATATGAATTTTGGGATGGGTTTTCCTATTACTGAAAAACAATGCCATTGAACTTCTTACAGAGATTTCTATAGGTCTGATTTATGTAGATTTGGTTTCTGCAGTAAACCTGTAGATTGCTTTGGGTAGTGTTGTCATCTTAATAATATTGTCTTCCAATCCATGAACATGGGCTATCTTTTCACTTATGGTTTAATCACTCAGCAGAGTTCTGTAGTTTTTAGTACAAGTCCTTCACTTCCATGTTTAATTTTATTTCTAAGTATTTAATTCTTTTTGTTGCTATTGTCAATGAAACTGGTTTCTCGGTTTCCTTTTCATGTTCATTGTTAGTGTATAGCAATAACTGTTTCTGTGTGTTGATTTTGTATCCTGTGTCCTTGTTGAATGTATTAAGTTCCAACAGTTGTATGTGTGCATGTGTGTTTGTGTGTCTGTGTGAAATCCTTACGGTTTTCTACATATAAAATAATGTCATCTGTGAATAGAAATAATTTTATTTTTTTCTTTCCAATTTGAATGCTTTTATTTCTTTCTCGTGTTTATTTCTGACTAGAATTTTCAGTACTATGTTGACTAGAAATGACAAGGTCAGGTATCCTTGTCTTATCTCTGATCTTGAAGGAAGCCTTTTTTTCCTTCAGCATTGAATATGATCTTAGCTGGTGAGGAGGGAGGGTTATATATGGCACTTATTATGTTGAGGAGTTTTCCTTCTATTCCCACTTTATTCAGTATTTTCATTGAGAAAGGGTATTGAATTTTGTCAAATGCTTTTACTCCATCAACTGAGATTATCAAGGTATTTTTCCTCATCATTCCATTAATTTTTCTAGTTCCTTAAACTATAAAATTATGTTATTGACTTGAGCCATTTTTCTTTTTAATGTATGCTTTTATTGTTAGCATTTCCCTCTTAGCACTGCTTATGCTGTCACTCCAAAGTTTTGGTATGCTGTGTTTTCATTTGTCTCAAAATATTTTCTAAATTTCCCTATTCTTTTTCTTTGACCAATTTGCTGTTTAAAGGTGTTATGTTTAATTTCCACACACTTGTGAATTTTTCAGTTTCCTTTTTTAAATTGGTTTCTAGCTTCAATCTATTGTGATCAGAAATGATACCTCATATGATTTCAGTCTTTTAAAATTTCTGAAGACTTCTTTGTTGTTTAACTTATCTTCCATACTGGAGGATGTTTCATATGCACTTGAGAAAAATATTCTGCTGTTGTTGGGTAGATTGTATGTGTCTGCTAGATTTAATTGGTATATAGCGTTTTCAAGTCTTTTGATTCCTTATTGATCTTTTGTCTCATTGTTCTATCCATTATTGAGATTGTGAGTGCTGAAATCCCCATCTACTATTATGTAATTTTCTGTTTCTTCCTTCAAATCTGTAAATGTTACATCATATATATCATGGCTATGATATTTGGTGTATATGTGTGTTTATAATTGTTATATCTTCTTGGTGAATTGAACTTTTTATTATTCTATGATGTCCTTCTTCATTGTAACAGTTTTTTATTTAAAGTCTTTTTAATCTGATATTTGCATCGCTGCCCAGCTCTCTTTTAGTCACTATTGGCATTGACTGTTTTTGTTTATCCTTTCACTTTCAAATTATTTGTGACTTAGATTGAAAGTTTCTTGAAGACAGTGTATAATTGGATCGGATTTCCATCTATTCTGCCAATCTATGATTTTTGAACAGGAGTTTTAGTTCATTTACATTTAAAGTAAGTATTTATAAAAAAAAAAAAAGGCCTTCTGCTATTTGCTATTCATTTTCTGCATGTCTAATGCCTTTTTTTTTTGTCCTTAATTTCCTCTATTAATGTCTTCTTTTGTTTTAGTGGGTTTTTTTTTTTTTTTGGTAATGACATTTTTTGTTCTCTATTTCCTTTTGTGTATATTTTATAGATATTTTATTTGTGGTTTTGATGGGGATTACATATAACATCCTAAACTTACAACTATTAAATAGGTTTTAAATTATTATTTTTTTGAATTCCAGTGTAATTAACAGTGTTATATTAGTTTCAGGTATATAATAGAGTGATTCAACAATTCTATACCTTCATCATGATAAATATACTCTTAATCCCCTTCACCTCCTTCAGTCATTGCCCCACCCACCTCCTCTCTGGTAACCACTAGTTTGTTCCCTATAGTTAAGAGTCTGTTTCTTTTTTACTTTGTTCATTTTTTTTTCTTAAATTCCACAAGTGAAATCATATATTTGTCTTTCTCTGACTGACTTCACTTAGAATTATATTCTCTAGTACTATCTAGACCCAAACATGTCATTGCAAAGGGCAATATTTCATCTCCTTATGGTTGAGAAATACTCTGTTCTCTGTGTGTGTGTATTTATGTATTTATGTAATTATCTCAATATATGAATAATAAAGAAGATAGATAGATATAGATATATCACACTTGTATTGCTTCCATAATTTGGCAAAGTAAATGCTGCTGCTGTAAACATAGAAGTGCAAATATCTTTTCAAATTAGTGTTTTCATATTTTTTGAGTAAATACAAAGTAGTGGAATGACTGGTAATTCTATTATTCTATTCTATTATTCTATTCTATTATTATCATTAATTTTGAGCAAACTCCATATCATTTCCCACAGTGACTACACCAGTTTGCATTCCTACCAACATGACACAAGGTTGCGTTTTTTCTGTATCCTAATCTGTATTTATTTATTTATTTATTTTTAATTTAGCCATTCTGACAGGTGCGAGATGAGATCTCATTTTGGTTTTGATTTGTATTTCCCTGATGATCAGTGATGATGAGCTTCCCTTCCTGTGTCTACTTACCATCTGTATGTATTCTTTGGAGAAATGTCTGCTCGTGTTTTCTGCCCATTTTTAAATGGATTTGTGTGTGTGTGTGTGTGTGTACTAAGATATACAAGTTCTTTATACATTTCGGATATTAACTCATTGGACATATATTTTACAAATATCTCCTCCTATTCAGTAGGTTGTCTTTTTTTGTAACAATTTAATATGAATGAATATCAACTTAAGCCCAATTGAATATATAAATCTACTCCTATAAAGTTGAATCCTCCCCTTATATTATTCATCTCACAAATCATGTATTTATATGTTGTGTGCCTAATAACAGATTTATACTTTTTAAAATATTTTCCCTTTAAATCCTGTAGATAATGAAAAGTATGAGTTACAAACCAAAGTTATAATAATAGTGATTTTTCTACTTGCTTACTTATTTACCTTTGCAAGAGATGTTACATCTTTGTATCACTTCAAATTACCACCTAGTGTCTTTTCACTGCAACCCAAAGATTGCATTTCTTATAGGGCAGATCTAGTAGTAAAAACTTACTCAGCATTTTTTTTTTTTTTTTTTTTTTAGTCTGGGGATGTCATAATTGTTCCCTTATTGGTGAAGGACAATTTTGCCAGATATAGAATTCTCAGTTGGCATGTTTTTTATTTATTTTTTTGTTTGTTTGTTTTTGTTTTTTCCCTTTGGGCACCTCATTCCACTACCTTTTTGCCTCCACATTTCTGATTAGAAATTGGTGAGTAATCAAATTGAGGATGCTTCACTTATTTCTGCATCTAAAATTTATTAATGTCTTTGGCTTTCAATAATATGATTATGATTTATCTCAGTTAGGATATTTTTGGGTTTATTGTACTTGGCATTTATTGAGTTTTTTTGATGTGTAGATTAATTTCTTTTTGGAAAGAATTTGGCCATAATCAAAAAAAATAAAAATTCTTCTCTCTCTCTTCTATTGCTGTTTACATTTATATATGTTAGTTTGCTTAATGGTGCCCCACAATTCCATTGGGTTCTGTTCACTTTTGTTCATTCTTTTTTTTTTTTTTTCTCCACTGAATAACTCAATCGCTCTATCTTCAAGTTCACTGATTGTTTTGTAAATCTGCTATTGAACCCCTCTAGTGAAGTTTAAACTTCAGTGATTACATTTTTCGGCTTCAGAATTTCTGTGTTGTTCTCTATCATTTCTGTGTTTGTTGAAATCCTCCTTTCATTTACATATTATGTTCCTGGAATTCCTTTAGTTCCTTGTCCATGCTTTCCTTTATCTGTTTGAGCCAATTTAAGATAGTTGTTTCAAAGTCTTTGTTTAGTAATTCCAGTATCTGGGCTACCTCAGGGACAGTTTTTGTCAATTAATTATTTTGTTCCTTTGAATGAAGCAAAATCTGTTTTATTGCATGCTTTGTGATTTTTTTGGTTGAAAATTGGTATTTGATTTTTATAATGTTATACTTCAGATATTCTGTATTCCCTAGAGCTTTCTGTTTTTTGTTTGTTTGTTTGTTGTTGTTTTGATAATTAAAGGCTGTTGTAGTCCATTTGTTTTGAGACTTTTACAAACTCTTTTATTCAAAGATCGTTCTTTGGTGTATGTACTCCCTGTCTCTGTTCCTTTAACTTGTGTTCAGCAAATGTTTTGACAGAGATTTTCTTGAATGCCAAGAGCTGAAAGAGACAAACAAAAATACACCAAAAAAGAAAAAGAAAAGAATAACCATCTCTTTCAGTCTTTACAAACTAGCTCTCTGTTGGTTTATGCTTTTACCTATTAGGTAAGCTTGTGATTGAGGGAAGAGCTGAGGAGAAAGTTTAAGGTCTTCTTAGGACTTTTGAGCATGGGTCTTGCCCGGCATGCACAAGACTTTCTAAATTTTCCTGTATATGTAGTTTCCAATGCAGTTTTTGAATGTTCTAATTCTCCAGAGTCTCATCCCAGTTTTGTCTCTTGGTTTTAGATGACCTGTTGTAAATCTCCACTCAGAATTTCTTGCCTTTGGTGTCTGTGGATTTGTTGTCTTCATAGCTCTTATGAGCAGTGTCTGTTGCTTTTCTTACCTATGTTCCTAGTATGGGATGAAGATGAGCAAGTCAGTTATTCAAATTAGAATAAATATACACAATAATTTGCAAATCAAGTTTGCTCTGCTTCTACCAATTCAGGGAGAGTAACAAGTAACCAGGCTTGCATTATCAGATTTGATATGAATCAGGCTTGATTCATAAAATCAAGACTTCTCTGTGCTTGGAGGGGGTTAAGGGATGAAGACTATAAACATTACAAAACATCCTTAACACTTTGAAGATAGCTTTTTCTTGATTGAGCTTTGCTTGACATCTGTAAACCTCTGATTACATGCCAGAACTCCTACAAAGTTGTTTCCCACAGTTGTTTCTGGTTGTTTCTTACTGTTGTCACTTTTGTATATGTTTGAGGAAGAAGAGAATGGAACTTCTTGATCTGCCATTTTGCTGACACCATTCTTCCAAGAATCCCCATTTTGACACATCTAGAAACCTTCTATTTATTCCCTTGTCATATTCTGAGACCTCTAGGAGGGGACAACATCTTCATAATCAAGTTCAACATTTTATGGCCATGTCTTTTTTACTTTTCTTATTGCTGGCTGTTTTCACAGATTACCTCATATTGTTTATAAGTTGCCACTCTTTAAATTTCAACATCTATGATAAAAAATTAAAAAAACATAATAAGTTCATTAGTTTGTTTTTCTATGAGCATATATATGATGGACATTTCTTGTAACTGAAAATTTAAGTGTATTTTCTTTGTTTATTAATTGAGTTCATCTATAACAATGAGGTTTTATATGGTTCTTTCAAAATTCTTATTTTTCCCACAAACCTGCTATTTTTCACTATGATTTACAGTCCAATTTTTATTTCTCTATCAAATTTAGACATAATTATCTTAAATTTTTTTATTTATTTTTGTGTGTGAGAGAGAGAGTATGCATGTGTAAGTGAGGAGGGGGTAGGGGCAGAGAGAGAAACAGACTCCCTGCTAAGCAGAGGGCCCAAGGCACGACTAGAGACTGGATCCCATGGACCCTGGGACCATGACCTGAGCTGAAGGCAGATGCTTAACCAACTGAGAGACCCAGGTGCCCAACATAATTATTTTAAGCCCATTTTTTAAATATGACATTAACTTTTGTATTTGAGGATAGTGATTCTACTTCTTGTATCTGCTGACACTTTCAATGTTGGTAAATTTCTTTATCTGGTTTGTATCTTTAAATTAAGATCAATCCTCAGGCACATTATTTTTTCCATAGGTTACCTGGGTGCCCTGTGTTGTAGAATTATCTTATAGACAGTTTTATTTTTGCTTCCACTATAACTCTTGGGATATCTACTTTGAAATATCCATATAAAAGCATCCCAAGTTAAAATGAATTCCAGCCCCAATAACTGAGTGTGGCATAGATTTAGTGCTTCTACTGCTAATAGAAAAGTTTTCCACACTAGAGCTTCAAAAAAGTGAAAGCCTATTTTCTTCTATTAGGGGATGGTGGAGTGGATATTTTCTTTGCCCTCTTTATGAAGTGGGCAGAACTTGTAGAATCCTAATTTTATGCAGAAGGTCTTATTTGCAACTCCCTATAGTTGTTTTTTTTTTTTTTTAACCTAAAGAAGGTCCAATATTTTTTTGCTTGTTTTCTCTTCATTTCTCAAGTTTCAATTTCTATTCCAAACAGTTGAAGAGCATTTCCCATGGGAAGTTCTTTTCATTCCACTGATTAATTACATCTCACAAAAAGCACAAAATGTATATGCTCCAGACATAGTTGAATAATGTCAAAATAGAACAGTCTGTTAGTATTCACTTTGTGAGATTTCAGAAACTACCCAGTGTTGATGAATGAATGCAATTCATTTTTCAAATGTATCAGACAGATACACAGGCATTATGAAATTAATATATTTCATTCGATCTACATATATCTTAGCTAGATACACAAATAGTGATGATATTGAATATTGTCACTTTTTGATTTACTTTACTTGGCATACATATCCATACTCAGGGAGGTTTCATAAGGTTAAGAGCAAAAAGCTTCCTCACTGAGATTCCTAAACTTTTTTATTCTTTATTCTCACTGAAAGTGGTAACATGCCTCCCCAAAGTAAGACCTCTTTTGCATTTACTGAAACTACTTGGAGATTTCATTGTTTTGTTGTTGTTGTTGTTATTGTTGTTGTTGTTATTTACTTAATGTCCTATGATAGCATCTGACTTTGAACATTTATTTTAACCTTATATTTGTATATATGCAAATCTCTGTCTCTCTCACTGTATAGATGGGTAGCATAAATGATAAATATTGAACATCAAGTTTAAACCTAAATGTCCTTACACTAGAAGAGTAGAGGTTACTTTGTGGCCATTACTATTGTCATAAGGTACAGATAAAGGGATGATAGAGGGATATAGAAGCAAATGTTATCCCCATATGTGGGATTTCATTTCCTGAAACTCCCAAGTTCTATCAACCCTCTATTTTGTTTTTCCAATAGCTGACTATACCTTTAGATAACTTGATGGTAGAAAAAGATACAATTATATCTGTATGATTCCTCCTTACCAAATTTAACTGAAATCTCTATTTTGTTGACATTTATGGTTGCTAAGCCTCTAATCAAATGTTGTAGGGAAAAAAAAAAAACTATAATTGCTGATTGTGTTGTTGGTAAAAAGAACACAATGTCAACTAGCTGCATTAAAGAAGTCATAGTAGTTATTCAATGAGTATGTGTGTGTGTGTGGGTGTGTGTGTGTGAAGATTCTTCTTTCTTATTTATATGCCCAGTGTAAATGGGTCTTGGGATAGTATAATTTAGTATAAGTTGATATTGTCAATGTTGAATGGTTTTTACCTATAATTTATATAGGACTTTGACTGAGGGAGACATTCTTTTCCTATTCCTTTGGGAGGGAGAGATCAGCCTGGGGGAAGGAAAGGACAGAAACACCATGGTTTAATTCTGGGGGAGTGGGAAACAAGAACAAGGGTTTCACACAAACTTGACCCATTCTAATTGCATTTTTGTCTGAGTTTTTGTCACACTTGTCTATTACTTAGTCACATTTCACCAGTTTTAATCACACTCACACACACACACACACGTATGCACACATACGCGCACACACACACAATTAAAAGCATGGAGGCCTTATCAGTACAGTTGAGAACTGTGATGTCCAACAGGTCACCACTCTTAAAACAGACAATGACTTGAGACTCTAACTTTTAATTCCCTACCTTACTCCTACCCTTCATCCCCCATGGAATTTGACAGAATTTAACTGTTTCACATAGAATCTCAGTCATGAATTTGAGTTGCCATGATTATGAACCTCTTCTTAGATGTGCTAAGGTGGTGAGACTCTTGACCATTCTTTGTGAACATGCTTTGACATGACCAACATTCAGTTTGATCTTACAGTTTACAGCATCTCTCCCCACATTTTGGGCAGGATTTTGCCATTCCGCACCAATGGCCAGGAAAAGTTTAATTCTTCCCTTTGAGAATAAGTGTGCTTTCACACTAGGGGGCTTTTTTCATTATGGTCTATACTTTGGCAGATTGAGGCCAAAAGGTGGTGCTGTCCAGCGTGTGGGATCTAGATATGTGGATAGCAAAATAGTTTTCCTCCCAAAGAATTCTTTACATAAACTGTAGCTTTGTAGATTTGGTTCTAGCTGGAAACAATAGCCGAGGTAAGATAATTCGGCCTTTCCAGCCAGTGTGGAAAGCTGAATCAGTGTTGTTCTTCACATTAGACTGTACATGAAACCCACCTGGGATCTGGGGAAAGTCCGCTCAACACTCCCACCAGGCTCCGTTTTGTTTTTCTTCTCCTACTGCCAAACCTCCGTGCACTCCCAAGGACATTCAATCTTTCTAGTTTTCCCACCTGTAATGAAATATACAAGTGTAAGAGTCCCATGAAAAGAGCCCCAGTACAATTGCTCCTCAACCATTAAGTTAAACCATTTGAAAATGCGGTGAAACAGTGTCATCAGAGCTGGTCACCAAACCACAAATCTGGAAGCAATTTTTTTTTCCCCCTCATAAATGTTATTCCATAGATATGCTCTTGGATGTTGTCAAATATAAATTATCAAAGGAAAACAAGGCAAATAGCACGAGCTTGACAGGGAATACCCCACGGGTTCGTTTTATACCCACGTATCAATAAGAGAGCCTTTTATAGCCACGTTTCCATGACTGGTCTCAGCCCATCCTTTCTCTGGCTGCACAGGACTTGAGCACTCCTCCGCGGATAAGGCCACACAATTACTGGAGACTAATTCCAATGGCAGTGCTTTTTGTATTTTTTAAGGGGAGTTGGAAAATCAGAAATATAACCTGTGAGGCCAAGTTTATGCTCATACGGACTTTTAAACGTGTAAGGTTTCAAGAATGGTTTTATAAGAATCATTAACTTTTTTAAAAGGCACCCGTTTCCTTCTGTCATTAATGATATGCGTAACAGTTTAATGTAATGCTACTTTTAATTATCACAGCCCTTTCTTTTAAATATCAAATTTCCCTCTCTAAACTGTCCTGCCTTCTCTTTAGAGTCTCATCTGTCACTGTAAATGCCATCACTTTATTCCTCCTCTAGAAGCAGTGACAGGCTCACTCTTATCCCAAGCTTTATCTCTTTTTCCATCCTTTATTGTACTACAAAGATCCCTTTTTCATAGTTTACAGCTGTATCCGCTTTCCACACGTGGCAAATGATTGCCTCGGTAAAGGTATTTTCTGTTTCAATCTTACATTTTCCCAAGGGAGAACAAAAGGGACAAGCTTTCTGGAGTTGGTTTCACTGAGAAAATTGTTTAGAATTGCCTCATTCCTCAGCAGATTAACGAATGCATACAATCCCAGCTTAAGTGCTTTTGTACTGCACAATTTGTCCATTATACTTTGTCCTTTCCATTTAGAAAACCCCTCACCAATTAAAGTAATACAGCCTTCCAATACCTGCTCCCAATTAAATCTGAGCTGTATTACCTGCCCCGTTGCAGCTGGTCACAGATTCCTACCACTTACCCGCATTCATTAGGCCTGTTC
This sequence comes from Martes martes, assembly GCF_963455335.1. Taxonomy (NCBI): domain Eukaryota; kingdom Metazoa; phylum Chordata; class Mammalia; order Carnivora; family Mustelidae; genus Martes; species Martes martes. The sequence goes on from NC_137896.1 coordinate 56,273,384, forward strand.
ATTATCAAGGGGATGGTGGCAGGAATTCAAGCCACTGCCTTTCTTTTAGGGCTCACCGAAATTATCAGCTTTCCACCCAAGGCCCCAATAAGGACAGGATTAAGTATAAGGAGGAGGAATTCATACAGTAGCAAACTTCCATTGTTTCTCTTTTGCTCATGTCCTCTCTACCTCAACACATCAAAAAGATACAGTACAGGTACAAAAGAACACTCATCTTAATTAAAGGATCACTTTTCCCTCCTTTTCCAGCCCAAAGCGTACCCCCCAGCTTTGTTCCTCTGTCTTTACTGCCCTCTGCCTTCAAGTCCTTTCTTCAAGACCACAGTGAGAACCGCAAAGAAAGGCTCTGAAAGTGACCAAGGAGGCCACTTACTGAGAGCTTTGTCATTGAAGAGCAGGCTTTGCTAGCTTCAGGCCGGACTTCATTTTTGAGAAGTGTTATTTTTCTACTCAAGGCTTAAAGTGACCCTGAGAAAGGAGGAAGCTGTGGATGGACGGAAGGGAGCGGGAGCTGGACTTAATTACTACCCTGACATTGCTGTGCGGGTGGGGCCCCCCAGGTACATTTACTAGACTCCGGACAATAAACACAAGTAGACAACCAACGCTCTTTACTTTCATTTTGAAGAAGGAAATACGGCCTTGGCTTCCTCGGGAACTCGTCTAGTTCTGTCAGGATTATTGGTCAGAAATGGAAGAAGAAGTGGAGGGTGGGGATGCCTGGGATGGGGGAAAAAAAAAGTCACACATTAATGAGAAGTATAGGGAAAAGCTCTTGAGAGAAAATGCAAGCTAACTGCCAGGGGTAGTTGTCTGGGCCCGCGCGATTCAGGTCCTGAGACTATTGGCAACGTAGAATGTCATGGAGTCCTGAGCAAGACACCCTTGTCCCTTGGCTCGGAAGAGTCCAAACCTGAGGGCTGGCTCAGCTACTGGTGGCCCTCGGGGACAGGAGGGGTTCACGTGAGGCCCCTGGTTCCCTTCATAAGAGGATCCAGAGCAAATTCCATTCTTCTTTCCTGGAGAGACAGGCCTGTGATCCTGCAACAGAAAGTCCCTTTTAAGAGCTTTTATTATTTTTTTGTTTTTTTTTAAAAGATCTTATTTATTTATTTACATTAGAGTGAGAGTGTGTTCACACACACACACACAGACACACACACACACACACGCCACACACCACACACCCCAATGAGGGGAAGGGGCAGCGGGAAAGGGAGAAGCAGACTCCCCCCGCTGAGCAGGGAGCTGGACTCCAGGCTGGATCCCAGGACCCTGAGATCATGCCCTGAGCTGAAGGCAGAGCAAATTCCACCCATCTTATCTGGAGAGACAAGCCCATGATCCCGTACCAGAGAAGGTCCCTTTTCAAAAACATCTAAATAAGAGATGGGATATATGTCCTCTCCTGAATTCCTAAATAATCCCTCATTCTTTAGTCAGTGACATTTGTAAAGGACTTCAGTCCCCTCGTGCCTCTAATGAACAGGCACTGTGGGGACAGCCTGAACCTGGAGAGACTCTAAACGTTCACAAAGGAGCAGATATATGGTGCGTGGATAATCAGTGAAAATCCATCCTTAGCAATCTTGGGATCGACTTTACTAGAAGTCTTCATTGTATACATACAAATCTTATCAATGAACAGCGCTGTATGCATATCCACGGCTTTTTTTTTTTTTTTTTCCGTAAGGGGGGAGGTTGTATATTAGTGTTTTCCTCTCAATTAACTTCTAGGCAATTTTCCCAGCTAAATGCATAACATCTTTGGCAAGATGCCAAACAAAACCTTAAGACCCAACACTAAATTCTGCACTTACACAGGCAGCTTAGATTTTCACGCGGTGAACTGGAAGCATGCCAGCAACTCCCACTATAAACCCAGCAGTGGGAAAGCTATATATTTTTTTATCAAGAAACTCTACTTTAGATTTCCAAGACCACTTGAAAATTGCACTATTTTAATGTGCCTTTTAGACAAAATAAAAGAAAGATTTAACCTGCTATTAAATTAACCCAATTAGCTATTTATTCCATGTAACCTTACAGTTTGGATGATGTTAAATCAAATAGACTGGCAGTGAATGAATTTTTTTTGTGAATTATGGAAATTACAAGATGCATTGTAGACAATAAGTTTTTCTGTCTTTTTCCTTATCCTTTTCACTCTACAAGATTATCAGAATTTTTTTTTAAATTTCCTTTTCTTAATATATATATGAAATGGAATTACCCAGGATACAATGGAGTTGAGGGGTCCAGGAGTAGTGGCTGGGAGAATTAACAAGTAAAGGAAAGCTAATCAAATAGAAATTTACACAACAGTCATTCCTTGGAAGGCTCACCATCAATCCCTCAAACTTAGCTTTTTTGGTGTGCTTTTATTTGTACATTCCATTCAACACATGTGTTCTTCCAATAATGTAGTACTTTTCAAAGGCTAACTGCAGTCAGGCTGCTTTGGATCTCAGTCAAGTTTTGTTGATGTTAAATTTAGAACCAAACTCTATGAGTTTGAGTTCATGTCCAGTGGGATCTAAAAGTTGAGGTAAAAAACACTTTTGAGAACTTGTGTAGTGTCTGATAAACCTCTTTCAGCACTAAAAAGCTTTTGGAAAACAACATTTTGACGATTTAAGAGGCAGTGAACCAGAAACATATGGATTAAGTTTCCCCTGAAATACTCAGGGGTTTAAAAATTAAGGGGGAAATGCTTGGCCAAACAAATTTTGCTGAACCAAAAAAATGTGCAAGACGGTCCAAGATAGTGTGCCAAACCCGAAAGGACTGATGAAGTCTCTTTCTTCAATATTAACCATTACTATTATTATTATTATTTTTAATTTTCATGTGACAAATCCAGAGTTTTAAACACATCTGGAATGGGTTCAGAGAATAGCAGGTCACATCAAAGTGATTTTGCAATTTCAAAAACAAATCATAAATCACAAGCAAACAACACTGTGAATTTGTCTACATAAATTTGAGAGCCAGGATGGTTTGGCCCTGTCCTGGCACACAGCTGCACTCATGGCAGGGCTGTCCAATGTTTGTTAAGCTGGTCAGATGGCGGGGCTCTAGTTAGAGAGAATGTGGAAGCAGAAGCACCACTTGTGCAATGGTCTACAACATCACTTTTGACCAGACAGACAGACAGAAGACAGATGGTAGACACCAGTGGAGAGTTTAATATAAAAATATGCAGAAAGATGATTCCCGAGGTCAGCTCACTAAACTTTGCCACTTCAAGGTTTTGAAACCTGCCAAAGAAGCTATTAAGAAGGCACCAATCCCAGGCACCTGGGTGGCTCAGTTGTTAAGCATCCGCCTTCAGCTCAGGTCATGATTCTAGTGTCCTGGGATCGAGTCTTGCATCAGGCTCCCTGCTCAGCAGGATGCTGCTTCTCCCACTCCCTTTGCTTGTGTTCCCTCTCTCACTATGTCTCTCTCTGTCAAATAAATAAATGAAATCTTAAAAAGAAGACACCGATCCCCACAGAAGCCTTAATGTTTATTTTCTTGGTTGTCAACAAATTCCAAGAATCGACACAACGACAACTCCTGCCTATTTGACCCATAAGTAGCTTTTAGCAGCAACACAAGACTCCCATTGCACAAAGCAACAACAAAATAGCATGACAAACATCAGGGTGAAATAGACTATCCTAACCATCTTTCCCACTGTCTTTTTCTGTATTTGTCATCTGTTGCCTCCAACCATGGTTGGAAGGAGGCAGATTCCGTGCCATGTTTGGCAGATCCAATCCTGGAAAACCCAGAATAACCATATACTCTGAAACTAAGGATGCTGGAGGGCAAACATAAATAATAAAAGACAGAAAAGATGGAAGGAAGGAAGGGAAGAGGAAAGAAAGAAGGACCAAAAAAAAAAAAAAAAAGGAAGAGGAGAAGGGAGGCAGGCACTCAGTATATATATACTACTAAGGAAAAGGAGACTATAGTCAATTTGATAAACACTTGCTGTACATTTCATCACATAATACTCGGGCGTTGAACTATTTCAGTGTTTAAGCACTATTTTTCAAGCAAGTCGATTACAATTGCACATGATATCATGGTGGTAGAGGTGATGGTAAGGGTGGTGATAAGTAGATCAGCATTTAGAAACTTTAAAACTCTCTCTAAGATAGAAGTGACAGTTTGATGTGGAAAAAAAAAAGAAAAAAGAAAAAAAAAACCTCCCTTTAAATATTTTGGAAGAGCCATAAGAGTCATTTGACATTTAAAAATACATTTAAAGATACAGCAGCAGTTAACTAGTTGACTATGGAGAACTGATATTTAAGGAAAAAAAAATGTATTCATGCTGCTGAAACATCACAAAATCCCTGCAAAACTCTGAATGTCTTTATAAAATTAACTGTACTCTCTATGGTCTATTTTCCATGAGACCTTTGTGTCCACAGACTACAGTGGTTGCAACAAAAGATCTTATACTATTGATAGAAGAGTAAATTAATTTGTTTGAAACTCCTGGAAAAGTGGAAGAAGGGTGATTTTGTTAGTGGATGAATTTCTTAAATATGTATTAATGAGTCAATTGGCAATTGAGAAACAGCTTAACATATCTTTCTTTCTGTCTTTTAACTAGAAGAAAAAAAAGAAGTTTTTTTTTTTTTTTCTTCCATAAGGGCAGTCTAGAAGATTGGGCATGATTCATATTGCATCTTATTACCCCCCTGAATTTGTGTCTATTTATATATAAATTAGCATAATTTGACTTAAACTTCTATTACTTTGTAAAAGAGTTATTTCACATATTTCTCACCACAAGCAGCACTAGGCTCTGAGAAAGAATTTTCTGCTGGGAAGGAATAGTCTAGCTTGTGTTTATACATAACTTCACTCCAACCTGTATAATCCAAAATTTCAGGGAGACGGGCTAGAAATATAACAGTATTCGCTCAAGTGTCTTTATGAGGATGCTGCAAAATATCATTTATTAAAAAAAAACACGTTAGATTTTAAGCACACTCGCTTTGATTTAAAAGGCATTTTTAGAGACCTGTGTCAAGCTTCTTTGGAAACCCGCTTGCCCACTGACAGAGGGGCCATCCTCAGGAGCTGAATTTCCACCTCGCACAACATGTCCAGTAAAGTTATGGGTGACAGAACACTGTAGCGTGAAGGTCTTTGTCCGACTTTAAATTGTTAGAAATCAGGAATTATCTTCCTTAGAATGGAAGGAGGTACAAGATCAAAATGCACACATGTATTCATACATATATACATACATATATACAAACATACGAAAGTACATAAAACCTGGAAGCTTTTCAAGTCTGGAATTAGTGTCAATCCCAGGTGGGGCGGCAGTGTCAGAAAGCCAAAATCAGAATGTCTGATAAGGGTAAATGAAGGATGACATGTAGTTCCCAAACCCAGCCACAATCAGAAACTAGAGAGGAGGCGTTACCCAAACTTGAATCAGAATCCAAAGTCGGGGTCAACAGGCACATGAAGAGGTAAGCCAGGGAGTCCACACAGGTCAGGACGTGGGGACAGCCGACGGCCACTGATCAGCCCAGGGCTCCTCAGGCTTTGCGGGGAGAGAGAGTGAAAGAGAAGGCGAGGCTGGAGATAAAAGGCAGCCCGGAAACCAGGGCTGAGGGTGGGGTCAGCAGGTTACTGTGCTCTCATCAGTCAAGGTCCACACCTGGCAGCCAGGCCCCGGACCCCGGCAGGCTTCCGCTCAAGGGGAAAACCTTCTACAATGAACGGGGTGGCAAATAATACAGATCTGGAGATACAGAGCTCTTTACGCAGTGATTTTTTAATTCAGAAGAAAATCATTAGTAAAAGCCTACTAACTAGGAGGAAAATGAGACTTGCTTCTTTGGGGCCCCTTTATTTTGGTACAGTTACTTCTGCAAAACGAAGACTTCCAGGACCTGGGGAGGAGAGAGATTGTAAAATGTGCATTATTTCAAGACCTGGTTCTTTGTCTTTGCACTGATCTTTCTGCTCTTTTATTGATTCATGTCTCAGTGTCCAAACATAATCTTGTCTTTTTCAGCAGAGTTCAAAGCAGAGGAGATGTTATCTCATCAGTTTTCATAATTTCTATATGATTCACCATCTGGCTCTCCCCTGTCTGCACCGGGAACCTCCCCGTGGTACCGCTGCACTTGCCGCACACCCTTGCCACACCTGTGGCTCCTTCCTTGCCTTGGAGTCTGCACGTGTTCTTTTCCCAGCCCGAGGACTCTTCTGTCTCCTTAAGCACTGCGTCGTTAGAGACCAAACCACGTGTTCAATCTGCGCTAGGGCCTGACCGGACTGCAAGGTGACCTTGGGAGTTCTCCTGTTCATGATGGCGCTGACCTTTGTCAACCAAAGCTCATTGCCGCCTGCCTTTGGGAAACCTACTCCGTTTCCCCATTTTGATTTCACCACCCTTTTCTAAGGGTCACCCCGGGGGAGGGGAGGGGAGAGGACCTATATATTTATATTCAACACTGTTTCACCAGAGTCTGCATGTGAATTAGTTATCTGCATGTCTCACCGCTAGGGGATAAGTTACACCCATCCTGTCTGACTGAGCCCTACCCTGGCACCAGAGTTCTGTGCCCTGTAATTATTGAGTTGCAATATCTCTTTATTAAATGAATGGTTGACAGATAGATGGACCAGTGGACAGACAGGTGGATGGATGGACGACTGTGTGGACATATACTTTGAATATTATGCCTTTTTTTCCCCCTTGCACTCACCGTGCACTGTCCATCACTGTTCAGTACAGTAACTCTGCGTTGCTTTTCTGCCTCAACCTGGAATTAATGACTTTTTAATTTTAGCAGTACTTCCTTTTCAAACAAAAAATAGGGTCATTCCTCATGTATTTTGTCATAGAACTACTCACTTTAAACCTGACTGGCTCATAATAGTTTACGGCTTGCACACTGAACTTTTATAGGGAGTAGTGGTGTATATTTGTTAAACTAACAGGACTGTATTAATTTACTAATTAACAATGGTGCAACTGTCAAAGGCGGTCCTGAATTGTGGATTGATGTATTTTTCTGTTTAAAAAAAATACATATGTATAAAAAGGTCTGTTAAGCATTTATGCAGAAAGATAAAATAATGATTGATATTTGTAATTAAATGTGTCTCCAGTTTGCTTTATTTATACAAAATTATTGAATCTGTATTATCAATTTATGTATCTAACTTTCTTTTAGAGATATTTCAAAATGCATTTGTGACTATCTCTGTATATTTAAAATTCATATATAGTTGATATTCATATTTTAGTAGATTCTATGTGGAAAATGGAAGTTTGCTCTATCATGTTTTGACAATTTAAAAAAATTCATTTCCCCATCCAAAAAATCCTTGATACAGTAGACTGATTCTGGCACAGGTATCATAATTCAGAAATGTGTAAAAAAATGCTGAGAGAAAGGCATATCTAATATCACCGTCCTAACACATTTGATATAGATATAGTATCGCCGAGCTCATTATAGCAGACCCTATACTATAATTATATTACACACATTTTAAATTATCATTATAATTTAAGTCTGTAAATTTGTTTGGGGCTTAGATTTTCCATATTTGTTCTCACATGTGAATCATTTAAATTGTTGAAGTAGAATCTGTTTAGCTATTTTGAATTATATGAATGAAAGAAAAAATACTTTCTCTTCAAAGCAAATTAAGATATTTGGGGATTCAAGTGAGACTGTCTGAATTTATAAGCTTGAAAATTTTGGAGTCAATATGAATTTAAAAATATTTCCTAATTTCCCTCACACACAATTTAAAATTATAAATGAATTAAGTCTTTGATACAAGTCAGACAAAATGATCAGTTTATGTAGTCATTTTAATTTTGCTATCCCAAGAATATTGAAGCTAAAATAGACATCATAAATTATTAAATAATTTGAGGGTTTTTTTTTTTCCAGCTACAGTACCATTTCAGTGTGTACAAGTACGTGATTTTTAAAAATCTTTAGGATTTGGACATGACATTCAGAGGTACGAATTTAACTCTCTTATTGTTGCATTTATGTTTGATGTATAAATAAATAAAAATGCAAAAGTCAGAATTTGCTAATCATTAATTTTCTCTGAACAGAGTCAGTGTTCCTGGTAGCTGGAAATTAATTGGAGACCTGGATACTAATAGTCCTTTGGAGCCTGCATTCACATATTTATACTTTGTGAGGAAACTTGGCAAATATTCTGAACAAACAGAAAAGATTTAGGGTGAGGTTTTCAGGAATGGAGACATCTATCATCTTTTCTAAAAAATGACTTAACGTATAAGCTTTCAGATACTCAAAAAAAAAAAAAAAAAGAAAGAAAAATACACTTAGTCCATGTCTACACTCACCTTACTTTGCCTTTTTAATTTGTAAGACAATAATTCTCGTATTTTTTTTTTTTTCCCTTAAACGTTCACCTTTGGAAGTCAGCAGAGAGCATAATGATCAGCCTGGATTTTTTATTCTTAACGATGTAAGTATATCAGGTTGTAATAAAAGTCAACGTATTAAAATTTGATCTCCTGACAGTTAGGCAACAACAGCAACAACAAAGGGCCACTTGTTTATGAAGCCCCACGGACTCACAGAAGCAGCAGGACCTCTGAGCTTCTGTAGATCTCCAGAACTCTCTGTCTCACCTAGACCAAGCAGTGATGGCTGAAAACAGCTCCCCACACACGGGCCAGAGTCTCCAGAGGAGCTGGTGGGGAGGGAAGTGGGAGGAAAAAGGAGACCAGATAGAATTATAGGGAGGGGATCCTAACAGGTGGCGTCCTGTACCCTTTCTTTAACCTTTTCTTCCGTATTATTAAAGAAACTTCAGTAAACGCCTCATAGACAATAGGACACATTTCTTTTTCCTAAACACTCCAAATAACAAGAAGCCTGCAGAATTTTTGTTACTGGTAATGAAAGAGGAAGGCATGTGCTCTCAAGAAAGCTCTAACATTAATGCCCATTCAAAAATCCTCTAACCCAAATGTAAGTACATTTACCATGTACTGTGGGCCAGCATTATTTGGAAAGATTTTATACGTTGTGTGTCATAACAGAGGTTCCAATGCAACTGGTAAAGCAGTTAATTCAGATTTAAAACCGGAATTCCCAGATAGTTTCCCTAACAGCATCGATTACTGCGTGACAACCTTGCATGGAAATCATATTGCTGTTTAAAATTTTAACTCACTCACTTTTATTTTGAAATGTATTTTAGTACCATTAAAGGTACGTAGAGTTGCCATTTTTTTTCCCCCTCAGTGTTGCATTTCAGCTAAATAACCTGCTAGCTCCTCTTGAGGCTTTGAAATTTACATAAATTCCACTGTGCGATCTTTTATAAAATAAAGAATATTTGAGGTGCTTGTTAATGCCTATTTTGCTATGAAAATTTTTATTCTCATCTACCAAGCTTCCAAATGCATTCCCTAATTTTCAAGTTTGATATAGGATGTCAAGAATTTTTTTTTTTAATGGTCGTGAGATTACAGTATTTGTGAGCAATTGTCACCCAGGTTCCAATTGCTATTGAAGCATTAAAATGTGAGGCAGAAATTTTAATTTTTTAATTTCTTAATTGTAATTTTGTAATCCCTAAAGTTTCTTACGACCCATCCTTCCTGAGTGAGACGGGATGGCAATACTTTTATTTTTTATTTTATTTTATTTTTTAAAGATTTTATTTATTTATAGAGAGGCAGGGAAAGAGAGAGCACAAGCAGGGGTTAGCAGCAGGCAGAGGGAAAGGGAGAAGCAGACTCCCCGCTGAGCAGAAAGCCCAATGCGTGGCTCGATCCCAGGACCCTGGGATCATGACCTGAGCCCAAGGCAGATGCTTAACTGACAGGGATACCCAGGCATCCCTGGCCATACTTTTAATTTGGTTAATTGTTTTGGCACATTTTCCAGATACTTCAGGCATCAGTCAGTATGTCTACGTGTAGAATGTAATAGTTGTCACTTAGGTTTTTCAGTGAAACTTTTTGCCTGTGTAATAGCTACGTTACAACAAAACATTAATTGCAGTCAACAAGGAAGAATAATCAGCAAATTTAATAATGTGGGTATCATTTCTAGATTAAAGTCATTTGTGATTACAAACCCCTGCAATTTTTTTTTTTTTCCTAGTGCTTGGTAAGGCTGAATAATCTAAAGCAGATTCGGTCTGCGAAAACGAGAAACCAAATTTTTAATTTTCCTTAATTTTAAATACTCTCTATTTATATTTAAATGCAAGCAGACCACGTGCACTTGGAAAGAAAAAACAAAACAAAACAAAACAAAAATCCTGATTCTGTCTGTGGCTATGTGATTTGGGGACTATATTCCCTGAGCCCAGTGCTTATATCTGTGAAATGGGATAATAATACCCGCCCCCCATACGGTTGTCCTAAAGATTAAGGAAGATGTCAAGCCTTCAAACATTACATGGCACAGGCTAGGCACTCAACTACTAACTAGCATTGGCTCTTAATACCACACAGTTTCATATTTGCTCTTCACAATGGTCATCACAGTTTAGCTCTGATTTTCTTGGGTTGACATCTAAAGTAAATGAATATAATTGTGGCTAAACCAACAGATAGGTTTGGATTCAGCCCTGTGGATTCAGCCCTGTTTATAGCATAAGTGTGGAATTCTGGAACTTTGTCTGACAAACGGATCCATGTGGACAGACCATCAGCCTTTTCTTGGGTGGCCATAGTAATGTATGTTGATTTTTTTTTTTAAGATTTTATTTATTTATTTGACAGACAGAGATCACAAGTAGGCAGAGAAGCAGGCAAAGAGAGAGGAGGAAGCAGGCTCCCCGCTGAGCAGAGAGCCCGATGCGGGGCTCGATCCCAGAACCCTGGGATCATGACCTGAGCTGAAGGCAGAGGCTTTAACCCGCTGAGCCACCCAGGCGCCCCATGTATGTTGATTTTAAGAGATTTGTGCAGTCTGCTTTCAAAAGACTGTTTTGTGTGAATTTGACTAATTCTGGAGTTCTGAGTATAAAAACAGAACCATGAAATATTTTAAAAAATCAGTGTGTATTTATTGCAGAAAATATACCGTACTGCTTTTATGTTAATTATGTACCTGGTGGTCTTTAGGAAATTAAAATTAAGACAACGTTAGTGTTTAAAGAAATTTATAGCTTTATACTATGGGACACGAATACTAATATTAACAAATTTATTAACTCTCATGAGACTTTTCCTTCCCCAGGGAATAAAGATAGCTTATCTAATTAGCATCTCCCATAGCCAAATTAAAATTTGTGGTTTGTTTTTTTTTTTAAAGTAATCTCTATACCCAACATGGGGCTCGAACTCACAACCCCACAATCAAAAGTCCCATGCTTTTCCGACTGAGCCAGCCAGGTGCCCCAAGATTTGGGTTTTAATGGATAAAGCTAGACAGTAGTAAACCTCTAAAACTCAGCAAGCCTGGAGGGAGAAGGGATATTAATAGAACCACATAAGTCTCTTTCTTTCTCCTATTGTCTTTTTTCATTGTTATGATGTTTTAAATTATTTCAAAGCAGCATATGTAAACTAATAAACTACATAAAATTAATTCCTCATGGTAAGTTCGATCCTGAGTGAGATGAGCCTATTTTGAAGTAGGAGAGCAAGAATCCTTGCGGTGGGCACAAGACAGAATGGGCTCAGCCTTGGTGTTTTGTCAGCCTGGTCAATTACAAAATGCTTCCAGAAGTATGCTTGAAGTGGGAATTCTTCCCCTTCCAAAATGTTTTTCATGCTGAATTTAGGTTGTTTGAAAATGACTATCAAAAGCAATGTCAAGGAAGACAAATATCAGATAGCATCATCAACAAATATTTGCTGAGTGCCGAATATCTATAATGTCGAGTGTGGGAGGTTATAAAAGCACATGGAGGATGTGATTCTTTCCCTTGAAGCCGGTGTTCTTAAATTTGATAAATAAAAGCCTGGGCATCACATTCAGGAAACCCTGAAATTACTATGCAAACTTGGGTGTGTGAGCGCCTATGCACTTTTATGTGGGTGTGGAGCGAGGGTAGTGTAAATTATGATACTATCAAACTTTTTGTTGTTGTTAGATCCTTAAAGTATCCCATGACTGCAAAAATGTCAACCATTACTCTCCTTAGGTCACATTTAAATGGTAACTAAGGAAAGCTTAAATACAAACCCGCTTTTCATTGCACTATTATAATGCTGACCAGTCCAAGATTTGGAGGCTCTTATGTGGTCCAGCATCAAGAGTAATTATAGTATTAAGATTGGCTTACTCTCTGTGAAATTAATGATGACCTGAGCTCCATCCCACTGCCTGATCAGCCTCTTTCAGACAACCGAAAAGATACCAGTTTTGCCATGAAATCTAGGGCGAAATGGATTACATAGACTCTAGAAGTGGGTTTTCTTTCTTTCTTCCTTCCTTCCTTCTTTCCTTTCTTCCTTTCTTTCTTTATTTCTTTTTTCCCTTTCTTTCTATTCACATAACACCTAAAAATTTTGGACAATCCATGTGCTCTCTAGCATATAAAAAGTGGCAAAATCTTTTTTTCATAAGTTTAAATATTTTCAAAGAATATAATTTCTGGTATGTTGTAAATATTGACATTTGAATGCAAAACTGCTGCCCCACTTTTTAAAAATGTATCCAATGGAGTATAAATACCATAGAGCCTTGGTTTGGACCATGATGCATTTAAAAAATACATGCACACACACAAAAATTAAAAATACATGCATGGGATGTTCTTTAACAGTCAGAAATTTTATATTGTCCCTTTCTCTTCTTGAATCCAATTTCCACTCCACTCTCCCTTAATATCCTAATTTATCCTAATGTAGAATATTTTTATACTTATATTTTTATACTTTTATTGCTCATGAAAGTTTGCAACCAAAAATGTATGTAATTAAACTCTTAAAAAGATAATATTCTGTGTCCATAATGATTTATGTTTTCTAATGTTTTTCCAGATAGAATTATCATTATAACACTATTTAGTACACCGTTTCTGAAAACAATGTAAACATAGCATGAGATTGATGGCAAAAGCATCAAGGTCCACCACGGGTTGAAGTAGGGTCTATTTCCTCCAGCACTCTGCTTTGCTCTTGTGGGACTCTCCCCTTGAAGCATTGTGCTCTTTGACAATAGTGCAGATAAGAAAGATGCAAAATCCTTGCAAAAGTTACTATCACTTTTCTCCATTCTATAATGTCTGAATTCAAGAAATCAAGGAGTCAGCCTTCACCCACACCAGTGTTTTGGATGTTCTCTCTGACTAGCAGTCCAGAGTAATACAGAGCACTACCATGCTGGATAGTAAGGAAGTATGCTTGATTTTGTCAAGTGAGGGAAGATTGGTTGTGATGAGAACATAACCATTCTTCAAGAAAAGAATGGAGGAAATTAGAAAATAATTTGTTTGAAGAAAGCCTTTAGAGCCTTCCACTAGTTTCAAGACTTGTGGTAATATGTCAATAAAATAAGGATGCCATTGAATTATACCTGCCTGTGTTCACACCCCTTCAATGACACGCTGTTGCTCTCCTGCTCTTCCCACTGAACACTGTCTGCTCTATGCCCCTGTTTAAACAATAGAAAGTCATGAAACTCACATTAATGTGAGTTCTGGTGTGGAAATTTTAAGTGCCCTTGAAGCATCTCGGGATGTCTGGGTGGCTCAGTCTCATTGGCCACTGACCCTTGATATTGGCTCGGGCCATAACATCTGGATCCTGCGATGGAACCCCGCCTTCCACTCTGTGCTCGGAAGGGAGTCTGCTTCTCTCCCTCTCCTTCTGCCCCTCCATGCCGCTCACTCTCACTTTCCCCTTCTCTCAAGTAAATAAATAAATCTTAAAGAGAGAGAGGACCCTTGCAGCTTCTGCTTGGACATTTTCGGGAACCTCAATGTGGTATGCTGTGTGAAAGCTCTGTGCAGCCTATTCCGTGATGAGCTGACACAAGGAGAAGAAAAGTATCATACAACCCACCTCAACTATCAGACACGGGAGCAGAGGCCATCCTAGACCCGTAAGCCATGCTGACCCTCCAACTGAAGGCAGGAAAGACAGAAGAACTGTCCAGATTGCCCACCCCCAGAATCGTGAAGATGTAAATTCACTGTTGTTTTAAATCACTAAGATTTGGGATGGCTGGCTAGGCAGCAATAAATTACTTAAGCACCTGCAAACTTATAAGACATTCTCTAAAATTTAGATATTTAGGTATCCATTTTTTCATTGATAAGCCCTCCCATAAAATGAAGTGGTTTTATTTTCACAAATGAAATACAAGATATTCTAGATTTTTGATTAAAAAGAACTCTGTCTTAGCGATAAAAAGCTATGTAAAAAGAACTTTAAAAAAATCCTAATATAAATAAATATAAATGCCTAAAGCTAGGTTTTGAACACGTAGAAGCACACCATACACACACACACACACACACACACACACACGCACACCCACCCCAACGCACACACATTCATCCTATAAAGTCAATTAGAAATCAATTAGATTCAATTTGAAGTATTAAAGTCAGGTCAAATTTTTATGTGTATTAAAAAGAGCAGAATCTGGCTCATAATATATACACAAGAATATTACAGGGAATAATCAAATGAGTTATTTTATTGTGTAAATAATATCGACCACTTCTAACAAAAATGACATTGATTTGGGAATTTGGGACACAACCACAACATCTGTAATAAAGTATTATTTTCCATCTTACACAGACAACATCATAAAGTATTTCTTTTAGTCTAAACCACAATTCTTGCAGAGGTCTAAAAGGTTTTATGTAGTATATTAAAAAGCCAAAATAAAAACCAAATGATTTGGGAGAACTATGAGCTAATTTGCAAATACAAAGTTAAAGTTCTCTCCACTTTATGTCTAAATCAATTTTCAATTGCTTTAAATTTCTATATATATATATATATATATATATATATATATTTTTTTTTTTTTTTTTTTTTGCAGACACTCTGGGATTAAGAAAATTCCTCACGCCATACTTGACATGCATGAAGCTGAGTGGCAGAGAGCAATTCAGAACTATGCCTGTCTCCTAGAAGACCATTTTGCTTCCAAGAAGACAGGGTGTGATATCAGAAGTTAACAAATGTGCCGAATTTGGAGAACATACATTGTGAAATTAATACAGTCACGGAGCACTGGATCAGGCAAGACTTCGGAAGTCTGTATTTTGACCTGCAAATGAAGGAAATAGGGCACAGAGAACAGAATTACGATTAAACAGTGTGTAGCAATCTGGGTAGCCAGGATTCAAATCCAGACCTCTTCCTTTTCACCAAAATGGGCTTTTGTTTAGAAGCACAGAATTCCCTACTGGAAACCCGTGGGTCCAGATGTTTGGGATTCTGTGTCTCAGAGTCTTAGCTGGGCATGGTCTATACTTCATACCATCCCCAGTAGGATCTGAGATAATATCCCCTACACGAATATGTTAATAGTTCTGTAATGAAAGTGTGGCTATTCACTCCAAATGGTATAAACACAAATTTTAAAAGCTCCTCTCAGTTCAGGTCAGTTTCTGCTGCCTGATGAGTTTGTTGCCAAACTTCCAAACGGAGAAAAGAAAAAAAAAAAAAAAAGACAAGACACTTTTCTTTGTATTTTGGAACTCCAAACAAGAGATCTGGGACCCCCTTTATTTCTTACTTAGAATTTTCTTTTGGGGTGCCTGGCTGGCTAGATTGTGACTCTTGATCCTGGAGTTATGAGTTTGAGCTCCATGTTGAGTGTAGGGATTACTTAAAAATAAATCTTTAAAATAATTTTCTCTTAATCTTTGGCCATAGGTCTCTTTTCTTTTCTTCCTTTCTTCTTCTTCTTCTTTTTTTTTTTTTTAGATTTTATTTATTTACTTATTTGAAGGGGGACGAGGGAGGGGCAAAGGGGAGGTGGGAGGGACAAAGGGGCAGAGGCAGAGGGTGAAAGGAGACTCCCCACTGAACAGAGAAAGACCCCAGCTGGATCCCAGGACCCTGAAATCATGACCTGAGCTGATGTCAAACACTTAACTGAGCCACTCAAGTACCCAATCCCTGACCATAGTTTTATTTTTTAACACACATGGTTTCTGTATTACAGTTCAGTATACAGAGTTGTTTATTTGTTTGTTTTAGAGTGTTCTTTAGTCTGTGATCTTTTCTGGTATCTCTTTAACTGCTCACAGTAGATGCCAATGGCTACAAATGGTGGTTTCAGTGTTTTCTATTCCATTTAAAGTGTGCAGATGGTTCTAATGGGGGAATGGCTGAGTCGTTTTTTGGAGACATCTTAGGTATTGGTCTTTACACACAAAGTAAGGACTCTACACTGAGGGATCCAAAGGTACCTCCAACACTAACAAGGCTTTGGTCTTCAGATGCGGAAGGAAGTTTAGAAGGATTAACATCAGGATTAAAACCTGAGAAAAGCGCCCCGGGATTAAATGATGCCATGGTTTTACAAAACTCAAGAATCATACAAGTGTAGGAAGAGCGAATCTGCCACATATAGTGGAAGTTCAATTTCTTTAAAAAAAAGGGGGGGGGCACACTGAGGGTCAACCATAGCAATGTGTGACAATGTGGCGCAAGTATGAGCATTCTGGGTGACACCAGATGAACTGAGTGTGTACTAAGAGTAAGAACACTATTTCTTGACTACATATTTATAAAGTTCTGAGTTAATTACTGAATTTTTGAGAGTTATATACGATTCCAATTTAAAAATGGACCTTTTTTTAAGATTTTATTGATTCATCTGATAGAGATACTGTGAGAGAGGGAACATAAGCAGGGGGAGTAGGAGAGAGAGAAGCAGGCTTTCCGCTGAGCAGGGAGCCCGATGAGGGGCTAGATCTAGGACCCTGGGATCATGATCTGAGCCCAAGGCAGACACTTAACAACTGACCCACCCAGGTGTCCCTAAAAATGAATTTCTAGAAAGAGTTTATAATCTTTTTTATATTCTTTTTATACTTTTTCTAAAACCCCCAATACCTTTAATACTCATTTTATTGTTATTGGTTTTTGTGGGAGACATTACAAGTTCTCCAAACTGACCTATTCTTCTCTTTCCAGGTCCCCAGAATTTAGGCTTCTCCACTTCTTAAAAAGGGGTATGGTCATATAACTAGGCTCGGGTCAAGGATCGATGGGAGAAATGGCATGTGTCAATTCTGAGAGATGCACTGAAAGACAAAGAATAATCCCTTGTTCTCACTTCCACTGTTTCAGCAGATTCTTGTGTCTGCATGTCAACGAGATCACACACTAGAGCCCCTACCAGTCTTGGCTCCCAAGTGACTAGACGGGGAAAGCACTAGTCTTTTCCTTCTCTAATTCCAACCTGTGCTAAACCTCTAGCAGAGCTGAAAATTAGATTGCAGCTTTAAGCTACTAAAATTTTTCAGGCTGATGGGGTAATTTCAGCATAATCTAGACTATTCGACGGGAAAAATAATTTCTCCACTGAATGGCTGTTTAGCCATCCGTCATTCTGACTCTGGACTTTGCCTACAAAGTTTCAAAATCTTTTTAATCCCTATTCTAAATGCCAAAGCCAAACAACGTGCCTTGCTCATTGAGATGAATACATAAAATACAGATCCGACCCCTCAAATGCTTCGGTAAACTACCATCCCACAGCATAGGTCCCATTCTTTCACGACTAAGGGAGTATGGCTACATTTACATAACAATGTGGTATCATAGTTCTACAAATACTGAAGATTTAATGGCATATTCTTTTTCTCTCCAGTTTTTAAAATTGGTTGTAGCAGCTAATCAAGAGTTGTAGTGATCTGCTCAAAATAAAGAAAGAATCTGGAAAAGCTTTAGAGGCAAAGTATTATATGAGAAGAGCCAACTGTTGTACATGAATTTGAAAGAAACTATATTGATATTATAGAACAAAATCAGCATATCTAAAATCCAAAAATAGCCCAAATCCCCATATTAAATTCTATGAATCTCAGTTTAATCTAGGTATTATAAACTATTCGGGAGCTTAGAAGAATGAATATTTTAGTCAGAACTAGATATTTTAGCAAAAGTCCTTTGCAGTCACCCCCTCTCCTGTATGAATTCTCCAACAGAAGCACCCAGAGTCGCTTGGTGTCTACATAGCACGTGCGAGCAGGAGAGACCTAATGTCTATAATAATCCTCATCCTTGACCTTCATGGTTTCTAGTTATTGTTTTTTCAAAAACTCTTTTGAAATCAGAGTCAGGGGTTATATATTGGCTTGATAGAGAAAAAAATTGGAATATTGGAAACTGCAATAAAGTTGCATTGGACTTTCAGTGGTATGTGTGTGGCTATGGTGTGTGTGTGTGACAGAGAGAGAGAGAGCAAAGATTTTTAAATTCTCTTAACTGGAATTCAGATGTGTTGAAATTTGATTCTTGCCATATACAGTCATCTTAAAAGAAACTGTTTCAAAAGGGTTCTTTAAAGTCACCTACTATGTGCAATGAGAAAATTAAAACATAAAAGGATATATTTCTACGTGCTGGCTGTTTTGAGTTATCATAGCAAAGAAGCTGAATTAATAGAAAAAGCCAACTTTAGAATTTTAAAAATTAAGTTTAAAAATCATCTTTTAAAAATAAGACACAAAATCCATAAAATTTGTGAAAGCGAGGTTTATTTAAAAGTATTGTTAAAAGCATGCTATACTGGGGCGCCTGGGTGGCTCAGTGGGTTAAGCCTCTGCCTTCGGCTCAGGTCATGATCCCAGGGTCCTGGGATCGAGCCCCACATCGGGCTCTCTGCTCAGCAGGGAGCCTGCTTCCCCCCTCTCTCTCTGCCTGCCTCTCTGCCTACTTGTAATCTCTGTCTGGCTTGTGATCTCTGTCTGTGAAATAAATAAAAAAATAAAATCTTTAAAAAAAAAAAAAAGCATGCTATACTTTTCAATCTGTAAAGTGGGTATAAGTTCCTTTTACAGCTGGTTGAGGATCAGCTGAAATAAAATCGGAAATGTTTTGCAATGAAAAACCAATTTATGAAGGTAAAATATGGTTTTAACTTTCTATTTTCCTTGGTGATAATTTTAATGTAATTTAAAAGTTTTTCCACATCGGATCTGCATTTTTATATACTTCATGTTAATTGCAGACACATTCACTGTTTAAACTTGTCAAAGTTGTGGTAGGCTAGCTGAGTTAAGCCTCATCTGGGCTAAACTGAGTTTATCGAAATGACATTGGTAGTTATGCAAGTGGTACTGCTTTATTCAGACCCTAATCTTGATTATTTTCAAGGAAATGTAAGTCTTTTTCAAGAACACACATCACATCCAATTTACCCACACGTTTAACTGACCACGTATGTACAAATTGGAAATACAATTTTAGTTATATATTTTTTAAAACTAGAATCCTTCACTTACTCTGTGGTTTTCATTAATTGCTGCATACAAGTAGTCAGTTAGGTGAGCAGATACAATCCTGTAAGACTTTTAAACAAAATCAACACTTTCTGCAAGCTCATGAGAATATTTGTTGATTGCTACACTTTTGCATTATTTAAGCTGTCTCACAGATCCGAGATTCACAAACACAAATTCAGCTATAGTTTGCTTGTTGGGAAATATCACAAAGGGTCTCCAGTAATGAATCCATCTGTGTACAATATTGAAGATCTGGGTCCTTAAAGTACATTGGAGAATATTTATCAAAACTCTGACCGACAGCCAGCAGTTCATCTAAGATGCTGAATCTATCTCCAATGCGTTAGAGACTCCTTCCTGCTGCTCCTTACATTTTTGGTTGTTGTTATTTGTTTGTTTATTTGCCTCCTAAAGTAGTTGCTTCCATCAAGTTCATTCTGCTATTTCCTTAAATCTTACCTCCCCCTGCTGGCTGTGCAACATGGAACTTGTCTAGGTAGAGTAAAAAATAGTTGGCAAAAGTTGGAGACCTTTCAGAAGGGCGACTAGTAAAAATAAATGCCTGTATACACATGTATAGAAATCGATGCACACATGTGTACACACACGCACACAAGGAAACTGAACTTTTCCATAAACTAAACTGAATCTCAGATGAAAAGTTTTTAGGTGATAATCCACAGGCACAGTTGTATTTGAAAGGGTAATATCATAGTTTTAACAGGAAAGATGCTCAAGATACAGTGCACATTCAGAGATGCTAGAGGCTCAGATAGCGAAGCATGGTACTTTAATACGGTCCTAATCCCAGTTAGCACATCACCTACCCGACATGCACAGCGACTTATCAGGAATGCTGAGAACACAAACACTCTTAGTCCTATGTATCCATTCATTTACTAGTAGGCCAAAGCCATTGATTAGGTAGCAATAAAGTGGATCGTTCCATCGAACTTTGGTTGCCTTACAAAGACATCACTAAGTCTACAGGTACTTTCGACCATGTCCCACCTTTCTGAATTACAGATGGGTCCTTAGACTAGGATATCCAATCTGCAATGCTGAAATTGCTTGCTAAATCAAACATACACGGAACCACAGGATGCATAATTTTCAGAACTGCGTCTACATGGTCTGCAATTTACATGAAATTGCTATGTTTTGGTTAAATGGCACCTTAGCTTCCAAGCAACACTCTTTCAATAGTTGTTTCTTTAATTATTATTTAATTTTGTGGTTATGACTGGTTTTCAGTTAAAGAGGGTACTACTGACAAATTCAATTAAATGAAAATAGAGGACTTAATGGTCCATGCTAATGCTTCATTTCATACATAATATTTTATCATTTTCTGTGCAAATTTGTAATGAGTGCTTGGTTTGTATTAATAAATGCTTACATTTAGGCCACATAAAGTACAGTAATTAAAATCTTTGCTAATAATATTTACTTATAAGTGCTCTAGAAACAATTAACCCATTGATTCCAAATACTTTTAGTAAACTAACTTCAAAGAATGCAATTCTTTAGCATCAAAAATACTATTTCAATGTTACTTTTAATAAAGTGCCCTGGGTGCTATTTTATTGTATTTTAATAGAGCATGTTATACATCTGCTGCTTTCTGGAACACAAATTTCATAGAAAAGTGGCAAACAAAAATTTAAACAAAACTACCATTTTTGGGAATTTTGAACAAAAAACACATATGTTATAGATCTCCTTTCCAAATATTTAAACTGAGAAATGTAACTGTTTATTGTATTGAAATGAGTAAAAGTTGGTTGCCTTTTGCTCTTTAAAGTAAATGTTGCTCTATGGTATTTTTTGCTTATAACCTATAACAGAAATCATCTGCAGACAATTTACATTCCTTCTCATATGACAAAAAGATACGCTGCCTCCCCAAACGAGTAGAAATCTTATTTACAAATACATTGCAGAATATGTGTTACTCATAATTCAAAGAGATTACAGCTAATATTTAAATATACATAGGCAAGATGTATAAGCCGAAATAAAAGAGAGATAACTTTATTTTATGTTGTAGAAAGTTGGAATTAAATTTGCGTGGGGTTATCCAGTTTTCTAGTCCACGTGAAAAAGGATCAATTAAAATACTTTTTATATCCCACCTCCAGAAATGTGGTCAGTAATTGGTTCGTCACCGATTCAGGTTTTTGTGAAAGTGGCGATGTGCATGGGATGCCCACAGAAGGAAATTAGAGAGTTTTTAAGACAAACAACCTTCTTTTTCAGGGCTTCTTCCTGCTGACCTTGAATCAACAACCTAAGATTAAGAAGAACCCAAACGCCAACCGACACAAAGCACCGACTTTATAAAGTAAGTTAAGGAAAGTCAAAAGACATTTTGGTGTACTTTCTTCTTTTCAGACCAACAATGAGAAAATGCAAACCTCACTGAACCCTTCAGATTACTAAGGCATGAGACATTGGCTTTTAAAAAGAATGAAGGTCTAAATTCTTTACAGAAAGCCCTTATTTTAAAAGGCAAGTTAGAAATGATGACCTTAATTTTCACATCGAAATTCAAGGTACCCGAAGATAAGTCTTCATCAAAAGTGCCACTTCAAACAATTCCTTGTAAATGCCACTTGGCTCTAACATGTAAAGTGAAATTATTGCTATTTTACAGGTGAGAAAAACACAACTTCAGGTCAAACACTGAATAATAGGAAGGGTTGGACGTGTGGCTCAGAGGTCCCTCAGATGTCCCTGGGCCCATGGGGTTAATGTCTTAACTTGTCTCCTACAACCGTATGGAAATATAAGTCCATACGCTTTTATTTAAGGTTGATATTTTGAGTGATATTAATAGGATTGACACAACACATCTAGTGATTATTTATCTCACATCATCTAAACAGAGTGGGAATGAAAATATCCCAGCACACATATGCATGCATAGAGAAGGCGGGTTTGGTTGTTGCAAGGGCTAGATGTAGCGGTTAGTTCCACCAATAGCTAAACAGGAAGAGGCGTGGGTATCAGCCTCCTTCGAGACGTGGGGACCACACCATTTATGTGAGTTCATAGAAGAAGAGAACTGGAAGCAATTTTAATCAATCAGCCTTTTCAACTAGGGCTTCGTGCCTCAGACTACAGGCTGCTGCTGAGGGAATGACTAGATTTGAGCTATCTGGGCAAAAATCATTCCCCCAGGTAAAACAATTCAATTACATACATTGTATCGTTTACAAAATCAGCGAACTCCTCCTGTTTTTGCTCCAGAAAGTTCTGCACCTGGCTATTTTTTTTATACATATATATATATCTAATATTGGATACCGAGGAAATCATTCAATAGGCTCTTTCTTTTTCCACACTTCGAGAAGAGCTTCATTTGTAAAATATTTCTTCGGATTCCCAAAATCAATTTTATTGTGGAGAACGCTTCTGTCAAAGTATTAATGGCTGCCTCATTTCTCTTGCTGAAGCTTCTGTTGGTACAACAGGAGCTGATTCTGCCTCTTGCCTGGCAAAATATGCCAGAGGAATCAGGAAGCTGGTGTTTCAGAACTCAGGGACTGCTTGCCTTTCTCATCGCAGGCATGTCACAGAAGCTTCAGCAACTGTTGCTCCAAGCACGGGAGATGTGAAACTTTTCTGTCTGGTTGCCTTTGGAGAAGTGGATAAATATAAAAACTCCAGACCAGGACATATCCTCAGAATCACAGATAAAACGAGATGGCTTGCTCTCCTTGAGGGGAGTAGATGACACACACCGCCTAACTGGCCAGGGGAAGACGGCCCTTGCTCTCCCTTGGCTTTCTTTTAAAAATGGAGTTTGACAGCCCCCTTCTTGATGTCATAAAGCAAATTTCTTAGACATACGTATTTTACACTGAATTTAAATGTGCTCACCCTGAAATCCAAGATGGTCCAGTTCACAAACCTCAACCTGACATTTGAATGTCACTTACATGAACTGAGCACAAATAGGCATTAGCACTCTCACAACACCCAGTTCGGGAAGCTTTTGTGAGCAATAACATTTTTCTTTTGCGTTAGTGTAAGAGATGCATGAGGGGTGGGATTCTTCTGCCTGAAACCCTGCTCTGCTCAGTTTAACCCCACGGTTCCTCCAGGTTTCCACTCACACGTGCCGTTAAGATTTACCTATTGTGTTTCCTTTTCACTTCATTTTACCTGCTTTCTTTAAAGTGATATTGTTCCTTCACAGAATAGTGGCCGTGGATTTTGGCCCAGTTCCTTCTCTTGTTTACTGCACCCTGTGACAGGAGAATCAGCGATTATGCCAGAAGCCTTGAGGGCTCATTCCTTTTCGCTGGCCAGTAGCCCTAGAGAGAGAGGCTGGTGATCTGTCCTTGACATCCTCATTTTATAAGTCACCAACTCAAGATTTGCTAGGCCTCTTTCTCATTTTAATATTTCATGATGTTCACACTAAGTGTTGTACTAAAGATACAGGCCTGGCAAGTGCTCGTTGCTGATAAAATACTGTGATGCAGGGAGATAGGTTTTAGCCACTGGATGAACAACTTATCCTTATGCTGAAAAATATCAAATCAGCTCTTCCCTTGTAACACAAATTGCTAAGTAAAGCAATTTAGTTAGAAGCAAAATATATCATTAAAGAAAACACTCCGTCTTCAGAATAACTTGATCAGTTATTTCATTGGCTGGGAAGTTAAATAGGAGCCAAATTAAACCATAACTCCTCTTCTGTAAGACACAGCGATAGAGCTAGAAAGGAGAGCTACTTCAGTGACAAAATAGTTTTGTTCTGTTGTTTGAAGGTGGAGAAACTAAAATGAGGTAAAAAAGAAAAAAAAGGAGGAAGAATATTTCTCTTTCTAGGTAATGATGGGGAAAATGAATTAATGTGTGAAATACTCAGATTTGATTGTCGTTGGTTCTGCTACATGAACTTGGCCAGGTTAACAAACACATATACACTTAAAAGAGAGGCACGTTTAGAGTGAACATATGTGTGCGAAGACAGAGAAGCTCTCAGAACTAAGTCACGGCTTTGAGAGGCAAGATTGGCTTGGTCATGTTGAATAGGGAGTAGAGGAAAAAGACCCACACAAAATGCAGTTGGGGGTAAAGAAAAAGTGTCAATATACTTAAATATCTTTCAAAAATACAATGCGAGGCAAAACTTTCAACAGAGAAGGTACAGAAATGGCACCTGTGGTGTGGCTGAATGAATGAATGAATGAATGAAAGGCACTAAACCAGAGAGTCCTTCCAAATGGGCAGAGCCACAACCATGCCCCATGGTCTGGCTCCAAAGAAAACCCATAGTTAAAAAAATAAATAAGAAGGAAGGTAGGAAGGAAGGAAGGAGGGAGGGAGAAAGGAAGGGAGGGAGGGAGGAAAGAAAGAAAAGAAAGAAAGAAAAAGTGTTTTCAGATAATGCTTTAAATGTTGACTTTTTTTGTAAGCTCAGCAAACTCAGTTACGGTATGCTTTCATCCAAAGGCTGTCTATGTTATTCTTAGGACCTGCTTAGGCTTCACTTAAGAGAGGTTTTGAGTAAAATGCAATCTCTAACGGATGTTTTACGGTCAATTGTTTGTATTACGCACTGGCTCTTTGGTAGACTTTCCATGTTTGGAACAAATCCAGTGCATCATACCAGGGCAGTTGGAACATGTCTGTTCAGTAATGTCCATGTGCTAAAAATCCCCCAGAGAGATCTACTGGGAGAGGATTAAAACTTGCCATCGCGCCAAATAACAAATCTTTGTTGGTTCTCTGCAGTGTGCAGCGATGTTAGAGCTCATGTTACAGGTTAATTGCTTTCAGTGGTGGAGTAGCCTGAGTAAGGTTTTCCTTGGCTTAGCAAAGTATTAATAAGGAAACCCAACACAACGTGACCACCAATAGCAGGGGCAGAGCTCTGGCCGGCGACCGCAGCAAATGGCCAATGGGAATGCTCCAGTGCCGTGGGACCATCTGATATGCAGAGCCCAGAAGTTCATTACCTTAATGTGGTCTACTATTTCCCAGCAGCGAAGACCTCTTCCTGAGGACTTTGGAAGACTCAGACAAACAGTGCACAAAAAAAGTTGTGTTTCGGGTGCAAAGTAGAGGAGAAAAGGAATGCAGGTCATCAGCCGGAAGTCCAGAGAATTTTGATGGGGTCCACTCTCTAGATTTGTGTAGCCCGGGACTAGCCTTGATTACTTTACTTCGCGTTTTCTTAAATAAAAATAAGATTGCCCATCGCTGGAAATCGGGTCCCAATTTTATCTACAGCCTTTTTTGCAGCCTGATTATAAACCCCTGAAAATCAGCATTCTTGGTATAATGGGACTACTGTGTATCGTTCACTATCACAGCCTGAGCAGTACTAATTACCCATTCTGTACTTAGAAAGTAGAAGGATAGAGCCTATATGCATTTACAGCACCCATGTTTGCAGAGGTAGCTAGCCGTCAGCATTTTCATTCTGTACGAAATGCCTGAGAAGATTTTAGAAATGGCAAAGCTGCCTCTTTAGCATCAATCTACATTGCAATTTTAGCAAACCAGCATTACTCAGAACACCATACAGTATATCCCAGTGTACACAGTCAAAGTCCAATTTGAATCTGTGGGATGAATTAAAATACCATATACTAAAGAGCCGTTCAAAAATAGTAAAACTACCGTAGCTACCAGCTGCAATCTTATTTTTCTCGAAAACTCTTCTCCGTTTAAGTAAGATCAGCATATGGCTTAGCCAAACTGTATACCTTTTAATAACTCCGTAAAAACGGACTTGTTGGAGCCTTTTACAGCACAGGTAGGGAGAAGGGCTGATAAATTCGATTCTTACAACTGGGGTCTCCCTACGTGCTCAAAACCGTGCTAGTCCCAAGACACACACACACACACACACACACACACACACACACACACACACACACAAAATGTATGTATCTGATCTCTTGCCTTTTCATCGCTCTGCAAGCGTCGCATCGCGCATTTCTACTCCAGCGATTCTGTAGCAAGATACATACACAATAACAATTGTCAGAGCCCGTGCTCGGCCCCTGACCACCTAGAAAGAAATGTTCTCTGCTGTGAGTCGTGCCCCGCGCGCAGCCGGCTGCAGTTTCTGCATGGCTGGTGCGGGACAATGTCTTACAATCGGCTTCAAAATGTGGTGTCAGTCAGCGCTCTGGCACATGTGCAACCTCAAAGGGTGAAAGAAGACGCGCCAAGGCCGTGGTCAGTGACTGGTGGCCCGGCCGGGCCGGTGTGTGGGTGAAGTGAGGTGGAAGGAAGCACGTTGGGGCGGTGGCATTCGGGTTTCCCATGCTCTGACAACAAGCGACCCACGGAGAGCGTTCCTTTTCTTGTCCCGGAGCCACCGTCCCCTCCTGCCCTTTCTGCCCCCGCCCCTCCCCCTTCACCTCACCCCCACCGCGCCCGCCTTTGGTGAAAGAAAGAAACCCAAGTGCCACAAAAGGCCAAGGGTAGCTCAGTTTCAGACCCGAGGGCAACATGTGTTCAGCGAA